>NW_028256809.1:0-1271250 GCF_048593485.1 Apis florea | reverse complement strand
GCTTTAATCTTTATATATAAATAAGGTTTTAATCTTTATTATTATCGATCTAATTTTAAGTTTATTAAAATGATTTATTTTAAAGTAATTTATATATTTATTTATTGTTTAAATTTATATACTCAAATTTCCAGAAATTCATATTTAAATTTATCTTGGTTTTTTTTTTTGATATTTTTAAGTTTTGAGAAGAAAAAAAGAGAGAGATTTAAGAATCCAGATTTTGTATTTGTATTTCAAAGTACTGATTTCAATTCTACGCTTCATCATATTTAAATTTTAAATTTAATTTTTCATTTACATTTTTAAATATTATTTGAACACAAGATTTCTACACTCCTCGATTCTAAATTTCGATTGTAAGCTTTCGTATCTTTAAATATCATATACTTTTACTTTTTCAATCCTAATTTTGATTCATTCATTGAGTTTCAATTTTTATTTCAAATTTCAAGTCTAACTTAATTATCTAATTTTATATTCAGATTCAAATTTCAGGATCTTAATTCAGTTCCTTCGGTTTAAATTCACAGAAATTAAATTTAAAAATCTTGTAGTACCAAAAATAAAGTAATAATTGATAACGTAGATCTCGTAAAAATTGAACAAATTCTTCCGTTTTAAAGCACGAAACGAAGAATGCTAATGTAGAAAGGAACCAATAATGTTACGCGTGATAAGAGTTTTGCACAGCAGGATGTTACACATTGACAAGATTAATTGCACTCCCGATAAAACTGTACAGAGAGGATAAAGTTGCTCATGAAATCGTTACCTGTTATTGACACGTGGTATCGCGATAGCCTCTGGGGATTCTCCGCCGCTCGGATAAATACGATTTACCCTTTATTCACTTTTAAGCCACCCCCGACGCTCTTCCGACTTCCACTCCGCGTCCATTAAATAACGATGTTTGAACGAGGTTTCTTGCTACTGAGAAATTCATTATACACTTGTTACTGTGATATATTAATGCAACTGTTCGACATTGAAAAATTGGTTATGAAATATCTTGTTGCATTTACAAGATATCGTGAAAAGGATTTTACAGTGATAAATTTTTTATTAATAATCTTATTTAAGATTTGCCAATTTTGGATAGATTCATTATGATTTTGAAATTATAATCGAGCAAGTGGTATAGTTCTATTCTAGTCAGGTAAATAATAAAAAAATCTAATAGTAAATTAAAGAATTAATTATTTGAAGAAATAATGTTTTTTTCTTCATTGAAAATTTCATTTTTATTCAAAATAGGTATTGAATGATAAATTTATTATTAATCTACTATATTAAAAATATAAGAAATCAATTGTTTTCATCAAAATTAAATAATAAATAATAAATACAAATAACAAATAATTTATTTTCTCTATTTTATAATGAATAAATAATTAAAAATACATTAATTTATTTTTCTATACAATATTTCATGAAATATTTATGTTACAAAATGAATTTTAAAAAGTAATTTTAAAATAATGTAATTTGAAAATTCCTTCAAATTTTCAGGTTAAATAAGTTATAAACATAATAAATAATATAGGTCAATTGTAAACAAATATTATACTTGTATTATATAAAATAACTCAATCATATAAATAAAATACATGAGAAAAGTAATATATTCTTAACAAATGAACAGAATAGGATAGTGAAGATAAACAAATACATTATTCATAATCAAATCAATAAAAAAAGCTAATTATAATCATATCAGTAGTAAAAATCAGTTACGTTTCAAACATAAACATAACAAAGTAAATATAATACAAACACAAAAATTGGTATACAAAAATGATATTCATTAAGTTATAGACAAAAGTGCTAGATTAAACGAAACAAAAAGTGAAACTATTCTATTTCTGTTACACTATTATCGTATTCCAATTCTGTTTTATTTTATCTAATGCAAATTTAAATTACTAAATAAATTATTAATTTTAAATAAATTTAATAAATAAGTTTCAAGCGATATTTTTACACATCAATTTTTATGTTGTTTTAGCCTCTAGAATTAACTCTTTAAAAAGAATATCAAAGAATATATTTCAATATATTATTTAAATAATTTATTATTTAAAATAGCAAGTAACAAGCAATTAATTATCAAACATTATATAAAATGCTCAATATATGTAGTATATTGCTTTAGCATTGCTATAGCAGCTATGAATAAATATTACTATAAAATACTTTGAAATAATTTTATTTAAAATTTTAACTAATTAATTTTTCAATCTGTACCCAACTCTGCAGTCTGTAGATTCTACATAGTCACAAAAAAATGATATAGATAAGTTATAATCAGACGTGTCGTATTTATAAATCTATATATCCATACAATTTGACCAATGCTAATATTATTTCTTTGTTTATCATTTATCATTATCATCTTGTATTACTTTTCTACTTTACTGATCATATTTGATTTCTTTTCGATGCATGAGAAACATAGAAATCACTTATATTAATTGAATTTATTTGACTACAAAATCATTCCACTAAAAAAAAAGCATTTTTATATGAAATCAAATAGTAAATATCTACTAGTATGAAATAAGATAAAATAAAAAATATAAAAATAATTTATCTTTCAAATAAATCATTATATAAATGATATTATTCAATATAAATTAGTAAAAAATAAAAATCTTATTTAACTAAGAGTTTATTTTTATAAAAATACCTTTGACACAAAAATACAAACAATCAGATATACAAAATGGTATAAGTTCTTTGTAAACACAACAAAATATCGAATGCTACGTTATTAAAGGATATTCTTCCATTCGAACAAATTCCACCGATTTCACGATGGTCCACTTTATTGTTGTACGTATAAAAGCCAGAGTAATTGTTATAGATCAAAAAATTCGCAGTATCGCAAGTCGAAGTATTACTAAAATTATATCGATAATTCCATTAAATCCTAATGGAGCTTTGCTCCATCTGGCGCATCGAAAGACAACCAGGATAGTTAAAGATTTTCCTTTTCTATTTCTTCTTTCGTTTATTTCTATTCCTTTCTTTTATTTCGAACGCAATAACATTTTCACCTCCGTTCCTTTCCATTTTTGAGCAATATGTTTCCTTTTTTATCGATCGATGAATTTTACGAATCCTGGTAAACAAGATATATTTCTAGAATAAATACATTTACGCCGAAGCGTTATTTCATTGCAAATGTTGTTTTTTTTGGTTATATACAAGTTACAAAATTTTCTCTTGACTCTTCACATTCTGTGATTCAACGTATATCAACGCAGATATCATATATTCTAAATAGATTTTTTATTTAGGGAAAAAAAGAAAAAGTGATCAACTATTGTTTAAATAATGAAATTAGAATAAAATAAAAAAAATTTTAATATTTTCTTAAATAATTTCTCTATTTATTTACAATTATATTTTATTTCATGATTATAATTTTATTTATTATAATTATCATTATAGTGATTTTTATTATATTCTATATAAAAAACTAATTTAAAAATAATTTATTTAATGTACATAATAAATGGATTTTCTATATTATTTCTAATATATAGAAGAAGATAAAATCGAATTCTAAAGATAGAAATAACAAAAATAATTAAAAAGTTATCATATGGTCATTTTTTATCTTGACAAACAAATTTTTATCTTCTTTCATTATCTCATAATTATCTTTAATAATAAGAAAATATCCACTCTCACTTTTCTCTAATTAATAATATTTTTAAACCATACGTTTAAAACGTTCTCGAAATACGCTTCACTTAACGTATAATTACAAATTCAAAGTTACCCGCAAAATCCAATTTCATTTGAACGTTCCTCAACAATTTCTTACTTCCCTCGATAACTCTCAAACTTTCGTGGATTCTTATTCTTTAACACTCCGTATAAATCCCTTCCATCTGGAATACATTCAGTCGCTAAAACCCAATCGGTTCGATCTAAAAAATCACCAATTTCCAATCTCCATTCGAAATTTAAAGAAAGAAATAACAAAAATTGCACGTAATTTAAAAAAAAAGAAATAACAAAAATTGCACGTAAAATTAGAATCGTCCATTCCTTCAAAACACATTTATAATATTTCCATCGAATTCATGTCTTAGACGTGAAGGTGTAAAAAAAAGTCTCAGGGCCAGCTGTCAAACTTTTTACTGTCGCTCTTAAAAAAATATACAGAAAGCTATGAAAAAGTAATTCGCTGGTGAGTGGTGTCGTTTATTACACCTCAAGCGTTCCACTAATCCTTCGAGAGAGAAAGAGAGAGAGAGAGAGAGAACAAAAATCGGTGGCTTCTTCGTAGCCGCGGATAAAGCGTGCGCATATGCAGTGACGCGACGTCCGCTCCAAGAACTGCTTTCCCTCCCCCGCGTGGCTTGTAAAACCGCATTGATAATATAAAGATCGTTTAAAAGGCAGGGCACGTCTTCTGATGTAATATATGCAGGCAAACCGAGTAAAACAAAACAGTTCCACTGAAATTGAATACAAATTTTCCTTGGCTATTTCTGCCATTCTATCATTTGTTTATCTCTTTCTTTCTTTCTGGCTTTCTCCTTTTCCCTTCTCGAAATAAATATTGCTAATTATGCAGAAAAGGAGTCATCTTATTTCGATTTCGAATTTTTATTTGAAATAAATATGTTATCGAGCCCATCATTTTGATTCGTGGCGATAATAATATTAAATAATATTATTTATTCTATACTATTTATAAAGAGAAAATGTATAGAAAAGTGGTGTTAATAAGGAAAAATCCAAACTTTAAGAACTTATAGTACTCATTAAGAGAAACAAAAAAGTCTTATAATTAATCTTTTTAACATAAAATCAATTTTTTATCATTACGAATATTCGATATCATGAGTAAATTTCTTCGCAGTAGCATTGAATGTGAATAGTAAGATTGATTGAAGAGAACATTAACTCAAGATTTTCAACAATTATTGTTAATTAATATTAACTCATTTAATATAGAATATGAAAAGCATTATAATTCTCTTCTATTTATTATTGAAACGTGAAAATAACAAATATGCATTTTGTGTTTTGGTTTTTAATTTCTATGAATCTTTATTAATATGATAAATTTATTTTAATTTATTAGAAATACAACGGTTACTTAACTCATCTTGTTACTTCTTCTCTAGATATACGAAAAATTATTTCCAACAGTAATGACTGGTAAAAATGAATGAGATACTCGAGATCGTATATATTAAAGTGTCCAGCTGAGTAAAGGAAATTGAAATTTCGATAATTTCCAACGCCCTTTTCTCGCGTTTCCTACTGCCACGCGAAGTTATTTTCTGATGGGCCAGTAAGTTATTGAAACGGAACTTCCTACTATTCAATCCTTGAGATTAAAAGGATTTAATATTGCAACGTAACCTCGAGAATTGTGGTTCTTTGATTTAATTTCACAATGGGGAATCACTTGTAAGTATGGGATATTAATTATATAACATGTGCAAAACCTGTTGAAATTTAACAATAGTATTCACTATTGACCGAATTTCAATTAATTCTATGTGATAATTAAGATGTGCATTCTTATGTTCTATATTATATCTTTATGAATCAAAGAGATAAAATTTAATTTTACTTTTAATTTTAATTCAATTATTTTTGCTTCTATTATGTTTTGTACATTTACATTTCGTTTTGTATATTATTATACTTTTAAATTTTACCAATATATAAACATTTTGAATTCTACTAACAATAAATAATTTTTATGCAATTCCTAAGGATAATTATTTAATTACAAACTATATTTCTTTATAACTCAATTAATATCAAAGTGAATAAAAAAATAAAAACTTAACTTTATTTTATTATTTTATATACAAACTCAAAATGATGAAATACAGATTGTTTTTAATTTATTGTAAAAAAAAACAACAAACATAAATATTATTTTTAAAAAAAATAAGGAAAAACAAAGATAATAGAAGAGAAAGTGTCGAGAAAGGAAAATTATGACAAAATCCGTTTGCATTCGAGCAAGACTGGTCACCATATGTGTACTTCCTTGGAAAGATTCATGAGAAAAAACGGAAAAAAGATACCTTAAAAAAAATCTTAAAAGAAAAAATTCGAGATAAAAGAAAAGGAAAAGACTTTTTTTAAACTAGACAAAAGTATCCAATGAAAAATATTCGAAAGCAGTTTCTTTCTGATAGATTTATCATATTATAAATAAGAATTATACTTTTATAAATATTATGTATAAATAATAACATAAAAATTTTTTAAAATCCTATTCTTTTAACTTTTTTGTATTTACCAATTTTCCAACAACTGGATGCGAATTATAGATCCAATGTTGTCTGTGTCATTTGTATGTGTTGTTGTTACAATTGCATTGACCAATTGTTAACTGCGTTTCTAATATAAATTTAAATTGTTTATAACATGAAAGATAATTTTAATCTATATCTTTATACATCAATTCTCATTTTTCTTTATATACAATAACTTATATATACATATTTCATTTTATATATATCATATATTTAAAATTTACTGGAACCCCAAAATTTTGTATTATATAAATAAAATATGTAATACTTATAAAATTGTACATATCAATATATATAAAATCGATTCATTTATTTTTATAATTATATTATAAAAATATATTAATATTGAAACTTTATAAATAAAAGAACAAGACAAGTATCCCATACTCCTACTTATTCTCTAATATTATACATTTTTCAAATTTCTTTCTCCTAATTATTTTAAAATCTTATAAATTAAATAACAAAATTTTTACTTATTCTATAAAAAAAATCATTACGTATAATGGTCATGATTAATATCTAATCGTTGTCACATCGCGTTTCGATTCACTTTGATTCAAAGTTCCGCGTGATTATGATTAAAACTTCCGATTTGTCTTACTCTCGATGCTATACAACAGCAAATTCCAAAATTTTTGACAGTGTATAGAGTCGAAATGAAAATAGTAATCGCGAGGATAGTTTACTTTAAGTTCTGATTTCCGAAGATGGTTAGGGACGAGCGAGCACGCTTCCAACTTTATTCTATCTTCGAAATTAGTTCAGCCGTCTTGGCACGTCTTTGTCGAGCTGTTGGTGATAAAGTTTAGTATGCTAATTCGTAGAACAGCTGCGCAGCTCCTCCCGAGCAAAATACCAAAATTATTGAATTTAAATTGCTGTAATTAAAATGTCTTACGCTCCTCCCGACAAATTTCCAGATTCTTGATATTAATTCCGACCGCTTGCCGCCTAACACGGCTGCATTGTGGATACTGTCATATATTAAACGGTATTCAAGCTGTTCCATCCTCGAACCGAGCATTCTCCAAACATTGCTGAGGTAACTTATACTGTATCGAAGTATTTACTATATCATCAATTTGTTTAAAAAAAATATTAAAAATTGCAATTTTTATCACGTGATAGATATTTTATTCGATTCTCCAATAGATATAGAGATATACATCGGAATCATGAACTAAAATTTTATTGATTGGCTTAGACTGATTGGATTGATCAAAATCTAGTTTTAGAGCTATCAATGTACTTACTTAGGAACTCCGCTGCTGGTATCAGCGGTCAGAAACTTACTTGAGATCGAAGGTTCCTTAATAACCGCAATGGACGATGTTGGTTAGCACGAATGATCAAGAACTGTGCAATTAAATGAGGAAACGAATCGAAATATGTGACTAGAATTATTTTCTCAGTTATTTAGAAACTAAATAAACGAAATTTTATATATAATTAAATAAAATAATTATTATTTTCTTCATGAGCAATAAAATTTTCTAAGAATTTTTTTTCTAAATTATTAATTTAAAAATAGTAAAAGAAAAAGAGAAAATCCCTAGAAATCTTGTTCGATTTTCAACTTACGAATCATATTAAAAATCAAAGTTGAAAAATTATCATTTTCACTATAATATAATCCCTAAAAATTTCCCAATCATTATGAACTATTTTATTACAAAAAATAAGAATCTAGAAAATCTTATTTTGATGAACAATATTAGAAAATAAAATCTAATTTCAATAAGTTACATAATATCTACATATAAAAAGGAAATTGAGAAATATAACAAAAATAACTTTCATTAAAACTCATTAAACCCTATATTAAAAAACAATATCTGAAAAATTATCATCTTCTCTATGAACTTTACAAACCATTGTATTTAAATGAAACCATATTAAAAAAAAACAAAATCAACTAATTTCACTTGCATAATACATATAAGAAACATACATAAAGAAAAAAAGGAAAAAAATCTGACAAGAATGACTTTCATTGTGATCCCTGGAGAGAATCTCTTATAAACCACAAATCATTGAAAAGTAAAAAAAAAAAAAAAAAAAAAAGAAAGAAAAAAAAAACAAGAAATAAATCTAGAAATATTCACATTATCATATTAATTCGATTATATTGAATCATATTAAAAATCGATTAATTAATTTCACTGATACCCATATATAAGGAAAAGGAAAAAAACGAAAAAATCGAAAAATATGACAAGAATGAATTCACGTAATTTACATTACGAGCCTCCTATTATCCCCTAGAAAACCTCTTTCCGATCATTAACATGCAAGCCGGAAACCGAGCCGATCCCATCAGTAATCGACGTTATTGTTTCCCTGGCGTATGGAAAAATGCTAATGTCGGCTGATCGCACGTTAATGACCTATAATGACCGTCTCAATTAGCGGGACTGACCAATTAAGATTGGGCGGGGAGTAGGTTTAAATTCAGTGGAACGGCGTGACTGCGCGCGGCACGAGGCGCGCACCGGTCCATAAGTTAACGCTCCATCTGTTCGGCGGCCGCTTTTCAGCTTTCATAGAGGAATGAATAGGGCAAGGCTGGCAGCCGGCCAGACAGCAAGTAACTTATTATATCTGGCATTAAATTATTATAGAGCTCGGTCGACAATGGGTACCGGCGGAGTGCATAGGAAACGATTAAACTGAATGACAGATCTAGACTGCTCCATTCGTAATCCACCGCCGCGGCTGCGTTTACATGCGCGCCCTCCCCCCACGTTTTCTCTGGCTCGCGTGTGTGCACGCGTGGATGAATCCACCCATTCCCGGAATTATTACTATTCTTGCCAACAGAAGCAATTTTTTGTTTTCCTTCTTTTTCTTTTTTTTTTTTTCATCGGTGAAAATTTTCAACGGGTGGCGGACCCTTTCGTTTCCGATCTCCGACCGGGAAACTCGATATTTTCGATCGCCACTTGCTACAATCGTTTCACTATGATGCTTTGTAACACGATTTGACACGACACGGTGCGTTGATCGTTTGTGAATCGCGATCGGTGCGTGATAAACGCGATTATGGGTGAGTTCGATTCGTTCGCGTGGTGATTTTTATTGTTTTGGGGTTAAGAGGTGGAAATTGGGATGGATGGAGTTTTGAAGGTGGAAATTGAATCTTAGAAATTGTAGTGAAATATGTTTTAGATAAAAATGAAGAACGGTTTCTAAGTGGCTTCGTTTAGATTGCTGCATGAAATTTTTATTTTTTTGATATCACGATAAATGCTGCATATCACTTTGCAGCTAAAAAGATATTAATAGCAAAAAAATAATTAATATAAGAGATATTTAATTCGATTTTTGTTATTTCGAAAATTAAAAATAATAAGCTATATTAATTAATTCAAAAATATATTATTTAAAAAAAAATTGATCTTCTATATAAGATTTTTTATGCATTCTTTTAATTATGAAAAATTAATATTATTATTATAAAACAATAGATATAATAAATAAGATGAGAGGTAATAAAGATAGATAGTTCATTCTATATAATTTGCAAATACAAAAAATACAAAATTTTATGATATATTTAAAAATATTTTCTAATCAAAACAAATCAAATTTTATAAACAATTTAAAATCAGAAAAGTTTTCTCTATTTCTTTCTGAGAGTTCAATTGAACTATCAATTGGCATTTATAGTTTTCTATAGAGACATTGATGATACTAGGGATACCATCTGTTAGCATTATTATTAACTAATTATACATAGAAATTGTACCAAATTTCTACAATATTTCTACAGTATTATCAATGGTAGAAAATTAAAAAAAAAAAGAAAAAAATTTATTAATTTTAGAAATACTTTTTAAAAAATGTCTATTCAAAAGAGTTTCCAGTGATTTTTGTATCAATTTTTATGTTTATTTTAGCCTTTAGAATCGATTCATCAAATATGAATGTATATACTATATAAAAGTATATGGAAACATATATAATAGATTTGATTAGATTTTATTAAACATATTGAATATTTTTATCTAAAATACAATTTAATTTAATCTAATCTAATCTGAATAAATAGATGGATCCGTATATGTTATATTAAAATTCAATAAGAAAGGATCTTTTTTTTTTATTTTTCTTGTTGTTTTTAACAATTGTTGATTGAATATAATTCCTAATTTCTAGATCAAAATTCTTGATTTCTTGCATGATCGGTAATTCAGAACATGGAATACAAAATCATAAATATAACATAGGATATAAGATTTATGTATTATGTATTATGTAATTTTTAATAATATTTGTATTTTTTGAAATGATAATTTTAAAAATAAAATAGATAGAATAAATTCATTATTTTTTAGAAATTATTTTATATCTCATGCTAATAGTATCATTTTATATTTTATCGACGATTTTATCATTATCTAGTTTACCAACAAATAGAAATGAAGAAAATGATAATTTATTTATTAATAACAATTCAAATCAATTTACTGTTGATAAAAGATTATAAATAAAATTATAAGATATTTAAAAAATGTCATTACAAAAAAGTAATACATTGCAAAATAATTCATCGATCTATTAAAACATACTTTTCAAAAAGTAATAATAAAAATTTATTTTATTATTATTTCTATTATTAAAATATTTTAATCTAAATATACCAAATAATTTATAATCAAAGAAGCTTACAAAAATTTCATCGAAAAGATTAAGTTTTTATCAAAATAATGATCTATAAGAATAAATAATTAAAGTAAAATAAGAAAGTATTAAATAAAGTAAAATATACAATTATAAATATGGATATCTAAACAATTGAAAGAATAATAAGAACAATAAATAAAAAAATAAAAAATACTTTAGAAATATTTAAGTTAATACAAAACAAAGAATTTGATATGTTAAGGAAAATGAATATTATCAACAGTTAACATAGAAGACAAAAAAAATTACATTGTCATTTGTTGGAACATAAGTTTATTATAATGAAATCTATGTTATTAACTAATGATATAGAAATAAATGACATTATCGGAATGAGACTAATAGATATAATAGATATAATATGTGAATTATAGATTAGAATATGCATAAACTCTTATATTTAATTACATTTATGATTTGAATTATAAGAATTTTTTAATAGTACTAGTAATGATTTTTGATTCTTATAGAATTAGTCCAGTAAAAGAGCTTGAAATAAGTTTTTATATTACAATAAATCTTATGTAGATGATATTAAATAATATTTATATAATAAAATTACTAACTTTTGTAAATATTACATATTTTGACATATATAATTTGTAATATATATATATATATATATATATATATATATTTTATATCTCTTCTCCTTAATTGAATATTTGAATTTATTTTAGCTGCATAGAAATTGATAATTTAATAATTATATATTATAAAATATATATAGATATATATATGCATAAATTAATATACATATATACTATGCATGTTATATATCTAAAAATATTAACATCAAACTTATATTAACAAGATAGGATAAACAATATTATATTATATTAAAATATTATATTAAAATAGCATAAAAAGTGTATATAATATAAGTGAATATAAAATATATTCAAAAATACTTTATTGAAGAATTATAAGCATTCAAAAATTATTATTAATTGTTTTAGCAATTAAAATAAATGTTTGAAATTTTTTACTTCTACAAGAAAACAAACTTCCATTCATTGAACTTTTTTATATTTCTATTCTTAAAATAATAGTAAATGGATACAATTTAAATATATTTCCAAATATATTTCCAAAATTGAATTATTATAACACGATTAACAAAATTGTAAATATTTACATCTCTTATTTCTCCTAAATTTACAATTAAAAAATTTCTTATTTTTTTTTTTAGAAATAACTCTTATCGTTAATATTTTATTTATTACAGAATATCTAAAATCCTCATCTTCCTAAAAGATTTTCTAATTTTTATAATTCTTAAAAATTTATATGAAATTAAATACTATTTTGAAAAATAAGTATTTTTCCAAAGAATTTTCTGTTTCGTATTTTTTTATATTGTTTCTATCTTTTCTAAAATTTTGATTATCAAAATATATATATATGTACTACTATTTTATTATTATTTTTAAATATTTTTCTATATTTCGAAATATGGTAGAATTTTTTTCAATAATAAATATTCAATTCTTAATTTAAAAAATAAATAATTTTAAGAAATACTTAACATTGAATATATATATTATATATATATACAATATATATAGTTATTTTTTATATATATATAATATAAGTTATATTTTTACAATATATTAAAAATTAAAAAAAAAAAAAAGTAAAATAAAATTTTTTAAATACAAATTGCATAATTTTTTATTGAATACAAATAAACTATTGATAATAGATTATTTTGAAAAATAAATAAATATGAAAAATTGATCATATATATACATATATATATATAATGAAGAAGTGTAATTAATGAATTCTAAAATTTACTTTTTATGAAAATTTTAATAATTTTTAAACCAAATAAAATTAATTCTACATTTTTTATTTATTTTCACATATAAAATAATTTCTTATTGATAATTTGTTTATATCTAATAACTTCAATATTTCAATTTATTAATAACTAATTGGAAATTAATCGATTTCGAATCAATTTCATTTGTACTTGAAAAATTTTCAAATTGCCTGACGAAGATTAGAACAAAAAAATTTTTTTTTTTTTCAATAAGTTATCCTATATCTGTTTGTAAATATTATTTGACATTATATTTGAAATTAAATATCATTTTGAATATATACAAATACTATACAAATATTATATTCATATTATACATGTAGCTTGAGACGTAGCAGAGTTAGTACTTCTCTTTGTTTTTTTTGTACAAAATATTAAAATTTAATATCAATAGATATTATATGGGAAATATAAAACGTGGTCGCATATCAGATCCTCTTCGGTATACATCATATATTGATTTTTTTCTTTCCCGATCAGAACGCATCTCCTCGCTTCTCACACATACACATACCACATTCGTTTGTAAAGGCATGGAATCCCCTTCCTCTTCTCTTGCTACGTTTTTTTCGTTTCACTACGTGCGTTCAACCACCACAGCGGCTTCTCTCTCCATCATTACACACTCGTTTATTTCTACAAAGTCTTCGCTCTCGAAGATCTCTAATCATTCTCTTCATTACACACACACACGCTTTCATATAGTCCTTCATCTTCTCTCTGACGTCATAGCGTTCGCCTCTCCTCACTTTCGTTACTTGATACCGTTCTAAATATTTTTGTTTTATCTTAAGTTTTGGTCTAAGTTGAATTCGTTTTATAAATAGATCTCCAACTTTATTTAGTCGGTTGTTTACATTTTTTGTTATATGTTCTTCTATTCTCTTCCTGAATTTTTATCTTAGCAATCATACGTAAATTATTACAATTTTCGTTGTAGTTTTTAATTATTTCTTCTTCAATTAACATTATTAATTGATTCTTTAATTTATGATTTCTCCCGTTTCAGTCGCATTTGAATCCCGAACATGACCTCGAACGGTGTCATCCCTCGTTAGTATTATTAATATACTTGCATTCTGTCGACATTTTTGTACCATCGCTCTGAATTATTTAACAATTTTGTTAAAATTGGTATTATGGTTTCAATCATCTTTTCAACCTGTTCATTTCTTCTTGGAATGCCTGTCATATTGTGTATATGCTCGATTCCTTCTTCAGTACAGAAATTTAAAAATTTTTCTGAAGTAAACGCGCTTTCCTTATTCGAAATAATTTGTTCTGGATTTCCAAAAGTTTTTTGTTGTTCACTTAATCTATTTATTACTTTCGCATAAACAGTTTTGGTTGGATACAGCCAAATTAAATTTAAAGAAACAATCAATTAGTACTAAAATGTGTTGATACGCCTTGTGTGTAACAATCATATGATATGATAAACCGAGAAGTCTTGAACTTTTCGGTAATGGTATTAATTCCCCTTCTTTTTTACCGACTTTTCTATTTGCAATGATACATGGGATACAACAACTAATGAAATCCTTTAATTTCTCTTCTAATCGCGGTATGTAATATTTTTTTACGATACTTTCTTTTTTTTGACAAAGTGGCCGTTGTCATGGGCGTTTAGGATTACTTCTGTAAATATTTTGGTATTACAATTACCCTTTGATTGTTCTCTACTCGCTTCATAAGAATATCGTTTTCTACAAAATAGTCTTAGGGTTCATTTTGGAAAATACATTTAATTACATATGATCTTTCATCTTCCGCTTGCTTCTTTTTAATCATGACGTATAATGGATTTTCTATAACTAGTACAGGAAATTTATTGTTTATGTGCTTTAATCTAATCTCGCTTTTGTATTCTACTGTATATTTTTAATCTTCGAGAAATAATATCTACCGCGCTATTTTCGAACTTTTTTTTCTAAAGTTTCTAATGTTTTCTTAAGTGCTTTGCAGTTCATTACAAACTGAAACTTAATTTTTAACAGATAAACTTTTAATTTCTCTAACTAAGCATTAATTATTGCTAGTACCTCTAATTTATACGAATGCAATTTATTTTTGATCGTTTTTTTTTTTGCTATAATAATAAATAGGAAACTTATTCTTTTCATTAGTTTTTTGTTATAATACGACGTTATAACATTCCTTTCTTGTGTCTGCATGCAATTCAGTAATTGCTTTTGGATCATAGATTCGCAATACAGGTTTAACAATATCGTTTTTAATTTCATAAATATTTCCTATTGACTATTATCTGTTGACTATCCATACAAATGATTTATTTTCCTTAAGTATATCCAATGAAGGTCGCGCTACTTCAGAATAATTCCGCACAAATTCTGTACAAATATTCCGTCAAACCGAGAAAGCACCGTCCACTTCTTTTATCTTTAGACTCTGAAATTTTTTAATTGCTTTAACTTTTACTTCGCCTAGATGAACATATCTATTTTCTATTTCCTGGTCGAGATATTGTATTTGTTTTTTGAAAAATTGACATTTATTTCATTAACGAATAGTCCATTGTTCTCAGCTACACATAACATTTCTTCCAAATTTTCAAACGCTTGTTCATCATTCTTATTCAGTATTACAATATCATCTACGTAGAAACTATCTTATATCTTATTAAATCTTTAAATACTTTGTCAATAAATCTAAGAAAATTAGGGAGGCTAATTGAGTCCGAATGGCGTTTTCAAAAACTCAAATTGTCCATCAGGCATTACAAATGATATACTTCCTATTCTCTTTTGTCATCGGCATATGAAAAAAATCTCTTCTCAACTCATCGATCCCATCTTCAATGAATGGCATGGGAAAATGATCACGTTTAATTCTCTTATTTAATTCTTAGTAATCAATACAACTCGATACGATCTGTCTTTTTTTCGGAACTATCACTACTGAACTTGATATTCACTCTTACTAGCTTGAATAATTCCGTTTCTTAACCATTCATCCATCTGCTGATTTAATATTAGTTTTTCTTTCGATGCTAGTCTACGTGGTTTTAAACAAATAGGAGAACTATCGCTTATTACCGTTTATACATTTGTAATTGCTTTACTCGCAGGTGTATATCTTGATATTATCGTTTTTAATTTGTCCTTATACTCACTTTAATATCCACCTCAGTCACGTCGTTACATTCATTAATTGGCAGTTCATTTTGCTAGTATAATCTTCTTTCTTCTTTTCTTCTATCGGTGCTTGGGATTTCGTTTGCTGGTTGAGCTGCTTGTAACTCTTCTTTTATTTTTTCAATGTTTATTATTTCGTATTGTCATAATCATATGTCAACACCTTTCAAAAACTATATGATTCCAACACAAAAAATTTGAATGAATAGTTTTCGTTATCTGCAACGATAGTAGTTTCGAAGGTTCCAATTACTTTTATAATCCCATTATCTGTTTTCTTGATACTTGTCAGCATTTCAATGAATCCATATCAATGAACGTATAACTTATTTTACTGTTAACATTTACTATTAAGATTTTATAATTTTGAGATTTTACATTTAACATTTGCTAGATTATCTTTTCTATACTAGGGCAGCGATTCGCAATACGTCCAAACGTGTTGCACTTGAAACCTTTTGGTCCTTGAGCTCGCTCTGGACAATTTTTCGCATCCCACATATGTTGCAACGCGACGTTCAAGGTTTGTTTGGATTTTTCTTTCTTTTCATCGCATTCTTTCATAAATGGCTGAGTTAATCTTCGACTGTATAATGTGTGTGCTTGATATAATACGAGTTTGTTCTGTTTCTTATATTCCATCAATATATTCTATTAATGCACTTTCTTCCACACTGCCCTCGCTAGCCATCTCCATCATCGCATACACATACTGTTTCTTGTGTTTTCTCTTATATTTAAATAACTGTATGTGAATTTGTGCACTACTTATCATCATTTTAAATTCCTTTTTAAGTGTGTCTTCAAGGCTGTCCATGATGTAAGATCTTTTTTGTGGTTGTTATGAATTTTTTAGCTTATCCCATCAGCATTCTTTTTCCGTATATAAACATTTGCAGATTATTCCATATATGCATACCTATTTCTTCTATTTAAAAACTAATAATTTATCGTTATCCATTAAATGCAAAAGTGATTCCTCGACATTTCGTATAGTAAAAATATTTGATTGTGTTGCCTCTTTATCTTGAGAATACTTCACACTTTGCTTCAATTTTTTTTTGTATGGAATTCTAGCATTCTGATTCTTCCTCTTCACACTCTACTTTTTCATTGTCTTCCTATCTATTCTCTATATATTCTATATACTGTTTTAATTTCTGTAATTTCGCTTTCTTTCTGGCTGTATTTAAATATAATTTCGACCATTGTTTTCTTAACTCTCTTATTTTCATCTTTTCTATCTTATTCACATCCAATTTACTTTCTACGTTCGAATCTTTTGTTTCCATTATAATCTTTTCTAACTCACTTTCTGACTGTAAATTTCGCATCTTGAATGAACTCATCGTTTGACCATCTTGTTTATTTCATTAATTTTGCTATTTTTTCGTTCAGCATGTTTACAATTCATTTGTATCCTCCATTTACTTTATCTCTTTCATTTTCATTTTTACTTATGTATTACTGATTCGTTTTCACGAGTATTACACGTGTCTGATCATTTTATTTATCGTTATTATCACGTCATTTCAATCTATAATCCATAATTTATTCTGACTTTATCGCTGAGCCCCTAATTGTTTTGGGGCGGATTGAGATGTAGCAGTATTTTTTTATTCTTTTGTACAAAATATTAAAATCAATAGATCTCTGGCACACACTGACTTTTTTCTTTCTCGATGCATCTCCTCCTTACACACACTACATTCGCGGAACCTTCCTTCTTTCGCCACGCCTTTTTCGCTTCATCACGTGCATTCAACCACAGTGACCTTCGCTCTCACTATCATTACTACATGCATACTATACATATGCATGTATGTACGATTGGTGGGATTAGTTATTACTTTTCTGATTGTATAAAATATTAGAATTTAATATCAAATGGGTCCAATAATATGAGAAAAACAAAACATGATCTATCAAGATGCATCCCATCCCTTCTCACATACACTACATTCATTTGTAGAGGTATAGAATCACGTTCTGACGCCTCGCCTTTTCGCTTCTCCACGTGCGTTCAACCACCACGTGCAGTAACTCTCACATTATTCCCACACTCGGCCATTCCTACATGTATAACAGCCATAAAAGTATTCATATACAAATTCAATTAATAAATTGTATTATAAGAGTCAATGTTTATATTAAAAATTGTGAATATATATTTTTTAATCACTTCAATAAGGGAAATATCACTTCAAAGGGACAAAATCAATTTTTAAAATTTCAATATTATTTTCATTTTTTTAAATATAACTTCGTAATAGTGTAAAATAGAAAAAAAATATTCGAACTTTAGTGTTCTATGATTCTGTTATAAAAAATATTGATATACAGTTATTTTTTAAATTATACACAAGACATGAATGATAAAAATTAAGCAATGATTTCATATGTTCAAGGAAATTTTCAGTCAAAAATGAAATTGCTCTAAAAACATACATTAAAATCAAAATTTTTTGAAATACATAATAAATTTCAGCGGTTCAAATAAAATATGAATTCCAGCAATTTATTATATGTTTATGTATTTATATACATGTTATGTACATAAAATACATAGAGATTTATTGAAAATTGCACTTGTATTTATATGCAAATATTACATTGCTATTTATCTGCAAATAAAATAGGATATTTTTATGTTTTATCATCTCAATTTATTTAAAAACAATATGGGATATTTCTTTGCATTATATTAACATTTATAAGTTAATAGCATAATTATTAGGATTTTAAATTAAAATTATGAAAATCAACATTTCAATTATTTTCTAATTTTAATGTTAGTTATTAATGGCCTTTTAAAATATTTATCTTTAAAAAGAGGAAGTTTGTCATTATAAACTTTTTCTATCATAAAAATAAATTATGTTCTTGTATATATTATTTTATTATTGGCCTTAATATTATCATTTTTTCAATTTTAAAATAGTTGTGAAAAAATTTTCAAATTGGAAAATATTAAATTGTCAAAAGATTTGTGATTTTTTATATCTTCTACAATATATATATGTGAAGTTATGTATACTATAAGATATATTCTAAGATTCGTATAATAATTTAAAAGTTTTGACTACTTAAAATAATATAATAATTAAAATGCATAATCAATAAATTTAAAATATTTTAAATTTTGTAAAATGATTATTATTATATGCAATGAAAGAAAACTTAAATATCTATTTAAATTATGTTGTAAAAATTGATATGAAATAAAAATTATCTAAATTCTGTTGCTTTCCATTGTTTAGTTCATTTAAAGTTCGCAGTTTTAGATGAATCTAAACTAGTTCATCTAAACTAGTTCTCTAGTCAACTAGTTCTCTTCTCATAAATTTTAAAATATATTTTGAAATAATTTTGAAATAATAATTGTATAATAAATATTGTAAAGGACATCATTGAATAATGGGGTCTCAAAAGAAGCCATCGCCTGGTGGATTAGACTGCACGCGACTAATCTCAATACCGGAGCGAAACCATTGGTCCTTCGAGCCGGATTTCCGAGCAAGAACGGAAATTCCGGCATTCATCTTCGGCGAATCCAGCAACGTCGAAGAGATTTCTCACTGGGAGGACACGAGATCAAGGATAGCGTACTTCGGCCTTCATTCAGCCTCAGCAGCGGGGACTGAACAGGCGATACCTGTCTTGATTCCATCATTCCGGAGTTTAGAGTTTATTCACTCCTTTGTTCGAATCAGCAATGGCGCCGTCGAACGACGAACTTCGCAAACTCGTGGAGGAGCGCGATCGGTTTAAGGCGAACTTGACGCGGTTTAGGACCTTCTATGAGGCGAATCGTGACCTGATTCCAACGTCCACTCTTCAGCAGCGGCTGAATCGGGCCATGGGGTTCATGGATCGGTTTAAAACTGTGCGGGACCGAATTGAGACCCTCGTTTGGGACACGGCGGATGAGGAAGCATACGTCCAGATTAACGAGGAGTTCGAGACAACGTTTGACATCATTACGTCGGAGATGAGGGATTACCTAGGTCCCGTTCGAGCAGCGTCGATATCGCGAAAGAGCCCGCGCACGCGTCCACATCGATCCCTCGATCACATAAACCACAACGGTTACCTTCGATAGCTATACCATCCTTCAGCGGCAACTTGGGTGAGTGGATCTATTTCCGCGATAGCTTTGAATCCATGGTTAATCGCGATGATTCACTCACCAACATGGAAAAGTTCCAGTACCTCAAGACAGCTCTGAAGAATGAAGCACAACGGATTCTGGAATCGGTACCGATGTAAAGAGGATAATTACAAGGACGTCTGGGAGCTCGTGCGTAGCAACTACGACCAAACTAATGCCATTGTAAGGCACCATTTGGGACGGTTGTTCGAGCTTCCAGAGATGCGATTACGATCGGCAGCAGAATTGCAATGGCTCTTTAACGAGTGTACTACCCAACTCAAGGTATTGGAATCACTGGAGACGCCGGTCCAAATCTGGGACCTCATGATCCTATATTTTCTTGAGAATAGATTTCACCCACAAATAACTGAGAGCTGGGTGCAGGCCACGGTCGACCTGAACCGGCTGGCGACTCTTTCGGACATGCGGGCGTTCCTCAAGCGACAGTACACTTCCTTGTCCGCCGTGGAGAAGCGCGCGGGCACTCCAAAATCAAAACCGTTGTCGTCGCGCGCGAAAACTGTCGCTTTGGTGACCATGGAGGCCCTGATTTGTCCGCACTGTACTTCGAAGCACCTACTCGCGTGGTGCAAACAATTCAAAATACTCGCGATTGACGCCCGCATTGCTCAGGCTAAGCAGTTAAAGGTTTGCTTCAACTGCCTCCGTCCGGGACACGGAGCCAAGGAGTGTAGCAGGGACTCGTGCAAGCAGTGCAAAGAGAAGCATCACACCTTGCTCCATGTGGGGAAGAAATTCACAACGACATCAACAATCAACCATACCGTGGCGGAGGCTCCCGTGAATACCACTCCTCAGACTTATTGCGCGGCCCGATCTGATGGGGATCCCACGCCCTATCAGGTCATGTTACCCACCGTCATTGTCTACATTACACAAGGACAAGGACGGTAGGAGACATGAATGCCGGGCCCTACTCGATCAGAGCTCAGAGGTAGATATAATCAAGGCCTCGTTCTTGAGATGTCTTAATCTGCCTTGCGAGGCGCATCGGACAACTCTTCAGGGTATCGGGGGCCGTCGACCGGTATTTGGTTCAGCGTGGGTACAGATATCGTCAAGGTGCAGCGGATTCCAAATCACTCTGTCGTGCTTGATCATGGATGCAACCATCAGTGACATACCCGGATCCCAGAATCTGCGATTCACATTCCGTGGCAGATCCCTCTGGCGGATCCCCAGTTTGATGTTTCACGTGAGGTAGATCTTATAATTGGCAATGGCCAGTTGCGATATCATGTCCGTGGGACGGATCAGGCTGAGAAAGGGGCTTCCAAGTCTTCTAAAAACGCAATTAGGGTGGGTATTCGGCGGACGGTTGTCCAACGTACCATGTTACAGTATGCGACGTCGTTACGAACGAACAGCTGAGTCGTCAGCTGTCACAGTTCTGGGATTGTGTCGACTAAAGTGACGTCTCACCCTTGCGAGAGTCGGTTCCTGGAAACGGTGGGGAAGGAGCTGAGTGGCCGTAGTTACTATTCCTTTCGCGAGGGACGTGCACAAATTGGGAGACTCGCGCATGATGGCGGAAAAAAGATTTCGCGCACTGGAGCGGAGACTCGTGAGTGCGCCTGAGCTGCGCGATCGTTACGTGCAGTTCATGAAGGACTATATAGCCTTGGGTCACATGGCCAAGGTCAACATAACCATTCGGGTATCCACCAGACTTGCCTTCTACCTGTCGCATCATCCGGTGCTTAAAGCAAGCAGTACCATCACTAAGCTTCGAGTGATATTCGATGGCTCGGCAAAATCCTCGACCAAGGTCTCCTTCAACGATCTGCAGCAGGTCGGACTGTCAATCCAGCAGAACAGCGGCACCGACATTTTTCCCACTCATAATTGGGACACTCCCAATCAGCCAGGAAGAGAGTCCACCTGAGCGACTTTCTTCCTGGCTAGCACTCACTACCGATTAGGCCTTCGGGCAGTTTACACTACCGAACCATCCTCGGGCAGTCAACCATCATTGTAAACTGCATCGTGGCATAGGACACGATCACACAATCGAGTTTGAGATAGTAATCTCAACAAAAGCCATCGTCCGGTGAAGTAGGCCGTACACGACCAATCTCAACACCGCGACGAAACCAGTAAGTCTATCATTCAGAAAATGTTTTATATTTTATTTTCGTATTCCGCAAATCCAAAACATTTGTGAATTGTCCAAGTTCAAATAAATATTTTTTTGCTATACTTTATGTTGTTTCTACCATATATTTTTCAAAAATACAACTGAAAATTTAATAATTAAATTTATTATTAATTAAAAATGTATCAATTTTTTTTATCGCTTTATACATTACTTTATACTAAGACTTGAACGAAAAAAAAAAAAATTGGTTATTGAAAATATGAAAAGAATTTCAGTTTTAAGTTACAACTTAATTTTTAATTTCTAAAATGTACTATAATTATAAGGATTTCTTTTTCAATTATTTTACAAGCATATATAAAATTCAACATTGGAGGATAGTGGGAAACAATAATGGAAAAAGTTCATCAAAAGAATTAATTTTAATAATTAAATAACATTTATTCAATTTTTCGAATATTCTCTGATCAAAAAATTTTGATTTAAGACATGCATAAGATTTACGACAGTTATTCTTAGAAAATTTGAAATTTAAATCTTGAGAATATCTATAAGAGTTGCAAATTTCTAGATCGCCCAAAATTTAAATCTTACTAACATCCTAATGTTCAAAATATATCTAAAATAAATATTATGAAATTGAATAATGCATTGAATTGTGTTAATTTATGAGTAATTCGATTGCACTAAATAGAAATGAATATAAACAGAGAATTATTAATTTTTAAATTATCAGAAAAAAAAGATTCAAAATTGATTAACTCGAAATTATTAAATATTTTTTCTATGTTCAAATTTATACAAATGTGAATGTGCTTTTTAGTTACGAAACGTTATAAAAAATAAATATCACTTAAGATTAACATATCATTATTCATTATTAAATAACCAAAGAACAAATGTTGAAGTGAATATACGATTTTACATAATCTACATAAGCAATATATACACATTAAAAAATTTAAATGAAAATATATATATTGTTACTCATATTAAATATGAACAGTATAAAACACCATGGCCAAACGAACCGCAAGTACAAGAAATGACAAGACAGTCTTTTATCAACATAATAGAAGAAATCCACAAAAACACAGACGATTGAGAACACCAAAGCGAAGGCGCCCGCGAGTGCCACTTGTACCGCTCAATCTGATGACGAGACCGAGCAGGTCATGCTACCCACCGCCATTGTTTACGTCATGGACAGTGAGAGTGGAAGGCATGAATATCGAGCTCTATTGGATCAGGGTTCGCAGGTCAACGTCATTAAAACCTCGCGCAGCGCCTCACCTTCCTCGCTTGCCGTGTCGAACAATCGTTTCTGTTCTCAGGGCCACTGACGCGCGTCGACTGGTGCGCGTCGGTCCGTATCGAGATAGCCTCTAGATGCAGCGGGTTCCATACCTCTCTGAGTCTGATAATGGATAGATGGATCTGTCTCATATCCAGCTTCCAGATCCCAGAATCCGCGATTCACGTTCCGCCGCATATCACTCTGGCGGATCCCCAGTTTAGTATCCCACGCGACGTGGATCTCATAATTGGCAACGGCCAATTATGCGAAATCATGTCCGTGGGACGGCACAGGTTAAAGAGAGAGCTACCCAGCCTCCTAAAATCAACTAGATGGGTATTCGGCGGATATCAAATGGCCCACGTACAGAATCGGAGCTATGCAACGTAATTACGAACGAGCAGCTGGGTCAGTAGCTGTTCTAGGAACTGGAGAGTGTATCGTGTAGGGAGGTGGCGCTGCACCCCTGCGAGAATCGGTTTCTGGAATCGGTGGGACGGGATTCGAGTGGGCGCTATATAGTCTATATTCCCTTCACGGAAGACGTGCATGAACTGGGCGATTCGCGCGCGATGGCGGAGAAAAGATTTCACGGTCTGGAGCGGAGACTCGCGAATTCGCCTGAACTGATACATACAGTTTATGCAGGACTATTTAGCGTTGGGCCATATGACCAAAATCGATACAAACATTCAATTGCCCTCCGGACCTGCTTTCTACCTGCCTCACCACCAGGTACTCAAGTAGTACAACCACGAAACTTCGAGTGGTATTCGACACCTTAATTGGGATGTGCCTCAACGACGTGCAGCAGATCGAACCGACAATCCAGGAGGACTTTTTGTCGATTTTAATCGTTTTCGAATGTACCGAGTTGTAGTTGTATCGAGAAGATGTTCAGACAAATACTGGTCGCTTCCCATCAGTGGTCTCTGCGCATTTATTGTGGAGGGAGACTTCCCAGGATCCGATCGAAACATACGGAGCTGAATACGGTGACTTACGGCACTGCCTCCCTATCTGGCCACACGGGTTGCGGCAAGTAGGGTTGGACAACACCGCAAACCATCTAGCGATTAGTGCATCCATATTATGCGACTTCTATGTGGACTTCTTGACGGGCGCAGACACTGTAGAAGAGACAATCGTGATCAAAGGAAATCTGCAAGCGCTCTTACAGGCAGCAGGTTTGAATTTGCTTCCGAAAATGGGCTTCCAACGAGCCCTCAGTTATCAGGAGTGTCACGGGTGAGTCCATAGTCGTGGGCCCCTAATCCGAGAAGGATCCTCGTATTCTTAGTCTGCGTTGGGAACCAATTCCAAACTAATTAATTGTTGAATTAAACGATCTACTTGTCACCCGAATTATGAAGCGGACTATTCTCTCGGAAACCGCGAGAATATTTGATCCTCTTGGGTTGGTGGGTTCCACAGTACTCCCCGCGAAGTTACTGCTTCAGACGCTCTGGAAACACAATTCATTACTTAGAAGAGATTCCTGAGGAGATCAGATCCACATTGCCATTCTTTGGTGTGCAGTGGGCAACAGCCCTGCCGTGGAATTACATGCTTTCTATGACGCTTCGGAGAAAACATATGGCGCTTGCGTTTACTTACGCGTTGTGAACATTACGGGAAGCGCGGTTCGTCTACTTTGTGCAAAATCACGCGTCGCTCCTCTAAAGACGATCAGTTTGCCACGAATTGTATGAGGCCTTGCTACTGTCAGATTTGATGAGAAAGGTGCGGACGTTGTCTCACATCTGCTTCAAGAGCGAGACGTACTGGACTAACTCCACCATCACCCTCGCATGGATAGGGGATCATCCAAGACGCTGGAAGATATTTGTTGCGAACCGCGTTACGCAGATCCAAGCAAATTCGTGAAATGAGTGGCATCATGTGCCCACGGGGGACAACCCTGCAGACTTATCGCTATCGCGGGAAGTGAGGCTTACTAGATTCGCGCCTTTGGTGGGATAGTCCCTCCTGGCTGTGGCGGGGGCAGGATGACTGGTCCCGTGCTCGCCCGGTACCGAGTGAGCTTCCCAAGGAGCGCGCTCTAGTTTGTATGTCCATAACGACACGACCAGAGTTTGATGCCTTCGACAGGTATTCAAATTATACGCAACTCACGCGAATCATCGCGTACTGCATAAAATTCTTTCGAGCGGACCGCGGCTTTCGGGGCTTCTCACCACTAGAGATCGACCTCGCGGAGGGTACCATCTTGAGGTGGTTACAGGCGCACACTTTTGCCAAGGAAATCGTGAACTTGAAGTCGGAGAGGGGACTGGCGCTCCCTGAGATATCTGAGTCCCTTCCTCGACGAAAGGGGACTCCACAGGGTGGGAGGGTGTTTGGAGCAGGCTGCACTATCGTACAACCATCGACATCCGGTGATCCTTCCAAAAAATGAATACCTCGCCAAGCTCTTGCGCGGTGAGCACGAGCGACTGTTGCATGCCGGATACGAGGCAGTCTTGTCATCGATTCGTAGGCGTTACTGACCTCTCTCAGCTAGAAGCACGCTGCGAGGGATGATTCGGAAGTGTGTCGAGCGCAACCCAGGACCGAAGAGTATCAGATGGGCCAATTACCAGCGGCAAGAGTGCGGATACAGACACCCTTTTTTAGTACGGAAGTAGACTACACCGGACCGTTCCTCATCAAGGAACGGTCCCGAAGTAAGAGTACATCCAAGGCTTATTTGTGCGTCTTTGTGTGCCTGGCTACTTGGAGGCGACTACAGCATTAACCACAGAAGCGTTCCTGAACTGTTTAAACAGGTTCCTCTCGCGCCGGAAGCGATGCTGAGAGATCTGCTCAGACAACGGAACCAATTTCGTGGGCGCGTATAATGAACTACGTCGGATTCGCGAGTTCCTTCACCGGAACGGGAAGTTGATCGGTCACCATGCGATCGTGGAGAGTGTCGAATAGCGATTTACGCACTACACTTCGGTGGGCTGTGGGAGAGTGCAGTTAGGTCTGCCAAGAGACACTTTCTGCGAACAATTGGAGAGACACGCCTCACTTACGAGGAGCTCAACACTGTGCTGGCTCGGGTCGAGGCGTGCCTGAACTCTAGACCGCTGCATCTTCTATCGTCAGATCCAAAAGATCTCGATCCACTAACTTCCGGACACTTCCTCACGGTCCGACCACTGATATAATCCATCCTGACGTCACGGACATCAAGGTTAATCGCCTGTCCAGATTTTAGTTGTTGCAGGCGATACAACAACACTTCTGGAGGAGATGGGAGCGCGACTACTTACTCCAGCTTCAGCAACGGTCCAAATGGCAGGACCCAGTACCTCAGACCATTGGAATGAGCAAAATGATTGTGCTCAAGGACGAAAATCTTCCGCCACAGCGATGGAAATTGGGCCGTATAGTCTAGTTGCATCCGGGATTAAATGGGGTGACGCGGGTAGTGTCAGTGCGGACACCCTCACCAGACCGGTGGCCAAGGTCTGATTCTTATCTGTGGACGACCCAGTGCCTCCCAGCCACGAGGAACAGCCGAACCAAACCAATCACAGAAGGAATTGAACGCGAGTGGTTCAAGACGGGCGGAATGATCGCGAGCATAGTCGCGACCTGTAAATAAAACATTCGAGAAGGTTTCGGACAAGGTCTCCCCCACGATCGCGCAGCGAGGCGTCGATGAACCTAAGCAAAAAACAGCTGTGGCTCTTGTTTAAGTTTACCAAAACTTGACCGTCGAATGTTCTGGATCAAAACACCTGCCCACCCGCCCTGGACCTACATCGCGAATCGGGTGATGTCGATGCCCAATTACAGCACCGACATTTTCCCCACTTATAATTGGGACTCCCAATTAACCAGGAAGAGAGTCAACCTGAACTACTTTCTTCCTGGCTAATGGGCACTATCGACAAAGTTTTCGGTCAGTATACATTAACGATCAATTCTTCGGGCAATCAACTATCGATAAAGCCTTCGGCCAGTATACACTACCGCGGTTACAATCGTCATTGTAAACCGTGCCTCCGATCGTCGAACGCGGTCTCATCGAGTTGGGACACAGCTTTTAAAAAGGACATCGTCCGGTGTAAATTAGGCCGCCACGCGACTAATCGGCGAAACCAATAAGCTATATCGAATCCGAGAATTCCTTCAAAAGAGCGAGAAGTCGATTTGTCTTCACGCGATCGCGGAGGATGTTGAATGGCGGTTTATGCCTTTCCACATTCCACACTTCGGTCTGGAAGACTGTGGGAGAGTGCGGTCAAATCAGCCAATCTTTTGCGCACGATTGGAGAAACGTGCCTCACGTATGAGCAACTGTGCACCGCGCTGGCTCGGGTCGAGACTTGCTTAAACTCTCGGCCACTTCAGCCTTTATTTTCGTATCCCAAGGATCTTGATCCCTTGATTCCAGAACACTTTTTTACGGGGGGTCCGACAATTGACCTAATTTATCCTGACATCACTGATGTCAAGGTTAGTTGCCTGTCTAGGTTTCAGTTGCTACAGGCATACAGCAACATTTTTGACAAAGATGGCAGCATGACTATCTACACCAATAATGGTCCAAGTGGAAGGATCCGGTACCGGAGACCTTTGAAGTGGGCACGATGGTCATGCTCAAGGAGGAGAACCTATCACCGCTGCGATGGAGGTTAGGCCGCATCGTCAAGTTGCATTCGGGATCAGATGGTGTGATGCGGACTAGTACTGGCACTTTAACCAGATCAGTGGCATCTGCATCCAAGACCCATCAAGGCCACTGATAGACAAAAACACCCGGAGTTCTTTGTTTAGGTTTACCAGAACATTCGTGTACATCGAAATCTGTGTACAAGACACCTGCCAGTCCGACTTTGGCGCGTTATCGCCAATCAGGTGATGTCGGTGATGTTATTGATCATTGACATTCCCTACTTACAATTAGGACATTAGCCAAGAAAGAGAATTGACTTGAGCCATTTTCTTCCTGACTAATGATCACTACCGCACAACCTCTCGGGTAGAGTAGTCAATTGATAAATCAAGTGAAATCGTGCTCCGGCCGTCGGACATGATACTTAAACATACGTGCGAGACAGAGCTCTCTTATAATTCATCGCCACAGCGTTGAACTAATCAACGCGACTACGTTAATCCGGCTCCGGCGATAACAGAATAAAAATAGAAATCAATTTCCAAACTCTTGCAATAATAATATTATTTATTATATCGACGTAAATTATAAATCATCGAAGCACTAGTTAATAAGTAATATAGTATACGAATGTATTCATAACTAGAAGGAATAATTCGATCGTCAAATAAATATCTAATAAATATTCAAAGCATCGATCGACAAAGGAACAAAGAAAAGAAATATATCTACAATTTATTGAACATAATTGCCAATCGTGGATCCTACTCTACTACTTTTAAGCATGGTTACGAATGCTAAGCCAAGCATCGTGTCGCGTGACGTCTTTGCCTAATTTAGCAATGGTAGGGATATATAACGTAATATGTAGTTTGTTGTTGTGCGGAAATTCACTGAAGTAAAACTGAACCATTAGTAATAGCGAGAATAGAGTGCATTTGATAACTCGATTTGCGGAGTTAATTTTTATTCATTAATTCGGCATAATTGAAACGTGTTAGCATATATATATATATATATATTATCATTAATTATCATTAGAAAACTTGAGCATTTCAATGGAAAAACTATAAAATAAAACTTTATACAAGCTGAAATTATAATGATAGTGACATCAATCTCTTATTCATATTTATTATTGTAACATTATGATCATTATAATTTTTTATAAATGATTCTGGCATAAAACTTTGACGTACAAGCATCGAAAGATTAGCAAAATTTATAATATCATGAGGATTAATAAATCATCAAATACTTGAAAATTACATCAAGAAAAGTGCAGAAATGTACTTTATATAACTGGTATTCTATTTCAATTCCATAATTTTAATTGAATTATGAATAATTCAATTAAAAATAAATATGAAAAAAATATCCAAGAACCAAGTCAACTCTTTCTGCATATACAAGATGTTAAAAAAAGTCCAAGATTTCAAGATTATTCACAAAAGGAATAAGAAATATTTAATTAATTAAAATATAAGTTCTTTCAATCTTTTACTAAAAATCGAAATATAAAATCGATTTTTATTCCTCATAAACATTCGATATCGTGAGTCATAACTTATTAAACAAAGAGATTAATTTGAGAAATTGATTTAATTGTTAACTCAAGATTATTATTAATATAAACAGAAGTATAATATAAGCATAATTATTTAACAATAATATAAATGCAATCAAAATACAAATTTTTATTTAGCGTTGAATGTGGAAAATTATTATTCTCAAATCATTAACAATGTCTATTTATTATTTGAATATGAAAGTGACAAATACTGTGATTTCTCGAATTATTATATATATTCGATAATATCACAATTTACAAGAGATTATTACTCTATATATTTGTTTATTATAATTACATTGAATTAAGTGTCTTTTGTTAATGCCTCCATAATCAATCCCATAAATTAACTGTTTTAGCACGTTTTAGAATCGATTAAAATTTTTCTAGTAATAATTAAATCGAAGGATCATTCGAAGTTGGAAAGATAAAAACGAATGAAATCCACTGAACTCGATTTATTGCTAGACACAATTAATTCGAATATTAATTCGAATCCAGTTTTGCACAATTCGAAATTGTGTTTAATTATATTTCTCTATATTAAATTTTTCTGTTTCCAAGATGATTTCACGAGAATTCTTCTCACTTTCAGTTATGCTTTATACATTCTAATGATTATGTGCAAAACTATTACTAAGCTGTGGGCCTATCTCCCTCTCCTCGAATCTGCAAAGAGTCAAGAGTAGGCTCTGAGAAGAGTCATTCTTTGAGAGAGAATCGAATCATTTTCTTCCAGTGTGCTTGCAGACGAGATGTGTTCTGGAGAGAGGATATATAAGGTTTAGCCATTGTGGATTTAGAATATCCCTCAAAGGGATATCTTATAATGGCCTTATGCCGACTTATTGCCGATCTAAATTAGAGAACTTTCCAAGTTTTTTTTTTATAATAAACAATAAATTAGACAATGAAATTTAACATGGATAAAATATTTGGATTGCATCTAAAAAATGATTTAATGTGTTAATATTAGTAATAATTTTGTGTTAACAATTTTGAATTAATATATTTTTAAATCAATCTCTTTTGTTTATATTCAACGAAGAAACTTATTTAAGATATTGAAAATTTATACAAAATAATAAAAATTGATTTTACATTAAAAAGATATATGCTTGCTGATTGAACATTTTTTGCTTCTATTAGTAAATATTATAAGTTCTTAAGTTTTGGACTCTTTTTTTTATATCTTGTATAAAAAATCATACAAAATTAATTTCTATCCCATAATTTTGTATATAAATCTTAACAAATACTTAAGATAAAGATTCGAAATTCTATTGAATAATAAATTGTACAAAAAATAAAAATATAACCAAAATATAAAAATATATGATCCAGTTTAATTTTATTCTTTATTTTTATTTTTATTCTTATTTAGCATATTTTTCATTTTAGCATTCAGTCCTATTCAATCTTTTATAAATTTTTCCATCTTAATTCTGATCCAAACAAAAGTCTTAATTAAGAGAAAAAACTCTGTAATAAGAAAAATTTAGAATTTAGAATTATTATATATGTTAATATATTAATAATATTAATAGCAAATAATAGAAAATACGTAAAAACATTTTTTTATAGATATTAATAATTATAGAGGATTATAGATCCAATTGTGTACAATTGTATGATAAATTAGAATCGATGCAGGCTTGCATTGATTATAAATGATACTATTAAAAAAATATATAATATATTTAAAATATATAATAATATATTTATATTAATATATTTATATTACAATATAATATAATATTATAAAATATATTATATATTTACATTTACATTTAAAAAAATAAATATATTACATTTTCAAAAATAAATTTTTTATAAAAAGCAATTCTAGAATGATTTCCAAAAGAAAAAGAGAATTCCAATAAAATTGAGAAGATTACCACAAGATCTTCCAAAACTGCTTTCAAAATTGCTGAGAATACTGAAATTAATTATACTTTTTATAATATATAATTATATGAAATATTATTTATTATATTTAGATAGATTATTTTATATATCGATAATTTCAATTATTAATTTATATTTCAAAGTAAACAATGCTCGAGAATATCCTTTTATTTATGATTGAATCAAGAAAAAAGATATTATTGGATTGAAGCTATAAAATATGGATCAATTATTTTTTATATAATTAGAATTATTGAACATTCTATTATAAATATATTTTAATTATAATTCATTTTCATATTACATTTCGGAACTTTTGAAATAAAGTCGTAAAAAACTGAAGATGACAATTTGCAATTTCAAAAAAAAAAATATCAAAACTGCAAGAAAAACATCAGATGAATATGTAATAGAAATAATCCTCAAAAGAATTTTAATAAAATTGAAGCAGAATCTATCGTCGTGAAGGATAATATCTTTCATATCTTTCACTGTCACATTACGAATCAAGAAGCAATATTTAGGATCACACATCATTCGAGTGAATAAAATATCTATCAAAACAATGAAGCAATTAGCACTATTTCCAATTGAAGATGAAGAATTTTCTCAATGACAATAAATTGAAATATCAAGTTTATTTTGAATAACATGGTGATTTCATGGAGAAAACTCCATGAAATACCATACACGAGAGTTTATAAGATATTCGTGAAAAAGTTTTTCATATTATGACAATATTAATTTATTTTTATGTCATGAACTCGATTCTTTCAAAAGATAATTTGAAAATGTTATAAAATCTAATGATACTTCCTGCCATCTGGTGTTTATATTTGAAGATAATTTAGATATAGGAGAATCTTCCAAATTTTTACATTTATATCACAAGAAAAAGATGTGCTGAATGAGATGATGAATCAACATGAATAGTAAAAAAATTTAACGATTCGAACAGGAAATTGTCAATTCAAATTTAATATCTAAACTTCATACAACAAATAGATTTTGTTTTATGATTTATGACATATCCATAACTATTTTTAAGAAAGACATTTTCTATATTGCAAGCAATTTTATTTTCTCATTCAAAAAGTTTATAATTTTTATATTTATTCGGTTCTCATAGCTAATTTTATATAATTTAATTCGGTTTTTTTAAACTTCCCAAATGATACAACTTAATGGTGCTTTCTAATTACCATATTATTAGTTTTGGAAAAAAATATTATCGACATTTCGAACTTTTCATTCTATCCTTTCTAAGAAAGAAAAAACATAGAATATAATGAAAGAAGCATTTCAATTTTTTATGATCCCTTGAATCGGATCAATTTAAAACAATTTAAAATAGTACAAATGAACAAACTATAGTTTCACGTAAGAATCTCATATTTTGCGCAATCAAAGAAAACAGTAAAATATAACCACGAACAAGCAATTTGAAGCAGCATAAGTTAACTGTCTCAAAGACAATATACAATTAGCAAAATGATATAAATGATACAATCAAAGCTATTATTTAAAAATTGACAATCAATTCTTATAACAAAATTTTCTCTGCATCTCTATCGTCTTAATATTAAATGAAGACCGTGAATATGTGATTTAACATTTATGACATGATATTCAAGTAATAATTAAGAGTTATAATATTCGAAAACTAGCTAGAAACATATATAAATTCGATAAAAGAACATTAAATTGCTGGATCACAAAAAAAAAAAAATTCGACGAAATCAATTTATTATTTTTAATCTAACATTTAGAGCAAGTGAAAAGCGAATTCTTCGATTCGCTTGTCGAAAGAAATCTTGCAAAAGAGATGCACGTTTAATTAATCAGAATGAGAAAAAAACGTCTATTATATTTTTGTTTCTAGTTATTTGTCAATATAGGTACATATACTAATCCGATTATGACAGAGAAAGACAATAAAATTCTGAAATAATGAAATATAATTTCTCACATGACTTTCTCACATAATTGAAAATAATTACTTTATACAATAATTATTTATACAATAGAATTCTTCTTTTTCAATTTTGAATATTCAAGAGAAATCTTCTATGATATCAGGAAATGATGATTTCCAAAAATGATCTCAAGGGATAGCTCTAGTGAAAAATATCTTAATAGTGAACATACAAGAAAAAATTATTTATGTTTTTTATTTTTTGATTCTTATAACGACTATATCGTATCTCGTCTTTTCTATCAGCCTTGGACGATATTTGTATAGAGGATCCTCCTACAATGGATAAACAAAAGAAGCGTCTCTTGCGTGAATTTTAGTAAGCTATAAGTATTTGCTCCTATCGTAGTGTGGCGCTGTAGTCAACCCATTGAGAACGATGATCAGAAGATTCTTGTACGTTTCTATGTGATGATATATTGGAAAACATCAAAAATGTGACAATTTAATGATAATGATGGAATACATACGATTTTTATAATCGAGATTTTTTATAATCGATTTTTATAATCAAGATATCTACTACGCAATTAAAAAAATATAAGGATAACGAATACTAGATAACCATCGATATGATTTTATAGATAATAATGAAATTTAATCTTTTCTTGGACGATATAATATAAAATATATAGAAATAACATTTTAGAAAAAAATATAAAGCATTTCTTTTGCACTCTGATAAATTAAATCCGCATTCTTTTTTTCCAATTCTGTATAATATCTTTCACGAACAAAATCATTCTGTATTATCGGTATTCATAAATACACTATGTACTTCAAAATTAAATAACAAAAGTAAATTAATTATTTAATTGAGAAAATAAGATGTTCTTTAAAGCCAATTGATAATGATCGCTGAAACAGTAGATAAATTTTAATTCATTGCAAATAATTCCACTGAAAATGATAATTTCATTTCATTTCATTTCATTTTGACATTAATTGAGAAAGAACAGAATTAATAGTTGAATTAAATCTTGTAAATTGATTACAAACGATAAACATTTTTTTTCAACAAAAATATGGATAATGGTGAAATAATCTTTTAGTCCAAAGATTTTTTCATTGCAAATCGTTTTTTAATATAAAGATTGTAACAATTAAAGAAATTTATGAACTGCACTTTGGATACGCGAAGAGATATTCGCATAATATTTAAAACAACAAAAATAAATATGGAATAATCAATTGTAATTTAACATCCGCATATAACAATTGGACAATCGTGCAAATAACTGGTCATAATGAAATCATTTAGCATTTATCGTGAGAAATGAGAATATATTTCGAAAACAAGATTTCGAAAACAAGATTACTTCAAAATTAATCTCATGTGTTATATCCAAAACATATTAAAGAAAATGATTTTTTCGCATTGATGATAACGAAATATTGATATAACTAATTTAAGTTAATCCATCGAACGAAACATTATATATGAACTTTTATATATAGATTTCATTTTTTGCACAATAAAAGGAAATAACAACAAAACAATAGAGAATCACCAGTCAGTTAATATTAACTGAAGCTAATTTCATCAAAAACAACAAACTATCCAAAAACGAAGAATAACATCCAATCAAAGATCGATATCACCAGTCAGTTAATACTGACTGAGGCTAATTTCATCAAAAACAACAAACTATCCAAAAACGAAGAATAACATCCAGAGATCCAATCAAAGATCGACATCACCAGTCAGTTAATACTGACTGAGGCTAATTTCATCAAATACAACAAACTATCCAAAAACGAAGAATAACATTCAGAGATCCAATCAAAGATCGACATCACCAGTCAGTTAATACTGACTGAGGCTAATTTCATCGAATACAACAAACTATCCAAAAACGAAGAATAACATTCAAAGATCCAATCAAAGATCGATATCACCAGTCAGTTAATACTGACTGAGGCTAATTTCATCAAAAACAACAAAATATCCAAAAACGAAGAATAACATCCAGAGATCCAATCAAAGATCGACATCACCAGTCAGTTAATACTGACTGAGGCGAATTTCATCAAAAACAACAAACTATCCAAAAACGAAGAATAACATCCAGAGATCCAATCAAAGATCGACATCACCAGTCAGTTAATACTGACTGAGGCTAATTTCATCGAATACAACAAACTATCCAAAAACGAAGAATAACATCCAGAGATTCAATCAAAGATCGATATCACCAGTCAGTTAATACTGACTGAAGCTAATTTCATCGAATACAACAAACTATCCAAAAACAAAAAATAACATCCAAAGATCCAATCAAAGATCGATATCACCAGTCAGTTAATACTGACTGAGGCGAATTTCATCAAAAACAACAAACTAGCCAAAAACGAAGAATAACATCCAGAGATCCAATCAAAGATCGACATCACCAGTCAGTTAATACTGACTGAAGCTAATTTCATCAAAAACAACAAACTAGCCAAAAACGAAGAATAACATCCAGAGATTCAATCAAAGATCGATATCACCAGTCAGTTAATACTGACTGAGGCTAATTTCATCGAAAACAACAAACTATCCAAAAACGAAGAATAACATTCAGAGATCCAATCAAAGATCGACATCACCAGTCAGTTAATACTGACTGAGGCTAATTTCATCAAAAACAACAAACTAGCCAAAAACGAAGAATAACATCCAGAGATCCAATCAAAGATTGACATCACCAGTCAGTTAATACTGACTGAGGCGAATTTCATCAAAAACAACAAACTATCCAAAAACGAAGAATAACATCCAGAGATCCAATCAAAGATCGACATCACCAGTCAGTTAATACTGACTGAGGCTAATTTCATCAAAAACAACAAACTAACCAAAAACGAAGAATAACATCCAGAGATCTAATCAAAGATCGATATCACCAGTCAGTTAATACTGACTGAAGCTAATTTCATTAAAAACAACAAACTATCCAAAAACGAAAAATAACATCCAAAGATCCAATCAAAGATCGATATCACCAGTCAGTTAATACTGACTGAGGCTAATTTCATCAAAAACAACAAACTATCCAAAAACGAAGAATAACATCCAAAGATCCAATCAAAGATCGATATCACCAGTCAGTTAATACTGACTGAGGCTAATTTCATCGAATACAACAAACTATCCAAAAACGAAGAATAACATCCAGAGATCTCAATCAAAGATCGATATCACCAGTCAGTTAATACTGACTGAAGCTAATTTCATCGAATACAACAAACTATCCAAAAAACGAAAAATAACATCCAGAGATCGATCAAGGATCGATTTGTTACGAATTCATTCCAATAATTTCAATTAAAAAAAAAGTATATGAACGTAAATATATCTGATTAAACATATCTATTCGTGATCTCGCATGATATAATCTTTACCTAATTCATCTGATATCGTAATCGGCTCTATATGCATTATAGGAAAAAATCTACTAAAAATCAATTTACCGAATTTCGAAATCAGAATAGGATTTGAGAATCCATTTCATTGATATATGCATAATTGAAATTAATCAAAATATAAAAATTGCACTATTTGCACTTGCTTGAAAAAAATGAAAAGTGCAATTAGGATCACCTTTGATTCAACATCACATAATTATGAATATATGATGAAATATATAATTTATGAAAATATATAAGACATCAAAAGCTCATATCATACCATTTTTTTGATACAATAATGCCATGATTTAATAATTGCACATTTGATCGTAGCAATATTGATATCGTCAATATTCTTTTGGTAAGCATTCTCATATATTTAATGTAGTCTTGATCAAACATCGATGATCTACCAATCAAAAGATTTCATTAATAACCGCTGAATGCAAAAACTTCAAAACATTGTGCGTGCATACAAAAAATTTGAATGCAAAAGAAATAGATTACAAATACCTCGTGAAAATTTCCAAATTGTTCTTGAGAGATTGCAAAATCAGTTGCAAAAATCAACAAAAAACAAATATAAGTAAAATGTCTAATATAAAAAAATTCACAAATATCGTTATTAACGATTTCATGCTACGATATCATGAAGCATCGAAACAAGATTTTCAAAATTGAAAAATCTGTGATTAGTGACATAACACGAAGTTATATCAAAAGTTTATCACAGAATCTTGACTGGTAATCGAAATTCAAAAATCATTCGTCTTTAATTGGATTGACTTTATAACCAATTTCGACTTTACAACCGAATTCATAGCTATAACGGTCGTACACGTTTAGATAGCGACAAGAAATCAATGAGATATAAGATAGACATTCTAATTTCATTCTTAAAAGAAATAAACTAAAGAGAAAAGATAAAATAAAAAAGAAAAAACAATAAATATTCCAACTAATCATCGAATCGATCTAATTTTTTAAATAGGATCTAATGTTTTTCACGATTACGTGGATTAATGGATTGAATGAATCGTTCAAATATTATATAGGCAAATCCATTGCAAATCCATAATTCCATCGAACGGCGAATATGGACATAATTAGCACCGGGTCTGATTCTTCACTTAACATCAAGTTATATTCTCACATTCTCAGAAATGCAAGAGATTACATATTTTTGCAGCGACGAAATTTTCAACCGGTATTCCAGCATCGTGAAATTAAGACGAATCGTTGAATATTATTTTTGATTCAGGAAGAATTATCTAAAAGCTGATCATTAATCGTCGAAGAAACAAGGAATACCATCGAATAGATGTTGAGTTTCGTTGAAGCTTTTATTTTTAATCAAGAGATTCCACAATATGGAACGAAATTGAATTATAAAAGCCAACTGCATCATTATGAACTCGAGTAAAAATATTCTGCTTTCAAAGATTGTCATATGTCATATATCATATGATGTTATGTTCGCTTAGAAGCTATAGTACAATCATTATATTAATTAACATGTGATATTGATTCATTAATGATAGAAATAGAGTTAAATGGATTATGAACTATGTGATAAATATTATATTCGCGAATATCGATTTTTTTTACAAACTGATACCATTGTTTATTATATAAAAAAGAAATTGAAATTGAATTATTTTATAAAGAAAATTTATATATTGAAAAATTTTATTTCAACAAAAATTCGTATGTATGTAAAGTATAATGGATTATATATAAAACTATTTATTTTTTAAAAAAATCTTTCGGAGTGCATGAAATCCTCAAATTCTTATCATTTTTTCATGTTTTGTGGACAATTTTGTTTAAAAATTTTTCACAAAAGATTAATAGAGCATTAAAATCTGAATGTTTTACAATTTTGAAATCATTCTCTATCTCGCACTATTACGAAATTACATTTGAAAAAACAGAAATAATGTCAAAAATTTAAGGATTGATTTTATCTTTTCGAAATGATTTATTCTAATAAAACAATTATTTTATATATAATTCATTATAATAATATATAATACATATTTATAATATTTCATAAAAAATAGAATTAGCATTTTGATAAAAATTGATATTTTGATAAAAAAAATTATTAGTTGAATTTTTAAAGTATAAAAATTTTTGTAACTATATATATATTCAGACAATAATTTTGTAAGAAGAAATAATAAGAAAAAGGAATTATTAAACACTGAAAAGAAAGAAAATATTGTAGTATTTTATAACTGTTTCCAATTATATTTGATAACTTATATAACTGTTAAATTGTGAAATAAATGATCGAAGAAAAATTATTCAAGATTTGAAATTAAGTTTAACTTGATCAAGGCGATATTAAATTCTTCTATATTATCATTTGATTCCAACAATTTCTCGCGTTTCTTCTTAACTTCATTTCCTGATTAACTATTTTAACAAATATGTATAGAGACAAATTTTATCAAACTGGCAAAATACTCAAAAAATCAAGAAAAATTTTTGAATCAGATGATAAAGAGTCATTGCATCCATCAGTTGCTTTTGGTCCTATGCACACAAAAGATTATGCATATATTACATTGTACAAAATGCAACCAGATTATTTCTTCATTACCAATAATCAATATTTCACACCAAACGTTTCCCAAAATTGAGAAACATTTTATTGCTATTGAATCAATGAAGGTGAACCAATTCTAGAATACTTCAAAACAAAGAATTCAATTCATAAAATGACTAAAAAATTGATTTCTTCCTTTTTATGGGAATATATGAAATCAAAAAGAAATTTTTTCATTATCATCTTCCATCGATACAAAGGCATTTCAAACGAATTAAAAAACTGTACTAAGAATAATCAAATAATATTCATCGTTCCATAAAGATCAAGAATTACTAGAACAATAATTTTCAAGTGAAGACAAAGAATCTTATCGATGATAATCGAGTCCAATAATATTCGAATCTTGAGTATAATATGGAATATAATAATACACATATTTACACAATTTTGTGATCTCATAATTGCCAATTGTGGGATATCATGTGCGTGGGGCAGCATATGATATTTTTACCTGTCCTTATAAAATCACAATTGGGATGGATATTCGATTAATCACGAGTCAATACACAAACCCACAGACATGATCATAAATGAACAGCTGGATCAGCAGCTGTCCCAATTCTGACGAATTAATATTTTGATAATTTTGATAAAAAAGATTTATTAGTTGAATTCTTAAAGTATAAAAATTTTTGTAACTGTATATGTATATTCAGATAATAATCAATTTTGTAAGAAGAAATAATAAGAACGAAAGTTCGCGAATTTGCCGAGACTGCATTCCAATTCGTACAGTTTGGCCTTGGATAACACGAATAATCAACTTTCGGCTTAGCTTTTATCTGCCGCATCAGGCTGTCAAGACCGCTAGTGCCAAACTACGCGTAGTCTTTGATGGGTCTGCGAAATTCTCGACATACAATGATTTTTAAGAAAGAGATTTTCCTTATTGAATGGATCAATGAAAAGCAACAATTATCAGAACAGTGTGAACCAATCAGCATTATTTGAATATATTTGAATTTTTAATAATGCATGATTCATCAAGAAGAGTATGTTTCGATGGAGCATGGATGGATTTCGTTTGGTGATTTATGATCAACAACGAAAGTTATTTATAGTATAAATTTATATCATATTACTATCCACATTGCAATATTAATTTAACTTTTGATGAAAAAAGTTTTAATGATTTCATACGATAAATGTTTATCATAAATTTCAGCTGAAGAACAAGAATGCAACGTTTTGGACATTTACATTTGGAAGAAAAATTATAATATTGTCGAATCTTCGAATTCGTTATGTCCGTATCAGATATCGCTTCGTTCAAAAAATATACGAAAGAATTGTAACGAATAAAGAGGAACATTGAAAAAAATTTACACTGAATCGTATAAATTCAATATCTATACAAAACAAATCTGATCAATTATTCTGCGTGATTTTAACAGTCTTCGAGTGAACAAATCAAATTCATCGAATTAGAAATTTAAAAATTAATTTCGCAAATATATGACTAAATCATGTTATTGAAGATTTTATAATTCATGCGGTTAATTGCGAATGTGTGAACACATTTGATTTCTATATTCATTTCATGATTCTTCGTATCCGTAATTTACAAAATGTAATGTGGGAACAAACTGTAGTTTCAAATGTGGATATTTTTTTGTACTAAAAGAATCATATTAAAAAAATAACATCTGCGATTCGCGTTAATAAGACAGTTTTTTAAAAATAAAATCATAATAATCGGAATTTTTTTAAAAACATGCATATATTTTGTGAAGATAAGCGTCAAATTCACAGAATCGTATTGAAAAATTCGATGAAATCAGTTAAACTTTCTTTAAAAATAATAAAAAAGATAACAAAAATTAGAAGAGTATTGATAAATACAATGCACAATGATAATATATAACGAATTGGAAACATGCACGAGATAATCTTAACTTACAATCAAAAATTCATCCATCATCTGCAAATTCGATAATTATAATCTTATCAGATATTATCGCTAATCTTTTTCAAAAAGAATCGATCTTCTTTCCAAAGTTTATGTAGTAAATGAGATACAGTTTTCTTTTTGTATTTTGATCAATTAAATCCATATTCTTTTTTTCCTGTTCTGCATGTGAACTTTCATGAACAGAATTTTTTTATATTATTGGTATAAACATTATGTATATCAAAATCAAATAACGAAAATGAATTAATCATTTATGTTGTTTATCTTATTCATTTCGCAATTCCGAATTGAAGATGATAATTCTTTTATTTCGATATTCTTTTAATTGAGATAGTTGAATCAAAAAATCTTGCAAATTGATCATAAATATAAAATTTCAAATCATTCTGACAGAATCAAGTATTGTTCAAGGAAAAGACATATTCCAGAAAAAAAAAATAAGCGTATTTAGTAATACATTTTCCAACAGAAAAATGGATAATGGCGAAATAATCTCTTAGTCTATTCATTTTCTAAAAAGATTCTTTCTTTGCTGCAAGTTGTTTTCTTTCTTTCAAAGAGCAGATCTGTAACAACTTATAACAATTGAAAAAATTTATCAATTGTATTGTATAAAGTTTTTCACGTACAATACATTTAAAACGCCAGAAATTTTAAAAATAAATATAGAATGATCAATCGAAATTCAACGTTAAATTTAAGATTAAATTCTATGCATAAAATCTGATTAGTTGCTCGCATGTGATTTAACCTATCGTGAAATCATTTAACGTTCATTGTGAAAAACGTCAAGTATTTCAAAATTAATTTCACGAAACAATCATGATGATGAATCATTCAAAAATTTATAAAAGAAAAAGTTTTTTGTAATGTTGCCAATCGTAATGTGAACATAAGCGACTTAACATGATATAAACATTAATTCTTCGATGCAATTTACGAAATGTTATATATGTACTGCATTTATGTACGAATTCTTTGTACAATATGAACAAGATTACAGGAAAGAATAATCAACAGTCAATTAATATTGACTGAGGTTAATTTCATCTAAGTAAATACTCTCCAAAGACGAACAATAAGATCAAAAATCGATTTATTAACGAAATTTGGACTCATCATAGTTTTAGCTAATTATATGTACGGATTTTTTGTACAATAAAACAAAATACAATAAAACTAAAACTATGGAGAAACATAAGGCATAATTAACAATTAATATCGACTGAGGCTAATTTCATTGGAGACAAATTATTCAAAATGAAAAATAATATCCAAAGATTTAGTCAAAGATCGATTTGTTATGTACGAATTATCAATCAATACTTATAACGAAACTTCATTTTCATCTTATACTAATCATTTCGATAAAAAATGAAGTCTGCGAATATAAATACAATGATTGCACATTCATGACTTAAAATTCAAATTAGTTTTTCAGAAATAACGTTATATGATATTGGACTTTTTGGTTAGAAATTTTTTGTGCTTTAATTGCTTGTAGTAAATAGAAATTGAACAAAAATGTTCAAAAAGTAGTTAAGAATAGAATTTTAGAATCTTAATTACAAAAATTCAAAGGTCTTAAATTGCAAATTTAAATTACAAATTTGGTCATCATCTTACAATCATGGAATTGATGGCTTTCGATCATACAAATTCTACATCGTGATCAGAAGTCAATCAGATATAGACTTTTGATGGACACATGTTTGAGAATTTGATTGCCGCCAATCTGAAACAAAATTACGGATAAAAGAACAAATTGAACATGATTTTGAATGAATATAATAAATATGGTCTCAACCATCATGAAATCTTTATACTTACAATTACATATAATTACAAGAAGAATCTGATATTATTCACAAGATGAAAAAGCTGTGCAAAAAAGCGAAAAAATGAAACATTTCTTGGTATGCAATATATATATATATGATTATTATAAGTAGCATTAAATTTTAATATTTTTTCCTTTTCTTTTTTTGTTCTTGTCATCCAAACAATTGATTGAAATTTATTTTATTATTTATTAATAAAATTCATATATCTTATATTACTATCAACTAGCCGTTTTATTGTTTATTATTAAATTACAATAAAAAAGACAATATACTTTAATTATTCACTAACATTCTAAAATTACAATTATGATACAATAACATTTTCCTGTGCCTCGAAAAATAATCGATTAATCGAAATTGAAATAAGTAATGAAAGAAGAATTTTTCACTTTCGAATAAGTTTAACGTGATTAAAATCGAGATGATATTATTATTAATATCATTCCGATTTCATCAACTTTCTTACGTATTCAACTCCTGCTCATTTCCTCATTAGCACTTCTTTAACAGATTTCAGTGATATCACTTTGATATCACAATCGTCAAACTAGCAATATATCCGTCAAATAAGATTTATATATCAAACAGTATAAAGAATTGTTTTCGAATCGAAAGCGTTATACATACAGAAACTCATGCACTAAATTGTGCAAAATGCATCTAGTCTACTTACAAACTTTTTTATATTATCAGCTATATAATTTCTGCACTTGTAAATTCTACGTGAAAATCGAGGAAAATTTTATTCTTCATTATGGCAGACCAATTCTAATATTTCAAAACTCAATGAAATCACATAAAACAATAAAAGACTATTCTTTTTATGAGAAGAATACATTCATCAATAGAATATACGAAAGAAAAATCTCAAGATCAAGAATGGATTTGTTGAAAAATGAATTAAAAAGTTGTATGAATTAAAAAGAATCAAACAATATCATTCAATCAATCTCGAAACAATGTGAAACAGTTATTATCACTTTTAATTGAAGAGGAAGAAATCTTCACTGCGACAATAAATTCGAACAATCGTATTATGAATTGTTTGAATTATTATCGATATCCATTCAAATTTTTAAGAACACGTGACTTATTCAAAAAAGGATGGAACAGAAATTTCTTTAATCAGCAAAAATGTTTTCCATATTACCATTTTATATAACATGCAATATTATTTATAATACTATTTAATTACAAAAGATTTAAATAATTTCATGTCGTAAACTCGATCTGAAAATTATGAATCCACATGTTATTAAAAATTTGGTCGAGATCGAGAATCTTAATCAGATTAAATCAACTTTGATATGATTAATCGACAATTTACTACACAAAGAATTCACAAAAGTGTCAAATTGACAATCCAAAAAATCAAACAAGAATTATACATCAGACAGCATAAAAAATGAATTTATCAGTTTTATTTTCGAACAGAAAGAAAAAAAAAAATTATATTCTTATAGAAGAAATAGCCAAGAATTGCTTGACTAATCTTTTTTCGTTCTAAAAATAAGCATTTTTCAATATTACATTGACGCTTAAATTTAAAAAATTAGGAAGCAATCCAATCAAGCGGATCAATTTATCGAAACAATTTGAAGTAGTGCCATTTCTACTTGAAGAATGAAAAATTATTTCTTCATTAACAATAAATCGAAATATCATATTTCTCTTGAATATTGAATAATTTAATTAAGAATATTTAATGGAACACAATAGATACACGATACATTCATGAGGAAGATATTTTTCATATTGGTCATCGAGCGGATCAACAAAAGCAAAACATGAAACGATTAGCACCATTTCTAATTGAAAACGAAGAATTTCTTCAGTGACAGTAAAAAACATCAAAATACCTATTTAAACGTGAATAACGTGATGATCCACAGGAGAGAGAGCAAATTATATTCTATGAAAAACACAAAACACGAGGATTATGTTTTACAGTTTATCAAGCATTCGTGACTTTTTGAGAAAGATGTTTTTCATTTTTGTTTACGTTATAAACACGATGCTTTCGAAAAGTATGTACAATTTAACGATATTTCCAGCTATTTAATATATTTTATATATATTATATATTATATATTATTATATTTTATATAAAAAGAAATCTTCGAATTTCTTATAAGTGAATTGATGAATGGTGAAAAGAATCTAGCGAATTCAGATAACAATGAATCATCAATCCAAATTCAATATTTATAGTTTATACAACAAATTTGGTTAGCTTTCGAATAGATCATTTACTAGATCATTTACTAGATTCATTTTACTACAGCAGATTTCAAAAATTAATTTTGTGAAACAATATATCACAACAGATCAAAAATTTAAACAAAAACAGTATGGAAACTTTATAATTCGCGCAATCAATTATGACGTAATCATATCTATGATGCTTTGTATTGTTAATTAATTATTATTATTATTTCTCTTTCGTATAATTAATATAGGTTTTTTAATATAAATTTGTGTATAGAGATTTTATCAAGCTCGTCGAAAAATAAAAAAATATTTTTTCAAGTAATTATGGGCGTCTAAAACTCTTGCCATAAAGGAAACAATGCTTAAAATAAAAATAAAGAAAAATAATACAAAATAATCCAAATATCAGTACTATAATAATAAAAAGATGACGGATTAATCATGGTAGTTATTAAAAAAGAAATGTTGGTCTTTCAATAATATATAATAATATATTATAATAGATAATTAGATATTTAAATAATATATAATCTAAATATATATCAAGAAAAATATAAGGTTAATATTAATTATATTATAATATTACAAAAAATGCGAATCACATATTTTTCATACAATTCAAGAGTGAGTTCAAAAATTAATTCCAATAGATTTTTCATAAAAATTATTATTTTGCACAAACAGCAATTATGATAAAGAAATAACATTTTATTATTTATACATGGACGAACCCAAAATTCACGCGGAAGTGGACTATTTAATATATATTTTGTCCTGCTAAATTTAATAAAAAGTTACATTGCAAAATAATTTTTAAAGATTTTTCGATTTTTATATATTTGATTTTATATACATGATGAACAATAAATTAATAAAACATTTCTTCTGACCAAAAATATTTATGCAATATTTTCCCATGAAGAATTAATGCCTTTTATAAAAGTTAAAAATTTAAATGTAATATAGAAATTATAATTTATTCACGATAAATCATTGACACATTTTTATGACAATATGAAAAATATTAAAAATTATAAATTTATTAATAATTGAGGATCAAAAGATCAATAGAGTGATAAATCATAGGTTTATTTCCATAAGAAACTTAAAAAAAATTGGCATATAAGATAGCAACTAACGATGAATATGTTCTGCATATTTGAATAAGCAGTTGAGAATAAGCAGAAAAAGTTATAAGAGAAATTAATTTAATGCGTTAATTTAGAAAAAGAATATTATGATTCAGTATATTAACGCATATAATTGATGATCTTTATGAAATTATAATAAGGAAGAAAACGATTGTTCCTTATCAGCTGTATCTATTAAAAATGGCATGCATTTTAGAAATTAGTTTTTAATTACAAAGAATTATTCCATATAGTTTTATTAATTTTTTTTTCAAGATAAAATTCAAGGAAAAAATTCTAATAAAAGAATTTCCAAGAATCTTCAAAAAGAAAAATATATGAAATATATGAAACATTATTTTTATGTAATGATAAAACATTAAAACATAAAAAAACATTGCTTAGAAAAATAATTAATGCCAACAATAAATTCCACTTAAAGAAATATTTAATAAAATGAAATTAAAAATTCTTTAAAATGAACATTTCATTATTAATTTTTTAAAATAATATATAATAATATTTCATAGAAAATGCATTTATTATTAGAATTTATATTATTTTAAATAAATTTTTATATTAATTGCTATATTAATATTTAATATTATTTTTTATTATTTTTTTAATTATAATATTTTTAACATTTAAGATTTTTAAAGTAATTTTTTGTATTACAAAAAAAGAAATAATTGTATTAATACATGTTCATCTATAATTTAAAAAAAAAATAGCTCATCAAAAAAATTATATAATGCAATGGAAATAAATTATGTTAACGAAAGTAACAAAATGGTTCAAAGATTTCAGATAAATATTTGCAGAGATTTTTTTATTTTCATTAGTATATAATTTTATATATTTTTAAACAGTCATATATTAAAGCAAGAAAAATATGTATTAATGTACAATATTTTTAATAAATACTGAAAAAAATAATATTATTATAATTGAAACATAATAAAATTATTAATAAAATTCATTCTTAAATATTATAATAATAATCTATATTTACTTTTTATATACAAAAATATCATTTATATTTTTTGATTGGTTTCTATTGTATAAAGAAACAAATTTTAAAAATACATTTATTAACTATGCATTTATATATATATATATATGTTTTATACAGATTGAAAGAAATACATTATTGTGATAACTTTTTATTTATTATGCTCTGTCATTATAAAATGCGACGCTTACGATTTTTAACACTTACAAAAATGTGTCTGTTATCTGAAAATTTCCAAAGTTATATCACTTGACTTTGATTGTACAGTCTTTATTCTTAAAGAATAAAGATGATGAATAAATAATTACAATCATTTTGAAACTTACTATTTTTAATAAATTTATTGGGATTCATGTTTTTTAATTTTTAAAAAATTATTTTAAAAATTTGAAGGATTATGTTTGATAGAAATATCTTCTTAAATGAAGAAAATTTTTTACAATAACAAAGTCAAATAAAAAGATATATTCAAATCAGATTTCTTATATATATGTATAACTTTATACATATAAAGTTATAACAATATAATATAAGGAATCATTTAAATAATTTTTTAATGTGTTCTATAACGAAGATATTAAATTGAAATTCATAATGATTTATATGATGTAGCATAATTTAATAACATAATTTTTTTATAATTGTATTTTTCACTTTATATTATAATTTATATATTTATATTTTTAAATATTTTTGTATATATTATTATTTTCTATAATTCGAAATGTATTTACAACTTTTCTTTCCGAAATATATTATATAATTTTTTAAATCACTCTAGCAATCAATGTAGTGTCCAATTTTTAATTATTTTTAAACTTTAAATATATTATACCATTTCATACTAATTTTTTTTTCTTTTTTTAAAATTCAAATCGTAAGCTAACTGACAAAAAATTATATTTGACAAATGATCAGAATTTTTTTTAATAATAACTTAATAATAGAATGATATTTTTCATTTTGTAAAATTATTAATTTTTTATTGTTTGATCATTGTTAAAATAAATATTTTTTTCTTTTTTTTTATTATTTTAATGTAGAAGATTTAAAATATTTTAACGCTTGTTACTTACATATTGTCCAGATAATATTAATAGACGATGTATATATACTTCAATATTATAAAAAAGAATAATTGCTTTTCCTTAATTTGCACTTATTAGTGAATTATATATTTAAATTTAATGAAAGATGTGTGATTAAAAAACTTATGATGAATTACTGAGAACTGTTGGTAAAAAAAAAATCTGTTTTATATTATATATATATTATTTTTATATATTTTATACATTTTTTAATATAATATTTTGTTAAAATAGAATGATAACTAATTTAGTGAATAAAAAAATTAGTGATAATATAAGATGAAACATCACTTTATATATCAATATCCACTTGATAGTGAAAATTAGAGTATTTTTTTCGTATTTATCGACTAAGTTCCAGTAAATCCACATACTCGATGGGATAATTATCACGTCACTTCGATAAATTTAGAATATGGAAAAATAATTTGGGATAAATTTAGATCGTTAAAAATATATATTGATTAAATATTAATTAATCTTTACTTATTATATTCATTTAAAATATTTTTATTAAATTTTACTAAAATTTAATAAACCTGAATCTCTCTTGGGTTTTAAAATATAAAATATACCTGACAAAAGCTATGTCGGAACAATATTATTAATTATTAATAAAAAATTAATTTTTATCTTGCAGATAGTTTTATATTAAATTTTTTTCAATTAAAATACTATCATATTCCTTCAGATTTTTAAGCTCTATTCTAAAATTAAGAACTTAAAACTGATGTATAAAAAAGTAGAAAATTATTGCTTGTGAGCTATAAATGCGAAAGAATAATGGTTTTTTAAAGAAAAATGATTCTTGCAATGATTTTTGATCAAAAAATAATCCTATATGCAAGGTCCTGGAAGTATTGTTCAAGTCTTTCTTTGGGGAATATTAAGTTTTCTTCACAAAAACAAAATATTCTTTTAGACTAGAATTTGCTCTTTCTTAAGATGAATGATAGAATTAACTTAAATACAACTGAATACTATTGATTTTATGATTGCTGTACTTAAAACTCACTTGTTTATATTTGCATATATGCTGTATAATTTTACAAACGATTTACTTTCATTTTTTATTATAATATTAAAATAAAAAAAATTTGAAAAAAATCTTAGCCAGAGGCACAATCTATTAATTGTATTATTCGTACTTCAAATTAATTAAGTTATGTTAGACTTTGATATATTATAACATTTTATATAATTTTAATTCTTTTATTGTAACCATTCATGTATTATATAATGAACTACAAATAATTTCCAATATGCGATCATTATTTTTTTTATTAATATTTTATTAATTATTTATTTCTATTTTTTTTTGAAGTTGAATATTTTTAAGTAAATCAAAAATAATTACTTAAATAATTAATTAGAATTAAATCTGAAAAATATATCTTAATCAATGTATTTTATGTATTAATATTATATAATACATTTAGGAATTATTAGTGTTAGATGACACTGATAAATTTAAATTTATTCAATCTAAATTATATGCAATCTGAAAAATTTCAACTAAATTTTTAATCTTGTTTATGTTTATCGTGCATGTATATGTATATATACACATATATCTATCATACTAATAAATATAATTTTATAACTCACTTTATCGTGGCATTTAGTGTTCTCAATTCTAAAAAAAAATTATAATAAATTTCAATATTCATTATTAAGTATGAATATAATTATTATTCAATAGGAAAGAAACAAAAACGTAAAAAAAATAATTGAAATTCTGATGTTTTTTTTTTTTTTAACAATAAAGTACATATAGAAAATATTCAAATGATTGTTATTACTAAGAGATACAACATCGATTACTGATAAATAATACAATTGAAATAATATTATTAATATACATCGTTCACATCCAAAAATCATAAGCAATAATAAACTTGGAAATTTTATATCTTTAAATCTTTCATATTTAATACTGAATTTAGTTAATATTTATATAACAATTATTTATTTTGAAAATATAATTGCTAAATAAATTTTTATTTTTTGAAATTAAGTTTAGTATAGTAGATTTTGAAAGTAAGATTTACAAAATTTGAGGATTGTTCTAGTTTCATGAATCCTACATTTCATAATATTTAAATTAGTTTGTGAAATAATACAGAAATACAGAAAAATATGTGAAATAAAAATATAAAAAATAATAAAATTTTAAATAAAATAGAATTCTAAATATACAATATTCTGAATATACAAATTGTTCATTTAATTTTTATTTTTCTTATCCTGCAAAATTCTCTCAATGAAAAATTAAATTCGAATTTAATTAAACTATATGCATCGAAAGTGGGATAAATAAATTTTTTATTATTTTTAATGACAATTTAAAAAAAAGTTTATTCATTAAATGTGCATATATATATAAATGTAACAAATTAAAATATGGAAATTTATTTATCTAGAAATCTATTTTATCTAAATTTTTTAAGTGATTTAATATACAAAAATCTAATAAATTCAAATCTAAAAATTCAACTAACTACTCTATGTTCATTATTACTTATCGATTATATTATTAAAATTTTCATTATTTTTTATTATCGATATTCTATGATGAATGTATATATTCAACATATTTCGTATCATTCAACATTCATGTTGTAAAAGATTGCAAAAATATATCTTTTAATTTACTAAATTTATAGATGACAAAAATTCTATTAATTAATTTAATTTATTATTTAACACTTATTGTCAATTTTATGTATAATCTATCCATGGACAACTTTTGTTTTTAAAAATTTTATTCTATTATGCAATATGAATTTTCATTTTTCCAAGAGTATATATATATGTATGTATCTATTTTAAATAATAATATAATAGTGAAAAAATTTAATTGCGTATATCCCTCTAGAAAAAAGGTAAAGATAAGCTATATTCGACGAACAAATTATATGGACATATTATATGTCCATATATATCCATATGTCCATATGTCCATAATCATTAATGTATTATCTTTTGGTATATGTTAAATTAAAAAATATTTTGCATAAATTATTTTAATTTCATATCTGTTTTGTTTTCTTTTCTGTATACTACTATTATTTATCGTTTCAATAAAGATGATATTATACATTTTTGAATATTAATAACACTTTGATCTATTTTAATAATATTTAATTATTTTTTGATCCTAACTTTTTTGATTGCTTGAATTATTATGCTTTACCTCTTGTTTACAAATAATTTTTATGAAGAAATGATGCAATATATTTTTAGAATCAAAAATAGATAAAGTATTTGAAATACTCAAGTTAAGTAAAATTTAAATATTACATATAACATATAAAATTATGTTTTTCTTAAACTTTTTATTTACATATTATTTATATATTATCTTCTATTTCAATTTATTTAACTGAATTATATCATCTATAATATTTGATGTTATGTTCAAATAATGAAATAATAAATTGAACTTTAATATCAAAAATAGAACATTTCATTGATTTATAAAATTTTTAAAAAAATATATATATATTAATGTATTAAATCGATCAAAATATTTTTTTATCAATGTAAAAAATAACAGTAATTATAAATAAAACCTAATGGATAGTCGATAAAGAAATCGAACATAGAAATTTAAATCTCTTAACTGTTATTAATAATTACTTTCTAAATTATTCTAGATTATTCAAGTTTTAGTTATAAAACAAAGTTAGGATAACACTCTTGATGATATATCAAAATCAAGATATTTAAAACTAATTCTCTTATGATATAAATATAATTAGCTTATTGTAATATTATTGTATATAGTATGTATTATAGTTGTATAATTTTACTGTTGAAATTTGTTTAACAAAGTGTTTAAGAAAACAATATATTTATTAATTAGATATATGAAATATATGAAATAGTAACTATACATAGCAAATATATTGAATCTTCATTGCTAATATTGTATTTAATAACTCAAAAAACAATACATCATATATATATATAATTTTTTATATTTCTTTAATAGGAAATCGAGAAAAGATCAGAAATTTAATAAATGCATTCACCGGTAGGAAATGGACTTCTTAATATAAACAGTGCACATATAAAAAAAAAAGATTACATTCAATATTGCAAAATAACAATTTAGCGTCAATGTATAATTAAATAACATGAATGAAGATAATTAAACCATATATGTTTTATTATTGGTAATGCATTTAAGAATTCAGGAAATAATATTTTATATATCTGACTCATTCTTTGAAATAAAACATAGATATTGCAAAAATCGAAAATTTAATAAATGCATTTTCTATCAAGCAGACTCTTTAACAAATAAATAATGCATATATATATCTGTAAAAGAAAATCCATATTCCATGTTACAAAATAATTTTAAATAACAATTTAATGTCAATATACAATTAGAAATTAATGATAACTTAATCAAACCATATCAATATATGTTAATCATTTGATTTTTAAAATAATCTGATAATATATTTCAACAAAAAAATTGGTAAATAGAATATAATATTGATATATAATTTTTATATATTATATAAAAGATATTTACTAAAGATAATTAGAATTTATTACAAATTACTAGAAAACAATTAATTATCTATTGTATTAAATAAATCTATTGTATTTTTATCATGATAGATGTAATTAATAATTCACAAAATAACATTTTACATATCTGGTTCATTCTGTATTGAAATGCAAGAAAAATACTAGGAAAAATAGGAATTTAGTAAACCAATTTTTCTTTATCACTAAGAAAATTTATATTTATATCCATTAAAATGCCTATGAAATACTAAATATGATTAAAAAAAAGAAAAGAGATTCGTTAAATGAGTAATAATAATTTATGTAATTATTTTTTATGACAAATAAGCAAATAGAATATTATATGAATTATCAAAATCTTTAGTCCTATAGCATACATCACATATTAATTATTTATAACTTTTAAATAAATCGCAACGAATTTTTATATACCAACTTTCATGTTTGATTACATATTTAAAATTGATTCTCCAAAGATATCTTATGAATTCTTCATTTATCCACGGATATAAGAATATAAAACGTTTTCGTATTTTTTAAAAATTATTATTTAAAAATTATTTATTTATTGTAAAAAAAATAAAAGATAATATAATAAAAGATAAAAAATATCTATTTATATATATATATTATAAACATTTTGTAGATGACTAGAATTATTTACGATCATTTAATCACTTGCAAATTTTCTAATATAAAACATAGCTTTCTTAATAATTTTTCAAATGTTTTTAATAATAATTTTAATAATAAATTAAGAAGATAACATCCCATTTTATAAGAAAAAATTTCTTATTATCCATTACTATATCCTTTCTATTTTTAAAAATCTCAACATCATTAGCTAATTAAAGTTAAAAAAAAGTTTATGACCAATATACATATATATATTAATCAGAAGAAAATCAAGATAATTATATGATGTAATTTTAATCAAATTTTATCGTCCAATAAAAAAATATTAAAATAATGTTTAAAGAATGAATTTTAAAAAGTTAGTAAAGGGAGAAGTTTATATAAAAACTATATAATAAAAAATATATAATTATATATTATATATTATATAGTTTAATAATAGTTATAAAATGATATACGATAAGATTTTTGGCTATTCGATGAAAATCCATTTATTGTATTTATTAAACGAAGCTATTAGAAATAATTTAAAATGTTAAAAAAAAATCTGAAGAAAGAAAATCATATGAAATCATATCAAACTTACATAAATGGAACAATAAAACATATTGTACTATATTTATCTATATTTCATATAGATTCGAATACATAAATAAACAATGGTAAATAAGAAATATAAAAAGAAAAATATTTAAAAAGTCAATAGAAGAAAAATATCCATAAAACTTTATCTAAAATTAGATATGCAAATGGTATCACAAAGCACAAGTTTCATTTAAAGTTAGTTTTAAAAAGTTAAACTGAATTTTATACAGATTTTCAATTATCCTCAAGACAATAGCATTCAAATTAATGATAAATATCGAAAAATTATAAAATAAAAATATATATAATTATATATATAATATTTTTATATATAATATGTAATTATATAACAAATATATAATTATTTTATATAGTGTTTAATAAATATTTTATACAATATATATTGCATACATATTATATGCAATACTATATATTCCTATTCTATAGTATTGTAAAATATTAATTTGTGGAGTAAAATATTCGAAAAAAATATATCATATTAATTTTCGTATATACATATTTTCATGAAAACATACCAAGAAGTTTTCAAGAAAACACATGGACATCATATATATAGATTCTATAATTAATAAATAATAAAAATTCTATAAATTTTATAAATTTTTTAAAATTTAAAAAAAGATATAAAATAAACAAAAGAAAAATATTTGCGTTGTTATTTTGTATATGATTAAAAATATACAAAAATAATCACATGAAAATTATTTTTATAATCTATAATTTAAAAAAAATATTTTTCATTTATAAACTACGATTCTGATCCACAGCAATGTTTTATAGTAGACATAAATTAAAATATTTAATTAATAAAAACGGCTTATTGTTTTTACCTATACAAGTACAATATTTTAAAATTTAGATTATATTTTAAAACCGTTTAAAAACAGTTTTTTATATACAAAACTTGTTCAAAAAATATAATTCTTATTTTAAAATTTTTAAATTTAAAGATTGTTTAATTCGTTTTATTAATTCGTAGTAGAGAGTTTTAGTCTAATTAACATTATTTTAAAAACTGGTTTCATTTAATGTATTATTAATTATATAAAATTATTATTATTATATTTAATTTATTTTAATAATGTGAAATTAGTATGAATTAGACACATGGTAAACAGAATAATTTGTTTAAATTTGTAATTAACAGTCGGATTTCAAATATCTATGTTTATTTTTTGCTTCTATGTTTATTTTAGTACGATTTTTTATAAGTTTTTATAAGTTTATTTGTAAGTCATTTGTTATTGTTTAGATGAAAACAAACATGAGTGTTAAAAATATATGATCTGAAATTTCTAGATTGTTTTATAAATTATTATTAATATATAATTTTGAATATAGATATTTATCTCGATACTTATTAAAAATTATAATTTGATCTTTTGTGAAAAATTGCATTTGTTGCATTATTTGATCATAATAATATGTTATATAGTGATCATAATAATGAAAATATAGTTCTATAATTTTTTTTTTTTTTAGCGTTAGATAAAAATATTCTTAGCGAGAAACAATTTATTTTCTCTATTTAAAAATATATAAATTTATATTTAAGAATAAAAAATTATTGCATATATTGCCATACTGGTTAATTATTCACATATTATTTACTTATATCAATACTTGCGGATACAATGTCTTGTCCTGACGATGGTTCAAACCGAATTCCCAAACCAAACTTTGATATAAAAACAAAAGGAATTTCTGAAATCATATAATAAGAAAACATTAAAGGTTATGTGTCAAAGTTGTTAAACAAATAGACAGTAAATTTTCAAATGTTATGCTGAAAATATTAACAATTTATTATATGTCATCAATACTAATATTTGATATTGAATAATATAAATTTAATTATTATTTCATTTTTTTTATAATCATTTATTTTTGAATTAACTGTGTAAATTATATTTCTTTATTATTTGTCTTTTTTCGGTGAGACAATGAAAACTAATCAATGTTATCTTATATATCTTATATATAATTGCAAAAATAATTTATCTTTCAATATAAAAAATGAGATATTAATCATTTAATGAAAGTTACACTTTTTTTTAAAATTTATAATAGCCAAACTATAATAACAAATATGTTAAATGGAAAGTATAGATTTCTATTGAACAAAGTCAAAGAAAAAATTGAAAATATTTTCTCGTTTCTTTTTATAAATCCTATATAAAAATATAAACTTATTAGTTATAGACAATTCTATCGAGCAAAGTCAAAGAAAAAAAAAAAATTGAAAATATTATGTATCTTTTTTAAGCACTGAAACATAGACTGTTAAATATCAACATTAAATAACAATTTTTAATTTGTTTACTATTAAAAAATTTGTAAAATAATAACATAAATAAATAAATTACAATTTACTTATTTTAATTTTATATTATTTTAATTTATATTAAACAAAAATAAAAAAATTGCATAATATATAAAATATGATATCGTAGTGAAAAATAATAATATTAATATTTAAAAAGCAGTCAATATATGGAAAAAAAATTTTTTCATGCATTGTATATATATATGAAGATTATTTCAATCGAAAATTCCTAATAATAAAATTATTATTGTAGGATAAAAAAATTAAAGTAATAATAATTTATACAAATCATTATCGAAAAACAATTATATATGATACAAAATAATATGTTAATTTTGACATTTCGAGATATTTCGAGATATTTTATATTAAAAACAAATTTAACTAATATTTTGAAAATGTTTCATTGCTAAGATATAATAATATATAATATAATATATAATAATAATGCATAAAAATATTTATATCACGTTTAATAAAATTGATTTTATTATATTTATATTATTATGTCACATTGATGAATATTTCTATAGTTAATAATTAAGAATTCTAATAATCTATTACAATGCTTAAATAATAATGCCATATAAAAAATAATTCGAGAACAAACTAAAATTACTACAGAAAAACGAAAAATAATTTTCAAATTGTATAAGAAACACAAAAATTATATAAATATAGAAAAATGGGTGATAAAAATAAATTTTCTATTTAATTAGAAAAGAAAATAATTATTTAATAAACGATCAATGTGAAAAAAATAAAAAATTAAACAATCGAGAAAATAAAATGTAATGTGAAATAAAATGCACTTCTAAAAATACATATTTCAATTAATTACAATATATATTAATTAATTCAATTAACAACACTATGTTTCATATAAATTGAAACATGTAAAAGAATATTAAAGATTATTATAAAGATTATTTTTATTTTTATAATAAAATACCGAAGAGGAAATCATCAAAATTATATAAATAAAACAATAAAATAACAAAAAAGATTTAGAAATGAAGATATTATAATCTAAAAAAATCAAATATTATATTCTTTCAAGATAAAAAAAAAATTTTTTTTAAATCAAACAAGAAATTAAATTTGAAAAATTCAAAATTAACTATCAAATTGAAGATGATTGGATTTCCAGATACATAATAATTTATAGAACAAGCAGTTATTAAGAGATTATGAATACAATAAGATTGAATATATAATATAAAATATAAATATTTTATATAAAAATCTACAAGTATATGCGAAGGTAATCAGATATAATTCGTATTGGAAAATTTATTAATTTATTTTATAAAATTAGAAATAATGAATATTATTATGGTTAATAAAATATTTTTAATTCGATTATTGAAAAAATTAGAAAATTTCGAAATATAATAAAATTAAAAATATATTAATTAATTTAAAAATTGATAATACAGCACGATAATTGGCATTTTTTTATAAATTTTAGAATATATTGAAAATAAAAAATTATTATTATATGTTAAATGTTAAAAAAATATTTAATAAAAACATAGAAATTAATTTAAAAAATATTATAAGTAGTATTTTACACATAATATGAATAAATTATTATATAATAATATGCATATTGTATAACAATATATGTACATTTGTTTAAAATTAAAAGAACATTAAATTTTCGATCTTTGAATTATTGAAGATTCGTATAAAAAAAAAGAAAAAAAAAATTGTACGAAATTTTGTTTTGATTTATTTTGAAGTATGAAGTTTCTACTTTATTGAACTTTTCTTTTTCGAAAATCGCTTTTTGTTGTGGAACTTAGTGAAAAACTAAAACTGTTTTTTTTTTTTTTCATAAATTTAAATGATTTTATAGAAAATACAAAATTTTTGAAGGAATTTCTTTTAAAATAAATTTACAAAAGAAAGGTCTCTTAATGACCATTTAAAATTTAATATAATGTAATTTAATAATGTATGATTTTATTGAACTTGAAACAATTCTATTTAAAATTCTAACATAATAATATTCATTATTTACATAAATAAAATAGTTGTTATTAGTATATTCTTTAACATGCACTCATTTTCCAAAGCCCAAAAAAAAAAAAATTAATTATTAACTTTATGTCTATAATAGATATAAACAAATTAATAGATTTGAAATAATAAATTATATTACATATCAAACAATTATAAGTTTATATATAATAAATAAATAATATATAATAAAAAGTTGATATAAAAAAATATTTAAATGTCAATAATATTTTTTAAAGATATAATAACAATTATATAGAAACATTACAATCTAATAATACATTCAAATGATTTATAAATAAAAATTTACATAAAAGTATAGAATACTTTAGCCAAAGAAAAAAAAAAAGAATATTTAAGAATATTTTTTTATATTATGTGTAATATCAAACCCATAGTTTCATAAATCTAAGTAAGAAAAAGAAAATATATTTTCTTTATTTCCAAAATAGAATCAAACTATATCTAATGATCACTTATATAGAAATTATAAAAAATAATTTCAATGTACTTATTCAATGTGAAATTTTAATCATAAATCTTTCATTGTTCACTATTATATGGTAAATGTTACAAAATACTGTTACTTTATTTGAAACGGATTTTAATTATCTAAGAGACAATTATAGATCTGCCTTTTTTATAGATTATAGATTATAGAAAACCAGAAAAATATACAAGATTTTCTTCAACTTTGTTAATTGTAATATTCTAGTTTAATAATCATAAACATTATTGAAATTAAATATTAAATTCATTCGACATAAAAATATTTAAATTATGTTATATATTTACTTATATATTTATGTTTAACATAATATTATTATAATTAATGTTATTTCGTAATCAACCAAAAGTTTAAAATCTACCACATAGTTTCATACAATAATTTAACCAATAAATGCTAGCAAAACTTAATAGAGAAAATAGTAGAAGAAATATGATCTTATCTTCAAATAATATCTAATGTATATATATATATATATATATTTAAGACAAATAATATATACGTATAGTATACAGAATTATGTATGTAAATTACATTAATGAAATATTTAATTTAAAAAAAAATTAAAATTTATTTTACTTTTATTTATTGATTTAAAAAATAAAATAGTTTAAAAATAAAAATAAATTATTAAAATAAAACAAAAATAAACTATTAGGTATTAAACTAATAAACTAAATTAAACTATTAATATATATATATATATATATATATATATATATATAAATAATATTGATAAATGTGATTAATATTGATAAATTATATAAAAATGTGAATAATATTTTAATATTATTTATATTTCTTAAAAAAAATAAGTGTAATGAAAAAACTTACCGTAAATGATAATATAACTTGATATCAATAAAATAAATATTGATGAAAAATATCGTTGATTTCAATGTATTGATAAATGCAGATCTTAATATAAAATAAGATCAAAATATAAAATATTTCTGAAATAATATCGATAAAATTACTCTTGAGTAATCTACTTACAAGAAGAATACTTCGAAATATCTGTAATATAGAAAATTATCGATGTATTTAAATTATATGATCGCAAGACCGGTAACTTGACATTCGCAACATAAACGAATTTGATTGGTTGATTTTGAAAAATTCAATATATTCATAAAAACAAGCATGGATATTGGTTATATCTCAGGTAAGGTTATATAACATTGCGTGATGGTGAATAATGGAAGGGAGTATTCCCCTTCTCTAGACTGTCTCAGCTCGAGCATTATTAGTTCTACACATGATAGAGTAACTGCGGAACGTGTACGACTTGTTTGATTTTTACTTAATTTAATTCTTTGTAATAAATAGTAGATAAAATAATATTACATTAAAGTAATTACAATGTACATATTAAAATCGAAATAATTACAAAAAATCAATAAAGCGGTATATTTAATTAATCATAGAATAAAAGGTAAGTCAAGAAACTCTACATTTATCATTATAATATAATATTAATATTATAAAAAATATTAAAAAAGTATACATATATATGTGTATATATATATATTTTTGAAAAAAATAATTTATTGAATTTACTGAATGAATAATTAATTGAAATTTTGTATATATATTTTTAACATTGACAAAATAATATCATCTTTTATTTGTAAAATATTTTATTTTTAATAAATAATTTTATTTTTATGATAAATTAAGTTTCTTTTATATTTTTTTTTTATTATTAATCTGCTATATTATTGATCTTTTTAATATTTAAAAATAAAATAATTATTTATAATTTTATCATAATAAATAAATTTTATATTATAAATTATATTCCAATATGAAAAATAATGAAAAATAATGAAAAATAAATTATAGTAAAGTTAATTTTTATTTTTAAATATAAATTATTTTATATAAATGAAATAAATTACTTTTTAATAAAAGTGAATTAATTAATATTATTAGATATTAATTAATTTTAAGATTAAAATTAACTCATGAATAAAATTCATTACAAACAAATAAATTTAAAGTTTTATATATTTAAAAATTGAGTGTAAAATTTTATACATATAAAATTAAATGTAAAATTATATTAATTTAAAAAAAATAATTTTTAATTTTATAATAACTTTTTCGTTTTTTAAACTTTTATTGATTGTATAAAAAAAATATAATTTTACAATTTTAATTACAAATTAAAATATTAATTTATATTAATTTTATATCAATCAAAATGGATTTTTAGAATTCAATAATAGCATTTAATAAAATTTTATATTATTATGATACTAATTTAATAATTTAAGATAATTAAAATATCTTTTAAAAAATATATGTAAATTTTTTATTATTAACATTTTAATACTTTTGAAAATATTAATTCAATACACAATATATATAATAAATAAATTATTGTTGAGAATATCAGAATATTTTCATTTTTAAATAATTATATATATTATGATAATGTGTTATCCCACATTAAATCTTTTCCAATAAAAATAATGGAATAAAAATCCAATTTTATATAATCCATTTATTCAATTTTTTAAATTGTTGTAAAAATATTGAAATATATAAAAAAATATTTAAATATTTTGTTTTATTTATAATTTGAATAAAATATAATTTTATTTTATTTTTTATCTAAATTATTATATTACTATTGTATTTTAATTATTATTTTTTTTATTTCATAGTTATCTTAAGTTTTATATTTTTGAATAATATTTTATATTATTATTCAAAAATATAATATTATTTCTTTATTTTTCATGTTAACAAAATATTTGCTTCTATTAGCAGTAATTGTAAATCATAATAAATTTTATAAAATATTGAATATAATAAGTTTAAGATTTCTTATTTGAAAATATAATCAAACCCAAATAATATCAAAACAAATTATATTTATTATAATATTATAGATAAAAGTTAGAAATTCCATATCAATTTTTAAAGAAATTATTAAATTAAATTCAATATTATGATTATTATTTAATTTTTTATTTAGAATTTTTTATAAAATATATATTTTTCCTATAATATTAATTTGTCATTAATAATAATTCTATTCTACATACATATAAATTAATTATTTTAAGTATAATAAACCTTTGAATAATATAAGATTTAAAATACAGACTAATCTTGCAGTTGAAAATATATGTATATATTTTTTAATTGCTCAAGGATTTGGCTACATATATTTGTTGTATTACAGTATACAAAACAAGATTATTAATGAATAATAGATATTATTCTATTTTTATAAGAAATTAAGATAGGAAAGGAAATTTTATTAAAGATTGGATGAAAAAAAATCAATAAGAAAAAACCATTTAATTTTTATAATATATTTATGATTAAAAGAATATTATATTTTAATTTTTTCAGCTAATTATATTGAAAGGTATGTAAACTAGAAAGATATTCAAATAAAAATTATAGAATATTAAGGGAAATAAATCATATCATTTATTTAATTTGGTCTTGAAAAAATATATTAAGTAATTTCTAATTTTTTAATTGAAATCTATTTTTTTTTTGTATATTATTGTATATGATATGGAAACTAATATTGTATAATTATAATATTGTGTAATAATTTGATAATTACATATTATAATTATTTGATATCGCAGACGCGAATGAAAATCATCAAAATCGATGATTTTTGTAACCGTCATCTCTTATTTCAAATATTTGTAAAATATTATCACATTGAATTCTGTTTATATGTATACATACATATAATATATTTATGTCAATCTCAAATATAGTCACCGCTTTGTTCTTCGTTTCGGGATTTGTTTACATTCAGCAGTCATTAATTCCTTTGTCTTTCTGCGTTATATTTCGCTAATTTAAGTACTTATATAGTTTCTATTAAAATTCCATGCATATTTATATTCATATTTATATTCACAAGAAAATTTTACTTTAATGATCATGTTTATGAAGTAATAGTTATAATCATATATAGAAGAAGATATATTGATGATTGTAAAATATGTTATAAAGAATAAAATTTAAAAATTTTTTTTTGAATATATATATATCTTCTATTTAACCTTAGTTTTCAAAATATTTGTAAATTATTTTTGCTATTACTACATTGAATTTTACTTATATGTATCTATAATATGTGTGTCAACATGCGACTATATTTATCCACTTATAGTATATTTATATATTCGTTACTACATTATACATAAATACATTATATATAATGTATAATACGTTCGTGAAATTCATTTGAAGAGTCAATTCTAGAAGTCAATAAATATAAAAATTGTTATATAAAAATTGACAAAAATATTAAAATTTACTTATTAAATTGTAAATAATTTGATTTTATATTAGATAAAACGAAGTAGAAACTTATAAGAATAATATGATGAAAATAGAATTTCTTTTACTTTATTTTATTATTTTACTTACTTTATTTATATTTTTGGTAGAAAATAGTCATCTATATATAGATCGTTAAAATTTAGATATCAATAAATTTATAAATTTTATAAATTTTAATATTTATAAATTTATAAATCTTTCGTTATCTATCGATTGTCTCTGCATTAGTCTATTTCGATAGTAAAACATAAATCTACGTATTGTATTGTCATTATAAAAAAGTTGTAAAAAGAGACGTTTATTATTTTTTTCGTGATTTCGATCGATTATAATTTTTTAAGATTTATAGAGATATAATTTTTTAAATTTTTGAAAATAAATGTCATATTATAAGATAGTATAAAGAAAATTTAAATACTTTTTGCGACTAATTGTATATAAACTATAAAATTGTTAATGTATATAATCATATAAATTGTAAAATTTACTGTGTCATTGATCATTAATATTTTTTCTCAATCATTAACTTGTAACTAAAATAAAATCAACAAATCAAATTTTAGAAATTATTTTAGATGTATATTAATTACTATTATATATATATATATATATATATATATATATTAATTATGCAAATCTTTAAAATTAGAAAATTTGAATTCTACTCTCTCAAAATTCTCGAGCATCCTAAAAACTAGAATATTTACTACTACTAAAATATCCGAAAAAAAAGTAGTTTAGTGATTATATAAAAAATGTTTACGTAAAGCTGTAGTAGTAACAAAAAACAAATGCTCTATGTCGACTCGCTAATGAATTGTAGCTTTCTTTCGTATACATTTTGAGTAAAACAATTATTTAAATTTTTATTTATTAATTATTAATTAATCAAGTTTGATTTAAATTAAATTTAGAATATCTAAATATTGTTCTCATTTTATTAACTGTTAATTATTTTACAATATATATTAATTATTTATCGCAATTTCCTTTTTTTTAAATTCAATAAGTATGTATCTTTATACGTGAAATTATTGCTGTGCTATCTTACTGTCCCTGAGGCAGTTGCTTAGCGACGAATATCTTTTGTTTATAACGACTTCGGGCGTATATTGATTCGCGTCAGTACTTCTTCAGCTACGCGTGATGTTAAGAATGTTACTTTTTTTCTATAAAAGTATAAATTAAAATATATAGTATAAATAAAAATATTATTTATTAGTATATAAAGTATGGCTGTAATATATATATATATACAAAATTACACTAAAAATATTTTAAATAAAAAATATGATATTTATATATTTAAATTATATAAATTTGTTTAAATGAATATAAATATTTTTGATTATTAATAATATATGAATATTTAATATATATATGAATATATAATATAATAACTAATATACATGATTACCGATAATAATGAATATATAATAAAATTTTGGTGAACTTTTATTGGTACGTATTAATACATACAAATGTTCTATATTTATTATTTGTTATTTTACGATTAAAAATATTATGATTAAAAATAATTTTAATAAACTATTATAACTTGAACTTGATAAAAAGTTTATCGAATTCTAATTGGGATATTAAATGTTTAATATTTCATATTCAAAAATTGCATTTCGTTTTATAATTAATTAAATTAATTCCTTTGAATATTGATATATTAATTTTGAACAATATTTAAATGTGATAAATTTCATAATCAAATAATTGGCATAATAATTGGCAACGATGTTCCCAAAGTGAATAATAAACATATTATATTTTTTAAGAATTTATTTTCGAGAATCGATTTTGTAAATTTATCGAATAATATTAAGATATTCATCTTTATGCAATTCTATTAATTTTATTTTTTTTTCTGCTATTTCGGAAAATAAATTTTTAAAAAAGAGTAAAATTATATCAATTTCAAAAAAATTCAATAAAAATACGATAGATATTTTTAGTTTTCATAATTCTTTAAATTTTTCATCAAAATCATTCAAAAGATTTTTTAATTTTTTGATAATTATCCATAGCTTCAGAACTAAATTTTCAAATTGCATTTGTTAACACTTGTATGGACTTTTTTGAATCAATTTTTTATGAATTTATTTTTTATACATTAACTTCGATATCATAACATTGATAATGTTGAATTATGTATGCATTATTTTATATATATATGTATATAATGTGCTTCAATCAATTATTCAGAATCTAGAGAATAAATATATATTTTTAAATTATATAAATAGATATGTATTTTCAGATTTTAACATAAAAATGTTCCGATCTAAAGAGATTCATCAATAGTTATGTTTTTTTATCAAACATAATGAATATAATAATGGGAATTTTTTTTATCAAAATTAAATAATATGTTGGATGTTCTCTTTTTTTTTAATACAATTGTTTTTTCTTAACACAATTTTCGTCATAATTATTTTTTGTTCATAATGAATTCTATATTTTATTTCTATTTTAGACGAATTTATTATTATTATTTTTTTAATATGTATTATTTTTATTATTCGATTCTCTCCAGCAAGAATTTAGAATTTATACATAAGAATTGTTATACAACAAAATATATATCTTTTGAATGATATTTCAATGATAATTTCGAATAATTTTATATTAAATTATTGTTATTATATTATATTATTATTATTATAAAATATTATTAATATATTGTATTATACATTTTAATTGATGATTTTTATTAAATTATTATTTCAAATTATTATCAGAATATAAATAAATTATTATTAGAATTATTTGCATATAAGTAATTTAAAACATTTTTTATTTATCTTTTATAGAGTGACATTGCTGTATGATTATGGTTATTGCAAATATATATAGTATTCCAAATAAATATTGGCAACCATCATTTGTAGCATTTAAGATGATGTAAGTATATAATAATTACTATTTTTATTTTTCCTTCTATGTATTTTAATGTATTCTATGTATTTTAAGTATCATAATATTATGCATCTATAATAGTCGAAGAGTTAAAAGTTAATTAAAAGTTAATTGGTTTTCTTTAATTTTTCTTTTATTTTTGAAATATTAATTTTTGTACCAGAAATTACCAGAAGTTATTTTATATTCTACTATTTCTTTATTAAAATAATTAATATTATTTGATCAATGTTAATTTGATATATTTGATTTAAAAATATTAAATATAATTTTAAATAATTACAAGAAGTTAAATATAATTTATCAATTCGTTTTGAAACTGAATTACAATATTTATTAAATTAAATTATTTATTTATAAAAAATGTTTTTTATCAACAGATGATAAATTAATTTCAATCAATAATAACTAGAATAATTAGATAACAAAAAATAGTAATGAAATTAGAATAAATATAATATACTAAACTAACAATTAAAAATGAATATGATATATTTTTCATAAGTTTCATTATTTTAATTAAATTTAAAATCATAAATCTCAGGACTCATTCAATATTTAATATTGGTTTATTTTGAAATTAAAACTAAAAATAACATGATTATATTTCTTAAAAAATTTTTTGACTTGCAAATTTCATGAAAAAATTTGCTAAATAAGAATTTGTTATGAAATAAAAATAATTTTTTAATATTAAAAATTTTTGTAGAGAAATGTTAGAAAAAATTGCTAATTCTTCTAAATTTAAAAAAAAAAGCAACAAATAATTTTCAAAATAAAAATTAAGTAATGCAAGATGTTATTATAAAACGAAAATCGATAAAAATTGCAAAATTCAAAGTTTCATATTTCTTACATTTAAACAAATTTATAGAACTTAGATCTTTCTAATTTTATTAATTTATGTTATATATATCTAAAAAATGTGATATAAATAAATAAAATAATATTGAAATAAGAATTTCATATAAAATGATCCAAATAGAATCATATATGATTTGTCATTGATAATTGATTGGTTATTGACATATTTGACGATATTTTTTTTATCATTTATTGTTATTCGTTTTCATTTTGTTATGTATTTTCTTCCCATGTCAGTGTGGATAACATAAAAGCAAAAATTTGAATTTCTATAATTAAGAATAGTTAGTCCTAAACTATTTATGAAAGCATTTATTGTCTCCTATGATATAAAATAGTAACATTATAATATTTTCTATTTTCTTAATATTTATATATATTTATATTATATTATATATATTATACATATTTATATATATTATATAATATTTAATATTATATTAATAATTTTTTCTGTTTTATAGCATGGGTAAAATAGTGATTAAACTATATTGGAAGCATATATCATTTATATGAGGAAGAAATTTTTTTTGAACAATATGGGAATAATATTTCATAAAATTCTCTTAAATTTTATGATATAAGGTATCTAATTTTGTTATTTTATATATTTACATTATATCATACTTTAGTTTTTCATTTTTTATAAAAATAGGCATTACAGTGTTCAAAAGAAAATTATAGATTATGAATTTGACATAATAAGGTAACACATTTTTTTTGAAATTATAAAAATTATTTGATGATCATAAAAGATAATATAGCATAAAGTTTCATTATTAAAATTGTCATATTTGCAAATTAAATATATATCATCCTATATATTCTATATATGTGTATGTAGAATATTTTCAATTTATTGAACTTCAAATCAATAATATAAATTATCTTAAAATATTAAACAGAATGTAATAGAGTATAAAAATTGGCATGAAACAGTAACATAATTTCAATACAACAATAATATTAGTGTGAATTAAATATATATATATAAAATTTAAATAAGGGAGGATATGAAGTAATTTCAAAAATAACTATTTAAAACTCTTATATTAAGATAATTAAAATAGTTATAGAGAACTTTTATCCTCAATAACTAAATTGAAATTTCCAATTAATATCAATTTCGGTTATTGTTTTTTTCTGATTTTTGTTTTTGTTTTGATATTGATTTTGAAATTTTGTTGACATTCTAATGATAGTAATGACAAATGAGATCACTTCATTTATAGCTTTAGATCAAAATCCTTTGATTTTAATTCCAAAAAAATTCCTCTTAACTTTATTAATTTAAATAATATTGCTATTTTTCCAATTCTCTATAGTATTAATTTATGTCACATTGTAAATTTATGTGTAACATTCTCATTCTTTAATTATAACATTCTCATTCTTCAATTATTATAATATTAATAATTAAAATATTTTGTTTTAGGTCGATTTGGCAATAGTATAATATTTTTGAGTGGATTATATATATATGTTGAATATTATATTATCAATTACGAGATTTATTTAAAATTATTCTTTTTTTTCTAATGGTATGTAAATTATGCTAAATGAATGAATGTTAAATTAAGATTGAATGATAAATACTTATTTATGATTAAGAATATTCAGTTATACGCTTAACACTTTGTTAATTTATAATGAGTTAATTTGATTTTTTTAGATAATGATTTTATTGAAATTGCAAAAAATAATATATCTATTTCTGGAGAATTCATAATGATCTGAAACATACTGGTAAGTTTAATACAAACATTTTTATGTTTTTCTAATACATATTATTTAATATACATTACAGTATAGTTTTATCTATACACATATATATATATATTATATTACACATTATCTATTATATATTATAGTATATAAAGAATGTTGAAATATGTATTCTGTATTTAAAAAACTTTTGAAAAATTGATTTTAGAATCGAAATAAAATTATAGAAATATTGAATAAGAATTTTTCAAGTTATGAGATTTCATTTTATATTATAAATGTTTGTATAAAGGAAATGATTCAATTATTAATATATTAAACTGATTGAATACAGAGAATTCATTAATATATATAGGATATTATATTCGTGGAAGAACAATTTTTTAAAAAGTCGATTCTAAATCAAAACAAAGACATAAATTGATATATCAAAATGTTAATTGGGATTTATAATTATTAAATTATAAGCATATAAGTTAAATTTACAGTAGCTTGGTTTACTTTAGATAAAGCGAGACAGAAATAAAATGAGGCAGCGTGTAACAGAAAGCTATCTCATTCTATTTTGTTTAACTTTAAGCTTATATTGCTTATAACTTAAAAAATAAATCTTTAAAAATATTTTTAAATTTATAAAAAAATATATAATTTTTGAGTTAAGAAAGTAGATTTTAGATGCTAAAATGATGAAAAGTATCCATATATACTTATTTAAAAATAAGGCACAGAATAGATTTTCATATAAAATCTAATATAATTTTTTAAAGAATGTAAATCTTTCTTTAATTCTTCTATAAAATATAATAAAAATATAATTATTATTTATGTAAAATTTTAAAATTGCTATGTAATTTAGCAATGAATGTATTATGTAATTTGTTATTTAAAAAAATTTATTTCCAGAATTGATTTCATTGTACATAATTATATATTTTATATATTTAAGTTCATAAATGAATAATGATTGTATAATCTACTTATTTGATAAAATTTAGAAGTAAATCGAAACTCTAACATAAAATTTCGGATTAAAAATTATTAATGTTTTATTTACTATTGTACATATAAAAATAATTATTTTAGTTATTCTCATATATACAAAAAAATCACTAATAATAATTTAATCAAGTTGAATTTTATAGATCAGAATTTAAAACAAAATCAGCTAACTTTATCTCTATTTCACTTGCATTTAATGTTTTTTATATTGGATTACAAAAATTACAAAAATTACAAAAATGCGATTTTTTATTATTAAAATGATTAAATTTTTTGATTTCATTTGGTTTCGATAATTCAATATTTCGCTGACATTTTTATCAATCATGAAAAAAAAAACTATCACGAATGAAAAGATATAATAAAAAATTATAGTAAAAAATGATAAATTCATGATATCAAAGTTTTTTTTTTAGAAATATAATAACAGAAATATAATAAATATATTAAAAAAAAATTATAAGCATTTGATTTTTCTCTAAATGATTTTATGTATAAGTGAATTTTAAATGTTGAATATCGAATTACATTGATTCCAAGATGATTGTGAAATCGTTTTATTAAAATATTATTATTATATTATATTTTAAATTAGAGCACAAATTAGATATCTTTTTTCCCCGCAATTTTTTTTAATTAAAAAATCTTCATTCTTCGTTTCGTAAAGCACATAAATATTTATGAATATGGACAATATTCTTCTTTATTCAATAAATAGCTATTAAGTATACATGATATTTATATCAATGATTAAAATTGATAATGTTTAAAAATCATCAAAAATTTTTCACGCAACTACGTGAATAAAGCTGAATTTCTATTTGACATATTGTATTTTGTAACTCGCGCTATTTTCCTCCCTTATATTCTATTCTTCTAAATATTTTTCTTACTTATTTTCTAAATCACACTTGTTTTAAACTAAACTTTTATATATCAGGAATCTCTTATTCCAATTTTTTTTCTTTCTATGAAAGTGGAAAGTATGAAATTCTTAATTTTGATAGGTTAAATATTAACTAAAAGTTTTTATTAATTCTTCGTTCTCAAGAACAATAATTAATGATACATGTATTAATCAAGATGTATTTTTGAAGTTTCTAATTGAAATTTATAAGTTTAATATTATTTAGTTTCTATTAACTAATTTATAACAGATATTTAAAAAATGAATATTTTGTTATTGAAAATTGAGCATATATAGGTATTAATATATTCGTGAAAGATCGATTCTAAAGAATAAAAGAAAAAATTGATATACGAAAATATTTAATATCCAGTATTTAAGTTATAAGCAATTGAAGTTTACATTAGATAAAGTGAGAATGTTATTACTCTGATTCCATTATATGTTCTTGCATTTTATTTTTACTTCGCTGTATTTGATGTGAATTTAAGTTTTTTATATAACTTAATATATAAACAACTGATATTTTTGTATTTGTTTTGGCTTTATAAAAATCTTCCATAAATGCTTATTAATATTCTATATATTTCAGAATAGTCATACCTATTAGCATAAAGCCAGTTTACCAATAGAATTCATTTCTTTTTGTGTTTAGATGCAGCCAACTTTTAATAGAAATCTTTTGATTTTTAATAAATGATTTTACTACTGATGTTATTTAATCTTTGAATTTTTTATCTGAATTTAGTGCTAGATTATTATTAAAAGCACAATAATTAACAGAAAAATTAGAATCTTCATTTACACATCCATCTTGTGGAATTTTAAAAATGTAACTTACAGAACATTACTCTATATTGTAGTGTTAGATTCATATTTATATTAAATATCAATTATCATTCAAACATGTTACAACAACAAATATGTTAACTAATATAGATAATTGAATATTTATATATAACTAAATATTTATTATAATTAAATATATGGAATATATAATATATAACTTATTTATCCTATTATGCATACAATAACTTATGATTAAAAAATTATCTATTCTATCTAAACTACAGATATTAAGAATTAATATAGTAATTTTTAATTAATATTTTTAACATCAAATACACTGAATTAGTACTAAAAATTACAATAATTAAATGAAATATATAATAGAATAAAAAAAAAGTTACTTCATTAAGTTACTAGCCTAATATTATTTTTAATATTTTATTCTCGTTAAATTTTATAATAAATATTTAAATAAATGTTTCATTTTTTTCTATTCAATAAAATAAAATAATTTTATTTGTTTCTCTTCATAGCAACAAATTTTTCGATTATAGAATGTCTCTATCATTAATTATTGTCTCGTATACTAAATTCTTTAGCATTATATAGAAAAATAGAAATATAATCATTCTTATTGATTCATTGATTCGTTAATTGTTAAATTTTTCTCATTTTTTTCTAAAAATTCTTCTGATATTATCTCAAAAATGTGTAATGCCTCATTAAATATTAAGCTTTATATTATATTTGAATTAACTTTTGAGGAGAGGAATATCAATTCTTTTTGTAAAAATGTGGATAAGCACGTTATACGCGTTGATATAAAATAATGAATAATAAAAAATATAATCCTATTAACTTATTGTTCATTATATCCAGTTAAATCGCATATCGATATGTTTTTGAAAATTTCTATCCATTATAACTTTTTGTTAAATGTAGGAAAACAATGTGTATTAAATATTCTTCTTTCGCCTGAATTGCAATCGTGGAGCCGTGACGAAAAAAAGATAGAAAAACGATGTGACATATATCTAATATGAGCATGAGTTTGATGTTGTATATTTCCATTCATTGCTATCATAATTGTTTCCTATAATACTGAATGTCCTAATCGCTTTGACTTTTTCGATAAAGATAGATGTGTAAATAATGCAACTTTTGGTTATCTTAATTATAATTCACCAAATTTATTTTTGAATAATTTCATTTATTGAAATTACACAGGTCGGCTGATAACACATAAGTTGATGAATTGTTGACTTTAAATAAAGACTGTATTTCAATTAATTAATTTCAATTGATGGTGATTCTCATGATTTTTCTGATTGTATGAAAAATTTGTAGTATTTTTTCGCGCTTTCTATTTTATAGATAGCAGATCCGGTTTAAATAATGCATATTAGTTGTAATGCACAATTATTAATTACATGGATTATAAAATTCCTTTTCAAGCTTGATGTCTTTGCAAGAAGACAAATTAGAATATTTTTTGTTTTTGTATCTTTATTCTTTCATTTTCTTATCTATTGTTCTCTCTGTGTTAATTTGTAAAATGCAAGCAATTTATATTAATATTTATTTGCGTATTTCAAATCTGAATCGATGTTGTTATGAGGTCGTTTTTTATTTTTTGTAGATTTGTAAAATTATATCATATAATAATTTTGCTTATATCTCTTTACAATCTAGTTTTCCATATTTCCGTATCAAGTATTTCATTTCCAAAACAAAAGAGCAATGACCAATTACAATTTTACATTTAGCGATCTTAAAATTGTTATATATACAATAATTGCTCTATCTATTTGCATGCGACAGAACTAATTTTTATACAAAATTTGTTATTGTCTCATTTTTAATAATAAATGGATTAATTTAGATCAATATTGAGATCATTATCAATCTCAACAGATTTCTATTACTAAACTTGATAAATCATCTTCGTATCATTCTAGATTTACCATTATCATTCATCACATTATAAATATTTTTTGTCATTTGCAATATTTCTTCTTTTCCAATATGAAAAAACATAATTGTTCGATAATATATCTCTCAAATACATATTCTTAAAATTAACTCAAGAAAATTTAAATTAATATTATCTTATATCTAAATATTTCTAAAATATACAAATACGAAATTTTAGAAGCTTTATTTATTAACCAATTCAAAATTTCTTTATGTTCATGACTAATCTGTTAATGTTAGTTCTTGAACTCGTTACCAATGAAAAATATATAATTCGTTTTCTTTTAAAATTTATTATATGAAAATATAATTAATTTCCTTTTTTTAATTATTATTTTCTTATTATACTGATATTTAGATTATTTTTTAATTTCTAAAGCATTTCCTATACGAAAGAAACTTTAGATTATCAAATGTATAAGTTTCTACATTCTTTTTCTTCGGGAAATATTTATATTAAAAAACATAACTTTTTAACTATTGAAGTCGATTTTTCTTAATCCGCTAATTAAATCAAGCCCGAGAATAGAATTTCTCCTAATTTCGATCATTTGATGTATCATTTGATTCATGGGGAGAATAATGGTTTATAGCCAAATAGATTTAGTTGGTAATGTAAGAAGTTAATATATTGTTTTTTGCATAATGTGATACAGGCATAACTAGTAGAGGCATAGTACACAAGTAAGGCATGAGATACAAAAGTAATATTTACTAATGGACTTATTTTTTATGACTGGTTTCGCCTCGGTATTGAGATTGGTTGCGTGCAGCCTAATCCACCGGACGATAGCTTCTTTTGAGATCGTTGATCTCAAACTCGAATTTTTGTGACGACACGATGCACGGTTTACAATGACTTACAACTGCCTGAGAAGTATTCGGTAGTGAGCTTTAGCCAGGAGGAAAGTCGCTCAGGTGGACTCTCTTCCTGGCTAATTGGGAGTGTCCCAATTATGAGTGGGGAAAATGTCGGTGCTGTAATTTGGACACCGACCTCACCCGATGTGCGATGTAGGTCCAAGGCGGGCGGGCAGGTGTTTAGATCCAGAACATTCGACGGTCGAGGCGAATGTTTTGGGTAACTTAAGTAAAAATGTCAGCTGTTTTTGCTCAGGCTTACCGACGCCTCACCGCGCGGTCGTGAGGGGACTCCCGACCGAAACTTTCTGGAATGTTCTGTTTACAGGTCGCGACGATGCTCGCGACCAATGACATAAGTAATTTTTCGGTAATTTTTATTTATTTTGATATATTGCCAGTTTGATTACTGATTGCTGATAAATATCATTGAAATCTGTCTCAAATATGTTTATTAAAGAAATATTAATTAGGAAATGAATAAAAGTTAATGTCGAAGAATCATTGGATGATAATGAACAGATGTTCAGTATAGTTTCGATTTCTATCACGAATATATCGAACTCTTTCGATATGAGTAAATTTTTTTTCTTTTCCCATCATTTCTTTAATGATTTATTGATTGTTTCTCATAGAAGAAAAAAAAAAGAAAAGAAAAGAAAAAAGAATGATTTGAAATTTCACGATATTTGCTTGGCGTTCTTGCACGAATATTAATATATCTTTTGTTGTTTTTGCAACATTTAATGCAATTTAATTTATCTCGTCTTTCATCTTAAAAATTGATGCTGTCTTTCGAATATATATTACGATTTTTTCGCACGATGAAGTATTTTAAAGCTGCGGTGAATACTTTGATGATCATATCGATAAGATGTAAATAGTAGTCCAATCGATTATAAAAGATATGTAAAAAGATCCAAGATTCATTACGTTGTTCATTACGTAGCTAATGATTACACAAGGATACTTGATCACTAATCCTTGTCGCATTTTTTTTAATTAATTATTTATTTTGTTGCCACCTGCATTATGGTTTTACAAATAAGTATGACATAAAATCAAATTCGTGATATTATGGCTATTTTTTTTAAAAATAGAAACAAATACTTATGAGCATTTTAATTGTATTTTGTGTGTCATGAAATATTTTCTTGTTGTTTGGCAACAAAAATCATGTATTCTTCGGTATTACATAAACTGATTATTCTTCTCATGGTATTCTTTTTCTTTTTGAATCAGAGATAATTCAATTATTTTTAGGTAATATTCAATTCTTTTTAATTTCATAATATTTTAATATCAATTGAAAAAATTTTCTTCTCTACATGATCTCAATTGCGCATGAACGATTCTCTATAATGAAAGTTACACGAATCTTGATTATAGTTAATCATGTGTCAAACATGTTACGTTTGTCGGTCGGTGGAACAGATTCACAATCTTGATATTTTCAGTATAATATTTGATTAGTTTGCTCATTTTATATCGATTCATTGATCTGCAATATCATGATGAATGCCAAATCGCTTGGAACGACTTGATGAATGAGTGAGACTAATTTATTTCTTTTGTCGGTAGCCGTAATTTTATTGTCAAGTTATCAGCGATGAATTTATTTACTGTCATATCTAATATTCATTTGCTGTTGTTGCGGATTGCTCTTTTGTTCACGATACAGTGCGTGTATGATGAAGTATCTATTAATTGTGAGGTTGAAATTGATTGTAGGATCAATTCGAATGACGATAAAAATAATATGATATAATTGCAAACAATTAAGGTATATATATGTCTTGTATCTCGATTATACTAACAGTTTCAAAAATTGGAAGAAAGAAAATATTATGCGATGAACGTTTTCTCATTTCTCTTATTGATTCTTGCTGTGTTTATCGATGTGTTAAACACGCGAAAATATTTAATATACATTTTCCTGTCATGTTCGATGTCTGTCTGCATAGACAATTATTTTAAAATTGCTTTGTAATGTTTTGAATTTGATTTGTTTATTGATTCTTTTTGTAATTTTAATAATATGCAAAAATCTAAATAGATCATTGATCTTAGATTTCCATAGTTGTCAAGATATATTTATTTGATAATGTATGTTTATTGATATGTTTATACAATATTTTCCAATTGGGAGTATTCTAATTCCAAGTGGGGCAAGCCAGTGTCCAATAATATTGCCGACAGCACCTGATTCATAAAATAGGGCAAGATCGGTGAATTCCACGCCCGGCAGACGTCTTCGATAACACGTACGCGTACGTCTATAGATTTAAACAGAGTTCCGTATTTTGGTATGTTCTGTTGATGGCCTTGACGGCGATGACAGTTTTTGTTTAGGTCTGCCAACGGCTTGTTACCGGGAAGGATCTTGACAGAGACTGTTTACTATCTGCGATAACGCTCGCAAACATATCGCCCGCCTTGAACCATTCGCGTTCAATGCCTTCACTGTTGCTGGGGGAAAATTCGCAGAGTTAGCTATTCGTAGTGTTTGAGTGGCGCTGGGTTGTCTGCGGGCAGGATGCAAACTTTGACCATTGATCTGATATGAGTGCCAGTGCTGGTTCGCATTGACACCACCCGTGTCACGCCATCTGGTCCTGGATGCATTTTCATGATGCGACCCAACCTCCATCGCAGCGGTGGCAAATTTTCTTCCTTGAGCACGACTAGATTGCCCACTCCAATGATCTGAGGTACTGAGTCCTTTCACTTGGATCGTTGTTGAAGTTGATGTAGATAGTCGTGCTGCCATCTTCTCCAGAATTGTTGCTGAATCGCCTGAAACAGCTGGAACCGAAACAGGCAATCATGATCGTCTCGGTTCTAATCATGACGACAGTGACGTTAGGATAGCGAACTCAGAGGAAATATCTAGGCATCAAAGGATTGAGATCTTTGGGATTCGAAGACATGGAATACAATGGCTATAGTTTAGACAAGATTTCCATTTTTATTTTCAAGATTGTCGATCGTTTTTATTACCTAATAATTTATCAAGAATTTATTACGATCAAATATGCAGTTTCATTGAGTCATGATTCGTTGATTTTTACTTATTAATTTTGGGATAATGTACCAAAAAACGATATTGCGTAATAATATTTCTATCAAACGCTTTCTGATCATCATTTAAACTTTTTCTATGATAGATGTAATACAAATTTTGATAGATTCCACTTGCGTGTAAATCATAGTACGAAGTTTTTTCTTGAATATTATTCTCGTTTCGATGCAATGGTCAAAATTCAGTAAATTGATTTTCGATGAATTTATCGATAATATATGGAATCGATGATAGTGAATTAATAACGAATAAAAACTGTCATCCATGCTCGAGAAAATATGTTTATTATAGATATTATTATATCGGTAATCTTCATTCATTCATTTCTTATATTTTTCGAGAGAGCTTGAATAAATTTCATCGAATTAATTTTTTAATGTAAATTTGCAATTTGACATGTTCTTTTGCGAAATTTCTTGAAATTCATATAATTGTTGCTTAAGTTTTAACTTAATTAACGAATGTTAATTGCGTGGATATTTAATTAGATATATGTTTACGGATTTTAATTTATATCGAAACGATTGGAATGAGATGGAGAGGAAATTTCATTGTAGAAGTTGATTGGCAATTTATAAATAATGAATCTATTTTTGGATTTCACGTTGTTTTTCTAAATTCTTTGTTGTTCTTGATACAGTTAGCTCCAGTTAATGATAGCATTTGCTTGTCTAATTCTTCACCATCTTGTCTCATTTTCATTTCTTCAAAGAATAAGATCTGTACATGAAACTACAGTTTGTTCATGCACTATATTCCATATTTATATATTTGGAAACACATTGAATGATACAATCGGCTATTATATCATCATTAATAGCGTGGATAATAAAATTCCTTTTCGATTTTGTAATTTTTAAAAATAACTCATAGGAAAAAATAACTGATTGGAAGATTTGTTTTTGTATAATGGCTATTAGATCATGACTGACTGGATTTGTTATATGAATTTTATACATTGAATTTGAACTGACAATTCGCTATTCTTCGAAATATTTAATATCTTTTAAATATTTTTTTTTTGTGATTCATCTAGAATGTATTTTTCTTGAAAGGCTGAATAGCATTTGTTATATAAAATTTAAAAATTCAATAATATCGTGAGTTTCTTCTGAATATAAAACTTCAAAGATACTTCTGTCTTTATATAACCTTAAAAATTACATTTTTAGAAAAAGTTTTGAATCTATGATACAAAATTATTTAAATCTTTTGGACACAAAAAAAAAAGATAAAATAATATTTTCTAAATATGGAAGGTGCTTGAAAAAATTAGCTTTCCTTTTAATGTCATAAATGAAATCAAACGAAATTTTTATTCCATCTATTGACATATGCTCTTCTCTATGAGTCACGTGTTACTAAAATTTCAAATGGATATCTTAATCGATATGATTGGATTTATTGTCGCAAGGTTTTTCGTTTTCAATTGAAAATGGCGCTAACTGCTTCACGTTCTGTTTGTAGATGCCTGATTCATTCTTAGTGATTTCTCTAATGATATTTAATTTTAGATTCTACTTCTTGATTCGTTTAAAATGCTATTTTTATTGCAGAAGATATTGTTTATCCTTTAGAATAAAAAAATTCTTTTTGCTTGGTCTTTTTTTTTAGTAAATTCAACTGATAAATATATTTTTCAATAAGGAAGATTTGCGGTTTATGTGAATTCTTTGTGTAATAGAGCATTCATCAATCTAATCTACATGATAAATTGATGTATAAAAATTTAATCGATCTTTTTGTTTGTGAAAAATTATTATTGTCTTTTAGGTCTATTTTCGGATTTTTTTTATCTTTCTTTTGAATCTTAATATATGTTCTTCATTGTTCATTTATTTCTTCACAGACATTTTTTTCAATCATCTTTAATTTTATAAATTTCATTAATAAGAATATAACATCAATAGAATATTTTTGCAACTATTATTAGAACATTTGCATCAATAAATATTAAACTTTTTTTTATGTTTTTATTTGTTTATATTATAGAACTCATATTCTCATTATTATTTTTTATATATTCTTCTTGCATAGTTTCAAAATATCACCATTCAGTTAAATTTTATCTTATTTTATCAAAATTATTTTTCTGTATCATCTAAAAATGCAATCTACTACTTTAAAAAAATAGAATAAAAATGTAACTTAATATACTTTAACAAGTCATATGAATCCATATTGCTTCTAATCATATTCAAAAAGATTTGCACAGAAGAACGCTGAATTTCCTTATTTAAAAATATATTGCTTCTATTTGTAAATACGTTAAATCAATATTGTAACAATGATAAATTATCATAAATGATCAACAAAATCTTTGTCGTCGTAATAATCTCTATGGATCTAATTTTTTAATTAGATTCTTCTTTTTGAATATCGATCGCCATCTTCAGCTATAATCAAATTATGCATAGAAAATTAGTTTGTATTTACATAGACGGTCGCTTCGAAAATCTAAAATTTCCATATTGTAGTCTATTTTCATATTTTCTTTCTTTAATTAATTTAAACAAATCATGGGATTTGGTTTTAGCTGGTCCAATTTTCGTTAATTATTATCATAATTTCTTATCTAAGGAATGATTTTCTAAGGATATCGTTTTCAAATCGTTCTGGGAAGAAAATGAATTTTAAATATTCAACTTCTTGGTTGAAAATATCCAAGTAAAAATGACTAGAAAAATATTATATAAATACTAGAAACTAAATCATATATACTAATAAATTATAACAATAATATTTACTAGTTAATCTTTTTTTTTTATATTCTTTAAGCGAGATCCATATAATTTTAAAAAAAAAAATTATCGAAACCAAATGATTATCCATTATTCTTTCAAATTTGGCTTTATCAATAGATGACTTTGTAATGTAATATGATTATGCCAATGTAATATGAAAATAATAATATTGAAAAAAAGAAATATCTCAATTGTATATCTGCACAACAATTGTAAAATTTGATTATGAAATCTTGCTTAATTTAAATTAATTTCCCCTTTTGTAAATGAAGAAATTACACTGCAATTGTGTAAAAATTTAGTTAATGGAAGAAATATGGGCAATTTGTAAACGCAACACTACTATAAAAACGCGATCATTTATCAACGCAATACTAATTCTTCAAATGAATTTAATATAAAATTTATTATTATTCTATAAATCTAAAAAGCTTTAAATATCACAATCATAAATCATATTACATTATAAAATAAATTCAAATTTATATTAAGAGAAAAAAAAACAACAAAAAAAATAGACTAATTCATTATTATTAATTCATTATTTTATAGTAAATATATTTATTACATACACAGAATACGTATATTTATTAAATTTAAAAAAATATATTAAATATATTAATTTCAAAATTAAAAAAAATATTTTTTAGTAAATATATACATTTATTATACAGGATATTCCAAAAATTTTGGAACATACGTAAATTGGAGATTTTTAAGGTAATTTTAAACATTTTCTTTGTGAAAAAAAGTTGTATATTTTTTTTTTGTTATTGAACTTTGTAAACGAGATATCAACAAAAAATATTGACCAATTACAAAGAATGTAGTTTAGTCGAGCCGCGATCTAGCATTACGTGCCGAAGATCGAGCATGAATAAATCCAACATATATATGTCGAAGAAATATGTATTGAATTAAAGTTTTTTTCGTGATATAATTTTATCAATAATTTTTTATCGATAAAATATCTATATTGATTTCATATTCAACATATTTTATGACATATATTATTTGGACTTGACATATACTGCTCGATCAGTGGCATATAGCCATAGCTAGTATCGCGAGTTGATTAGATTACGCTTTTGTTAATAACTCATTAATAAAGTCGCAACGAAAGTTTGCAAAGGAATATGTTGTTTGAAATTATCTCAAGAATCTCCAGTTTATGGATGTCCTAACATTTTTGAGACACCCTGTATATATATATATATATACACAATATTATATATTTAAAATAAATTCATTAAATATATTATTTTCGAAGTTACTATGTTGATTAAAGTAGATTTTTTCCCTAGCCTTTATTATATCAGTAATTCCAAGAAATGATTATTTTGGTAAATTATTTTTATTCCAATTTTATTGAATCAACTCGTATCGATTGCAATTGTATTATTATAAATATTGTGCGAACCAATCAGAGAAATAAAACATGTATAATATGCAATCATTATAATATACAATCATTATTTGCATTTTATTTTGTGCATACTTTTATCAACGGAGATATAAAAATGTATGCATTTATTAGTTTATATTTATTTTAATATATGTATACACAAATTAGTGTATATATATATAAATATTATACATCGCCGGCAGTACCTGATTCGCAATATGGACCAGTCGGTGAAGTTTCACGCTTGGCAGATGTCTTGTATACAAGCCGCGGATGATAATAAGCACGCGTTCGTCCTAGTAAATCTAAACAAAGAATTCCGTTTTTCCGAGAATTTTGGAATGCTATGAGTATAAGTCGAGTCATGCCTTATCGTTGGCCTTGACGGCGAATACAATTTTTTGTTTAGATCTACCAACAGCTTGTTGCCGTGAGAACGGAAAGGATTGACAGAGATCCTTCCCGAGCGATCGTCTGTCGATCCGCGAAAATGCTCGCGAACACTGACTAATTACATATATTTACATTAAGTTATTGACGCTTTTATTACAATATATATAATAGAGAAATTAACTTTGGTAATTTTGTATCATATTGTCTAATATTTTTTAATTTCTTTTATAGCATATTTATTTTTCTTAATTATCGCTCGTCACAATTTTTTTATTTTATATTATATGGTTATTATCTTTTCTATATTTTGATTTAGTATACATTTTTCTTTTATATATTTTTTAATAACACATATAATAATATTCGATTTGTAATATAATCAATTTTTGCATTTTCGTTATTGTTTCCTTTTTTCAATTGCATTTCTTCAAATTGGTAAATTAATATAAAAGTATAATAAAAATGTTCGCGTAACGTTAAATGAAAGTTAAAAATAAATAAATTTATATAATTTAATTCGAAGAATCTTCGAACATTGTAGATGAATGATTTTTAATGTGAACCATGTTTTGCAGATATCATTATTATATTCGTTTTTTTCCTAGATATATATTCTATATATATCATGTATTCTCAAAGTTAAATTTTTTTTTACATGCAAGCAAATAACAATATAGATTGAATATTATTAAGTTCATTGCAAAAATATCCTCTTCGTATAAATGCATTTTTTAGTCAAGTTTAAGAAAGCGAATGTTATACGATTTTTATTGCAAATCATTGTTTGTATCTCGCTCACTCTTATTTTCTGTGATTTCCTGTCAATCATTTCCACTTATTGATGTTTGTTCTCATTGTAATTGTACATTTTTTTTTCTTTTTCTGTCTTTTCTATCTTTCTGTATAATATGGACAAAATGAATTTGAAAACGAAAATTGCTGCAAATGGTAATCATTTATATATATTATAAGTAGACTAACTAATAAATATTAATGCATTTATATTTTACCAATCATAAACTAAATTTAATAAAATTTTTTGTGAATATTTCGAAAATTAAGACTGTATAGAATGATAAAATTAATGAGAAAAGCTATCTTCTAAATATTTATTGTGTTTACTTATTTTACTTTTATTTTCATTTTTACCTTTCTTTTTCTTTATATTTATATATTATTCTATAATCTTTGAATTTGCTTTTTTTTTATTATCTTTTATTAATTAATTATCGTTCTCAAAATTTCCATTAAAATTTTTCTTTCAATATCAGAATCGAAAAATTACAGTAGATTTCATGATTAATTTTAAAAAATTAAAAAATTAAAAATATTGTAAATATAATTCGTTGTATTAAATTCAATCTATCTAATTATCAAAATTCAAAGAAATTTGTAAAAAACATTGCTCAAAAGGAATGGAAATAATTTTTCCCTTTGTAAAGATTTTCGTTTCGGCTTTGTTAACGAATTAGAAAAATTGTGATACAGAATGACGAATATAAAGGTTTTCTCCAAATGAACATAGAACATAGAAAATATTATGTACGATAAAAAATAAACAATAAGTTGTAAAGTTATATTAATCTAGAGAACAATTCACCAATTAATCATTTACTTATCTGAAAATTCAACTCGAGCTTTAAGGTATGATATTGAATCTTATTACATATTCGTATCATTGATATTCGTCATCGTATTTATAACAAATTTCTCATTAAATCATATATCTATTATTTATTTCATTGCACTCAGCAATCAGTTGATCACTTGCAATCCAGTAAATCACCATTGGAGAACTGAATTTATATTTTTTAAATTATTCCTATGTTAAAGAATGATTCTAAAAAAAGAATCGATTAAATTATCTCAAATAAGACTCGACAAAAGCGTTTTTTACGAAATGTCTCTATTTTCTTGTGTCATTGTGTACATCAATAGTCATCATTTTCAGTGATATTTACCACATATTACTGATTATTTCCTCTATTAATGTTAATTAATTTGTTTCGAAAGATTTCATTTAAATGAGATATTTATGCTATTATTTCGTTATATTAGAAAAATATGTTTTCTCCGGATCTTTGATATGTTTCAGAAAAATATCTTTCAGAAATGGAACACATTAAATCGTCTAATCAGAAAGTAAGAATGATCTAACGATAAAAAAATGGTAAAAAAAAAAAATATCGGTCCATAAAATGATTGACCACCGGATTTGTGCATACATGTAATGAAAATAATAGCTTTTTCATGTAAAAAAACGCTTCATTTGTTTATATAATACATATTCACAAAATAAAAGTGTTCCATTTTTTCAATAGTCACTTTGAATATTCGAATTATTGAAAATAAATCTTCAACGAATGCAAATTTTTGCACTTGCAAATATTGTTCATGGCTCTTCAAAATGTCATCGAATGGTACCATTCGACTGATACTAGATAGAAACAAACACATTCATATTAAACAAATATTTTTTAAATTCATCAATAATCATTGGTTTCGCCGATGCCGAGGTTAGGCCGCCACGCGACTAATTGACACTGGACGATAACTTTTTTTGAGAACTCTGTCCCAAACTTAATGTTACCGTGTCCGACGATCGGAGGCATAGTTTACAATGATCTTGACTATGACTGGCTCGAATGCCTTATCGGTACTGTTTGAAGACCTTGGCGATAGTCTTGACTGCTCGAGAAGTATTTCGGTAGTGTATATTGGCCGAAGCCTTTTTCGAAAGTGAGCGTTAGCCAGGAAGAAAGTTGCTCAGGTTGACTCTCTTCCTGGCTAATTGAGAGTGTTCCAATTACGAGTGGAGAAAATGTCGGTGCTGTAATTGGGCACTGACATCACCCGATTCGTGATGTAGGTCCAGGATGGGCGAGTGTTTAGATCCAGAACATTCGACGAATGTTTGGGTAACCAAAAAACAAGAGCCTCGGCTGTTTTTGCTCAGGTTTACCGATGCCTCACCGCGCGGTCGCGGGGGAGACCTTGACCGAAACCTTCTGGAATGTTCTATTTACAGATCGCGACGACGCTCGCGACCAATCATCGTATTGAGGCTCATCTCGAACGATATTACGAACGTTGATAGTATCATCTTCTTATTATTATTATCAGCCATCGTACAGATTCAGACTCTCATGTGGGCATTCAGATGATTCATATATGCGTGACGCTATTATTATAACCAATATTGAGTTCTTGCCGGACAAAGACACTATTGTTTTTATCACTAAAAATACATGATGTTAGATTATTTCCAATGTCACTGCTAACTTCGATATGTCTCATTGAATGAAGTCTTTTAATAATATCAATGACAGTGTTTTTGCAAAGCATGGAACTGATTCGACGAAAAGATTTTCTCTTTATTGAGAATTATAAGAATTTTGAATTTCGAAACTGCTGCTGAAAAATGTTGTATTCTCAATCATGATCTATTCTAGAATTATGCAGAAAACATTGTTAAAAAATTTATGTTTACCATTTTTAAGCAAGCTTTGTGAGAAATTTTATATTATTTGAGATTTTGATTCGATGGTTAATTCTTTCGAATCGATTGACAAGAAATTTAAAGAAGGAGCGATGAAAAAGGGGAGGATCTCAAATATAAAATTTTAACTTTGGATATTTTTTAGTTTTTGAAACATTATATTCAATGTATTTATAATCGAATTATTCGCATATGTGGTCTCTGTTTATTTTAATAAACATATCATGGTAATCAGCGCTACATGCAATATAAAATAGCAATAAATGCATATAATTTTAATAAATTATATCCTATTTAATTTTCAAAATTCTCGATGTTCCGAATATATATACTTTTATACATATTGCATTACGATATGCTTATTAATCAATAAAATATAATCAATAATCAATGAAAATATTTATTGCTTTATTTTTTATAATATTTCATCTGGTATATTCTTGGACTTAATTCTTCTTTGGAAATATTATAAAGTATCTTCCAATTCCATCGTTTTTATACGAGAATTGGACATTTTAAAAATAGTGAAAAATTTTGTTAAAACTTTATGTATTTGTGTGTTTTTCAAACACTTCTTTTTCAGATATTTATTCAATCAAAAATAATACAAATATACGAATTTTTTAAATTCACATATTTTTTAAATTCATTCAAATTTATTTTGTGAATAAAATTCATTCGAAATTGCTTCTAGTATTGTAAAAAAAATTTCAATTAAATTTTTATCAACTTCAGTTATTAATGCTATGATATATCTAATAATTTTGATATTTGATGAAAAAAAAAAACGTTAAGTATTTTTATCATTACTTTTATCAAACTTAGATTTAGGGATCTATTAATTCTAATTATAAATGGAAAACTCATTGAATTATCTATTTTTGAGTTTTTACTGTTTGTTTTTCTTGCTTATTCTGTATTGATAATTTATATGATAAAGACAACATTCAAAACAATGTATCCATGCATCGATATTGATACATTGATATTTTTTATTTATTTATTTATTATAATATATTATTATAATATTTTATTAATATTATTAAAATCACTTTCTATTGCTTTGTATAAATAACAGTGGATCACATTTTGCCATGAATCATAATTAATGCAAAATATGGAATGGAAATTTTCTTTCCATGTATAATTGTATTTAGAAAAACAAGTTTTTATATTTGTTCTTCAATATGTATTACTTAGTTTACAGATGTTTCAATATTCTTATACAATTGAATTCTAATTAGTCCATAAATTGATGATTTGTTTTGCATTTTTCCATATAATAATTTTTTCTGCAAATATAAGTTGAAGTCGAACCGTGCCATCAGAAATTTTCATTTATAATTAAAATATATAATTATAATGTATTATATGATTATGTATTGTTTTTTTTTATCGAAAATAAAAATAAAAGATAAAAATTCATAATATAAATAAATAATACAAGATATTCCAGAAATCAAACGACAAGGAAGGCTTAACTGATGATTTTTAAAATAAAATATGATTGAAAATGGAAATTTAGTTATTATCAATAATTATTATCAAAAACAGAAATTTTTTATTTTATTTAAAACTTAAAGTGGTGTGCAACGATAACTCTTTTTTAAAGGATTCAATTTTTCGAAATAAAAATACTTAAAAATTGTATAAATTAAAAGGGCATAATAAACATTTTAAAAAAATCTTATTGGAATTTAAATACAATTGTAATAAAATGTAATTGAAAAGAAAAATAGAAGAATAGAAGAATAAAATTTGAAAAAAGAATTATAAAAATTAATTATTTTTTATTGTTATGTAACATCATATCAATAAACGAAAATAAAAATAGTAATAGTATAACATAAAATAGTAATATAACTAAAAGATCTTAATAATTAATAGAACTATTTTTGTTCGTTATTAATTGAAAAATGTGATCTGATATAGATACTATCAATTAGTTTTTTAAAAATATTTCTGCACATACATATGTTATTTTTTTCAATTAGGAAATATTTATTTTTATTTATAGCTTCAAAATTGCTTATTTTTTACTTGGTTATAAACAGAAGTATTAAAAAGGAGCACAATTTCGTACAAATTTCTAGCCAGTTGATTTCTTAATTTTTCTTTTAAGAACAAAATTTCAAGGGATACATATATTGGATAAAATAGTAATTTAAGAAAAGAATATTCATTAAGTATTAATGTATTTGTTATATATATTTACTTGAAAAATTATTGGTATGTGCAAATTTTTCTAGCCAATTTCGATTGTTGATAAATATAGATTTGTAGAAAGTTTAAAAATATTTATATTTAAATAATATTATATTTTAACACATAAAACATATAATTTTGAAATAATATTATTATTTTATTTTATAAACTTTTTATTTTTTCTATATTATCAATTGAAAAATTTTCTCGATGAAATTTATATTATCAATTGGAAAATAAATGATATAATTTACTTATATTTTTATTATAAATAAAATCAAAAATAAAATGCTTCGTTAACATATAGAATATACTATTGTACAAACTATAATATATAATAATTATAAAAGATTAGATATATTAACATAAGTTTTAATGATAATAACAAAAGTAATTAGAGATTTGCCCTAATTATTCATAGTGAAGTATTTTAATAATACAAGATTTTGTTCAAAAAACAAAATTGAGAATAAATTAAATTCTATGATATATTTGATGTAAGAGTGAATAATATGTTAACGCTATCCAAAATATGTTTAAGTTAAAATTAAGTATAATTTCAAATCTCTATAAATAAACAATATTTTGAACATAAAGTAGCATCATTTTACCACTAGAAAATAAAATTCTAATATAGAGATAACATAGATATATAGTTATTATGTGACAATATGTAACAATATAATCTGTTAGATACATAAAAATAGGAATTTATGTGAAAAGAAGAATATATGTCCTCCAGTTTATAAATGATGAGAAATGTTAACTAAATGAATTCTGTATGGCATGGAACAGCTTTAAAATAAATACAAAAAGAAAAAAATTAACAACAAAGAAAATATTTAAAATGAGAGTCTTAAGAAAGTTACAGTATACAGAATTTAACAATTTGTGATTTGTATAGATTAAAGCTGTATAACCAAGCCAGTGGACTACTGGAAATCTTATGTTTTCTTAGTTTAATAGTTTCTGTGTAAATATGGAACAACAAACTTAATCAAAAATTTTCTTAAAATTGTATAGATTACATTTTCTCTTGCATTCTTTGTTCCATTATGTTGGATAGGTAATGATGGTATAAATAAAATTTAGCATTAGTAAACTGATCTGATACAAAAATATGTTACATTTATTATGGATATTCTTACACAGAAAAATCTCTGTGGTATTAAACTCTTAAAAACTTGAAGTAGCACATTCTGTAAATTGATCAGTCTATAGTTTATATTTATGAAGGATCTATCTTAAAATAAAATGGCATTGAAGCATTACCATTTAAGCAATTCTGTGAAGAGCAATTAAAATAATTAATTTAAAATCAGTTAAAGTCCTGGATGTCAGTTCTTGTAGAAAGTTCTATCGTTTTGTTAGTGAAAGGGAAAATATTTTTTATACAATGCTTTTATTCATCGAAGAAGGTTTCATTATATTGAACAGCTTTTTTCCATTGTGTCTGATGTTGCACATTTCTTATAAAATTAAAGTAAAGTTTTGACAATTAAAATACGCAGATAATGCATCTTCCAGAGATTTTCTATTGTCGATTCTTTGCTGTTTTATGGTATTCTCAATGAATAAATAAGAGGAATTGAAGTGTCAAAGTGAAAAGAAAATGATACAACTTTCTGAGGGATATGATAAAATATAATTACTTAATTAATGGAGAATGAATATCATTATTACCTGTCCAGAGTTATTATTTAATACTATACTTTATATTTTCATAGATCAAATCTTGATCCTAAACTCGAAGATTCGTTTTGTATTCAAAAATTTAAATGCATTCATGCATCGTTAGCGTATACAGATTAGAAAAATTAAGAAAAGTTACTAGAAATAAATATTGAAAAATAGAAACTGGATGTGTATCATTCATTAATAGAATGAATACAATTTTTAAGTAATTTTAAAATATCTTTTAATTTCCTAATATAATTCAGTTATTTTGTGACAATGTCATAAATGTGTTATATTCAAATCTGAATTTGATGAAGAGAAGATAATCGATGAATAGAAGATAAAATGTGTCTTTATATCATCTATGAGGAGATTCTTTGGATTTAATATTGAGAATCGGTTCGAAGAAAAATTAAAAAAAGTGAAACGATTTATGTACAATCTTAGAAGAAACAACGAACTCAATAGAATAATTTAAATACAGTAAAAAATTTCTACAAATGCATCAAGAAAAAATTTTAAAATTTGAATGAATAAGAAGATGAAGAAACTGCGTTAGATATCAAACATATATGGAATTGCAATAATGAATAATATGTATATGAAGAAACAAAATCAACAATGAAAATTGATAAATATACAAAATCCAACATTATTATTACATCTATACCATGTAAATTAATAATACAATTTGATTGAAAAAAAGTTAAAATAACTAGAACGATACTATTTTGTCTAAACACAGAACAAGAAAATAGTATGGATATATAAGAAGAAATCGTTAAACCAGAAGATATTGGATAAATGATAATCATCATCAACTGGACAAGATCAGTGTCAATAAGAGAAAATAAATAAACAACAATTCTTGAAACGACTAAAGTTATTCTTTCGATTTAAAAATAATTTGTAAAGATCGATGTCTAGTTGTGTCCCCAAGAAAAAAATTCTAAGGGAATAACTCTGTCTCAAAATATCACTAGCTGCTTATACATATAAAAAGTGTTTTCAGCTTCATTTAGATTAAATCGAATTACTATCCTGTTTTTCTTAACAATCTTGGCGATAATATCTTTCTTCAATCTATGATCTCACTGTAAATGAAAGAGATTTAAAATCTTCTAAAATAAAGACTCATTGAAACGGTGAATAGATTTGATTTCGCCATTATTTTGTCAATATAATATCTAATAACATTTTTCTTCATATACCTCAAATTTTACAAACATCTTTCAATTGTTACTGAAAGATCAGCCAAATTTAATACGAATAATTATTAAGAAACTCATCATCTCTCAGATCCATTGCAAAAGCAAAGTTGCAAGTATTTGATGAGCAATATATGCGAACAATTTAGCATATATATTAAAAATGAAATATAACTTTAAAAATGGCAGAGATGATAGATTCAATGACTTTGAATTGCTATCCTTCAAATTCACAGTCGAAAAAAATAAATAAATATTGAAGAAGGAATTAAAAGAAAGATGGAATCAGTAAAATATTAGCAATATGCACGAAAATCAAAATAATTAATTTAAATCTTTCATTCTATAAATGAAAAATATCCTGTATGAAAGATATAGAAGATTGGCTCGAAGAAAATTGCTTCAAAACAAGATCTAATCATAATAATCGATCATTACAGATCCAAGGAAAATAGTTGTGCATATTGTCAACGAATAACAAAATAATACTATAATAATTTTATAGCATTAAGTTTAATATGAAATGTAAATGAAGTTTTTTGGCTAAATATAAAAATATAAAAATCTTTGATTAGCCAAAAAATAGCTCGAATAAAATTTGCTGAAAATCAACATTGGGCTGCTGAAAATTATTTTTTTTCAATCTAAAATTAATCTTTTTAAGAGCAACAAAAGATAATTAATTCAATATATGATATAATATAAATTAATATTATAAATAATATTAGACCAAATACTGCAAATAAAGCATAACGAGAAAATTTTGGTCCAAAAAGTTTTCTTCGTTATTCTATTAAAGTAAAAGACAGAAGAATAATGAATAATGTTATATGGGAAAACCTCATTGCCTATTATATTTATAAAATATCACAATAATTTTGGATATTTTAACATGATCGCAAACATGCATCAAATTTAATGAAAAGATGAATCATCATCTTAATAAATAAATAAAATAAAAGATTTTAGATTGATCTTCTTAATTGCTAAACTTAAATTCAATTCAACTCATCAGTGAAGAGGAAATGTCAAGTTGGAAAACACAGGAACTCGAATAGAAGATAATATTTTAAATGCTGAAAGAAGAATGACACAGAATTCCACATGATCATATAAATGATGCAGTCTGTTTCATCGTATCGTAATTATTGCAAGATATAGTTATTCAGTATCAAATATGATGTCAAATATAACATTTAAAAAATTGTCGTAACGTGAGTTGTTATTTTTATTATAAAATCGCCCTTTAGAAATTTTTGCACATGCTAATTTAGTAATTTTTCATATATAATCTTGTATCGAATATTAATAAAAAATTTTCTACGTTCTTCTCGTGAAGAAAATGTAGAAAAATCATCTGGTTCGAAACTTCTACATATCACTATTGTTATGACGAATATTGTTAAAAATATGTTTTAGAGGTAACATATGAAAAAATAAAACATGATGGCAGAGCAATTTTGTAGTTTTAATTGCATAAATAAATATCATTCAAATATATACTATAATAGTGTGCAATGAACGTGTCTAAATTCTGATATGTTGAATTCTGATATTCGGATATTTTGATTGAAAAATTATTTCTACTTTATAATACATTAAAAATTATAATAAAAGGAAATTAGATTTTGAAAATGTAATATGCACTTTCTATTCATGATATATAAGAATATTGATATTTTTTAAAAAAATGAGAATTCTGCAATAACAAAATTTTCATTATTAAAAAAAAATTAAAAATTAATAATATTGTTGTTTTGTAAATACTAATTAAAATGCATGCATATGTAAGTACATAAATATCGCAAGAAATTAATTAGATAATTTAGAGAGTATTGTTTAATATACTTGTAGTTTTATATATAATAATAGGATAACATAATTTTCCATAATTAACAAGAATACGTGTATTCCACGATTTAATTAATCAATTTCTTTCCAGTCATTTCAACTCCATAATCAATATTTTTTCCATTCTATATTCTTCTATTAGTATTATACATGTTTTTTTTTTTGTATAAGTGTACTGTAATAATAATGTAAATGAGCAATTCTTTTTTGTCACTTCTATTATTAATATCAGTTTTCCATTATTAACCATTCCATATTCTTCTATTATGATTATGCATTATATAAATTTTTAATTTCTTCTTTACGCAGTTTAAAAAAATGTAGAGCTTGTTAAAAATGGGAGATAAATTGCCAATTAAGTTTAAGTCTAGTTTAATATAGAGATTGCTTGGCTTTAATTTTTATGATAATTAATATATAATTAATAGTTAATATTTTAATTGTGAGATTACACTCAAGTGAAGTCAAAATCTTTTCTTGGTCCGCTTCTTTTCTTCATTTGTACTTGTATGAATTTGGTTAACAATGCATGAGAAGATTATTAAGAGAAATATTAGATTAACCAGCATTCCTTTGTCTAGTTAAATTTTGAAGTACAGAAATAGTTGACTTATTTAAATTTTTAAAGTTAAAGCTTGAAGTTTCATGATTTCTATAAAAAAATAAAAAGAATAACTTAATATAGAAATAAAATAATATAGAAATAAAAAGACTTAAATAACTTAACATAAAAATGTTTAATATAGAATAATTAATAATAAAAAACATACAATTTTTAATTTTTTGTTTTATTAATAAAATATAAGAAATTGACAGGAATTGACATTTCCTGCATAACATCAAAAAAATATCATTCATATTGCGTAAGAGAATAAATCCAATCTGCAATAAATTATTTACTTTTTATTATAATCTGCATAAAATTTGTATTTTATAATGCAGATTATTTTTTATATGTAATAATTCAAAATTGATCAAAAATAGTTATCTTCTTTTTGGACTAATTATTTAATTCCAAATCGTTTTTTGAATGAAATGTTGTTAAAAAATATGATTTTTGAATTCAGCAAATCTTTTTTATTTAATCTTTAAAGAAAATTTTATAAAAATGTTGTTATATATAATTATATATATTATATATTTTAATATGTGTATTATTATTATTATACGATTGAATGATTCAATTATTCTAAGAGGTAGGTATTCTAAAAATTGTTGATGATTTCTTTCTTCATTTCATTTCCGTAATTGATTTAGAAAAGAGATAACATAAAAGAAATACATGGTTTGTGAATTTTATTTCTAATTTTTTTATTTTCTAATTTCTAATTTTTTCTTCCAAATATTCTGGAATCAAAACACATTGTTCAAAAATCTGCTTTCCATTAAGACTTCATACACATAATTGCACGAGATATGGATGTATTTTTTTTTAAATATTCAATCAGTTTGAAAACAAAAATTTTCAAATTTATGAGAAAGTGGACATAAAATTAACTTTTTGTAAAAAGTTTGAGTGTGAATGTACTAAATTTTGGTGAATAGATACAATCTTGAAAATTTGATTATAACACTGATAAACTTTATTATACATGATTAAATTTTTTCTAAATAATAAATATTTTATTAGTGACTTATTAAATTGATTAACTATTGAACTTTATAACTTATACATATAAAGAATCACATTTCATTGTTCAAGTTTATTTATTGGTTTTTCTCCATGACTGATTTCCATCCATGATATGATGTTTAGGATTTGCTCAAGATCAAACGCAGAATAGGCAGCGTGATATGGAATTTTTATTGCTTCTACATCATAATTGTTAATTAACGTTCTTGTTTCCATCGTGCTTGAATATTGTTTGAAAATTGTTTGTTTATTTCACGATAAAATAATCAAGGAAAAACTATCATATGATAAGTTGGATTATTATGTCTTAAATTTAAATATTGATAAATCGCTTAGATTTTCTTATAGCGCGTTAAAAAATAGAAATAACACAAAAATTATGTACATAATAACAAAATGTACATTATTACATTGCGTATAGAAGATATATTGTCAATTTATGATTTTTACAAATAAAAATGAATTCTTTCTGATTTTTATATAAAATGAATGTTCTATGAGAAACAATAACTAAATTATTGAAATTATTTACTATTATCGTCAATGATCTCGTATCATTTTTCTAATAATTTATATTTCCAATCGTGATAAAAAATGCGCTACAATAAATTTATCGAGGCATTTTCGAAGTTATCATTGAATAGATATATTAAAATATGATATAATATAATATATGATGATAAATAATAATATATGTCAAATGATATAGAGATTTAAACAAATGAAAATTAGAGGGAGACATCATAAAATAGAATGTTTTTTAGTTTAATGGGAAAATAATTTTTTTGTGGCCATTTTTATAGTGCATGTGGAATAGATATTGTCATGAAAGATAATTTTGTTTGCATTAACTGGCCAATTTCTTTTAATTTTATCACAAATTGTTACAATAACAATCAATAGACATTGTTCTTTCTAGATTCTACACTTTGTAATATAGTATTCTTTCATATCCCACTATATGCATTGGAATGTCTTTACGTGTTATCAGTTGATCAAAATATCCATGATTTTTTATGCTTTCAATTATTATATAAAATTTGACAGTGCAAACAATTTTTTCCCTTAAATTAATTCAGTAAAGTGAATGCTGTCTCATATCGACGCATTTTGTTTTCCTCATCTTCAAATGCTTTATGTCGCATTTTTTTAACTTTTTTCATTTGTATTTCTTACACAAGAAATTGAAATTGTTTTTGTGTCAATTCTGATTTTGATCCTTAAGGTACTTCCAAAAGCTGCAATAATTTTTTATCATGGAATTTTTTTAAAATTTCTTGAAGAGATCTCTAAATCCATCTTCCAAATTGAAATTATCTTTCTCAAAATGCTAATATTAATTCTCGTATTTTATTACTTATACATATATTCTTTCATGTAGAATTTAGATAGTTTCAATAGCAGAAGATAAATAATTATCATAATTGTATTACAAATTTTATGTACATTGTATGAAATAATGATGATAGTAAAAATGATATCATATTTGATTTCAGTTCTTAATTTTTTTTCTTTTTGTATTTTTTTTTTTTTGTAAAAATTCTAATAAAATTCTTTTTTAAATATTTTGCAACTACTTTTTCTGTGATCTGCTATATTTCTGGTTTTTATGAAAGTATCTAAAATAACGGATATTTATTTTCATATAATTCTTTTCAATAATTTTTTTGAATAATATGTGCAATATTTTCTAAAAGTATTAAAAAAGTACGATTTACGCTTGGCTATCCAAAATCAGATCTCATTATGTAAAATTGTAATTTTAAGTGTTAGTTAATTTTGATTTTGAATTTTTAAAGACATAATTAAGAAATACAACTTGAATTATATGTATAATAATATTTATTAAATAACAAACACAATAATAATCTACTTATATAACAAGTACATGAATAACTACTATATTTTTTGGCCTATACTAAAAAATTATTAGATTATAACATGTAAAATATCCGATTTTCAACGGTAATCTTGAATGAAGTTAAATGAATATAATTTTCTTAATATTAAATATTAATATATATATTAAATTCTTTTAATCGAAATAATCACCACTACAATCCCAACGAGTTGTTACAAGCTTATTATTTATATCTATATTATATATATATATAAAAATTACAAATTTTTTAGCCTAATGTTAATAAATTCTGTTTTTCTTGTTTAGATAATGGTTTTTAATTAGATGATGTTTAAAAAAAAATGACAATTAATCGAAAGTTGAGAAAAATATGACAATATTTTATATATATGTTATATTTATTTTGCACTACAAATCATTCTAATGGGTATGATTTTAAAAAAACACTTATTATTCAATTTCAACACGAATATTAATAAACAAATATTATCGACGTAAATAATATGAAATATACAAATTCAAGAGACCAAAATGAACCACATTTTACAATGTTATGTAATAAATATTATAATTGTCTTAATAATTATTGTTCTTTGTTACATTTGGCATTGCTAGGTATATATACTAGAGGGCACCACATTTGATTTCTGTCGAATGGTGAAACAATGTAAGAGATGGATCTATGATAATTAATGAGACTTTTGAATGAATAGTGTTTAACTTTTCTATTTTCGTAAGATTTGTATGAATTTGGCATTTTGGCTCATATATTATAAATTTTATATATAAAATATAAATGATACATAGAAGAAACATAATCTTTTTTTTTTATTATTATTATATCTATTTGAATGAAAAATCTCTTAGAAAAACTTATCTCGTATTTATCGATTTGATTATTCTTTTTTTAAATTTTGTTTCATCGATTCGAACATTTTCTACGAGTTTAAAATTGCTATTTTTTAAATTATTTTTCCATCATGCATAATTTAACCTGAAAATATATAATTACATTTATTTTTATTATTTTTGTCTATATTTCTGAAAAACTCCAGTTTCGCTAATCAACATGAATTAGGAAAAAGAAGAGGATCATGGATCTAAAATTTTAGCTTTTAGATATATATTAGTTTTTTTAGATATTAATAAAAATCTTTCGATACTATATATTGAATTATATACGGAACATTATTAATTGTAAGATAATGCTATTCTTCATATTTATTCTTCTCTATAATTCATCAAAAATCTTATGACTTGTTATTTAAGAAATTAAAAATATTTGACAATCAAATGATAAATATGATGTTAAGTATGAGCAAGAGTAGAAAAAAATTTGTTTGAAATGCTAAAATGTTTTTTATTATATAAATATAATGATTATTTTTAGATATACTTTAAATAGAAACAATGATGCAATAGATATTGATAGATGAGTTAGAATTTAAAATTGAAACAATTGTCAATATTTTTTACGATTTTTCACAATTGAAAGCTTTATTACAGCATTTTATAAGTAGCAAACAGACTATTAGATATTTGATAATAACAATTTCTACATTAACGGTTACATTACATTTATATATGCAAAATTCAATGTATAGCATTAAAAGTTTTTCATTAATGTTCTGGAAACTAATAAATAACACGAAGTTAAAGTTTTATATTTGGGATCTTTCCCTTTTCTTTATTATTTTTTTAAATTTCATGTTCATCAGGCATTGTTTAAATTCTATTCCTATCTTTAAATGATTCCATTATTTTTATAAATTTACATATTATTGTAAGAATAACAATAAACAAGAATAATATTATATAATCACAAATTAATAAACTATTGTGATTTCTGTTGGAATTAATGTGAACATGATATTTTATTGGAAATATTTTTTATTAATCATGAAATAAATTTAAACATGGAATTTTTAAATTGCACGTGGTCATTTTAATGAAAAAAATGTGTTCTCTTTTTGACTGAATGAAGTTTTGTACTTGTTTCGGTAAAATCAATTAATTTTTAACAATCTGTGTCAAAATTCTAACGCTATGTATAAATAACTGTTTCGATCAATTTATTTATAAAAATATAATCCATTCCGACTTCTCTGACCTTACAAATATTCTATAAATTTTCAATCAAATTCAAATCTGAAAGTTTCTCAAATCAATTTAGTTTCTTTTCTTAAAAATATTTTGAATTCTGTTGAAAAATTCTTTAAGACAAATATTTTTCTATATATTTATCTAAATATTATTCCAATAACTATTTATACCTTTTACTATTCATCATAAGTTTTTTTACATTTGTTTTAAATGTTCAAAAAAATGATCATCAGTAATTAGAAGTTAGAACATAGTATATTTGAAACATTGTTTGCAAAATGTATGAATGAATATTATCATGAAGATTCGATGTTTGATCAATATCTATTATTTTATCTGTAATTTTTGATATATTCTTCCAATTCTGATATAATATCTTTATTATAATTGTTTTATCGAGGATGTAAAGCTTCGATTTACGTCGTGACGATTCATCTTCATTTATCACTGGATAGAATATCATCCATTGTCATACAAATTCTATTTTGCAATTGACAATGCGTTCCAAAAACCAGTCTCTATCATTGCAAATTAACATATGTCTTTTCCTTAAATTCATGTGACACCCACTTGTCCATCTTTCTCACTTTTCATTGAAATCGATTTCATGAAATTCATATAAAATTACTATGACACTTCATGTTTCGTTAAAAATAGTTTCGTTTTCTAAACAATTTTTGAAATTTTTCAAACCATCCATGCGCTTATTAATGTTATTATCAATTAATATATTATCAACTGAAAGTATTCATATTTCGAACAACTTTTGAATTGTATAAAAAAAAAATATAATAACTATGTAAAAATCACATGTTTATTCATTTTAGAATTTAAAATAATTAAAAGTAATTGAGAGAAAATGAAGGATGGCTAAATTTGTAATATGAAAGAAAAAATATTTTTTCTTCTTTTCATTTATATTTATATTAATCTCGCTATTTTTTACACATCATTTTACTATTTTTTTTAAAACAAAAATAATAAGCACACACAAAAAATCTACTCTCTTGTAATTGTATTCAAAACATTTCCAGAAATATAAGTATTTACTTAAAAAATAGTTTAAAATATTATAATCATTTTATATATTAGAAAGATCTTGGGATTAATTTCTTCATTCGCCTACTTTTTTTTTTAAAATTTCATTATAATTAAAATATAATTCTAGATGATAATAATCATATGTATTATGATTAAAGCACAAATATTCGTGCTTAAATTATACAAGTTCTATATTATATTTAAATTAAAATAATTTTTCTTCTTCTGCAAAAAGAAGCATTGATGTAAAAATAAAAAAGTACAAGAGTAAGAATGTTCTATTAACTTATTGTTTATTATATCCAATTAAATGTTCACTGAAAATTCTTTTTCTTTTTGAAAACTATACAATATAGTTTTTTTATTAAATTTAATAGAATAATATCTATTAGATATTCTTCGCGTGAACAGTATATATACTGTTCATAAATAACATGTTCTTAGCTTTGTATTTTTCTTGTAAAATGATATGTCTATTAATAATCAATTAGTATTATGAATAATATGAACAATTTTAATAATATAATATACTTTTCTTTTAAATATGTATAGTACGAAAGTATAATTAATCCTTTTTCTTCTTCAATTATTTTCTATAATATTTTTAATTATAAATATTGCTTCCTTTATAGCAGGAACTCTAGACGCGTTTCAGTTTTTCTGTAATAGATGTTCAGATGTTTTTGGTGAAAATATTGTATAAAATATATTATATAAAATATAATATTCAATGATATTTCTTAAATATAATGGAAAATACTGTATATAAATTCTTCTTGCTTCGTATCACTTTCACTTTCCTGTAAAATGGAGCTTTTTCAATTTGGATTTTATTAAATAACATTATTATATGCTATTTGTATTTTGTATAAAACATATAATTGTGTATTATTTTTCATGGAATGGAATATGCTGTCTTCATTGAATCCGCGTTACTCAAACCTCAAATACACATCAATGTTTCAATGTTTATTTTTGAAAAAATGCTTTGTATTTTACTTATTTCATACAGTGATTTCTCAAATGACATTGTTTGATTCTGCAACTTCTTAATTCATCCAAAATACTATTTTTTTTATTTAAAATGATCAGAAATTTCTTTTTGACTTGCGAATTTCTGGTCCACTTCTTATATTTGATTAATAAATAAATTCCTTAGTTTTTTTAGTTAAATAGTTTTATATTACTATTCTGAGTAAATGCATATCCATACATCTGAATTATATCTAGTGATAAAATAATGAAACAAAAATCAGATTTGTCAATAAAATTTCTTTCGATCTTGATCATTTGATATAAGATTCATAGTGACAACCAAATAAAAATTTCACCGAAAAAAAATTTTTCCATTATGCAATGTAAGCTTCAATTTATAAGAATAGTCTGTATTTAATTTACTCCACTTTTGCATGAAAATGTGATAGGTTCTGCGAAAAAACGTATGCGCTTTGTGAATATTGCATCTTCATGACAGATCCTTCATATTTCTGTGCAAAATGATAGTGAATAATAAATATTTCGTTTTGATCTTGAACTCCTTACGAATGAAAGATATAAAATATCAAAAAAATGTCAAAAAGCTATATGAAAACATACTAAGTGTTTTTTCTTTTTTCTATTTCTTTTGATGAAATTTAGATCATTCTCCAATCCGTGTTTAATTTGATCTACGGCAAAAGTTTTAGACGACCTATAATTACATATTATAATAAATATTATAAATATAATATATATTATAATATTTTCATATTAATTATTCAATCGGGGAAGAATATCGTGAATAATTGTTTAATTATTTTTTCGATATATTGAAATATTTTTTCATCTGATGACTATATTGTATGAAAAAAAAAATTCTATTCAAAAATTCTTATTTCGGCTATTTTATGATATAAAAAATGATAATTACAATTGTATAACAATGTATAACAATTATCTTCAAACTATAACAAGTAAATTAAAAAACATTTTCTATATTATAAAACAGAATAATTATAAATACACTCAAATATTGTTTAGATATGTTTTTTTAGCTAATTTTGGAGATGATATTTTGATGAATTCGCTAACAATGCGATTGAAGAACTTGTTTGCCTGTTTTGCAAGTGTGTTTAAGAAGAGTTGAGTGTAAACGAAATGAAAATAAAAGTTTATTCTGTGCCATGTTTAATTTTTACAAAGAAAAAAAAGAAGAGAAAAATAAAAGAATATAATTACGATATAAGAATATAATAAATGTGAGAATGAAAATGGAAAAATACAAGAGAGAACGGTATAGAAAGAAACAAATATTGAAAACGTGAAAGTACACTTGAAATTATTAAAAATTTGATAAACAATAACGAAACACTAGTTCACTACTTACAAATAACGATAATACTAGCATGAAATGAATGTAATGAAGTATCAGATTCGAATGATATAATGAAAAAATATATGTTAGATACTGTTCGCGAGCGTTCTCAAAAACTATAATCGCTATCAAGACCGACAGATCAAAAAACACCCGGAATTTTTTGTTTAGATTCACCAACGGTTCGCTTCTATGGGAGCGGGAAGGACCTTGGCTGAGACCTTCTCGAACGATCTTCTGTTTACTGTCCGCGAGAACGCTCGCGAACAGATACATTTTATAGAAACATCATTATACATTATTTCATCAAAAAGGAAACGAATCAAAGGATGAAATGTAATTTGTAATTTTAAAGAGGAAAGGATGGAATCCTGAATATAAAATTTTAACTTCGAATCTTTATTATAGTTCCTGGGATATTAATAAAAAACTTTTGATAGAATACATTGAACATATTTATACGTGGACGCTCTTGACAATGTATGCACGATTTCTATATGTATAAATATATCACAAAACATTGTCTGTAAACAATGCCTATAGGCGAATTCTAAAGATCTTTTAAATGTACAAATCGATGTGCAAATTAATGGCCATAATTATTAAAAATTCTAATCCAAACATTTTATTCTAGCCATTACTAATGCGTTTGCTAGACGATTTGCAATTTGCAAACCATCTTCTCTTTCCTTCTCTTCCTTCACTTCTAAATCTCTTTATTACATTTTTTGGGATATGAAAGAGTCAATTTGTATGTAGCATATTCAGAATCATTAATGAATAAAAGACAGTAGAGGAATATGGAATGGTTAATAATGGAGCAATTGATATATTGGTTTACATGAAACCAATAAAGTTAAGCTTGGCATACACTGTTATAGATGTAGAATGTAACCCATTCAACATAATGAAGTTTGGGAAGAAAAAGATGGAATTCTTACGTTTTATTTAATTTAACGAGTCAAGAAATATAAGCAAAACAGATATATAAAATTCATGTGATCGATGCTTATAACGAAAATTATTTTATTATTATTATTATTATTACATCATTGGCTATTCTGCAATAACGACATAATGAAAACTTATAATGAGAACATTGATTGATAGAATGTATTGTGTTTTTATTAATATCTCAAAAAGTAATAAAGGAAATTCAAGAACTAATAAAATTAAAATTTTATATTTTATATTAAGGATCTTTTTTTCCTTTCTTTCATCTCTCGAATTCGTTCGAGTTTAATTAAAATATGCATATTACACTATAACACGAATCAAATTATTATATTATACTATATTATATATTCGTAGTCAGGATAAGGAAACGATGTAGAAAATCGCGCAATATATCATTATATTTTTCAGTTATAATGTATTAAAAATAATCTCTCTCTATTAGAGAATAAATAGAATTTATATAGCTATAAATTCAAAAAGAATCGAAAGATCATTAGAATCTCTCATTGATTGTTTCAAACAATGAATATAATTCAAAGAAAAATAATGATACAAATATGTAATTAATTTTTATAATAACAAGTCTGGTTTTTAAGACAATCTTTTACTTTTATATCTTTTATAAGTTTTCATTCCTAAGATTGGTAACATTGAAATTTCAAATGTAATTTCAATTTTGGCAATCAAAGATCACTTTAAAGTTATATAATTATCGAAGTAATTACTAAAAAAATCAGTGATTTTAAAAACTTCGAAGGAATGATCTTGAGCAAAAAATATTCTTTTCACTTTAATATACTACAATTTAATATATTATCGTTATTATAAGATATTATCATTAGATAATATGTATAATTAATATTTCAAGATTTTTTATTAATACTATGACATTCGAAAATATAAAAATAAATATAATAACAAAAGAGTTTATCACAAGAATAATCTGTAAATATACCATATCGAAATATTAAATGATCAAAAAACATTTTCTAAGCCAATAATTTAAAAATATCTATATATTATTAAAAATAAATAAAATACAAATTATTGTGTATCATTCGTTATCAAATAAAGCACATAATTCGAACGTAATCACAGAACATGAATGGAATATTTAAAAAAATTGATTATTCGAATATCAGACAGATTGGAATAAATAACTTCTATACATTTACTTATAATACACGTATATATTGAATACATATTATATATATTAATAATGAACAACATTATTATTATCAATCAATCATAATTAGCACGATTAATTATATTATTGCATCAGATCATTTAATTATATGAAAGATACATAGCGAATAGCATAGCGAATATACATATGTGATAAAAAAATTATACAATATAAAAAAAGATACATTTCACGTAAATCGTTCAAAACACTATGTTGAAAAATAAAAAATATTTAATATAAATATTTTAATAAAAAATAAATAATAATAAAAACAGAGAAGGACAATGTGAACATAATATTTTATTGAAATTATAGCGGCATCTGGATTTGATTTTTGTAAAAAGAAAAAAGGGTATATAAATAATAATAAAATATATGCAATAAGAAATAAATATTATAAATGAGTAAAATTTATATTAAAATATCTATCAAAAAAAACATGTGGATTGAGAATTTCGTTTTCCATCAATTATATTCTACACGAATTTTTCAAATGATTATCAGTATCTTTTCTCTATCAGTCTTTAAATGAATGAAACATTTATGAATAGAACTTTCAATTCTGAAAATGCATTTCCTATTATTAAATAAAAAAAAAGGAAAGAAAGAAAAGAGAGAAATATTCTTTAACAATAAAAATTAATTAATTATCTATTATATTTATTAATTTTTTTTATATACATATAGAATATATTTTCCGTTTGCAATAAAAGAATTCTTACATTAGCTATATTTCTTGAGTGTCTGTAGAAGACGGGACAAGCTGCAGAAGATGTCGAATGTTCTTTATCTACCATTAATGTTTAATAAATTTTCAACAATGATGGTATTAATTAAAAAAAACTTATTTATTTTCCCAAATGATATTCCAAAATTTTTTTAAAGAAAAATATCGTTTTAATTTTTTAAATATTTTCTCAATATTTTAAAATATTAATAGATAGATAAATTGTTAATAAACTAAAAAAAAATGTTTAAAAATAATTCCAATTTTTAAATTAAAGTAGAATTTGATAAATCGGAATCTTTATTGCAAAATTGTTCTAAATCAAAGGACTTTTTATTTTAATCAGAATTTTCGGTTTTAACATGAGGAGTATCTGATGATAGGGTTTCGACATTCAGTTTATTTCGAAAATCTTTTTTTTTTAGCATCTCATATAATGTCTCAAATAAATTGATTTAAAATATTAATGCTAAAAGTAATTTATTAATTCCGCCCAAATTATACGTTCGTCTGCAAGATTTTTTTGAATCATTTTGCCGATACGATCGAAAATGTTTATTACGAATTTCAGTCGCTTTTTTCGATTGAACATTTCAATTGAATATGAAGAATATTTTAAGAATATTCTACAATAAAATTTCATGCATGGTATATTAGTATCACTATACAAATCTACATATAATTTGCTAGTGTTCAATGTGTATTTTTCGAATTTTTCTACATTTATTTTATGATCACTCTATTGTTTCTAAAATTATTTAGCAAACAAATCAAGATTAGAAAAATATCGTCTGTCAAGGGAATATGAACTATATAGCGCCCATTCGTATCCCGCCTTACCGATTCCAAAAACCCATCCTCGCAGAGGTGCGGTGCGCCACCCCCCTAACTCCCAGATCGTTTCCCAATATTTTCATTATTGGTATTTTCAAATCCCGATTTTGGAATATCAAGAAATTTTTCCTTTTTCGAATTCTTTTTGTATTTTTAATATACAGAATTCTCATAATTTATCTTTCTTCAATATTTGTTTTTTTATAATTTATTTTATTTCAAACAAAAATCTTATAAAATAAGAATATAGAATATACTTTCGACCTGTCGAATTACACGTAACATAGACAAATTAAAAACAATTTTATTTAGATTTATATTCATTACTTTTACTTTTGCTATTGTTAAATTCATTTGATACAAATATGATATATTTGCATTACATGTTTTATTATTCGATTAATATCATTTTACGTTCCATTGAAAATGATTTAAAAAAAAAAATTTTTTTTCCATTGCACTTTTCGTGAAGGAATCAGAATATTGATTCTAAGGATAACAAAATTATATTTTTTTCAAAGAATTATATATGTGTTTTATAACAGGATGGAAGTTCCTTGCTATTCTATTATAATGTGTCCGTTTCTTATCCATATTTAAGAATTACGAACATAGTATGTTATTCTCTCTAGAAATGGGAAATTTCTATAGAAAGAGATGTTATTTCCATTATCACCGCTAGATTAGGTTGAGACATGTCACATGACGCAATACTTGGATTGATGGAAGTTTGATCATAATATATATTTATGCCTAATTATTATAGTACAATGATAATTGATCATAATGTAACGTTACGATGTAAAAGTGACAAAGAACATGATGCAAATAGCAAAAAAATGAGATAAACGATAGAGAATAACATTAACATAAATTTAAAATAAGTTTGCTTAAAATAAATTCTTTAAATATTTTTCAATCTAATTTTTCATGTTCTTTTACTTTACAAATTTTCCAAAGAGTATTTTCATTTTCTGAATTTATTTTTTGTATCTAAAATTTTATTTTTTCCGTATTACTAATTTGAAATCTGAATTGTACATTTGCTCTTGCTGGTTCAAGATAGATTTTTTGATTATCTTTGTTATGGAAAAGATTGTACAATTGCCATGCAAAAAACTAACTTTTTGGAGATTGGAAATCCACTTCTTTGATATTTTCGAGCATTGAACTCAATCTCGTTGACTTTTGATCAATTCTCTTTGTATGTCTTTTGCATTGAATAGATGATGGCTGGTTCGTCATCACATATAACTATCTCTTATTTCCAGAATTATTCCAGAATTTCTTCTTCTTCTAAATGATTTCCAGTAATTGACGCTTTGCTTATGTTTTGCTAAAGACACATAGTTAGAAGTCTTCTTCTTTTTGTCGAAAGACATGATCGAAGAGATCGACACGTCTGATTCCTTCTCATCGTCGATGCAGCAATAATTTAGAAACTTAATTTATTTTTTGTTTCTTTTTTCTATCTATATATATGTATATTTTTTGTTTCCAATCCCTCACTGGTTAAACTCAATCTTTCGATCTTGTCTCAATTTCTTTCGCTTCATTCCTTCCATTTTATTCTCCATTTTTATTTAAATTTAGTTTTGAAAAAAAAAAAACACTTTTTATATTTGATCCCATCAAAAGGGAAAGAATTTTGTTGGATAGACTGGTCATCTTTGGTTTGATATATACCAATTAAATGACAAGTTAGAAAAATATTGTCAAGATACTGTCACACACAGTTTCAGGCTTAAGCTTTTATGTAAACGATTTTTTATGTATAACGATTTTACATAAGAGCCTTAATGCTACGTTTTGGCCTTGACATTAAGAATTCTCAATGCCATGAAGTGGAGATCACTTTCTTCCTTATGTGCTATATTTTGAAATTAATCAATTTCTATGGAATTCCATCAACACATTTCAGAGACGACTGTCATACACACATTGACTCAATGCCAATCTTTCAATGCAAAGAATTGGAGAGTACTTTGTTCGTTACACATATTTTGGAATTAATGATTTTTTTTATAGACATTAACACACGGAGATATTGGATCAAGTTATATAGTCCATCTACAGATATTTCGGATTATAGACAAGTCACTTTATTACATTCTTCGACTCATCCTTCGATGACGATGACTGACACTTTTTTCGCTATAAGTTGGAATTAATGATTTTTTTTATAGAAATTGTCATCTTCGTGATTAAAGCAAGACAATACCCGTTTTTAAGAAATATAATTATAAGTTAGGATAATAGAACTCGAGAACTTTGAATTCATTAAATCCATGCTGCAGCAGCTACAACCCTTTACATCATTTTTTTTTTATATTGTGTAATCTTTTTTAAAGAAGATTTGTAATGTTTTATTTTTTACATTTAAAAAATAATGATCTCTTAACTTTTTCAGGTTTAATAAAAGCTTATAGATTATCGTTTATTAAGTTTGATTTAACATATCATAAATACAATAATGACCATATTCTAATCTTTTTTATAATTATATGTCATCGAATATTTGTCAATCTCGATCTTCGAAAATTACAAAATTTAATAGCAACTGATTTTTTAATTTATTTTAATTTATAACTTATAATTTATAATTTTTGAATAATCTTTGAACGTAGAGGATAATCAATGTATTAATGATTCGGGAAGTTCAGCTATTCGAGTTTTGAAATAAAAATATGATTATAAAACAATAAAAACGAAACAATAAAAATATATATATTGTTTTATTATGCATTGAAAAGATTAAAATTGTTTTTTTCGATATTTAGATATCATTGATAAACAATTATTATTTCTTATAGCTTCAATTTATATCGATTATAATGTTATACTAGAATACTAGAATTGTTATCAATTGTTTGCAACAGTTGATATATTGTTAATTGTGTATATAATTAACTGTGCGGAGCACTTATCTATTAGAGAGCAGGATCTCTCACAACGACGAAGTACGACGTGATCATTATGAGACTTTTATTTCAAGTGACGGTAATTGTGTTGTGGAAAAAACCCCTTCCTAGTTCAATTGGGAGGGTCCCAGTTTTCCGGTGAGGCATGCCAAATCAGTGCCTGACTCGCAACATCCCCAAATGTCGAAGAAAATTGCTTGAGTGGAATACAAGAATGAGACAAATATCAGTGAATCTCTCTCACAGATCTCGAACCAGAAATGCCGTGTCTGGAACATGTGATGCTATGATTAATCAGGCTTAATCAGGCTGAAGTATGATAGAAATATGCAATCAGACACTCAAAAACAATCCTCTTTGTTCAGATTTAACAGAGGCTTGCTAGTTATAAAATAGGAAAGGACCTTCTTTGGGAAACTTTCCCGAACAAACTGCTCATAAATCTCGAGAGCAAGGAAGTGCTCGCGAATATTTATAATAAAAATACACAAGAGACAGCAAAACAATAATTATATTAACATTGTGGCTGTAACAATATTATAAGTTGTATTATCTATCATATATTATATTATATCTAAGATTGTGTAATTTCCTATTATTTAAAACTGCTTTTAATGTATCAGCAAATGTTTTTTTAATCTATCTGGTATCTGTTTATTGTTCTTTTTTTTTCCAATTTCTGAGCTTATTTTATTATAAATTAGCATTTTGTAATCAGCATTAATATTTCATCATTGTTTCCAATATATTTTGTCAAATGTTGAGTAATCTATAGATTATGATGAAGTTGATTTCTATACATTATTTTAAAATTTTTCAAATGTGTTGATTCATTATGTTGTTAATAAAAATAAGTTTATCGATTTTGTATTCTTAAGTCAATATGGAATATGACTTATAATATTTCCAATTTAAAATTATTTGTAAATAATTAGATTTATTTATTAATATATATTTGCAATTATTTATAATTAATTTATTTATATATTATAACTATAACATTTGTAATTCTTTACAATTACTAATTTTTGTATACATATATTTATTATTCTTTACAATTATTAATTTTTGTATACATATATTTATTATTGCCCAATGACAATTGTAATGAAATGATATCAAGAAAAAAGTAATTAGAGCTATTAGACATGAAACAAATTGTAACATTGATTATTTCAAATAAAAAATAAAATATTTTGAATCACAGATTTCACGTTATATTTAGATTAATTTATTTGAACATCAATTCTTCCTGTAAAAATATTACAGAATGCATCTCTAGTCAACTGCAATTGAAGAAATATAGAATTATATTTGATCAAACATTTATCGAAAATTGTCTTTGGAATTTTCTATCCATTATACAATATGATTTTTCGTTAAATTTAAACGAACAATATTAAATATTTCATCTTCGCGTGAGTATGGGTTCATCCATAAAAAACATGTTTTACTAATTGCTTTGTACTTATTCTATAAAATAATAGTATTTGTTAATAATTCATTTTAATTAATACTAGAATTGCTATTAATGAAAGCTGTAAATGTAATTCGATTTTTTCTTACATCAGTCTTTTCTATTTTTCTTATGTTAATATTTGAATTATTTTTCGAAACGCTGTTTTTTTTTTATTTTTATAAAAATTCTACGCGTTTTTTAACTTTCTTCTGATTCATGTTCGATAAATTTTATTTTCGTTTGACGGAATTATTATAATGATAGTATTCTAGATAAACGTTTCTTATTTTATATTGATTTTTTCCGCAAAAAATTATTTCTTCGTATGAATACATTGATATTAATGAATATAAATAATGTATTTAATATTCTTTTTGATTTATTAATTATTGATTTGATTCGTTTACGAAATATTATTTTATTTTTAGAAAAAAATGAAAGTATGTGAAAAATTCGTTGAAAAGATAGCAATTGCAATGTATCCTGTTTATTTTTTTCATACCTTCAACTTTATTTTGTTTCATTAAATTCGTTTCAGCATGAATATATCCTATGAATATTATTCGATAAATTCATATAAAAATAAAGAAGATAATATTTTTTTAAAAAAGTCAAGCGGTACTCTGTTATCTCAATATATTTATTGTTAATCTAACATCCTTCTTATTTTTTATTTCTTTTCATATTATCCTATATATTCATGTATACAATAATGTTGTAAAATTACAATGTACAAAGATTATTTACATTCTTGAAAATCGAATACATATGCATCTAAGAATTAAAATATTAAATATTAATGATGCTAAAAAAAACAATAATAAAATTTTTATATTTGTTGTTAATCTTCAAATACAATTTATTATAAACAAAATAAATTTTGTCGTTATATTAATGAGATTTCTTTTTGCTTTTAAAATTATATCATCTTCTTAGTATAAAATTAACTGAATTGGATGTTATATTCCATATTATTTCCATTCTTCCAGATGGAAATGTCTTAATGTATTAACGTTAGTTGTGATAGTTCATATTAATAACTCCAAAAAAACAGAGCTTGATAGAGAGAACTGATAGAAAATTGATAATTACATGGCATAAAGAGGACAAGAGTTATAGCAAAATAGCATGATTGTTAAAAAGAAGTAAATTTATCAATAAAATTTATTTACTATTATATATTATAAAAAAGTTTAAAATCAGGATTTTTCAGGAAGTTCTGGACAATCCAAGAAATTAACAAAGAGAGTTGAGAATGAAAAATTATGTGTGAAATAAAAAAAGGATCCAATAATTTTTAAAACTTATTGTGTTAATAGCTGATATTTTCAAGAAATAAATTCATTTTGAACATTGTCGAAGAAAAATCCTGCATAAAAATGATTTTCATGATCATATTTCTTAAAAAAAATCTTTTATTAGCAACCTCAAACCCCAAAAAATTAAATTTCGCTAAAAAAATATGTTAATAAAGAATTGTGTAAACAGATTATTTTCTCAGATGAGAATAAATTTAACATAATATTTGGTTTCGATGAATGTCACGATATTTGGAAAAAAGGAAATAAAGAAATAGATTTATAAAATCTGCGTCTAACAATAAAATATAAGAGTAACTTGATAATGATATAGGGATGATATGAGGGCTAATGGAAATCTTATTATTGAAGAAACAAAGAAAGTATAGAAAAAGAAATAACGGAAAATTTTCATTTTTAATAAGACAATGATCTATATATATAACTGCACACATTTTTAAGGAATACATAATCTAACATTTTTTTTTTAAAAACATCTTTAAACCATTCCATAGAATATTTATAAACAAAAGTTGAGACAATTTAATGAATATAATATTAATTTCAAGGAAGCATTAAAAATAAAAATTTTTGAAAATTGAACAAAATACTAAAACATTATATTTGTTTAAAATATTTATTATTAATTTATTCGAATACTTTTGTAGTAATCATTTAATCGATGTTACCAAAAAATATTTTCTAAATATTGTTTATGTTATCCGAGATACTTTAAATTTAATTTAATATAATCAGTTATGTGTTATATATTGCAGGAATAAAAGTATTTTGTAATTTGTAATATGATTCAAACTTTCCTATTCAGAGCGTATTATTACTTTCGTGATTCATTATATGATACAAATGCTAAACTTTCATATTTGTCACAAGATTTTTTTTTATCACAGATTACAAATTTTCTTTTATATTTTGCAATTTTTTTTCTATACCTAAAATGTTAAACTCAAAATATCAAATAAAATCTGAATATTGTATATAAAATTCAGTTTATGTATATAATGTTAAGGAAATTTGTTTCTATTAAAGAAATGATTAACACGCATAATATACTTATTTATATAAAAATTTTGTTGCAATCTTTATATAAAAATTAATATTATAGCAGTTAAAGTTGAATGAATTATATTCTATGCATTGCCAGAAACTTTTTTGCAAAGATATCGTTGACTCAATTTTATTAAAGAATACGAACTCCTATATTGTTGCATATTATACATAAATATTAGTTTAGTGATCGGTTGTTTAATCAAGACGAATCTCTAATAGTAACAATCAGAAAAGAATATAAAAGAAAATTATAAATTGAAAAAATAATTTATAGAATTTCTTTTTAAAAGTTACCTTAAAATAATAAAAAATTTACTTTAATTCTTAAAAAGTTATTTTTAATTTTGTATATTTCCTCAATATCTTTGTGTGAAATTTCATTATATTACAAATAAAATAATTTTAATTTTCATTATAAAATAAAAAGAAAATCAATATCAATATCATATATCAAATTTTTCAAATGAGTTCAAATATAAAAATTCAGCAAATTTAGATTTGGAGATCTAGGTGGCTATTATATTAGTCTTCTGCGATTCATTTATCTGTTTTAATTAAAACATTTTATTTTATAAACATTATTTTATAATTCTTCTTACAAAAATGTACTGGTGTCCCGTTGTGCATATATTATAGACTCTGTATTACATTCCAATTAATTTCTATAAAAAAAGGCGTCAATTCTTTTTTTAAGAATTGCTTTTTTAATAAAATACGCAAATATAATCTTATTAATTCTTCATCTAATATAACTTGTTATACATTTACTGAAAATTATTTTTGAAAATTTTTTTCTATTATGCAATGTGAATTTTCATTTATCAATATTCATTCGCATATTATTAAATATGCTGAATCTTCTACCCAACAAATAGTATTTGTTCGATAATTGTTTGCTATATTTTATACGTCTTTGCTATATTTTTTTTTTTTTTTTTTTGTATTTCTATACAAAATGGTGGTCTTTGCACGTAATTCGTTGGAATTAATTCTATTTTGCCAATGAAAAAATTATAATCTATTTTTTTTTATCTTCAATATTCATCATGCAGAAGTATATAACCCATCTTTTGTTTTCTTCGTATTTTTATATTATGGAATTTGGATCATTCTCTCAAATCCGAAGCCATGCTTCCTCTATGACAAAAGTTTTTGATATTTTTGATTATTTTACAATCAATTGTATACTTATGTAAAATGATACGTACATATGTATTCATTGTAATCATTCAATCATTTGTTCGAATATTTATTCATTTGATATTCGATAAAGTGGCAATAAAGAATTAAAATGAAAAAAATTTCGAAAAATTGTCAAAATTTTCGATCCTCTATTTCGATTTTTTCATCTGAAGTAAAGTTTTCATAATTTGAAGAGTACGAGGATCATTTCATCTTAAAAGATTAATATTTTTTGAAAACGAATGTTCATATAAAATATCATAAAAATTAATGGACTCAATGTGATGATGACAAACGACTTGTCTATACATCTTTTCTATGTCTGCACTTAGGATTACCCGATACATTCGGAAGCATATTAGGATCGGCGGTCCGACCTGTTGCAGATTGTTGAGGGAGACCCCCGTCGAGGATTTTGCCGAGCCATCGAATACCACTCGAAGCTAGTGGTGGTACTGCTTGCTTTAAGCACAGCTTTAAGGCAGGTAGAAGGCAGATCCGGTGGGAACCCGAATGATTACGTCGACCTTGGCCATATGACCCAAAGCTATATAGTCCTTCATGAACTATAACGGTTGCGCAGCTCAGGCGAGTCTTCGCGAAATCTTTTTTCCGCCATCGCGCGCGAGTCTCCCAATTCGTACACGTCCCTCGCGAAAGGTAACTACATATCGGCCACTCGGCTCACTCCAATGCGAACAGTAAACTGAAATGAAAGTGAAATAAATGTATTATAATAAATAAAATGCAATTCTCGTGTTTTCACTATCTGAATTTTCTCAAGACTTTGTTCCTTGCTTCGAATGTTTTTTTAAATAATATTTTGTTTAGGCAAACTAATAATCTTTATTAGTCTTTGATCCATAAATTAAAATTCATGATGAATACAGGAAGATTAAGATACAAAATTAACACTATTAAATTATTAAATTACTGTGTTGCATCGGTGAGTTATAATATATATAATAAAATTATATAATAATATAATTTTAATCTGTCTTTTTTGCATCGATATCATCTATGTTCATTTATGTAAGGACAATTGTTTTGAAGTCGTGTTAGAGTTCGTTTATGGATTTATTTGTAATATGGAACGATATATAATCTTTCAATGATGTGATGTTAAGTAAATGATTATCAACATCCAAAAGTATCTTCGACAACTCTGATAAGATGAAGTTCCACGATTTTCTCATATCAACCGCCATTTTCGAAATAACTTGTTATTAACTTGAAGATCGTTGGTGATATTATTTGGTAATGTGTTATTCATTATCGACTTCAACGAATAGTCTGACATTGTGAAAATATCATGTAGTGTTTGATATTGTATATTTTCATTAAATATATAATGGTTTCGTAATTATTCTCTATGATCTTGAATATCCAATTTTCTGCTTCTTCTTACAGTGACATAAACACTCCAATTTTCTGATTTAAGTTAATCCAAATTTTTTGCTTGATTAAAATAAACTTGTTCTTGAATGCAATTCTTATTTCGATGCGATCGTTGAAATTTGACAAATTGATAAATAACATGCCAACCAATAACATGCTTGATGTTGAATACTCTTTGAAGAATGCGATTTCTACAGATTGATATCGTTGAAATTATCAAGTCGTCTCACATTTTTCTCTTCCTTATAATTTTCAAGTTAATTTAATCGTATTGGAAGTGATTGAAGGTGACAAAATTAATTTGATTGAATGTTTTTCAATGCGATTCTGTAATTTGATTATTTTCTTTAAAAATTTTTTCGATCAGTTTTCGAATATTACATGATTTGATTTCTGAAAAATTATCGCTTAAGTTTTAATTTATGTATATGAATATGCAAATTCAAATGTATTTACAGACCTTTTTTTTTAGACGATTGAAATGAAATGGCAATAATTCGTAAGTAACAATTCGATTTTCAACTGAATTTCTAGACTTATTGTTCATCTTTGTACAATTTGTTGTTTTAGATTAGCCTTAGTCAATATTAATTGATTATTTTTTCTGGTTATAAAACTTTTCTAATCAAGTTTTGTAAATCATGGACTCGAACAAAAATAAATAATGTCACTGTGTTAAATCAACTGCGTCCACATTTCGTCACGATTAGCTACGCATATTATAAAGAAAAGATCTCTTTTTGGAATGACTTAGCATTATAATACATTGTTTCGTGAAATCAATTTTAAAATTTTAATTTGAAGATCTGTTTTCCTTCCTCACGATGAACCTTGAACGATTTCACGATAATGATCTGTTTGCACGAAGACTAGATTATGAATGACTGATTAGATTTCGTATGAAATTTCGATATTTCGGTTAATTATTTTATTTGTAAAATTTTTGATAAAGTTGGGTTCCTATTTTAAATATATAAATAAATTTTATTTCGTGTATGCCAAATCGATGATATCGATGATGTAATACAAGTTTATTATTAGAAAATAATTTGCAGCAAAAACAGATTCTTTAAAAGATGAATGGATTGATATCTTGATCTTATTTCACTATTATCAATTTTTCTGTTAGAAAATGTATTACTGAATACGCCCACTTTTATTTCTGGGATTGAACAGCATTTAGTTCTGCCAAAATGATTTGAAGTTTATCTGTCAATTTGCAAAATCATCAACTTAATCAACAATTGATATTGTTCTATCTCAATTAAAGTCGAAATAAAAGTTATCATTTGCTTTGAATTATTTTCAATTGTAGTGAACAAAGTTTATTTTATTTTTTCAATAAGAAATTTGAAATGATTAATTCATTTTAGTTATTTGATCTTGAAGTTCATGGTATGTTTATAAATATCAATAATATAAAAAAGATTCTGTTCGTGAGAGATATATAAAATTGAAAAGAAAGAACGTGGATTTAACTAGTCAAAATATAAGAGGAATGCTTCTTTCAACAAATATTTTCGATTCTATCATATTACTGCATTTTCACATATCAATTAGATGCATGGTACTAGTGAAGTCAAGGAATAAAATATATTTAGAATGAAACAGAAATTGAATGTCAAACACTGGCATGGTCGCAGATATTATTTAGAATTAATTATTAATAACTATTAATGTAATGAACACAAAAGTATGCAAATAAAGTAGTATAATTACATTTTTTTACTTTTTTCCTGATTACAAATTTTATGTTTAAAATCTCAAATTTCAAGTTTAATATTTTTTAAAATTTTTATTCTAAAATCTTTTGTAAAATTTTTCATCTTTTGAATTATTTTCATTTTCATTATTGTAATGATATATCTAGCACATTCTTCTCTAAATTCTCTCTTCCTCAATCTTTTATGAATGTGCTTTCGTGAGTAATTTGTAATCCACTGCTTGTTAAAGAATTTTTTCTCCTTATTTTTCATTTTCTGCTTATATAAACTCAATAAAATTTAATTCTCACATGTATGGAAATAATTTTATTAAATCATATTCATGCAATAATATTTCAATGACTTTAATAAATACTTTTTCTGAAATTTTATTTTAAATTATTAAATTATTAAATTAAATAAATTTTTTTATATTTTATAATAAAATGAGAAACATTTTTTAAGATTGAATAAATCTTAAAAATCTTTTATCTTTCTTGTTAGCATATTTAGAAAGTGATTATTCATTTAAATAAATTAATTTTTCTGTATCAATTTTTTAAAATTCCCTGCATTTATACGATTATCATAGTAATTTTACAATAAGTTAATATTTATTTTAAAAATTAATTCAACTTTTTCTATAAATCTATTTTCTTCTCCAACGTGTTACAATTATATAACAATGCGAAGAACTTTTTTAATATATTTAATGTTTTTCTTTTAAAATGCAACATTCAATTGCTTTTAAATATTTTTTTTTTTTTACGCAGCAATATTCTATCTCTTTATTAAAACTTATAAACACTATAAATAATTTTTTTTAATTCATATCATTTGAAAGTGATGTTCAAGAAATGTGACTTGCAAACAGTTATATTTAATTCTTTCAATTTAGAAGCTAAATATTACTTGATATCTTCATTGGTCTCTTTGGGGATTGATTCTGGTGCAATGTTAGTTTTGGCTGTAATCTGATCACATGACGTCAAATATTCTCCTTCTGAAAATTCGTAGAGGAATTAAATCAGAAATTAAAATTTTCAAAAATAAGGAAGATAACAGTTCTTGTGATATATTATATTGTTACAAACATTGACAGTCACAGTGTAGAACATCATAACCAGCATGAACCACGGCATAGGAAATGATAACATTTATCGATTATCATTGATATTCGAAAAACGAGGAAAAAAGTTAATACACTTTGTATTTTTAATCAAGCTTTGACTGTTTCATCTTAAGAATTTATCCATCCATTTTAAATTGTATTCTTCGCAAGACGAAAATCCGTCAAAAGATTTCGTTATGGATTCTTTACATCCATGATATGTACTCGGGAACGTGGACAAAAGAAAGTTTGAAAGAGACGGTCGCATAAATTTCACTATTTACATTAATATTCGAATTATTACAGTATTTATATTATTACACTATTTACAAAGGCGACAATCCATCATTTATTATTGCTGTTCTGTTATTCTGAAATTATTAATTGAAGATAGTGACTCGTTGAATTCTTGGATTTCTTTAAGATTTCTTCAAACTTGGAGTTCTTCAACTTCTTTTTTAACAATCCATCTCTTTCCATCTCTGGAGTTTTGCTTCTTCGCAATTTCCTTTTGTTGGATAAGCTAATGCTAATTTTTCCCAGCGGTTTGTCCAAAATTTACAAATTTGCTCTATGAACTTCGATGAAATTTCGCAAATCAGCAACTAATCTCAAAATAAAAGAGAGCTTTCATCGAAAAAACTCGTGTCTGTGAACGAGTTTTGCTTGTTAGAAAAATATTGATCAGAATCCTTGATATCGATGTTGCAGACATTCTCGATCTTCCATAATGTTTCTTTATTTACAGATTTCTTTACAATATTTTTTTTACTTTACTTAAATTATTTATAACTGTTTATACATTACTATGTAATGTTCGTTCGAAGAGCAGAGAGAAATATAACTATTCTATCAACATAATAACTTAATTAAATCAATACTTTTCGAATATTAATGACAACCGATGTTATATCATTTTCTATGCTACAATTCATATTGATCATACACTATGGCTGTCAACGTTTGTAACGATATTAATATGAGGATTAAACAGGAAAATTTTTTGTAGCTTGAAAATCTAATATATATTTTTTAAATTTATTATATAATTTTTGTATGCATTAATTATCGAATCAATGTTTGCGCCCGAAATAGCATCAACGTAGCGATGTGAACTAAACCTGCTAACTGCTGGGTGCTGATTATTGGAGAGCAGTAACGTAAAAGGTATCGTGTCGGAGTACGATTCTACTCAATTAACTTGTTGATTACGATTTGTTCTGCCGATAAGCTAGGAAGAAAGTATCATAGTTTGATTCTCTCTCTGGCTAATTGGAAATGTCCTAATTCCAAGTGGGGCATGCCAATGACCAATGACCAATCCAAGGACGAGAAACGTCTGGCCGGTGGCTTGTACACAAAACATCACACGGTAACAAGAAAGTGACCTTCCTAAACAAAGAGCGGTATTTGCACGCAAAGTTAATGGTGCGAATCGACTCAGGCTGATCAAAACACACAGAAAAATAGAGCAAGCCTATTGGTCGTGGAAACGGAAAGCACTTTCACAGAGAACTTTCTCGAAAGATTGTCTGTTTACAATTAGCGAACCATAAGCGCTCGTCCTTGAACTGCTCGCGTTCAAATTACCACGTATATTCTTCCATTGCTTCTGGAGACAAGATCTGCTGAATCGACTACTGATACTCACGAAGTGGCACCGGATCTTCGACTGATAGAAAACAGATCTTGGCCACTGACCAGAGTGAATGTATCAATGCTCGTTCGAATTGATACCATCCATCACACCATTCTCTTTTGGGTGTATCTTTACTATACGATTCCAATTTTCAACGCAGTTGTGGCAGGTTTTGTTTCTTCAGCCATCATATGGCCATCATATTCATTCCAAAGATCTCCGGTACTGTATCCTTCTATTTAATTGTTGGAGCTGATGCGAATAATCGCACTGCCATTTCTTCCAAAACTATTGTTGCAGCTGGTCTAACAGATGGAATTAATTGTATACGTATGTATTAATTGAATTATCAAAAATATTAAAAATGAACATTAAAAATATAAACAAAATTGTTTATATTTTTATATTAACACATAACGATGAATTTTGATATATTCATTTTCAAGTCGAAAGAAATAAATAAAAATTTAATTCAAAAATATAAGCCTGTAAGATAATATCATAGAATATCATAAAAGAGAAAGATTTATTATTATTTTAATATTTCGTGATTCCTTTTTTGGCATCCATAGTAATTTGAAACTTTCTCATATCACTTAATGGCTTTATTTAAGTCTAATTTCGTATCTTTTATAAGTAAATTTTTAATGATTTAATATCTATGATTTCGATATTCGATTGCTCAGTTATATTCAAATATGCTCAATTGAATTGCATTGGTGAGTATATTTGTCATTATTACTTTTACAATATAGCCATATGCTTGGAATCATTATTTTATTGGAAAATGTATTGATGTTGTATATTCAAAGAATTTGAATCTTCCATCATTTTATTAATTCATAATAATATTTATATGTGATTTTTATGTGTGATTTTTATATGAAAAGCAGAAAATAGCACACAATTTTGTTTCAAATTCTGTAAACGAGTAAGTTAATCGATATCTTCTACTGGTTTCTTTGTCGCGATTTATATTGATTATATTCCATACTGTAGCTATCAATGCTCGTACAATATTAACTTTATGTCATATTCGTCTCAATTTCGTTTTTTCAAAGAAATTTTTAAAGATTTAATTTAAGATGTAATATTATATTATATAATGTTGTTTAATCTATTTGCTCATTTGGATTAAGTTTCGTTGAATTTCATCGGTGAGCATATTTATTGTGGAACATTATATAATATTTAACGATTATAATCATATACTTGGAATCATATTGTTGAAAACATTAAGATTTTCGATAGGAAATCATTTCCGAAACTCAAATGTTGATGGTTGTAATTTTTTTTGAATATATCCAAATATTTAAAGCATGACAAATTTGATAAATGATTTAATCCCTGATGTCTCAAAGCCATAACTCCATGTTTCATTGCTCATACTATACTTTCTTTATTTATCTACTAATTTCTCATTACATCCGAAAATATTATATTTATTTTCATCTATAAATAAATCTTTTTCGAAAATCTTTTTTTAATATATTTTTTAGCAAAATCAAATCATTTTTGTAGATTAATTGAACTGAAATGATTTTTTTTTATTGTTCTTTCAGGAAACATAACTTTTCTTATAATGCTTCTGATAGTTTTCTAGATTATAATTTTTTCCTGATTTATTCATTTAGGAACAATATGTATCAAAATTTAGTGTATTGTTATATATGCGATGCCTCATATGAATTATTTTCACTTGATATTTTAATTTTTCATTAAATTAACAGAATTTCTTAATTTTTCAAATCGAATTTACCACTTTTGAAACAAACAAACAATTTTCGTATAATATTTTCAATTATAATATCTTTTCATAAATATTGAAATCTTTCTTATTGAATTTGCGTTATTTCTCTTGATGATAAGAAACAGCAACAAAAATGCATTTTATTTTTTTCCATTTCTTACTTTTTACTATTAAACAATTGCAAAATTAATAGAAATAAAAATAAATTGCATAGAAAGAGACGTTGATATAATTTTTCAGCATGCATAATAAATTTTTTATTTCAGTCATGCATATCCTGAAGGAACATATCCTTTTAAAACCATCTATTAAAAAAACTATGAACTTTTTCCAATTCAATATTTACTGTTTTTTTTGTTAAATATATTCATATTGAAATATTAAATATAATTAAATAACAAAAAAGAAATATAATTTCTAACTTCAAATTTTTTTTTTTCCTTTTCATTAAAATTATTAAAATTTGGATTTCCTTTCACAAATTTATATTTACTATGCTTATTATTTATTTTTAAATTTCGAGATGTAATTTTGATTTAATTCGCAAATCTTTCATTTGCTTGAGATCTTGATTTCGCATTAAATTTATATTTTATATTTAAAATCTTTGTGCGAAACGTGGCTTAAGATGTGCGATGGAAAAAAAACCGAAACAGATAGAAGTAATGGTATAATACATCTTTCTTTTCGCGGATTAACATCAAAGTTCCAAATTTATTCAAAGAAAATTAATTTACATTGGAAATATAATAATATAACCTTAATATCTGAGCTTCGAATTAATATTTCATTATTTATCTTTTATTATAATTTTATATTACACGTGCTCTCATACAGAGTTATATGCTTAAGAATAGAAAAAGAAAAGAATAGATCTTTAGTTTATTCATTACAGATGATAGAAACGAATAGATATCACGATTACATAGTATTTAACGATATATATTCGGAATAACTTACAAAATGAATTTCATATCTTTCGGAAAATTAATTTTTATTAATTATCCAATTTAGGTTTTAATTGTCCAATATCTAGCAATGTTTGGCACAAAAACAATTTGTAATATTTTTTAATTCAGAAACGAAATATCATGGCAAATATGTATAAAAATATTTTTTTTTATTAAATAAAGATTTTTATTAAATAAAGATTATATAGAGCTTAGAGATTGTTTCTGGAAGGAATGCAAATTTAATTGATCAACGTTAATTATTATTTTTACAAGAAATGATATTACATGATAATATCACATATATTTTCCATATTTAATAAGAATCATATCTACATGTAACAACATTTGATATAAAAAAGAATCATAATATTTTTTAATTCAGAAAAGATTATATCGTGGCAAATGTATATAAAAATATATAAATGCTTATTATAAAATATTATAATTTGTAGATTATAATATATATTTTATTATAAATATACAATTTATAGAACAAATAATACTTATATAGTACAAATAGAGATTACGTAGAGTTTGAGAATTTGTTTCTGGAAGGAATGTAAATCTAATTAAAACATTAATCAACACTCTTGTTTGAAGTAATATAATATACATATTTTTCTTATTGATGAAAAAAATCATATATACTAATTTGATATGTGATATAAATAGATAATGATATATCAAAAATGAGTGATGTGAAGATATAATTAGAGATTAATCAGTAATAAATGTTGCTTGCACATTGGATACTGATTTTGATACAAGAATTAATAATATAAAAAGAAATAATATTCAAAGCAAAAAAAAATTAAGAAATTTACTTCTGTACAACTGATAATTTATGTCTTTGCATATTAAAGATTGTAAGATCTTTAAGAAGGAAAATTTTTATGATTGGTGAAAAGCATCTCGCTTTTTCTCTCTAATATATGATGCGCAAAGAGGAGTAATTCAAAAAAATAATAAATAGAGGAAAAATAAAATATCATATCAGAAAGTATTTGACACGTTATTCTTCGATGATCAAAATTTTATTATTAGCAATATGGCATTTTGAATTTCGCCTTTTAACAACATTCGTCAAGCAGAAAAAAATAAAATAATTTGCTTCGTGTGTCATTTTCTATCTCATTTTTTTTATTAATGATAATGATTACAAACTCTAATTTAAAATTAAAATCAGTACTTTTTTTTTTAATTTATGCCTAAATTACTGAATTGATACATATAAGGCGAAAATCTTAATTATAATTCATTTTAATTTTATCATTTCATCTATTTTAAAATTCTTTCTGATTTTTTTTTTTTTTTAAGAAGACCAACAAAGAATAATCGATAGATGCTTGAATAATAAGATAAGAGTGTAATATTGCGTTATTTCAAAAATGCAAAGGACATTTCTTGTGCGAATCTGACTTTCACGTTTCAATCGTTTTTTTCTTTTTGAAAAGGAAATATTGTCTAAAAATAGAGTTAATTCTAATTTTTTTTATCAATGATAATTTCTTGATGTTAATTTCTCGTTGCGTGTCCACAATTATATAGGCAAATGTAGATTCTTGTTCATATAAAATCACTGGTGATAACTATTTCGACTCACACCATAAGTATGGTACAACACAAAAAATAATCTATTCGTTATAATATCATTCGTGTTGTATTACTATACTAATTTGTAGCTAACATTTGTAGCAATGTTTTATTTGTTTTATTCAATTGTTAGATTATTTCATTTTCTTATTTCAAAACTCTTTAATTTTTAAAAAATTTTCGATTTAAAAATAATAAGGTTAAAGAGATTCCCACAAATATTTATTAAATATTTATTCTATAAAGTACAATTAAACTAAGTTAAAGAGTATTAATTTCTCTGATGCTTGTCAGGAATAATTAAAATAATTATCCGATTAGTATTATTTTCTAATCTTATTTTCTCTTTTTTTTTTTATGCGAATTAAAATCAGACCGTAAATAAATTTTACTATGTACATTATTGCTAAATTCATTATTTGCAATATTTGAATGATTAACAGTGATTACTATTAATAATTTTACTTCTGATGTCAGAAATATTGAATGTTCAATGGACGTTAAATTTTTCATTATATCTCTTTATTAATAAATTTTTTTTTTAAATTTTATCTTTCTATACTTAATTTAGTTATGAATTATTCACACTTTACTGCATTATTTAAATGTGATATAATATTTATTCGGAAGCAGAGAGCAAGAACACGACCAAATTTATTTCTTTGGTTATGGTGTGTTTGTCAAGGTTCGTAACCTTTTAATGTTTTGTTTCAAAATAATAATTGTTTTCTTAGTGAATTTTTGAAATTGCTCAAGATGTGTTATTTTTTTAGAATTTTCGTTTTCAGAATTCGTAACTTCTTCAGCAATCTCCTTTTGTTTTATTCTGCGATGTTTCTCGTCTTAACAATTGTTCCGAAAATATCGCTGTTCGATAAATTCTTCTATAAAATTTTAAAGATTTGCTACTAATTCTTGAACGAACGAATTTCTTTTTCTAAAAAATATTTGTGAATGTTCCTTTATCAGAAACTTCAGGTATCCCACTTCTGATACTAATATAATGAACGCGAGAATTGCCTTTTTATAATTTATTTTATTTTACAATTATTTGTTATGCAGTATTTATAATTATATAGAAGGAAGAGAGAGAGAGCGAGAGGGAGAGGGAGGGAGAGAATATCACACGTTAATTCGAATCTATGTTTTTTCTTCTAATGAAAGAGATTTCATTTTATTTCTGTCACTAATGTTGCATTAATGCGAAAACTGATTCTTCATAATTCGTTTTATTGTATAATAAATTACACGGTACAATTATTTTTTAACTATACATGAAGCAGAACGAGACATCGTTTCGAAAACAACTCTTTAAATCGATATTTTCGATAATCGTCGATGACTGATTTATTATTATTTTTATAATATTATTACATTTGCTGACACTTCCTTTTCCATAATGTTTTTATTTACAATTTTGCAATAACTAATTAATCCATAATTAATTAGTTATATATTATATTATATATTAATTATAATTATAATTAATATATTTAATATAATGTAATTAATTATATAATTATATTTATACGAGTTGCGTAGATTCTTGTTTGTACAAAATCACTAGTGATAATAAAATGTGGTACATCACAAAAATATCATTTATGTTCTGTTATTAACATTGTAACAATATTTTATTCAATTGTTTGATTATTTCATCTTCTTATTTCCAATCTCATTAATTTTTAGAAAATTTTTAATTCAAAAATGATAAGATTGAAGAGATTGAATGTAATTTGTTCCACAAATATTTACTAAATAATTATTCTATAAAATATAAAATATAATTAAACTAAGTTGAAGAGTTTACTAATTTCTTGCCTTATCAGGAAAACTGACAATTAATAGATGTAATGAAAAACAAGTATCGTATCGATCAATCATTCATTGGAGAAATCTAGATTAATATCAATAATAAAATCTATTTTTTCAACAAAAATGTTGAATATATATTCTGTTAATTTTTCATGCAAGACCTCTTAAAGCATAGTGTTCATAAGACGTTCATGTATATATGTGTATATGTAAATTAATCTTTATAGATATTTAATTATTGATTCTCTGATATGAACATTTTTATCGTATCATATTATCAAAACGATTATAATGATACATTTGATGCAATTTTCATTAATAAGAAAACGTATAATTTATTTTTTTTTTTTTATAACTACAGATTTTGATTTCATACCGAAAATTTCTAACATTGACAGACACAGAGAAATCTGAATTTGATAAACTTAGACCACTGATTTCAAGATTTAGATAATCTGATTCAATAAGAATTATATCGCGATCTACAAATTGCATTTTTTTTATCTTTTTGTCCCAAACATTCGCTTACATTTATTACGATTACAATTATGATTACAGGTCTTCTAAAGCCTATCATAGGAATGAAATGAATTAAATAGCCATCTTTGACTACAATAAGCAATGCTGACATGTTGCAATGATGCGCAAATATCTTTCTATTTAAATTTTGCTAAAATTCTATCAGAAGAAATTAATGTACGAAGGATGATTTGGATAGGTATTTATTTTTGTTGTAATACTCACCAAAAATTTGCATGAAAAAAAGGAAAAGTTAGAGCTTTCCATAATGTTTTCCAAAAAGCAAAAAACAATCGATGTTGATCGACAACTTAGAATTTTGAATGAAATGAATAAGATGATACTATAGGAATCGCAATATGATAACGCTCTTATAATTTTAATATTTTGTCTATTTTATATGAGATTTCTATTTTTTTTATGTAATTCAATCAGCTCATATAATTTATTTATTTTTTTAATGAATTTTCTATGAGAAGTTGTTTTCTATTAATTACTTCATCTTCTTTTATCAATCTTCTTTGCATATTTATTAAGTAGTTTTAAAGTTTATTAGTATAAATTATGTTTGCTATAATTTGAAATTAGATATTATTATTCATTTCTTAAAATTAATAACATTTATTTGCCTATGAACTACTGTTGAATGTGATTTAAAAATCATATTATTTTTTCCATCTTCAATATAATAATATGAACAGTTTTAGAAGTTTGCTATACATTTAATTCTTTTAGTTCTTCAATATTTTCAATTACTATATTATCAGTTCATATTTCGAAAATATATTATTTTATAATATATATTTTATAAAATTATTTAATATTTATATATAAATTATCCTCTTGTCTTGTATTCTATAAAATGTATCGCTCTTAAATATTTTCAATATTTATAAATTATTAAATTTATTTTCCATTATTATCTGAAAATCTTTGTGATTTATTTTATAATTTTATATATTTTTTTTTAATTATTCTGATTAATTAATGCCACAATACAGCCAAAAATCCGGAATACGAATTGTTACAGTGAAGAAAATTGAAAAAGAAAGTTGTTTCTGAATTAATCTTCATTATATTTTCGTATCATTCTTTTTCCATTATGTTTGGTTTCTTTCTAGCAATTCTGTATTATTTAAAATATTATTTAATTTAACATTAATATTATCAATAATAAATAGACGGAATAACAAAGCTGCAATTTCAATAATCTTCAAATATGTTGTCAATATCATCATTCTGAACAACTTTTTCCTATATATATAATAGACTTTTAATTTTCTAGATAAATTTGTAAAAAAAAATTTTTTTAAATTAAAAAATAAATTTTTTAAATCAATATTTGTTGAAACTATTGAAATGGAAGCTGTTCCATTTCAAGAAAGAAAATGGCTTCATTATTCTGCACAATTACATATCATTCATATTTTCTTTCGATTATTCTTAATAAATGAGTTAAATTATTTAAGAATGCCATGATCTTTATCGCTAATAAGCTAAATCCACAATTAATAAACTTTCATTTGATTCGAATGATTCGAACCATTTATGATGCTAGATTATATCGTATAAACGATATTGACTAAACTTCTTAATATACGTTTAACATAAGTTTAAAATAACTTGTTCCCTGTTTGAAGATTTCAATTAAGCTTAAATTATCATCCAATCAATGATGATTGCCAAAACACTTACAGCGTTTACCTCTAGTTGATATAGTTCTATGTTAATTATTATCATCTTTTTTATTTATTTTTTTATTTTATAATGAATTTTCATGGCATGACAATTCGAAATATTTGAAAGAATTTCGTGCACGAGAATAAAATAAAATTTTTCCCAATAATGTGAAAATCACATTAATAGTCACATTATATATGGTTTCGCCGCTGCCGAAGTAAGTCGCTTGTCGACCTAATGCCGGTGGGCGATGTCTTTTTTGGAAGGCTGTGTCCCAACTCAATATCACCGTTTCCGACGGTCGGAGGTACGATGTCCAATAACGATTGACTCGACTTGTGACTACGACCTATCTGATGGACAGTCGGTGCGGTAATCGTGACTGCCCGAGAAGTATTCGGAAGTGTGAACTGCCCGAAGGCCTAATCGGTAGTGAGTGTTAGCCAGGAAGATCGCATTCCTGGTCGACTCTCTTCCTGGCTGATTGGAAGTGTCCTAATTATGAGTGAGGAAAATATCGATGCTGTAATTGGGCATCGACATTCTTTGCTTCGAAATATAGGTCCAGGGCGGGAGGCAGATGGTCTTGATCCAGGACACTCGACAATTTAGGCGACATAAACATAAACCAGAGCTGCAGCTATCCCTACTTAGTGTCACTGGCGCCTCGCCGTCGCGGTCGCGAGGAAGACCGTAACCGAAACCTTCTCGAGTGTCCTGTTTATAGGTCGTGAGAACGCTCTTGACTGTCCTGTTTATAGGTCGCGCTAACGCTCGCGACCAATATATTTGACGTACATTATGTCATTGACATTTATTCTGTAATTCGCTGTTCACAATTCTTTGAATAAAATTTTTTCTATGTATTAGTTCAATATCATTATAGTTTATTTGGCATATGACAAATATTTTTTTCACGAATATCGACATCTATTTTCTATATTCATGGGAATGATCAGTAAATTCTTTCTGCATGCTGCCATTTTGAAAAATAAATGACAGCATTAACAAAACTTATAAAAAGTAATTATTTTAATTTATTAATAATAAGCTTATTATCTTAATATCTTTCAAATCGACCACTTCGAAACCAGTCATTGAAAGATCATAGATGTATTTTTTTAAGCTGAAAAGTTGAAGTACGATTGAATTCGTAATGAAGTATGAAAAATGTTCCTGTGAAGTATAGAAAATGTAATTTTTTCCATCTTTTTTTTTTTTCATACGAATTGTTGGAAACCATATATGAAATCAAAAAAATTGAAATATTTTGCATTTTTAAAATACTCTAAGATTTCTAAAATACTAGATAACAGATGTATCAGCAATTGATTTTTCATTTCGATAATTAATAATTTTTCTTCATTTTATTCTTATGTTTTTTAGGTTTTCAATATTCATAATTAGATAAAAAATTATAGATAAAAATTTGTTTGTAAATAAACAAAAAAATAAAAAATTTTTATTTGAAACTTACATATATCGTATATAATATATATATATTTTCTTCTCTATGTAAAAAATAATGCATTCTTTTTTTCAATATTATAAAATATGAAATAAAATCGAATTCAGAGTAGTACCTTTTTCGTCTTTTTAATATAACTTCGTAATGTAATGCTAATAAAATTTTTCATATAAAAGTTGTTTAACATATTATCATCTTTATAAAAAAATTTCTAAGGCAAAATTGCATTCAAAAAATGATAAAGTTTTGGAATTTCAATTTATCTTCACAAAGATATATCCTGTTAACAAAAAATACTCTGTATGAAATTATGATCTATGTAAATATTCATTAAAATCAAAATTATCAAATTAACTAAATTTTCATGTAAGACAATAAACAAGAAAGATGCAAATATTAGAATATCTATTTTATTTTTTTTGTATAGGAAATTTTAAAATAATAAATCTAAAATTAAACAAAGAAGTTTAAGGAACTTTATATGGATATATATATAAATATATCTATAATATATAAATATAAATATTATTAATTATTGCAAGTCCGAAAATTGTTTTCCATTTATAATATTATTTACATATTTTATAACAAAATATAGTAGAAATATTACATCCATCCTGCTTTGCAAATAATTCTAAATCTTTGTTATCAAATTGATTGTTATATTTTTATGTCTTAGCGTTTCATCATGAATGAATCAACGATCGTGGACGTTTTTCATAATCTTTTCAACAAACAACAACTAATGTCTTATTATTTATCTAAAATTAAAATTTTAAACAAGACACTATCCGAATGTTATCTCTTTTCTCTTAAATTTGTATTCTCGTTCTCTACTTCATTTTTTTGCCTTTCTTTTTTAACATCTTTTTGGACAAATATCAAAATTCATCAACTCGCTCCTCTAAAGCACATTTCTGATATATCAAAAGAAATTCTCTTACTAAAAGAATATTAGCATTTTAATGATTTCACATATTTGATAATATTTTTACCAATCGCAGGTCGAGTATTAGATTGATGTTGTATGAAGATGGATCCAAAAATGCAATTTTTTTTTTCAAAAGAAATTGATTATCCATATTACTAATTTATTAAGAATTATTATTAAATTCACTATTTAATAATAATTTATAATCATTTGCTTTTGCCGAAAACTATTATTAATTATCGATTGGTTAAATTCCTGTAGTCTTTCCTCAAAACATATTATTTTTTTCATTGATTAATAATTGATTAACTGGCGTCTTGATATCTGCTTCTTTTCTGTAATAGCTTTTTTTTTTATTGAATTTTCCAAACATTGTTTTAGAATTGCCGCTATTTTGTTCTTCAATGCTATTCTACTAAAATTCGCTAATTTCAAAAAAGAAAATTTTTCTTTGAAGAAGATCGTATTCGAAAATATTTTTTTCTAAAAGAGTCTTCTTGGATCGCATTTTTAACATATCATTGCTTGAAATCGAAACATATATATATCTTCTATTTATATCCTTTTTATTTCTATTTATTTACAATTATTTATACTAAGATATTTTACATAGTGGTACAATTTTTACATGGAGAACAAAGAGGATATCTTTGATGACCGATTTCTTATGCTGCAAGAATTTATATTGATTATGATGTTATTGTGACAATTAGCACTTATAACAGTTTTTCATATTTTTCTCTTTTGTATTTTTCCATTTGTCTATCCAACTTTTTGTCTCTTCTTTTAGTTCTTAATTATTTGATGCTTTATCACTTCATTTACATTCTTGATTTTCTTTCACTCTCTTTGATTCTTTTTTTTTATTCTTTTTTGTCAATTTCCTCTTTCTTGTCTTTCCTCTCCTCCTAGAATTTTCTTTTATTTGCTAACATATTAATTCAACATTTGAGTACTAACTATAATTTCAAATACTATTAGCTTCATTATTCACTATTATATCAAAGAATATTTGATATATTATTTTGATTATATATCAGAAAATTGCTTTGTCGTGTATATCTACATCATTTTCAGATAAGAAAAATTCATTCATTTGTCTATTTATCCATTTCAAGTAAAAACCCTGAACAGACCAATTCAATATTTCATTACCAATATTCAAATATTAATTTTTATTTGAAACTTATCAAATCCATATTCTTGCTTTTCTTTTCACTGATATCTTCTTGATATCTTCAAATTTCAAACTAAATTATTAAATTTTTCTTTCAATATGGATTCTGATTTACTCGAATGATAATTTTTATATCAAAAAATTATCGTTGCTCCTCTTAAAATGAAAATTGCAGCACATTGAATTTATTTTATACTGAACTTTGATGAAATGTTTTCTTCTTAAAGGAGAATTAGCCAATCTTATTCATGATTTTTATATTTCTTCAGTTTATGTGCACGATTTTGCTTTGCATTTTATTTTGCGTTGTATCTAATTATATATGATTCTTTTTTACCTGATCGTAATTTCAGTCATTTTCCTTTCGTTCTACGTGGTTGATACAACCATATTTTTTTCTAATTCTGCACTAAATTCATTGGCTATTATACCATGTTTTTATTTTTGCTAAGAAAATTTTTCAATCTCTTTCTTATATAATTCATGAATCTTATCCAATCTTTTTTTTTTTAAAGTCCTTTTGACTGATTCTCTCGTACATAAAAAATTTTGCAGGTAACAGTTATTAACATTTCTGTCAAATTACAATGCCAAATGAAATAGTGGAATTTATTTATAAATCACATTGATATTCTACAACGAACATTATCAAATATTGAAGTAATTTTTCGTTTAAGTTTTCTATCAACCCATTTGAGAATGTAGTTATATTATTTCTTTTCTCGATTTAAAACAATCTCTGCAATTTTTGAAAATCTCTTCATTCAAAATTTCGTATTTGAATAAATCTTCAAGGACACTTTATTTGTTACGTGTTCAAAATAAATTTAAGCCATTGCTCAATATTTTAGCATCGATATCATTTTAAATCATTTTGTGACCGATATATACCGATTTCCAATTTTGAAATTTTAAGAATGGATTTGCTATATCAACATTGCTATATTATATTCTCAAAATTTGTGCTTTTTTGTATGTGATCTCTTTCTTGCTAGATAATGTCCACTTTAATCTTACATATTTTGTATAGATGAGATTCAATAAAAATTGCTTTCGACAAAGTGTTATTAATTCCAAAAATATTTCACTATTTGCCAATCGTAATAGCTCTTTGAAATTTCTAGAATCTTCTTTCGAAATATTACCAACAATTCTTTTTATTATTTTTCAATCTATGAATAAGAATAATTGAATTAGAATAATTCATTTCGGGAAATTCTATATTTTTGAATACTATTTTGTAGCAAAAATTATGGAATGATTTTTTTTTTTAAGATGAATTCGATTTCTTTAAGTTTTTGAATCTAAAATTTTGCAGATTGTTTACAAAACAGAGAAAGCGGTTTTTTCTTCTTCTTTCTTGCATGTTTTTCTCTTGCGTAAATTGTTCGCAATTTAATTCGATGTATTCTTCTTAAAAAATTTTGTCGATTTTGTAAAATTTTTTGAGTTTACTTGTTGAAACATATCAACGATCGTGATGTTGCGTGAAATTTTTAAAAATTCTTTTCTTAGAAAGAATTGTCTAATAGTGATGAAAATATTTCATCGACTTTATCATTATTAATAATCAATCAATTTTTGTTTTGTTCATTAGATCTGTCAAATTTCTTTGAGTAAAATTCTTGTAAATGATCAAGATTTTCCTTAATTCTCGTTTTCTCTCTTCTTATATTCTTTCTTGAGTTTTTTTTTTATGATTTTTCTTTTGCCTAGGAATATTTTTCTCGTCAAAAAATCTAATCGACATTTATGTTTTTCAGAATATCAGTCTCTGAAAAATGTTTATTAACATCGATTTTAATTTTGAATCAATTTCTCTTGAAATTTCTTATTTTTATTGCAAAGTTGCGTCGACTGTGTTGCATTTCTCCAGAAAATGAGAAAACATTTTCAGTCTGATTGCATCACATTAAAATTTATTTTTGCAATAGAATCCATTCTAATGATTATTCTCGAATTCTTATTAGAGTTGACCGTTTTCTCAATCAATAGACTTCAATAATTCATCTTCAATACGCTAGCAAGAATTGAAATCGAAGATTCCCCTTCTATATGAATTTTTCTCTATCATTTTTTCTTTTTGCATGTATTCTTATTTTCCACGAATCAATTTCAAATTTATTTCTCTCTTTAAATCTTCATTTTTATTAGATTTGATCAGGAACAAAAATTGATATTTATTTATTTATTTACAAATTTTTTTCTTAAATTTAATATTTCGACACTTAATTTAATTATAAATTATTTATTTTATTCTTACTGTTACTATAAACATTGTAGTAAACATGTTTGTAACATTGTTTTATTCAATTGTTTCATTATTTCATCTTTTTATTTCCAACTTCATTAATTTTTTAAATATATAATTGTTATTGTTATAAAAATAATAATTGTTGTTTTGAGAGAGAGAGAGAGGGGGGGGAGAGGGAGGGAGGGAGAGAATATTACACTTCGAATCTATGTTTTTTCTTCTAATGAAAGAGATTTCATTTTATTTCTGTCACTAATGTTGCATTAATGCGAAAACTGATTCTTCATAATTAGTTTTATTGTATAATAAATTACATGGTACAATTATTTTTTAACTATATATGAAGCAGAGCGAGACATCGTTTCGAAAACAACTCTTTAAATCGATATTTTCGATAATCGTCGATGACTGATTTATTATTATTTTTATAATATTATTACATTTGCTGACACTTCTTTTTCCATAATGTTTTTATTTACAATTTTACAATAACTAAGTAATCTATAATTAATTAGTTATATATTTATATTATATATTAATTATAATTAATTAGTTATAATTAATTATAATTAGTTATAAATAGTTATAATTTATAATTAATTAGTTATATATTATATTATATATATTAATTATAATTAATTTATATTTAATTAGTTATATTATTATTATATTATTAGTTATATTATATTATATTATATATATTAATTATAATTAATTTATAATCAATTAGTTATATATTATATTATATATATATTAATTATAATTAATTATATAATTAATTATATATGTTTACACGAGGTTAAATTATTTACTAAACAATACAATGTTCTTGCGAAAAGAACACAATACGTCCATTCTGTCCGTCTGGAAAACGATTCTGTTATCAAAATCGATATTTTGGATATCAATGACAATCGATTTTTGTCATAAATATGTTATTCTGCATCTTTGGCTGAATGATTTATCGATAAATATTTCCATAAGTTTGGAATAGATCGAAATCAAATATTTTTTTTATTGTTGTATTGTACTTTATTAATCAGAGTAAGAAGTCTCAATGAAATCATAGATTGCAAATGAGGTTGCGATTCTCCTGGAAAATAATAAGAAAGTTTTATTTATGTTTTAATTTATTTAATATATATACTATTCACATTTCGAGTAAAGTCATTTTTTTCTCACTATAACAATGAAATTATTATATTCAATATTAATAATAAATTGAAACGCATATATAACATATATCTTATGCTTGATGATACATCGCCACATTCCAATAGATAATAATTTGATAATTTTTATATAAGATATTTAGATCATGATGGATCGAAGATCTGCACTACATTTTGTTAAAATCTTTTAGATTTTTAAGAGGAATAGTTAAGGATTATATATATATATATAAATCAGGATTGAAAATATGTTGAAAATATTTAAGAGCTAAAAACTAAACATAAATTGAGCTTTATAGGATTTAAAAATATATTAGAAAAAATAAAATTATAAAGCATATATTGTGTAGATTAAAAATCATATACACACAATTAGAACATATAAATATTAAATAACATATAAGCACAATTATGTAATATTCAGGATAATTTTGTCTTATTGTATTGTATTGTATTAACAGAAATCTTCAACAAAAAGAAATCGCATTCTTTTAAACATATAAAAAACTATTTCAGAATCTTAATGTAATATATAATATACGTGAATATTATATAATTTAACTATGCAATGTATTTATATCGTTTTAATAAAGAAAATATTATCATTCTTTTTTTATATTAAATGAGATGTATAAAGTATAATAATTTATTTTGTTCAAAATTAAATTGTTGAATTTAACAAATATCTATAATAATTTTTTGTTACATGAAAATTATGAAAATTAAATTGACCAAAGAAGTTATTGTTTCGAATTTGAATAAAATTTTTTGTTCTTCAAATAAAATTTGAAGAAGATTTTTTCTCTATAAATGAGAATTTTTCTCATTTCTTACATATTTTTTATCATATAAATTGAATTTTTGAAATAGGATAAATTCTAAAACCCAAAACGAATACAAAAATATGGTACACAAAAATATTAATTAAAGTTTATTTATTAAGTTATAAATTATTTATGTTTGCATTAAATGAAAATAGTAGGATGAAAATAATGGGATATTGAAACAGAAATTGAATAGAATTGAAATAAAATAATTTTAATCTTTTTTTATGTCCATTTTGCTATATAATTCGAAAATTACATTTTGATCAATTTTTTCGTGAAATAGTTTATCGTATGATGAAGGAATAATTTTTTTATATCAAAATTATTATATTAAAATATCAAAATAATATTCATTTTTATAAAAAAATTTTTATAAAAGAGAAGGAAAGTAATAAATTTTTTTTTTTAGATTTAAAATGAAATATTAAAGAATATAATAAGAAAATAAAATAAGAATAAAATAAAATAAAGAAATATAATCCAAATATTTTTTAACTCTGAAAAACTATATTAAATTGAATATTTAAAAAAAATTGATTTATCCAATACTATGTACAATTAAATTTTTTCCTTAACATGATTTTCTTATTGATGTTATCACGCTTATTTCAAATTTTATCGTAAAATTTGTAAAATAAAAAGATCTTGTGAAATAGTGATTTTTTTCGTTGAAATTTGGTAAATTATTTAAATGAATGTATTATATGACATAATGAAATAAAATAAACATTAAATAAAAAAAATGATGAAATATATAAAAATTTTAAATTTCTTATAGTTATTTATTCTGTATTATTTATTTATTTATTTATTATTTATACATTAATTTATAGCTTCTGCAAATAATGTAAAATTTTCAAAATACAATATTAGCGACAATACTAGCAATATTATATATATAATGAATCTAATTTCGATCTTTCTTGTAGCAAAGCAAGTTGAATGTGAATGTCTTGTAGTTTTTGATTTTTAAAATTGCAATAAATCCTTTATGGTATAAGTAGTATACCTATATGACCGTGTTACAAAAAAGTTAACACATATATATAATTATATACATATAATTAAAAATAAATTTAAATTATTTTTTTAAGAAATTAATATTATATAAATAATATATTAAAAAAAAGTTATAATAATAAAAATTAACAATTCTATAATGTAGTTACAGGATAGAATTGAAATATTTTATACAAATTCTACTTAAAAGTGTAATTTTGTTTATCTATTTTCTTCATATTGAACTCGCATAAACTTTTTTCTTCATTAATAAATGTTCTATAAATAATTATATTTGTTATTATAAAATAAAGAATATGAAAATGAAATTTGTAATTGAATATTATTTTTAGCATTTTTTATTTATTTTTTTAAATTTTATGATATTCATTGTGTCCTTTATGCACAATAATAGTCTTTTTATAAAATTTCTTCTAATTAATTTTTCATTAGTATTTATATCTCTATTATTATTTTTTTTTTTATTATTATTTTTGTTCGCAAACTGTTTTCATTATTCACTTCCATCTTATACACCAAATTCTTCCAAATACTTCCAAATTCTACAGAAATCTAGGGATTTTTATTAATCTTTAATTATTTTTTGGTCTATCTAGATCAATCCATCTATTATTAAATTTTTAATTCAGAATTCCTTACTTTAAAATTATATTATCTACAATTTTTTATTATAGATTAAATTAACTTACGTGAAAAGAAGCATTTTTTCTTCTTTTAATAATGTTATCATATATTTTTCGAACGCTTAATTGAACACGCCGATAAAAAATGCGATCCTCTAATATACTTAACTATGCGTTACAGAAAATTGTCTTTCTTTTTTATTATACAATGATTTTCATTTATTTTATATGCATGAATATTACATTATTATTCTATTTTATATTGTTTGTAAATGTGATCTGTAGTATTCGTTTAAATATATCCATTTTCAGTATATTTTCTTCTGGGCAAAGTAACAATCTTAGTGAGTAATTCGCTGAGAGTAATTCTTCTACTCTTTATTAGTGAAAGCAATTTAATCCATTTTCTTTCAAAATTGTTGAAAATTATTTTCTAACGTACAATGTGGATTTTCGTGTGCTCATGCATGGATATTACATATGTTAAATATTCCATTTCGTGTAAATGTGATTCGTAACTAATATTCCTTAAATAAATATTGTAATTTCACTATATTTTTTTCTATGCAATGTGACAATTTTCATGAGTAATTCGCTGGACCTTTTTTTTTTTTTCTTCAAAAAGAATGCAATCCATTTTCTTTCAATATTTGCCACGGGGAACTATAATCAATTTTTTGTCTTTCTCCTGCTGAAATTTAAATTATTTTCTGTATTTCGAAGCATTGTTTTTTCTATAGTAGAAATTCTTGATTTTTTCTCAATTTTTCATAATTTTTCGCATTCACATAGTATTGAAAATACTATGCATTCGTAATCATTGGATTATTCTTAGAAATATTTTTTCATTCAGTGTTTTACGATATGGAAAATGTTTTACATATATGTTTGTTGCTTTGATTTTTCGTAAACTTCATTTATGTTTGTCATTTCTTCGCAAGTATACAATAAAATAAAAGGAAACATAATAAATAATAAAATAGTATATAATTATAATAATTGTTCTGTTCTAAGATTGATTGTGATTGAAGCGCGAACGTGAATTATATTTTTTACTAATTATTGTAATATTAAATGAAATTAAATAATCTAATATTTGGAATCAATGAATAAAAAAAATTTGATTCATTTATTGTTTTATCTATTATTGTTTAAAATACGTACTTGTGTTGAGAATATAATAAACTTTGTTAAATTATTTTCTAAAATTTCTTTTCGATATTTTGCAATTGATAGATTTTGTGTTTCGCATGTTATGTAAAATTTGTGTATACATATATGTCATTATGTGTTATTTAAATTTTCTCTATAATAATACTGATGTTTCATGAATTCATAACATTTTTAATTTCTAATAAAGAAAATTGTGATGTTTCTAATAATTGTGTATACAGTCTTTCTGTATCGACTGATTCTCCAGATTTTAACTTTCTTCTAATATTTTTTATAATTGATATATAATATATAATGTAGCTTTTACATTCTTCTATTTGCTATTTTTGATTTACAATTAAAAATGAAATTATTTTTTATATTTAATTTTATTGATTTAATAATCGATTCTAAATATGACTTAAAATATATCTGATAAATGTTGCGGTTTCACTATGTTTTTTTTGTATTTTTGTGCAAAATGATTTTCTATACATATTATGCTGGAATTAGTTGTTGAATTTTTTTGAAAAGGATGTAATCCATTTTACAAGATTTACACAATGTGAAAACAGGATCAATTCCTTGCCTTCTTTCTATTATGTTGTATGCTGGATTTTCTAATTCTATATTTATAAATATATTCTATATATTTTTCTATTGCTTTTTTTCTTCTATGATAAGAATTTTTGATGTTTTTAATTTTGTTGTTTTAATTATTCGTATGTTTGACGAATAATTACTTCTTACTTTATAACGATTTCTTTTTGCTTTCCTATAAATTCGGATCATATCGATTATTTGTTCGAAAGAACACATTTTTATAAATAACAAAGCGCAAATTATATGCAAAACAAAAAAAACTCAAAACATTGATAAAAAATCATGACATTGATTAAAGAAATTATTAAAGATTTAGAAATAATAATTAATTGTTATGAAATTTTAGTGTTTTTTTGTGTTTTCAATTTATATTGTTTTTAATTTTTTTAAATAAAATAGTGTTTTGTTTTTATAAGAATGTAAGAAAGTATATCAATATACGTGAAAAATTTATTAAAAAAAATATCTTAATGCAATAAATATATTTCACTTTTATTTTCATTCATCCTTTGTTAAACTTCATTTCATTAAAATTATTTCAATAATTATTAATTATTATTCTATTAAATTTATTTTTTAATTTTTATTCATTACAAAGTAAAATTTTGTAAATAATTGTTATATTTATAAATAATGTAGTAGTTTGTAAATAATCATAATTAAATAAGTATAATTATTATAAATAATTGAAGATATTTTGTAGAAAATACTGTAAGTGTTAAGATAAAATCCAATACTAGAATGCGTAATGTAGGTATAAATATGATATTTCGAATATTCGCATATTCTATATATGCTTATTAAAAATCAATACAAACAATATGGATATTTTGAGGCATTTGCGACTGAAACACATTTCATGTTATAAGACTACTAAGTCTTAATTAAGTAATAACTACTAATTTCGTTATAATATCAAAATTGATATGAAACGATAAGTATTTTAAAATTTCTTTCTTTTCTTCTTAAAATTTATGTATTCAGATCTAGACTGAGATATATTTTTTTTATTATCATATTTCTTTTGTCTAGGAATACTATTAAATTGTAATATAAATTCGTTTCGTTTTTGAAAGTTTTGATAATATAACATTCGATATATCTTATAGATATATCATAATGTCAAGTATTATATATCATTGTAAAAGTTAGATAAGTATTTTAAAATTTCTTTCTTTTTTTCTTAAAATTTATGTATTCAGATTTAAACTGAGATATTTTTTTTTTTACTATCATATTTCTTTTGTTTAAGAATACTATTAAATTATAATATAAATTTGTTTTTGAAAGTTTTGATAATATAATATTCGACATGTCTTATAGATTATATATCAAATATTATATATCATTGTAAAAGATTTTAGTGATTATTTCAATAAAAAAAATGTTTTATATTTGTCCTCTAAAATCTTTTTATTTATCGTATCTTTTTTTCTATTTTACCTCTCTTCGAATTGTTTCCCAAATCTACTTTATCGACATCTATTTTATCTGGAGTCTATTGATCCTTTCATATTTCATAGTCAGCTAACCTCACTATTTTCTCACTCGTTCTTTAATTTTGAACCTCGTGTTTTATGTTGCTTTACTTCCTATGTTTTCTATACAAATCTATTAAATTTTTTATAAAATTTTTTATATGTCAAGAAATAAAAACTATACATTTTAACACAGTGTCTTATTATTATCAGAAAAATAAAAATATACTATTGAAAAAAATATACTACAAATGACTCAAGAAATAATAATTTCAAAGATAGAAATTTTGATCTGAAAGATGCATCTCGTGCTGGATCATATATTTTAATAAAATGAAATTCGATAATATCTAAAAATCTGAGAGATTGTTCATCATATATCTACTACGATTGTCTCAATATATACAAAATTTTGAACTGATCTAGAAGCTCAATATTTGAATATCGCATGAATTAAAAAAAAATTAAACAACCGAATTTCTATTTGCAATTTGCTATTAAAATGATATAAAAGAAAATAATTTTTAAAAAGACTTGACAATTGACGAAAAGTAAATTATTTATAATAATATATGTCAAAAAAGTCCATCAAAATCGAAACTGAACGAGCCAATTCAAAATAGAAAAGACTTCTTTATCTGAAGAAGCTAATTTATATCTCACGACAGCTGGATTAAAAAATTTAATTTAAAATCTGAATCAGTCAGCAATAAATAATATAATATAATGATATATAAAATTTAATTATCAAATTCATTTAGCTTACGTTAAAATTAACATTATATATAATCGAAATATTTTCAGTATTATATAAAAAAATACAATAGTTCATTTATATTTTCATATTGTTGACAAAATAAAATTGTCATATAATTAATATAATAATGTTTTAATTTTCTTAACATTAATCAAATTATGTTTCTCTCCAAATATATTGAATGTGCTGTAATATGAGCACCACATTGTCTGGATCAACAAAATTCATTTTGTGATTCATAGTTAGATATCCTTTCTTATTTAAATAATTGTAGAATTTCTAACAATTAATTTATAATTCAATTTTACTAATTCTTTGGCAACAAGAAAAGTGTTGGAACTTCGGTCCAGAATTGATACAATAAACATTTACTTATTTATTTACTTATTTATTAAATTATTATTTCCTTCAAAATCTTTCATGGACTTATAATATTGTAATATAAGAAAATAGTGTCCTATACTATATTACATTTCAAACACTTCCATGAATAGAGACATTAATTTTCTTTAAAAATGTTACATTTACTTTTATCAGACGCACCGACAAGAAATGTGATTCTATAAATCTAATATATTCTATTATACAAAATTTAAAGAAAACTGTCTTATTGAAAATTTTTTTGTATTATACAATGCGAATTTTTATGTGTTCACGCGTGGATATCATCTGTTATTATACCATTTTGTGGAAATATTTGCCATGGGGAAGCACAATCGATTTTTTGTCCCTTCTTCTCGTACTGAAATTTAAATTATTTTTTTCTATTATATGCTTTTTTCGAGGAATACTATGGCAGAATTTCTTGATGTTCTCGATTTTTCTGCATATCTTTAATGCATATCTGAATATTTCATGTATTCGTAATCATTGGATTATTTGTTGGAATATTTTTTCATTCGGTGTTCGATGATAAACGCTTTACATATATTTTTATCTTTCATTTATTACATCTAATATATCCAGTTATAGAAAATATATCCAGTTATCTTTAAACATTTCTTTCTATTATGCAATGATTATTTTTCATCTCTCTTCATATGTGAGTATTATTATTATATAAAATTTATCTCGTGTAAATATGGCTCTGTTTATGAATAATATTTGTCTGGTAAATGTTGCATCTTCAGTATATTTTTGCACAAATGAGTCTTTGTGCGTAATTCGTTTAAACTAATTATTTAAAATTAATGCTTAAACTGGTTGCCAATGATAAGAATGTGATCCATGTTTCTTTCAATATTTACCACGGGGAATGCCATGATTCCTTGTTTTCTTGTTATTTCTCTCATGATTTTGATCATTTCCTCTATCTCGAACCATTGCTTGATCTGTGGCAGAAACTGTTAATTTTCTCAGTTTATTTGTATTAATCGTATGCTTAGTAAAAGTATCATGCGTTCATAATCGTTGAATTATTCTATTGAATGTTTTTTTTATTTGATGCTCGATCAGAGAAAATGCTCTGCATATATTGTTTCTTGAACGATTTTTCTATTATGTCTGTCATTTCTTCATATGTGTATATTATATTAAAATAAAGAAAACACAAAAAATGATAAAGAAATAAATCATCATAGCACTATATATAACACACTAAGAAAACACTTAAGAAAACATTATTAAAAATGAATTATAAATAATATTCTTTGTTTATAAATACTTTTTCGATTTACTTTTTCAATTTATGCGAGAAATCACTATGATTTTAATACTGATGTTTGACTGAGATATTTAATATCGAAATAAATATTATTTCCATATTTCTGTGAATGGTGAATCAATTATGATATCGTTTTTTTCTATATAATCAAAAACATATATTAACCATGTATATACTATAATATAATTATATATTTACATATTTATTTACCCTGAGTATTAAATATTGTTTTACTCGCCGAACTATCAGCTCTCCATTTATTCGTTTATTTATAATCATTTATATTTTAATATTTTATTTATATGATGCAATCTTTACATGTAGAACAGAGAATGAACGTATTCATTTTGCTTCATATTTATTAGATGTGCAAATAAGTTCTTTTCCCTTTTTTTTCCAAATTCAAGATTTTATTACAAAAATTAGGTACAAGATTACGTCTCAAAGTATTCATTCTGATCACTTTCATTCTCTATAATCTTTTCCCCTGGATAAATTATAAATTCTATTCTTGAACAATGACGTCTGCTTGTTATGAAGTCATCATTTTCAGTTGGAGTGCTTTCTCGACAATTGCAAACTCCGAAAAAGATGATAGTCTGACAAAGCCAGGTCTGGAGAGTATGCCTCTTGAGAGCATTGTCGTGCTACAAAATCACGTGTCTCATTCCTTGTCTAATAAATGATTATTTCTGCTCTATAAATTCGTATAAATTCATTTATTGATTTTGATAATATTAGTTATTGTTCTTCTAGGTGGAAGCAATTTATAATATAATGGATGATTTCTCAGAAATCACAGAGCAGCAAAACTTGTTTGCAATGCAAGTTCAGTTTTATAAATATTTTTAATATCGATGACAATTGATGTTGATGTTTTACACTGTCAAGATTCATAACGTTATCCTTTCTGAAAACGAAGTAGATATCTTCAGTAAAAGATATCGTTTTAAAAGACAATTCAGCTTGAGCACCAATTTCAATTACTTCATTATAGAATACTTGTGTTTATGAAAAAGATTTTTTATATTTACGTACCTTTTTTCAAACAACGAAGAATTCACAGTTTCACATTGTTTTTCGTTCCAGAAAAAAACGTCCAAACCTTGAGCAAGACACTTTGGTATTCGAATATTTCGTTTTTTTTCACCAAATCTCTATTCTCGTTCTCCTATTACGCGTTCTTCTTTCTTGACATCTTTAAGGACGAATTCCAAATTTTAATTTTGATTTCGATTAAATTCCAGAATGCATTTCTGATTCATTATAGGGATTTCTCTTATTATCAAATATTAGCATCCCTCTTAAAATGAATCGGGTTCTAGCACATCTCTTCATTCGTGAAACACTATTGTTTTTAGTCCACTATTAGATCGTCTCATGTGTTATTGGATCCTGTTGCAAATATACAATTTCCCTGAATTCGAGTTCAAGAAAACATTCGTATCTAATTTCTTCGTCAAGATTTAAGTATTTTAATATATACTATAATGAAATGCCCTCTTCATCCTATGAACGAGAACTGTTCAATGAATTCAAATTCTTTTTATTTTACTTATGATTTAGATACTTCGATATTCAATTCACATGCACAACTTTACTTTATTTCACTTTTTTTTTCTATATCATTTATCTTATCTATAATTATGCATATTCTTCAATCAGATAATTTCTGTTATTTTTGTGTTAATATAACTATTGAATTAAATTCATTGGCGTACACATGGCTGTCGTATCACGTTTCCATTTTCAATCTAATTTTTTTTAATTTTTGTCTTACGAATTGAAAAATCCTTTTTAACCTTTGTTCTTCTCTTTTTTCTCAAAAATAATTTCCTTTTCGTTGATAAATATTTTTCAATTGAAAGATCTAGTTTATGTTTATGAAAGTTGGGTCGAAAATTTTCTTCCAAAGACCAAGAAGATATTTTCGGTTCCTATTCAAATTTTAAAAGCATAATCTACTCTCGAAAGATTTAAAATTGAGTATAAATAATTATTTTAATTTTTTTATTAAACAGTTCTTTCGAAGAATATGAAAGATTTTTCGCGCCAATACGAAATTCTATGGACGAACTTAATTTTGAATAATGCGAAAAATAATCAATGGGGAGAGAAACACATTTCGTGCCGAATATAATGAGACAATCGAAACAAACATTTGTTCATAAATTCCTCAAATTGTATAAGTAATTTTTTCTAAAAGAGTTCATCAAAAATGGAAGTTTTATCATGTATTCAAGTGATACTGATACTTGATACTAAAGAACACAAAGAAGGATTCAAAAATAGAATATCAGAAAGAAGGATCATTGGTTTAAATTGAGTCGCAAGAATTTAACAGATCATATTAATATTTGAATTATTATATTATATTATATTACAATATTTATAAGAGCAATAATCTGCCTTATCCATTATGTTCCATTATTTTAAAATTATTATTGGATTGTTCGGAAAATAATTTCGTTTTTTTTCATAATTGAAAAATTTTTGTAATAGCATACATGTATTTTGTGGTCGAATACATGTTGTCTTTAGATAGTAGCATATTCTATATTCCATGTTCGTAGAACTTCTATTTGTTTGTAAAAAACTAATTCAAGTAGTTTTCGATGTCTTCATTTGAAGTAAATGTTTTAAAGAATTAAAAAATTCTGTAAAGATTAAAACAGATAGTAATCTGAGAATACCAGATCTGATGAATGTGATAGCATCTCTTATCCAAGTTGTAACAACTTCTGGCGAGTCGTTAAACTCGTGTGAGGTTTAGTGTTATCTTGATGAAACACTACATTTTTCCTGTTAATTAATTCTCTTTTGTTCCATGGAATCGTTTAATTTGTCCACTTAGTCGCATTACATTTCTGAATTAATCGTGCAGTTGTCACTTGGAAACTCAAAAAAAAAAAAAAAATATTTCTTGAAATCCCACCAAACAGAGTTGGCTTTTGAAGTGCTTTGCGCCAGCTCATCTCTATTGCTTCATGATCGTTTTCATTTGACATCGTAAATGAATCATTTTCCTTACGTTTGAGCAGCAAATCACATATCAATGCGTCGGAGCAAATCTCTTTCTTTGAGAACGTGTGGAACTCAAATATCGAGCTTCGAAATGAAATCAAGTCGTTTCACGTGATCATGAACAGTCGAATTCGACAAATTCAATCTCGTAACAATTTCTCGAGTTGTTATTCATCGGTTTGCTTCAATCAGTGCTTTTATTTTGTCTTCCTCAGCTTCAACTGATCTTCCAGAACGCATCTTTAATGTCGAAATTGTCGGAACGAAATTTTGAAAACCAGTTTTGATACTGGCGTACTGTTAATACACCTTCTCCATGGGCTCAATATTTATGGAAAATAATGAAGCTATCCTTCAAGATGGGTAATTCGTCCATAGAATGCTCGTCTCTGGTCTTCAGCTTCTTCTATAATAGATTTCTTTTGTTGAATATATTATTTTGATCTTCGATGGAGTTTTGTAGATCGATAATCAATTCCAAAAAAAACTTTTTCTTTCTTCTAAAGAAATTCATGTCTGAGATTCTTTTTTGAGATGAAGGAAACTTCTTTTGGAATTCCATTTCTGATATTCAGTATTTTTCATTTATTTATTTTATTTTATTTTATTTTTGTGCATTATAATAACTTTATTTACATTTTATTTATATTTTTTAATTTAGAACAATTTTAATATTGCATTTTCTTTATTTACAATTTTGTTTATAATTATAATTGTTTTTATTTACAATTATTTACATTGCATATATTTATTAACGATAATATTCGTTTAAGAGATTAAGACTGTTCTACCTCATGTCCGGAAAACGATTTCGTTGAATACCTCCGATATCTGTATTATCATTTCCTGTGTCGTTAGCAATGATATTCCATTATTATAATTGTCAACGCTCGTGACAATAATATATAATAAAGAGCCTTTCTATACAAACTTTTATTGGTGGCATTGCTAAAATCAATTCTGCCAAGAAGAACATAATTTCGATATTCTTATATCTATTTTTATTCCAGAATTGCAAATTATTATTTTCCTTTGAATTCAAATGAGAATATTTCATATTTCCATAGCATGTTCATTAATATTTAATGAAACAAGTAGAATTTTTTTTTTTGTATTTTATATGGTCTAATTCCTTTTTTTTTTTTTTTTTAAATTATCGAACAATTGCTATGAAACGATTTATATTCTTGAATCATATGTTTTCTGTATCGTCAAAATAATTTGTTATTTGTTTTGAGATCCAAAAACATGGCTGCTAAAAAAACATCATTATTTAATATTGGTTGAATATTTTAATAGATAGAAAATAAAATAAGGAAACAAATGAAATATAAAGTCTCACTTTACCTGCTATACATTATTTCGTATCATATTTTGGGAGCATATTTTGTTATATATTTTTTAAATTTGTAATGGTATGTTTGGTATATTCTATTTTTAAAATATTTAAACTAATTTGTATTTCATTAACATTCTTTCTATATCTCAGAGAGTAAACTCTCATTGGAACTTATCATGCACCCTTCTTTCCTAATATCTTCTCATATATCTTAACGATTAAACTTTTACTTTAAAGTGCATCTCCGATGCAGAAAAATCACTCTTAAAAGATTATTCACTTTTAAAATGAATCTGATGATTCAAATAATCTTTTTCATTTATTTTTTGGATTGTTTTGTGCTATAAGACTAGATTGTTAAAACATAATATTCTCGAATTCAATTTCGAAAAAATTTCGAAAAAAATTTGAAATTGTTTCCAGTCAAAACAAAATTACTATCAAAAATAAGAAAACCATTCTTACTATTTTTTTTGCGAAAAAACATTTCTTTTTCGAATGACACGAAAATTCTAATAATTTTTCTTATCATAATATTTAATATTTAATAAATAATATTTTCCGAAAAAAATGGATCAAAAGATAAGGTTGAAGAAATTCGTTATATTCTATAAATTTAATTATAAATATAAATATATGTAATAAATATTTATTATTTGAAAAAAAAACTTTACTACTGTTCCTAGTTGACTTGATGCTTTAGAGTATCTAAGAAGATCTAATAATAATAATTATTATTATTATTCTTTTTCGAATGACACTTACGAAAATTCTAATAATTTTTCTTATCAGTGATAATTTTTTTTTTATTATTAATTTTACTTTATAAATATATACTCCATAATTGTATTTTACATGGAAATTTTAATTTCTGTTCATATAAAATCATTACAGTTAATTCCATGAAACATGATACATATGCTAGAAGCAATTACGAAATTTATTTAAATATCATTCATGTCCTGTTAATATTTTACTATTGTAATAGTTTTATTCAAACATTCTACAAATCTGATTGTGGATGCAGCAGAATTGTTATAATCATTTTAGTCTTCTTAATTTCAAACAATTTTATTAATTCGAAATAATATTTTCCGAAAAAAATGGATCCAAAGATAAGGTTGAAGAAATTCGTTATATTCTATAAATTTAATTATAAATATAAATATATTTAATAAATATTTATTATTTGAAAAAAAAACTTTAGTACTGTTCCTAGTTGACTTGATGCTTTAGAGTATCTAAGAAGATCTAATAATAATAATTATTATTATTATTCTTTTTCGAATGACACTTACGAAAATTCTAATAATTTTTCTTATCAGTGATAATTTTTTTTTTATTATTAATTTTACTTTCTCCATAATTGTATTTTACATGGAAATTTTAATTTCTGTTCATATAAAATCATTACAGTTAATTCTGTAAAACATGATACATATGCTAGAAGTAATTACGAAATTTATTTAAATATCATTCATGTCCTGTTAATATTTTACTATTGTAATAGTTTTATTCAAACATTCTACAAATCTGATTGTGGATGCAGCAGAATTGTTATAATCATTTTAGTCTTCTTAATTTCAAACAATTTTATTAATTCGAAATAATATTTTCCGAAAAAGATGGATTCAAAGATAAGGTTGAAGAAATTCGTTATATTCTATAAATTTAATTATAAATATAAATATATTTAATAAATATTTATTATTTGAAAAAAAAACTTTAGTACTGTTCCTAGTTGACTTGATGCTTTAGAGTATCTAAGAAGATCTAATAATAATAATTATTATTATTATTCTTTTTCGAATGACACTTACGAAAATTCTAATAATTTTTCTTATCAGTGATAATTTTTTTTTTATTATTAATTTTACTTTCTCCATAATTGTATTTTACATGGAAATTTTAATTTCTGTTCATATAAAATCATTACAGTTAATTCTGTAAAACATGATACATATGCTAGAAGTAATTACGAAATTTATTTAAATATCATTCATGTCCTGTTAATATTTTACTATTGTAATAGTTTTATTCAAACATTCTACAAATCTGATTGTGGATGCAGCAGAATTGTTATAATCATTTTAGTCTTCTTAATTTCAAACAATTTTATTAATTCGAAATAATATTTTCCGAAAAAAATGGATCCAAAGATAAGGTTGAAGAAATTCGTTATATTCTATAAATTTAATTAGAAATATAAATATATTTATAATATATTTATAAATATAAATATTTATTATTTGAAAAAAAAAACTTTGGTACTGTTCCTAATTGATTTGATGCTTTAGAGTGAGAAGATTTAATAATAATAATTATTATTTTTTTTTTATATAATTCTTTTTAATTTTTTTTTTATTCTATCATTATCTTTGCACAATTGTTACAATAGCAATGCATTTTGAGAATCAATATTTGATTTCATTCTTTTATTTTGTTCTAGAATGCTTTAAACGTATCAATTCTACGTGTTACACAAAATTATATTATTATTATTTATAATTCTTTGCTAATTGAGAATTTATTCATTCTACGGAACGAAAATAAATAATTGATTTAAATCAATGACGACAGTGTTTTCATCCAAACAAAAGAAAAAATATCTGCAAATTTGTTTAAATTTTCTTAATATAATATGGATTAGTTTATCGTGAAAATGATACTATTTTAAAACTATTTTGATTGCACTATTATTATTGAAAGTTTTTGTTACTTAGATTGCCAATTTTTATATTTGAAATGTATTATTTGAAAAATTCTTTTTTGCACAACCTATGCATGCAACTAAGTACAAGTTTTGTGATTTTATTTTTCTTGATTTTTGTACTGCATTTTTAAATTAACAAGTATTTAGTATTAGTGCAGAATATATTGTTTGTTTCTATATGATATTTGATATGACGACGAGAAAGATTGTATCCTTTCATTTGTACAAACTTTACATTGCAATCTAACCAAAAATTGCCCTCCACAATTAAAGAAAAATTATTCTGTTTACTTTCTTAAAAAATATACAATTATGCATCACTTCAGAAAGAATCTCATTAAAAATTAATACTTTTAAATATTTTTTTAACAAAATGTTCATAAAATTTAAATTATTATAAATTTTGGATTGTATATTTTTAAGAAAAAAATTGTTCTGTTTTAAAAATATTGAATTGTATACTATTATGTATATTATGTATGTATACTATATTGTATATATTATGTTTTGTTTTCAACAATAACTTTTTGTTGGATATGATTGTAAATTATGAAAATATAGTTTCCAAAAATAATTTGATATTTGTGATTAAAAAATACGGATATGTTTATTAAACAAAACGTATATAAAACATTTTAAAAATTAATTGAGTATAATGCTCTATGCAAAATGTTCTCGTTCAATTTTATTTTATAAAAAAAAATATAATTAGTAAGAAATAAAATATACTATGCTTAATTAACTTTAACACCTCTAATAGATTTTTAACTTTTTTGTAATGCATGACTTCAATCTTTCTTTTTCAATTCATAATATATATAATCGAAAATAAGAAAATAAAAAGATATTAAAAAACTGCAGCATTGGTGAAGAATTTATTAAGATCTTTACTAGAATATAAATATAAAATTATTTTATTAACATTTTGTTATTTATTTGTAATCATTCTAATCATTGTAATCTTTTAAAATTGTAAAGATTCAATTGTACTTTATTCAATAAAAATTAATTAAATATTAATTATTATTTCAAAATTATTATTTAAAAATTTTGATACATATTGTAGTTGCTCTGAGAGTCATATTTAGAACATTGACGTAAAAATATCGATGTAATAATGAATAGATGTCGCATTAGTCAATTGGAGAAATCTAGATTATCGATAAAATCTGTAGTTATCTTTTCAAGAAAAATGATTTTAGAAATTGGATTTACTATTATTATTAAATTAATATTTATTAATATGTGAAAAATATGTAAAATTATGTTAGATAAAAAATATTAATAAAATAGCAATTATCAATATTTATGAATTGATATAAAAAAAAACTGATTTTTTAATTGATTTAAAAAAAAGAAGTAATGAAAAATATCGTTTCAATTTTACATATATATTAATACATAATACATTAAATTTTACACATTAATATATATATATATATATATATATATATATTTAATATTTATTTATACATTAATATTTAAATTTATATTAGTAATATTTATATTAATAAATTTTAGTTCAAACTTTCTCAAAATAAATAATTAATTAAAATCAATATTAAGCTCCTTTCATTCTTCATTGCATAATATATAAAATATATAATTTTATTTTATTTTAAAAAAAATGAATAAAACAATAGAGTAGATCAATAAATAAAAAGAATATATTAAATAGAACAAAATTATACTATTTTATATATTTTATTTTCATATGCAATGCTTATATATGCAATGCAATTTTTCAGACTTTCTCGCTATAATAAAAAAATTTTTTAATGGAAATTAATCAATTAACAACAAAATAATATTAACAAAAAACTTTTTATTCAATCAAAAATAAAAAAATATTTTTTATTAAATAAAATTATATATTTTTTTTTATATTAATCAATACATTATTATAATATATTATTATATTATTTTTAAAAAAAAGTATTAAGAAATATAAAATTAATTAATTTAAATCATATAATTTTTATTAAACTACAAAATTGTTCTTATATTTAATGAACACATAAAAAATGTTATATAAAGTTCCTTAGTTTTGTTACAAGTGTTATAAACATATACATATACGTATGTTTGTTATAAACGTATACGCATGACATAAATAATAATTTTCTACCATAATACTCAGAAACATTGATTATGCTCTTCTGCATAAATACACATTTTTTGTTTTTTATCATAATAATTTTGTGTTATTATAAATAATTTAATTATAAAATAATATGATATCATAGAAAATATTTATGCACAATAATATAAATATATATAATTTATAATTATAAAATAATATGATATCATACAAAATATTTGCTCAATAATGTAAATAATTATAATTTATAATTATAAATTAATATGATATCATACAAAATATTTGCACAATAATGTAAATAATTATAATTTATAATTATAAAATAATATGATATCATACAAAATATTTGCACAATAATATAAATAATTATAATTTATAATTATAAAATAATATGATATCATACAAAATATTTGCTCAATAATGTAAATAATTATAATTTATAATTATAAATTAATATGATATCATACAAAATATTTGCACAATAATGTAAATAATTATAATTTATAATTATAAATTAATATGATATCATACAAAATATTTGCACAATAATATAAATAATTATAATTTATAATTATAAAATAATATGATATCATACAAAATATTTATGCACAATAATATAAATAATTATAATTTATAATTATAAAATAATATGATATCATACAAAATATTTATGCACAATATATTACATATAATATATATTAACAATAATATTTATGAGAATTTTGCTGAATTTCAATAATTGCATTTTTAATTTCTTGTACTGGTTCTTTACTTTTATAACATCAATTTTTTGTTTCAGAACTCTTCATAATTAATATTCAAGAGCTATAAAATTTGATGATCTTGGAGGCGAAGAATGTTTTCCATTGTGACTTATTCATCTATCAATATTTCTCGTTTAACCAGTTTTTCATTTGTATCAATATAATATACATGATATAATATACTGTCCAATTATATCCAGTTGTTCAAATAAAACACTAATCCAAAAATGAAAAATTCATTTAATAAAAATATTTAAAAAATTCTATCTAATTAATTTAATAAAAAGAATCAATGAGTAGATCATTAATCATGTTTAAAAGTAAATATTGCAAATCGATATTTATATTATCGGTTATCATATGTATTTATTATGAGCTTATATATTGATTATTTATATATATGATTATTAATTAACTGTATATTTTTCTTATATAAATTGTCTTGTTTGTTCATACCCTCGATGAAAAACCATCATTTTTTGTTACTACATTTACCATTCACAAAATTGAACTCGTTTCTCAATTCGAAATAATTCTTGCACAAGTGTGTAATGATTCAGCAATTTATTATTGCTCTGTTCTTCAAATAATATTTCGTGATAATTGTAATTGAAATTTGTTGAATATTTAATATAAGTTGATTTTCAAAGAGATTTGAAATTTTATTCGATTTGAAAGTCATCAGAATCATGTTGTTGGATTACAAATATGAAACGAACTTATTCTGTATTATTGTTGTTAGCTCCGAACTAACGTTCATGGAGCTACGGAATTTAGTAATAAATAATTATTCGTTCGTTATTAAGTATGTTCGATTCACTTTAAATGTGGTAAAATCTCTTGTACGTTATGATTCACAGTATCACAGACTACGAAGATACAAGTTCGAGTTCGTGAGTTCTTGGTAGTTCTTGCGTTGAAATTGTTCTTGAGTTCCTTCTCCATGGTGAAAAGGATGTGGGAATAACTCTTGAGTCCTAAGGTTCTGAGAGTTCTTGAATCCGTGTAACTTTCAGAAGGTTGTGCGAATAATTCTTGAGTCCCAAGGTTCTGAGAATTTTTGAATCCCAAGGTTCTGAGAATTTTTGAATCCCAAGGTTCTGAGAATTTTTGAATCCCAAGGTTCTGAGAATTTTTGAATCCCAAGGTTCTGAGAATTTTTGAATCCCAAGGTTCTGAGAATTTTTGAATCCCAAGGTTCTGAGAATTTTTGAATCCCAAGGTTCTGAGAATTTTTGAGCCCTCAGGTTTTGAGAGTTCTTGAGTCCTTAGTAACTCCCAAAGTTGTGATAGTTCTCGAATCTGTGTTACTGCTCTCCTTGAGGTTCTCGTCCCGTTTATAAGGGTTTTCCCCCAAGCTTGGTACGCCTTGAGGTCCCCACCATGTTCTGGTTATTAATCTATGAGTCTCTCTAATGAGAAACACAGATATCCAACAATGGTATGGACAAATTATCTGGTTGAGCAGTAATCCGGTCCAAGGAAAACTTTCTATAATCCGAGGGGTTAGGCCACTCATAAATCCCTTTACCCAAGAAATTGTTCTGTATATGTTTACAATGTTTTTCCTTTTGTAGGTTGATGTTAATTGCTGATGGGACTGGTTATAAAGGTCGTCTCAGGTACTAAGACCATATTGACAATCCAGGTATAAGTGAAAGCTTTTAAATGTGCAAAATAATTTACAGATCTTCACTCACAAGTTATATTGTCCCTGCAGCATCATTCTAAGCATTTGTTCATATCTGGATATATGTTCATTTGTCTGAACAATTATAAATGAATGTTAGTAAAAACAGAAGTATTCTTTTTTAAAAATATGAGTAACGATTCTTCCATAAAAACTCGAGCATTTTCATTTCATAAAATGAATATCAACGTATTATAATTCATTAGCAAATATTTTTTATATTTTAATATAAAATATCCAATATATGAAAATATTGGAAATCACATAATTCAGAATTAATAAGAATTAGTATAATAATTAATAATTAATATATTATTTTTTGAATTAATATAATAAGAATATAACTATAAGAATATTAGTAAATGTATATAAAATAATTTTTGCAAATTAAGTAAACATAGATGGTTTTCTGTGTGCTTTGATGAAAAATGCATAATTATCTATACCTTATATACAATATTAACTAACTGTAATTCTGTAACAAATCGTTTTTTTAATAAATATATAATATTTTTTTTTTTATGTGTAGATTAAGCCGCATAATCGTAGAATAATACAGCCAGAGGCATAGGGACATATGATCCATGATGAGCAGCTACAAACAAAAGCTAATATACATGTTACTTTGCTGATGATACTCGATATCCAAAGAAGTTCCTTAGAAGTAGAATGATAGAGGCCGTTCTATTATCAATTCTGAAAAGGTAAAGACGACCAGAAACATCGCTGGATAAATAGCCAATTCTCCTTCAGCGAATTTTAAATAGAGAAGAATATGTGATGTTACATTATTTTCATTGTCACTATTATATTAGGCAGAAGGATGTTATGTATTATTGGATAAATTATTTTTGGATCATGTAATATCTTTGTCTAATGTACTATTCACTGTTGAAAAAAATCTCTAAAATTGAATAATATAAAAGCAAAAAATATTCTTTAAAGCTGTCTAATCTTGTCATTTTTGGAAATATTTAGCGTTTTGATATAAAGGAGATTTCCCTTGAATATTCAAAATTATAAATAAAAAAATTCTATAAAACATAAGTATTTTTAATTATGAAATCAGAAATTATGAGAAATTATATTTCATTGTTTTAATATTGATTTTCCTTATCACACAATTAGATGTGTCTCTATATTGATCAATAGTATACTAGAAATAAATATATTCGTGAAAGTATTTTTATGATATATATTTCCTTTTAATTCTATGAATCAGATGTATTTTTTTTCATAAAATTCAATAATAGTGGAGATAATGTGATATCAGATATTATTCTTAAGTAGAAATTCGTTGAAGGAGAATTGAGTCATTTTTAGAGCATTATATGCAGCATCTTGAGCAGAAGTTAGTTCTTGAATTAGTTTTCTTGGTTTATTCTAAATTTTAATAATAGTACATACAAATTGCTGTGACTTCAAAGAACAAGAAATTTTTAATATATTTTTTTTTTGTAAACAACAATAAACTAATTTTGTATTTCATCTAATTTAAAATTCAAACATTTTCAATAAAATTATGAAAGTATACATTATTAGAATTAGAATCATATTTATCTTTTTTATATAATTTTGTGCTGTTATCTTCTTCAAGTTTTATAATTGTAAGTATATTGTATTATAAAATTCGCTCACTGGAAATTAAGAATTCATATTTTAATAAATTAAAAAATTAAAAAGTAAAAATAAAAAAGAATTTTTTAATATAAATTAAACTATTATTGTTCTATCGTTTACAATGCTTTAGAAATAATCATCTTAATTTTCAAATTCTTAACTTTTCATTTCATTTAGAGCATTTAAAACTTTATTCAAAATTTTGGATAAATTATTATTTTTAACACATAAATGCATTATAAAAAAATCAAATTTATAGCTTACACAACAATAAACGATACATAAAAACAAAACTTATAGTTCTTTCTAAAAATTCCTTTCTAAAAATTTCAAATATTCAAAATTTTTAATAATCTATTTTATTAAATGGAAATTAAAACATTTTAATAGCTATTGAATTAAATAACAAATTAAAATTATCTATTGTTTTTATGTCAATATTCTTAATATTTTAAATTGTTAGGAGTTTGTATTAAATACAGTTCTTCGTTTTAATAGAATATTTATTAAAATTTTTTTATAGATTTATGCAATAAATCAGAGAACACATAACAGAATACAATTTAAAATAATAAAATAACAAAATTAAATATATATCGTGAATTAATCAAATCTTATATAAATAATTTTTGCTAAATTTTTGATCAAATATCAATCATATTGAATCATCGAATAATTGTAACTGAATTTGAAAAATGAAAACCGAAGATATATTTTATTATACAATAAATGCGAAATGTCATGTATATCTTTAGATTCATTTAAAAATTTTCAAAAAATTTTTTCGCAAACTTTTTTCAACACTAAAAATTTATGAAACACGCAAATAGGATCAAGTTGCAAATGGATTTGTCAGCGATATTATATTAATGTAAGAATCATAAATAATGTCATTTTTTGGATGAAATATCGTGTACTTCAATCGATATGAAAAACAATTATCTGTTAATCTTTGTGGATATATCTTATACTGTATATATATCCAAATCGATGACGACAAATATCTAAAAGCGTATATTTTCTCAGCTTAAAAAATTATTGAATTCCAACTGAATAAATGACAAGGTACTGATGTGTCTCCGATATAAGGTTATTGTGAATATCGATGCAAATGCAAAATCATTCCTGCAACACAGCAAATATACTGAGGATAAAATTTTTTCAAGATTATGATCGCGCAGTATAGTTACTCAATTAACCAAAGACACATGTGTTTCTTCGAATTTTGATAAATTTGAAATCTCTACTATTCAAACAAAGAGAAAATGTAATTGTTAACATTGGTATCACATTTTAATTTTTCGTGAGCCAATTAGAATAAATTCCAACGAAGAATTGTCCAAGAAAAAGTTTTATTGCAAATGATTGGCTTGGCAATTGAAAAAAATTTAAGGAGAAACTTTATCATAACATATTACAATCTCATGTCTTATATCAAAAAATAGTATCATAATATCTTCTGATTCTATGATGGACCAAAGAGTTGCAAAAGAGCGAAAATATACAAGACAAAAAATAAGATATCATGATATGACAAAAAACTTAAGATAAATAAGAAGAGGAGATATAAATCTCAGGAAAAGTCACATCAGAATTGTAATGAAAGTGAAAATTTAAACGGAAAGAAATAGGGAATTTTACAAAATTATTTCTAAAATGACGAAAGAAGGTAATTAAACATATAGATGCAATCTTTTTACATAAGAAGATTTATTTATTTTCTGTATAAAATACAATATCTATAAAGGAAATCAATGATGAATCAATATCTCTATTGATAGAGATTGCCATCAAGAAGATATTTGATCTCCAATTCAATAATCCATCTTCTTATGATGCTGAAGTTTATAACAAAATTTAATATTAACTATAGCGAATTGATCATGCTACTAATAATAAAAAATTATTGTATGGTATTAAAATGAAAAGAAAAAATTTCAAAATTACTACAGAAATGAAGAAGACGAGAACTATACTTGAAAAAATGATGAATTATCTTGTGTTATTTCAGAAAAGAAAATAAATAAATGAAAGCATTTTGATAAGGAAATCTAAAGTAAAAGAAAAAGTACAGAATTTGCCTAGAGTTAGGGATTCAGCTGAGAAGACTTATAGACGAATCGAGAGAATATGAATTTCTCTTATCTCCAATGAAAAGGAAAACTTCTCTCTTTAATAAGAAAATCATTTTAGAACGCATATTATTGAGTAAAAAATTCTTAATAATTGAATTATTGAATTATTGAAGAAGATTTTTTTTTTACAAGATATATTCTATAATATATATTCTTATCTAACATGTATATTCTTAATAGACTTGATTAAAATCGAGATAGCCAAAAACTTGAGCAATTTTAGAGAGAATTTTAAAATAACTTTCAGGGAGATTATTTTATGATTCATATTTGTACTGTTGAATGCAAGAAAGGTTTTAATGATAATTAGTTTTTATTATCTTTAGAAAAGTTTGTTCACCAATATTGATTTAGAAAATATGTTATAATTTTGGTTTTAAAGATACAACAATGAAATTTACATATCATCTATAAAATAAAAATAAAATCTAATTGAGTCTAAATCTAATTTTATTTAAAAAAAATCTGAGACTTTTCTTGCATCCAACAGTAAAAATATAGATTCTTGAAATAAATATATCAAATTGTTATGGATAGATTGAAAAGACTTTTGTCAAGAATAATTAGATTAAAAATAAGAAAATGTAAACTTAATATAAATGTAGTATTAAAAAGAGAACCTACGAAGAGTTTTTTAAAAATATTATGGAATCCAAAAGGATTTCTCTTTGGAATATAAAGACGTTTCTTTCCATTAGCGTTTTATTTATATTAATTGTGCATATGTGTAAAGTACATAAGAACAATTATGGAATTGTTATGGATAAATCTAGAACGAAGAACCTGGTATATATACCAATTGCACTATGTATTAAAAATCCTGCAATTTTGCAGGCACATTTTGAAAGAATTAAGAGCCCTATTTTTATGTTGATGAAATTAAAGATGAATAAAAATCCAGATACTATTCAATGTAGAAATGACGTAGTATCATTAATGAATATACGTAGAGATTTTAAAGGATTGTGTATTAGATGTTATTCCTGTGAAATGTTACAAACGATAGTTTGTGGATGACATATGAACGAGCAATTAAACAATGATTTGACTTTCTGATAAATAGAAGCAAAGAACATAGAATAAATAAATGACTTAATTAATATCAATTGTACTGTGTGTATCACTGGAGAAATAACAATCTTAAAATAGTTACCGATGTAACAAAAGCCGTCCTTAAAGTAAAAGAATGATCAAAAAAAATGAATGATAATAAAATAAATTTATCTATCTTTCAAAAAGGTCTTAGAAGACATTTAAAAACTATCAGATCCAAATGGGCAAGATAATGGATATATATCTGCCTATTTCCCAATAAAAAAAGGCCAGAAATCAGAAATTTGTATTACCATGAAAGGTCCAAATAGAAGAGGTCCATTAGTATGCAGTAATATGGATCACTGTTGTTAAAAAAGATAATAATAAGATTAAATTGATTTGATACAAAGAATGTATTAATCAAAATGATAATAGCTTACCGTGATAGTGATAGCTTATGAACACTATCTCATATGTTATTACAGATAGACATATATCTGGTATGATTAAATTCTTAACGGAAAAACTTATTGCATCTCCAAGAAAAATCCAGAGGTATCCATCCAAACAATAGAGAATGATGGAAGAATCTGTAAACTGTGAATTACTAATTATGAAGAACTATAAAATAAATTAAAGTAAAAATGAAAAGTTAAAAAAGAAATAATAAAAAATGATATGAATATAATTTCTCTAATTAGATTAAAAGAAATATAAAAAAGATTTACATTTTTGGATTGTCCTTTTCCTCCAATAATGCACGAATAGTCACATTTGGCTATAAATTTAAGGAACTGGAAGATCACCGATTCTATACAAACAAATTGTATAAAATATGACTATGTATAATCGATTCATCAATCTAACACTTGATTAATGATCAGAGATTTCTATGGATTATGATTTATTATCATTAATATTTTATATTCTACTTTTAGAATTAAATTTAATGGAAATGTTTTCATTGTTATGACTATGTTTCTCAGAAAATATTATTATATAGGATTATTACCTTTTTATCATTGTTTTACTAATTGTTTCCTCTTTTAATAATTCTTTTTATTTCTAATTCCAATATTTCCACTTTATTTGTATTTTTTGTGTTTTTTCTACTTGATGAATTTAATTTTCTTTTATTTGATAGCAATATTAATTTTTACAAATTTTGATATTTTTTGATGATGATTTTAGATGATAATTTATCTATTAATATATATAATGATTTGTTTATTGATCAATTAAGCATATCTGTTGATACGTTTTGCTTATCGATATTATTTCTTTTTATATTATAGATACCATAAAATAAATTTTTCTAATTTGTTGTATTTTATGAAAATATTGCTTGTAAAAAATAATTTTTTTTTGGTACATTACTTAAAAAATTTAATAATAAAAATTGTATGAATAGCGACAGTTTTAATTTTAATTTTAATTTAATTATAATTTGTCCCTATATATTTGTAACTTTTTTTTATTTCCATAAATGTATCTTCATTTCTTTATAATCAACAAGTAAATAAATTATACTATATTCGTATGTTAAATGTTATTGTAAAAAACATACTTGAACAATTATGCGATAAATAAGTTTCGATATTTTTATTTTGACATAGATTTTAAAAATGACTTAATGATAAAATGGAGTTTTTTAAATTATATTGGAGCAATAAAAAGAATATTATATAATATAGCTCATTATATTTTAATTATAAAAATTTTTTTATAATATTATTAACTAGTTGATGCTAACTACAAATAAATTTATTATTATATATATCGATGTTTATGAATCGTATGGCAAAGGAGAAAATAATTTGTTTGAAAAATAATTTCCTGGGTCGGATAGAGTTTACAGATGATGAAGCTTTTAGGTTTGATAATCATTTAATCAGATGAGATGACATAAAAAAAAAAATTCACAAAAGCAACGTATAATTGAATATTATAAGATTATAATAGCAAGAAAAATATCAGAAAATATTTTATGCCAGAAATTTAAAATATTTTTAAACGAAAGATTTAATTTATCTTAATAATAAATATCTTTTAACAGGAAAATCAAGAAATGGCTATTCTTGGAAATATATTATTTTGGTTAGAACTGGAAATTACATAAATATTGAAGAAATTTCGAAACACGTGATACTATTTATACTATATATAAAATACTATGTATTTTAACACAGGATCAATAAAATAATAAGAAAATTATAAAAAAAATAACAATATAATTAGAAGAAAAAAATACTTGTCTTTTTTTATTATTTAAAATTATTTTATGTACGAATATAAATATAAATCAATAATGCTTTACATGATTCGATACATTTAATATTTTCATTTATGTATTTTCTTTTAATATACAATTTTAATATATTTTATAGTAATTCTTATAACAAAATCATATATTCGCGATTTAATTAAATCTTCATTCTGCTCAAAACTAATCGTTTCACAGTTATGGATATATTAAAATAATTCAATTTTTGATTAAATTTTAACGTGAAATTGATCACATCCGTCTAATTCTGAATTTAAATTGCTTTTGAAGCAAGTAAACGGAAATATTTATTCTTAGAAAACAAAAGCATTGTATAATTTTTTACCGCTTTATGCGTTTTCGTGACTGATGGCAAAACATTGTTGATAAATTTCATGGCTATAATATATTATTCATGGCTATAATATAATTGCATCCATTTCATGCATAAATTTCTATTTCACGTTGCAATTTTTTCAAACTATTTGAAATGATTGATATGATTTAGATATTTTTTGGTAATTGCCTATTGAAAAATGAAGATGTTCATTAATATTATTTTTTCTTTGATAAATTCGTTAAATTAAAAATGATATCAAATTGTAGTAATATTTTTCCACGAATAAATTGGGAATAAAAAATTAATAAAATAAATATATATGAATCAAAAAATAGAAAAATAATATTATCATACATTGTTTCAAATCGATGTGATTGTCATTCAGTAGTTTACAAGATATGCCTTATCAGAAAACAGAAATATAAAGTCTATTTCTGTTTTATATTTTCTGCGATATATTATAAATACAATTTTATAAAATTTTGATACCAAGAAGTTGGGTAAAACTTCTGAAAAATATTTATTTCTGAAATAGAAACATATTCTCGTTCGGCCATTTTGCGAATTATGCGGAAAAGCAAATGCGAATGATAAAATAATAGAGATAGATAGCGTGGCCAGCAATGCTGTCAGAGAATATTTAAAAGCACAATTCTATATATTTTTATTCGATTTATTATGAAATTGATTACTTTAAAACCATGTAATTTTTTTGAAATATTACAGAAACGATCAAAGACCAAGTGTTTCAAGCATCGGGCACAACAACGATCAGCTCTCAGAGAAAATTTGGAAGTTTGGCGAGATTTCATGGATAAGCGATCGAGTAACATCAAGGACAAAATATCAAGAATCTAACTTTTAAATTATCTGCAATATATGCAATATAATATTGCATATAATGTTGCAATATTATATGGCATATAAATTTGTAGCTCTCCATTTTTTGAATCTTTGACTTCGAATATTAAAAAAATCGATTCATCATTTATTAAGAAAACACTCGATTCAGTGTTATGAGAAAGGAAAATATTATTGAATAAATTAATATGGAAATCGATAGAAATAAAGATTCATTTTTTCGATAGCCCCATACATCGAATATCAATAAATCGATTCATCTTTTAAGTAATAGAAATAAATCCACACAGTAAAACATTAAAATATTGGCATTAAAACGAAAAATATGATCGAACAAATTGTTAACATTAACATGGCAATGAGATCAGTCGATACTGAAGAATAATAATATAAAGCATAAAAGTTTCGTTTCCGGTAACCTCATAGATGTCAAAACCGATTTACTCTTTAGTCGATTATTCAGTGTTATCAGAACGAAAAGTATGATCGAATAGATTGTGAAGACTATGGCAATCATAGAATTAATAATGGAGATCAATCGATACTGATGAAGATCAATGTAAAATATAAAAAGATTAGTTTTCGATAATCTCGATAATATTAATGATCTTTTAATAATAATAGAAAAAATTCAACTTAGACAGTATGAAACAGATTGTCAACATTACGTAGAATTAATGATGGAGATCAACCAATACTGATGAAAAAAAATGTAGAGCATAGAAAAATTCGTTTCCGGTAATCGCGTATATCAATAAACTGATTTATTCTTTAGTAACAATAGAAAATAGTCGATTATTCAGTGTTATCAGAAAAGAAATCATCAAACAAATTATTAAGATTAAACAATCGATTATTATAGAATCAATACACGATGGAGATCAATCGGTACTGATGAAGATAAATGTAAAACGTAGAAAGATTCGATTTTCGATTCTGCGATCTGACTCGAGTCAACTGAGACTAGATAGAGCAGTCTAAAAAAAGACATCAATTCTATCATGGAGAAGTTTCAGTTGACACGGTAGTCATTGTTGAAGGTAACAGATAGCTTTTCTTGTTCGTCAAGGCATTCAAATCCATGTGCATCATATTCTTATGGAAAGAAAACAGATATCAATAGTTTGATATCAATGGAAATATTTTGCTTATATATTGCTCATGACTTTACGATAGAAATAACGTGAGAAAACTTTCGAAAACAGAATTCTCAAAATAGAAAATTGATTCAAGGAGAAAGAATCTATACAGATCACTGATGGAATTAGTAAAATTATCTATTGAAATATGGAATACTTCGATAGCAAATTGAGGTATCTTTGTGTATAATCTAAAATTGATGTTAAATGGATAAGACGATCTAATGCGGGAACAAATTGAGGAATTAAACTTTGAAACAATTTGAAACCGAAAAATGTGACTCAACAATACAATTCTCTACTATCTCTAAAGCAAAAATCTGCAACAAATCATGTCGTCGGCGGTCGAACTTGGCACAATTGACTTGGATATTTTACGCGAATAACGACATCACAAAGAGTGAGCGTGGAAAAAGCTGTATCGTTGCAAAACTTTTAAAAGATATCTCAAAATATTTTCTATTAGATTTAGATGAATTTCGGTTGCAAATTACTTGGAAGACATATAAAAGAAGAAACGTTTTCATAAATAGTAAAATCACGCAACTACCGTCTCTAGTAATTTTGCTTACTTATCAAAATTTTAAAAAAAATTTGATTCGAAAGAATTTCAAGGAATTTCAATTTTGGAAGAGAGAAAATTAAAAATCAAAAAATGGAAGCATAATTGTCGTCACCATATAATTATAGTAATAGATAATAATAAAAGTGATTATTTTGAAACGATGACAAAAATACGAAAGAAATAGGAGGACATTCAGTATTATCAAAAAAGAATGGAATTATAATCGAAAAAATTGCTAAATTTGAAAGAATGCAATTTCATGAATAAAATCGAACGATCGAGTCAGCAAATTAACGAATCATTTTTTACCTATCACTAACTCAATCATTGTGATTATGAGTTATACTATCATGTCATCAATTTATTATTTTTAGAAGGCTTCATTAGAAGTAATTCAATCTTATTAAAAAGAAAATGAAGCATCAAAATTAATGACAATCAATCAGTAATCGGCTGCCATGAACAATTGGATACGACTAGCATATAGAGATCAGCCAACACTGCCATCGAATACTGACGAAAGAGAATGAAGAGCTAAGTTTCAGTTTAGCTTCATGATTCAGGAAACCTTTTGAGACTGGACAAAATAGTTTGAAAGGAACATTATATTTATCACGAAAAAATCTCAGCTGACAATATTAATATTAATGGCAGAATGGTTGCAGGTCAAGTTTAGTACGAATGAAGAATTCGTACATAAACTACTGATGAAATATTCTATTGAAATATATAACATTTTTCGATAGCAATTTTCAAATTTCAAACATAATAGCGATCTGTTTCGTGTATAATCTATTGATATTGAATCAAATTAGTTTTGGATATAGAAAAGAGGAAACGACTGGAAGAATATACTTTGAAAACGCCTTGAAACCGAAAGACGCGACACAGATCGTGTTAATTGAATCATAGTGTCGTTGACGATCGAGCTTGACACAATGTGTCCAAAAAAAGCGAACGTGGAAATAAGTTGTATCGTTGCAAAACATTGAGAGATATCATTTTTCCCGTGATCCAGACAAACGATCAATTCAGTTATTGAATATGGAGAATATTAATTACTTACAAAGATTGTATGAAAAGGGAAAGTAATAAATCAAATAGTCAAAAATCAGTTGTTTATGAAATCGAGGTAAGATTTGATAATTATTGAAATGAAGAATGATTTTATCAAATTATGGCACAATAACCATCATGGTTATTTAACTTAATCGAGGCTTTAGAGAGGATGTGAATCAAATATTGGGAGAAACAATAATCAAGGAAAACAAATTAAAAAATAAAGATTTTTTTTTATCTTTTAATTATTATTGTTTTCACGTTGAAATATATATATTTTGAGATTCAATTCTGTCACTTATTTAATTTCAAAAAGAAAGCAAATCTGGAACTTGAAATCTTGAAAATCCATTCGATGATATAGATCTTATCCATATTTTCTTTAATTGAATCGGAAGAATCAATGACGATAGATTTTGACATAATAGAATTATAGTGGCATTGAAAAAAAAAACTAGAAAAATGTAGAAACTAAAAAAGTATAAAAATGTTGATGTATCATTGCAAAATTTTGGGATATATTGAAAAATTTTTTCCATGATTAGACAAATGATCACGAATACTAATTATTGGAGAGATTACGTAAAAGAAGAAGGTATCAAAAGTCAATTATTTTATAATCAACATTTCATAATCATTAAACGAAAGAATATATTTATTATGATGTAATCTCTCTATGGTTATTTAACCTAATTATTAAGATTTTAGCGAAATTGATTTTACAGAATATGAATCAGATAGTGGGAGAAGCAAAAATTAAGAAAAACGAAATTAGAAAAATAAAAAATTTTCATCTTTCAAAAAAAGAAATACGAAAGGATAACTGCCACAACAAAATATCGCAGCAACAGTGAAAATGCTTGAATTTTAAAACCATGTAAATCATATCAAAAATATCATAATTACTCATGATCTATATGTCGAATTAGAAATTTTTATTTAATAGAAAAAAAATTAAATTCAAGAATCAATTAAATAGATTAATAGAAATGGATTAATTTAGAAATTATAAATTCGTTTCAAATGCCCAAAGACTTTTCAGTACATCTATTCAATAGATTTTTTCATAAAATATGTTATTTTGGGATTTTACCTATTCCTAGTATTGATCTAAAAAATAATATATTAAAAACACAATGGAAAAGCCGATTCAAATTATTGTTGATTGAAAATTCTTGATTTTTTTAAATGATGAGTTATTAATCAGTATTGGTGTTCATACATTGATCTGATAGAACATTGTTTTTGCATGGACTTAGTTTCAGTAATATTTTATTTATATATTATTATTAATGTTAATTAATAATAAAAATACTAATATTAATAAATATATTAACATAACTTAATTTATTCATTAATAGTAATCGTTTGAGTGCCAAGCAGCGTGATCAAATTATTCAAATTCGAAAAGTGCTATTTTTGAAATTCAGTGCTCAATCTTAATTATTTAATTTTTGAACCGTAATTTTTTTTATGCAAATTATAAATCTTTTTTTATCTATATTCATGTTCAATTACTCTTATTCAATAAACATGTAAAATAAACAGATTGAAAATTTTATAGAATTATTATTTAAAATCAAAGATTTTTGTTAGTGAATAATCAAATTTTATAACATATGTGTTTATAAAAATATAATGGATAAACTCTCTCTTTATATTGTATACATTTAGATGAGACATTTTTATTATTAGTATTTATTAATGCAGATTTCACACTGTCGTTAAGTCCTAGTAATTTTGTTAAGCCAAGTATTTTTTTTCTTCTTTTCCATCCATCCAGATAATGATTTCATTCTTTAAATAATTTTTGAAATAAATTCTAGAGGAAACATTGCTTTCTTATCAACAATTTTTATATATATAATATATACATTTAACATCATTCGGCCGATTATATTAAATGCAATTTTTTCTGTATCGTCATTCTTCACAAATAGATATACAATAATTTGCTGCATTTATTAATGATGTCCATAAAGATTTTTGTAAGAATTAACTATGTATGGTTTTATTAATTGTTTTTCTGTACCATGCGATTTGATTATTATTGTTACATTTTGATTTAATGCATAGTCATAATGCATATATCAAAATTAATACATTTTTTTTTATATACGTAAAATAAAAGTTTCACATCTTGAAAATATTTGACTTCATTTATGTTAACTTTTTTCACCTCTCTTTTAATTTTTTTTTCTTCTTTCTTCTTATGATGCCAATTAAATATATATTTCTACAAAAATAGAAATACAAATATTTAAATTAAATAGTTAAATTGTTGCATGATTCCTTAAACTTGAACAATGATTTTTTTTCAATAAATTTATTCTGTTATATGTATAACAGAGATCGTGCTTTTTTGTTTCATCGTTATTAGTTTTCAATTTTTGTGTCTTAATAATTTAAATAATATTTTGAAGATGAATTACAGAGCATCGAAAACTTAATGCCACATCGATGATGTTTTTTACTTGATAAATATTGTGTCATCCTTGAATATGTCCGATTCATAATTCTTTATGGAGTACATAATAATTTGGCGTATAAATTGTTTTCTTTGTTGTTTGATAGAAAACATAAATTATCGATTAAATGGAAACTTATTTTTTGAAAACATCTTTCGAAATCAAAATATATTCTGCTAGTTTTCAGTCCAATGTGAATATGCATTTAGTTTTCTCGTATTTCCATTTCTAGCAACAACGTTTTGATCTTCTTTACAATTACTGATTTCCAATATCCTTTATCCTTGAGAATTGCCGTATTATATATTGCATTAATTGTTCGACATATTTGTTAGTTTCTACAATCATTAATGATATTAGAGAAGATTCGAAAAATAAATTTAAAAAATTTAATTGTTTGAATTATGGAAGAAAAATTGCATAATAGACCAAAATTTTCGATGTAATCAATATATCACGATAATATATATGAATTTTCTCAATAATTTTTGTGAATGTCCAAGCATTTAGTAACCAAATTGTTGTAGAGTTTTTGAGTGAGAATTTGAATTATCATTTTCTTTATCAGAAATGCCCAAATGTTTTTTTCGTTTGGAAACAGGAGCTGTCTTCTTTATTATCATTCCCATTTACAAAATGTTGAATTTTTTGTCCAAATCTTTGAAATATCTTTTTTTTTTTCAATCATTGTATTTTAAAACTAGTATGATACATGAATATTGAATAAAATTGAATAACTGAAACTTAAATAAAATAATAATAAAGTAATCTTTTTGGTTAATATAATATAACACGTAATATTGTAAAATAGAATTTTTATATATTCTATATAAAATAAATTACAATTCTTAGATGTGACACTTTCACCACTTTCAGCAAATATAACAACGATTAATAATAAAAAAAAAAAATAAATAAAAAAAACAAATATCGCACCATTTAGCATTTTTCGATATTTGAAGAAATATGATTGCATTGCTTGGCATTTATCAACACGAATTTTTTAAAGACTTCTGACTTTTCAAGTTGTAAATTCATAATATATTCTTTTTGTTATATATATTTTAAATCTCATAAAATAATATTATATCGGATAGATCTATTCCTGAATAGATACCTGAAAGATCTTTGGCATTTTGAAGAACATCTTTAACTTATAATTCATTTTCGATTTGAGATCTTTTATATCTTTTTTAAAGAAGATGACAAAAATGTATTGATTGATGGAAAGTTTTATAAAAAAAAAACATTAAAGTGATTTTACTTTTTTTTTTATGAAATAAAAATTTCTAATTTTATTTATAATTCTCTATCTATGTATATATTTGAATAATATGAAATTATTTTATTTTTGATACGATCTCTAAAATTTATATATCTCTGATATATTTTAAGTTATATTTATTTGAATAAAGTTTTATTTTATTTTTTAATTTTATAAATATAATGTGATGCAATTAAAAACGATAACATTTCATTTTATAAATTAAATTTTTTTCAACAGATGTTATATTTAAAATTAGAAAAGTTTTTGACTAGTTTTCAAAGAGTAAAAATAATTGCTATTTTTAAGAAATAATTAGTGTTTTCACTATTAATTAATAAAATAATAATTAGTTTTTATTCGTCAATTTTTACAATAATAAACATTATTTCATAAATCTTTGAGTTTCTATAGGGCATAGAAAAATCATTAATTATATCATTCACCATTTAGTTTCAAAAACAAAGCAAATTATAAGTAAAAGTTTTTATTTCAGATAATTGTGAAATTGATTATGATTATGAAATTTTAAAACGTATGTTACAGAAGCGATCAAAGACCGAGTATTTCAAGCACCGATAATGATGCCAGTATTAAAGGATATTTGAATGCAATTTTATTAAAAATATTATTTTAATTTTATTAAAACTAGCCGAACGTTCGAGAAGCAAGTTAAAGCTTGATTCACCCTGTCTATATTAATATTTGGATCATTGTAATGTCATCAATGATGTCATCATGTCATTAATTAATTACTTTTAGAATCTCAACAGTTCCGGTTTGTTCACCTTTGGTTAACGTTAAAAAAAAATTCGATTAGTCGATATTTTAGAAGAAAAAAAATTATTATTGTAAAGATTAATGTGATAATCAGCTGTCATAGATGAGTCGATAGTCAATATTGCTATCAAATATTGATAAAGGAGAATAATTTACAAAGAATCGCTAAGTTACAGTTCAATTTCGTGTTCACGAGTCCATGATTCAAAGAATCATCTGAAACCAGACAATGAAGTTTGGGGAGGCTTTTCTTTTTGATCAATATTGCACTAAGAAGTATATTTATGAAGAAGATAATGAAAGAAATATTTATTGCTCGTAATTTTAAACGATCACGAATGATAAAATAAAATTTTTGAAGCTTTTAACATGAAAAACTTATTCAAAAATATCAAAGATGAAGAAATATCTATATAATAATGCCATCGTTCGAGAAGTCATGAGGCTGGATAAAATAATCTTAAAGAGATATTAATCACAAAAGAGATCTCAGCTAAAAATCGATGGCAGGACTATCATCTAGAACAGTAGAAAAAGTTTTTTTGTCAAGATTAATCGACTAAAAGATTCAAATTGTGTTTATACATCTTGAGGTATACTTAATGCTCCTATAGGAAGTAGAGAATCAATAACAAAATAAATATTTATCGTAGTTTTATATGATAATAAATATTATAAAAAAAAAAATAATAAAATGGAGCCTTTGAAGATAGAGTTTTCAAAGTGGGAAACTGGTTCAAATATCAAGGACAAAGAAGTACATAAATACATGATGAAATATTTGTTTCATCGAAATATTGAACATGTCGATGATAAATTGCAACATGACACGATCTGTTTCGTGTGTAATCTATTGATCCTTAAATCAAGTTGATTTTGGTGGAAAAATAGAAAAAAAAAAAAATGGTTGAATTTATTTTGAAAATATCTTAGAACTGGAAAACACAATTCAGCGATCAAATCTTATTCATATTTCCGCCAACTGAATCTCAAGAATCGCAATATCGTCGACAATCAAACTTGGCATAATAGAATGATCGAATATCGAAAAATGTAAATGTGGAAAGTACCTGTATCATTGTAAATCATTGAGAGATATCACTATATTTATATAGTCGTGATCTAGACCAAAAAATAATGAATACCAATCATTGAAAAGATTGTGTGAAAGAAAAAAGAATTGGTGGATAAGGATCAGAAGTCAATTGCTTATGAAAGTGAAATAAAATTCGATAATGGCTATTACAGTCTATAGTTATTTAGCCTAATTTAAAGAGGCTTCGGTGAGATTCGAAAGAATCAGATAAAATTAAAAATAAAGATTTTTTATTTTTCAATCATTATTGCTTTATATCATATATTTTGAGTTTAGATTTAATTCTCTCGCTCATTTAATTTCGAAAAGAAAGCAATTATAAATAACAATTTTTATTTCTTATGATTACGAGATTGATTATTTTAGAACTATATAACAAAATAATACAGACGAAATCAAAGACTGAATATTTGAAACATCAGTAACGAGCCAGAGAACATTTGGAAGTGCTATTCTATGGAAAAAGTCAAAAGATCAAATAGCAAGGTAAATCTTTAGCCTTATCTATTACTATTACTGTAATACCATCATATTATCAACTTATTACTTCTTGGAATTTCAATAATTTCAGGTATCTTGCCTTTGGTTAGCACTAGAAAAAACTCGATTACTCGGTGTTATCAAAAGAGAAAAGAAGAATCATCAAAAATACTAATAATCGGCTGTTTAGACGAATAGATGCTATGCCAATACGATGGCATGGATATTGTTGAACCGCCAATAAAAAGAAGACTGAAAGAAGATGATGATCTAGTAAGGAATTTCTAAGTTTCCGTTTAGCTTCGTATGATGCTCATGATGCTCAAAGAATCATTTTATTTCAAGAGAGCGGATTGAGCAGTATAAAATATCATTCCTATCATGGAGAGATTTCAGCTGACAATGTCGATATTAATAGCAGGATGATTGCAAATATATATATATATATTGCAAATATATTTTCTTGTCTTTGAACAAGATTATATCTTATAATAAGAATATAATCTAAAGATTCAAATTCATGTGCACTAGGAAATATTCATATAGGAAGAAAATAATCAAAGATAGGAGAAATATTTATTATGATTTTACAATCGTGAAAAAGACGATAAAGTACTTCAAAGATAGAATTCCACGTGAAAAACTGATTCAAAAATATCAAGGACAAAGTGATATTTATATGTATCATTAATGAAATATTCGCTACGATATCGAAATGCCATCATAATGAACGATCTATTTCGTGTGTAATCTATTGATCCTAAATTATTAAGTCGATTTTGATAAAAAAAAAAAAAGGAAATGCATGGAAATTGAAGGATTTATTTTGAAACAACATCTTGGAACTGGAAAACACGATTTGATGATACAGATATATTTTCCTCAATCAAGAATCAATATCCACAATAATCGAGCACAATAGCGATAACAATACCAGAAAAGATGAACGTGAAAGAAACTGTATCATTGCAAAACATTGGAAGATATGATGAAGAAACGCATATCAGTAATTTAGAAAGATCGTGTGAAGGAAGAAAGACTTCAGTGCATACTAGAATTAGAATATAGTCGTCTAAAAAAACGAGATAATATTTGATCACTGAATTAGGGAATGATTTTATCAGATTATATTTTATAATTAGATTTTGAGATTAATTTCGAAAAAAATCTCAATATGGATTAACTGGAATTAGAAAGAGGGAGAAGCAAAAATGAAGGAAACGAAAGCATAATTATCGCCATCATAGGAGCAATCATCAATCGCAGCAATTAATGGCTACTTTGATGTCATGTAAGTAATATTAAGTATATTATAATAGTCGAAGATAGTCGAATCAGAAATTTTTATTTGATAGGAAAAAAAATTAAATTAAAATTAGATTAAAAAATTAAATTAAATGGATTAATCGAAAATGATTAATTTAGAAATGCCTATAGACTCTTTTGATACTCCTTTGATAGGTTTTTTTCATAAAATATTCCATTTAGACAGACCTAAATTATTAAAATTCTTACACAGAATTTCTCAAAATTTTTAGAATTCACAGTTTATAATTATAAATATTTAGAATTTCAAAAATACAGTTTGAAATTAGAGTTCAACATTTTAAACAAATATTAAATTATTTAACATAAACGTAATTCATCAATTTTTTTAAAAATAGCTCGAGAAATATGTATAAATAGTTATTTTATGAATTTATTAAATTTCAAATGATTTGTTGATCAATATTAATGCAGTAGTTACGTTGATCTGAAATAAATATATTTAATAACATTGCGTATTTATGCTATCTAGTGTTTTATCTAGAATATATTGTTATTAATATTAATATACACTATTATTATATATATATTATATAATATATAATATTATATAAAATATTCCATTGATTATTTTTTAGATTTGCATGTAACACTAATATTACATATTATATAATATTATGGTAAAAAATAATAAAATTATGTTAAAAAATAATCAATGGTAGAATCAAAATTCACATTTTAAAATATGAATTGAATTTTTAAAATGAGAAACAAAACATAATTTAATTGGTGAATTATTTTATATTTTAATATAAATTCTAATTTATTTTTTTATTAAAATAATTAATTATTTATGAAGATAATATATTTTTGCACATACAAAATAGGATAATTATCATTTTCATATTGCTTTATTTCATATTTGTAAAAATTAAGAATCAAAATATAAAATATTTTATATAATATTTTATTTTTTAAAAAATCATCAAATATTATTATTAATATTTTTTTTTTATCAAAATCGGTTTTGCAGATTACAATTTACGATTACAAATAAGATTTATAGAAATCGCAACTTGTAGTATTGTTGGTCACATTGTTCAAAGAAATATTTTTTAATATTCTATTTCCATAGGAATAATATTTTTTAATCATTTTATCTGTAGCTTCTGGAATATTGACAGTTTCTTTTTGCATTTTTTCATAAAGAAACGATTCTTATTCTAAATTGGCTAATAATTTCCAATGTCGATATATGTAAAAGAATAATCGGCATTACTAATAATTGTATGGGAAAGTAATTTTTATAATTGTAATATAAATAGCTGTTCAATTATCGTTTAATTATATGGATTATATTATTTTTGTGTAATTTTTTCAATTTTCATCGACATAATTTAGAAAATTATTGTTATTGAAAAATCCTTTAATTATTTATAATCGCTTTTTTTTTATTGAATTGGTCTATATTGTATATGAAATTTCAAGTAATTGGACATACTCTATTATGCTTTGGCATAATTAAAGATATTGTTGATATTCTTATTTTATATGAATAATCTATTAAAAGTAAATCTATTATAAAACAAACAGTTGAAAGATATTCAAAAATAAAAAAGGATTTAAAAAAAATTGATAAAATTTTATTTAAATTTTTACAGAGAAAACAAAAATTTATTTACCAGAGAGATGAAGAAAAGAATGTAAATTAGGTTTTTTTACAAGTTACAAAATATATATTTCAAGTAATTTTTATTTCTACTGACATCGTGACATCTAACACCAAGTATGTATAATCTTATAATAAATAATAAAATTTTGAAAATTATTTATCTAGTTTTTAATTTTTTATAGATCAGAAAATGATTTTACAGGAAGAGATGAAATAATAATGTCGGAGAAAATAAACCAGACCTGCCTTCATTTCAAGAAGATAAAAACCCAAGGAAAAAAAAACGAATTGCAATGTCAAATGTTTTATAAAAAATTTGAAATAGAAACAAAAAAAAAATATAGAAAAATTAAATAAAAATAAAAATAGATATTTTTTACATTTCTACCACACTTTAAAATAATATTACTTAGCGATATAAAATAAAAATTAAAATAGAAGGAAATCAAAATCTAGAATAGATATATAAAAAATATTCGTGGATTCGAAATTTGAATAAAAATTTATTAGAACTTTATTTATTTGTAAAAAAATGTTAATAAAAAATTATACATATTTTTAAAACAAACATCATTAAACAATTATATATTATTATTATCTTGTATTTATTATTACTTATTTCTATTATCTTATTTTCATTATTATATATTTGTAACATATTATTATTATATACTATGAATATTATAAAATACTATGAAAATGTTCTAAGTTTTAAAAAATTTACATGTATTATATATATAAGTATTCATACATTTTTAATTTTAAAAGAAAAATAAGAAATTTTCAAAAACATAACAAAATTCAGTTAATTTGTAATTTTAAAATTAGAATTATCTATAAATTATATAATTATTTTAAATTTTTGCAATATTTTTATATTCATTAAATTTCTGATTATAAGACTGAAACTGTTTTCTAAAAATACATTTTTAAATTTTTTTTTTTAAAAATATGACAATTTTGAATTTTTTCATAATTCCATTACATCATCTAATTTATATCTAAAGATTATGAAATTTTCTAGTCTTAGAAAATAGATTCTACAAATTATACAGCATCTATTGTTGCGTATCATGCTTTGGATCATTATCTTGCAAAAATAATTGCTTAATTCCATTTTGTTTGCACTAACTTAAAAAGTTAATACATTCACATTCATATATCTTCAAATTGTAGCAATTCTATGCTTTATATTCAGTTGCAAATTTTTCTTCTCATATAATTTTTATTTTTCTCTGCTACACTATCATTTTTCTCATACAAACGTGATATTTTATAAAAACATTGTTGTACTCTTGTGCAAATTGTAATCGGTTTTTTTTTGTTAACTTCATTCCATTTATTAAATATTTCTTAAAAGCTATTTTCATTTCTCATAAAAAATTATTATGCACTATACTATATTATTATATACATTTACATTATTTTTAACTTCAACTTTGATTTATTGCAAAATTATTTTTGAATTTTATTTGATTTTTCGAATTATTTATTATATTTTTCGAATTATTATATATATATATTATACATAGTGGCTACTCATTTATTATTTTTGTCTATTTCTTGGATTATTGTTTTTGAATTTTTTTATTAATAATTATTTGAATCGTGTATTTAAAATTTTAGATATTTCATTCAGAATTTTATATTTATTATATATATTTAATATTTAATATATAATAATAATTTATCTTTTTTTTTTGAATGGTGTTTTTTTCGTTCCATTTTACAGTTATTGAATTTATATTTAAATTTAAAACATATTATACATTTAAAACATATATTATAACCAATATAGATATATTGATATTAATATGGATTATGTTGTTATTTTATATATAATTTTACAATTCAAATACGATTATTTATTACACGTATATTTTCTACTAATCTTATTTATAATTATATTATTATAATCTATATTTTATTTATTTTTTTTGTTAATATAAAAAATATAGATAGATAAATAATTTTTTAAATGAAATTTATTTTAGAGACTTCTTAGAATATGTATGGAATAATTTTTTGATAATAAACAAAATTTTTATTTAAATTAATGATTGTATAAATAATTTTTATACTCATTCTATATTAAATAGCATATCAAATGCTGCATATATATTTCATTTTTCTGCATATCTGGAAATACTTAAAATCTTCTATACTTCTCAATCTATTCTTATATTCCACTACTTTTAAATTTATATAATAAACATTTTTTCTTTTATTATTATAAAATCTCATATAAATCTCATATCATTTTTGTATGTTACATGGATAAGAATATTTATGAGAGATCTTTGGACAAAATTTTTAATTTATAAATTAATTCATATTCGATTTGAAACGCCTAATATTTTTTCTAAAAGAAATACAAAAAGTACATCAATTGAGAAAAAAGAATAGTTTTATTTAAAAAAATATAAAAAATATTAATTTTAAATTTTTATTAAATAAAAAATTTTCTAATTTAATTTCATTTTTTATGAAATAAAAAGTTCTTTTTTAATTTATAATTTGCTTCAGCTCTATCTATCTATCTGCGTAAATTATGTCAAAATACATTTTTATATTTCTGATACTTTTTGAATTATATTTCATCAAATATGTTTAATTTTTACTTCATTTAATTTTGTAAATAGAATATGATGCAATCGAAAGCAATTTTTACTTATAAATTGAAATTTGTTCAACAGATATTATGTTCAAAGTTAGAAAATATTATGACACAGAATGATTGCTATTTATATTAAATATTAAAAATATTATTAAACTTAGTTTATTATCAACATTAAGATTTTGTATGTTTCAATTATTATTTATTTCAATTACCGTTATGTTTCAATAATAAGCATTATCATAAATATTTGATTCTTAAATAAATAGATAGGTTTAATTCAATTATCAATAATCATTTGATTTCAAAAAAAGCAATTACAAATAATCATTTTGGATGGTTATATATAAATTAATTACTTTAAAATCGTATAATATTTGCGAAATGTTGCAGAAACTATCAAAGATAAAAAAACATCAACAAGTCTCTCAGGGAACATTTGAAAATATGCAATTTTTCACTAATAAATGATCAAACAGCATCGAAGATAAGATATCTACAATAACAAATCATTCCATTATTTGGAAATCCGTCAATATTGAATTATTCTTTGATTAAAAGAGATTTGATCGGTCGGTATTATTAAAAGAAAAAAATGCATCATCGTGCAAAATTAATATAACAATCGGCTGCCATAAATAAGTCGATATCACAGCAACGCGAAAGTCAATACGACATTATCATTAATTACTGACGAAAGAAATATTTGTTGATTCGATTCGCTTTGTATCCTTGGCGCCAAAGAATTATCTGACTCCAGACAGAACAAGTGGTAAAAAGTCGATAAAAATATCAATTCTATCAGAGAATAATTTAACATAACATAGTCATAATTTAAATCGGATAACTTTTATTCATCGAAGAATTTAAATACATATGTTTGTGCAAAAGGCATATTTTATATGATCTATATGGAAAAAAAAAGTGATAAACAAATATTTATTGGCTTTAAACGATAGATAAACGAAAAAAGATAATGAAACTTTGAACTTGCAAAGATAGAGTTTTCAAAATGAAAAACTGATTCAAATTTAAAAACGAAGAAATCTACATAAATCACTAATGAAATATTTGCTATGATATTGAATATCTTTTTCGTTAGCAATATTTAAATTAAAGCATGACGAAAGAATCTGTTTCGTATATAACTTGTCGTCCTGAATAACCAAATTCATGATCTAATGAGGCAAAGATGAATTTTATGCGAATGGGTTAGAAAATTTATTTTAAAATAACATTTTAAAACGTTTTAAAATGTTACACATCGTATCTTCACAAACAAACCATAGGAATCTGCGATAAATTAACGTTCACGGTCCAAACTTCGTACAATTAAGTTGAATATTTTGCGGGACGAATGGCGAAACTGGAGAATAAATGTGATAATAAGCTGTATTATTGCGAAACTCTAGGAAATATAGCGAAATTTTTCCAATATTGTATTCGAATGACTACGGAGTTACTTGATTGTTTCAAAAGAAGAGAGATTTTTCATAGATTTCTATGGATACTGGAATCAGTAATTATTTATTTATAAAATCGAGAAATGATTATGAACGAAAAAATGATTTTTCAGAGCAAAAAGGAGATTTTTCGGTTACGAAACTTTAGAAAATAGAAAAAAATCTCGATAAATCAGAGAAGAAGAAAAAACTAATAATCAAGAGAAACAAAATAATAATTAATTGCCATCACAGACACAGATATTATGCATCTGAAATTGATAGATATATGGTATTATAATAATGTAAGTCATGTCAAAAGTATTATATTAAATCATATGTCTAATTAAAAATTTTTATTTAATAAAAAAAATTAGATTAAATTAATGGATTAATTGAAAATGAATTAATTTAGAAATGATAAATTTTTTCTTAATACTTATAGAACTCAGCCAGTATTCATTTTTTTATAAAATATTTTTTTTATAAAATAGACGAATTTGATATCCATCCTTTCTATAGTATATATACTATATATTATATGAACTCGATTCTCCAAAAATAACATATTGAAAATATAATAGAAGAGCATATCTAAATTATTAAAAATTTTGAAAAATTCTTAGAATTCACATAATTATAAGAGTTGAAGATATATTTCAAAGATATATTTAAAGTTAAAGTTCAACACTATAAACAGAAGTTTTTTTTTTTTTAGAAATAATTCGAGAAATATGTATAAATATATATAATTCAATATAATTTTGTCAAATGTACAATAACGAACAAAAAATACCAATTAAAGTCGAATAATGTTTTTAAAATTAAATTGAATGATTTGAATTTTTTGAAAAATTTTGAGAAATTAAAAGGATTAATTTACTATATAATATATAAAAAATTTTTGAAAAAAATTACAAATTAGAATCATGAAAAAAATAATAAACATCATTTTTTATCATTCTTTTATTTGTAATGAAAATTTAAAATATATATTTCGTAAATTTACCTTTATATATATTTCGTAAATTTACAGTTATATATATTCTGAAAATTTCATTAAAATCAATTGATATAGAAATAGATATCGAAAAATATAAAAATTGTTAGATTTATTACAAAAATTCTGAAAAATTACAATTTTTATTTTTAATTATTATGGTAAATTATTATATTATTTATTCATAGGTATTATATTCATATTATATATAATTATTCGTAGATTAATATTATAATGATATTAATTAATGAATTTTTCAGTAGATATATAATTGATGTAAATCTAAGTATATATTTTTAATTTTTATTACAAATTTAGATAAGAAAGTAGTAAAAGCAAATTAATATTTATAAAATATTATATATAAGTATAAAAGCACATTATTATTTTTTTCATGATTCTATTTAATTGCAACTTCTTCAAAACTGTTTTTATATAGTGTTAATATTATAAAACTAATATCATTAAATTCTCAAAAAAATTAAAATTATTTCATCTAATTTTAAGAAAATTATTTATTTCGTTTCAAAGATTATCAATACTATCAAATAATACTAAATAAGTCTACATATTATTATTGATATATACATATTATTAATCAATATTTTTTCGTTAATAACTCGATAATAAAGTTAAAGCAAAAATATTTGCAAAAAAAGTTATTTTTAAAATTATTTTAATTGAATTATTTTAACATTTTTGTAACATCTTAAATACATCCTGTACAGGTGGTCTTTAAAATTTTATTTTTGTTTTTATTTTTCGAATAATATATTTTTAAAATATATTATTCATTTTTATATTAATTTTAATTTTAAAGTATTTTATTTAAAATAAGCAAAACTGAATGAAAATATTAAAATATTATTTATTTGTACATAGGAAATTAAAAATAAAACCAAAATATAAATTAAATAATCATTTTTAATAAAATTTTTATAATATTAATTTTCGTAAAATCAGTTTTGTATTATATTAACATTTTTGTAATAAATATCAATAAAAACTTTGTCAAAAACTATTGTTGATTTTCATAATTACAGCTGTACAAAAAACTAATCCAATATATTCTATTTATTAAAAGATATAATATTATTAGCATATTTTTTCAAAATTATTACAAATCTTAAAGAAAAATATTTTATTATAGAAAGCAAATGTTAACGTTCCGGAAACTTCACGGTTAGATTTATATATATGTATATAAGAAATGAACCTAATAAGTTTACTAAAAAAGATATTCGTGAACTTTCTTGAATCCATTATAATGTGTATATATGTATATGTTTATTTGCAATGTAACCGAAGAAACGTTAGCACCTGTAGAATATTATGCGACCGTTAGAGGATGGTTGAAACGAACGTTGGAAAAAAAATTTAGAATATTCGTTCTAAAATCAATGAAAACAACAAAGAAATGTATATGATAACGGATGAAATATAAGTATGACTTACAATTATTATATTGTTATTATGAATAATTATTACAAATTATGGACTATGATTTACGATTTACAATTTGAAATACAAGCAAGATTTACGAAAATTACGAGTTATAATATTTACATAACCGAGAATAGATGCGAAAATTTAAAACAAAATTTTATATTAGCTTAAATAGCAATATAAATACAAAATTGATATTATAATAATATTTTTTAAATTCTCAAGAGGAGATTACCCAAAATTATTATTCTCAAGAGAAAAAAATTGACAAAGTATGTTACTTTATAAAAATATTGCATTAATGATTATAGAAATATTAAAAAATTATAAAGAAATTATTAAATTATTTGAATAATATTAAATGAAATTAATTTTTATATCATTTAAAGAAAAAAAAACTAATGCATTTTAAAAACAAAACATCTAAATCTGTATTTTTTATTAAAATATATAAAACTAATGGAAAGAGATAGATTTTTTTAGATACAGTTGTTCACAAAATTTAGCATATACTGATATTAATAATAAAAATAGACAGGAAAAGGAATACAAATACACATATTGAAAAAATACATTTTTATTCCTAACAAATAATTTATAAAAAAAATTATTAATTTTAAATAAAATTAACTATTTACTTATATTTAACAAAAAATAAAAACATATTTATATTTATTTTGATAGCTCAAAACTAAGTAATAAAAGACTTTTAATATAATTAAATATTTCATTTAATATCTCGTTACATAATCTTTAGCATCTATTATTGCTTGGAATCATGATATAGATCGTATTAAGTTTTTTGTTGTTTTGTTAATCTGATATATTATATTTTTTTAATTTAATTTTTAATTCCCGCCATAAATGTTCAATCAGATTACGATTAGATTTACCGGAGATTATGGCAATATTTTTAATAACTTTAAGAACATTGTTAATAGCTATTTCTATATTAAATAAATAAAATGTTTGGAATAAATAGATTATACTATAAATAGATTATACTAGAAATAAAAATTAAGTAACATTTATAATTTTTAGACTGAAAATTTCAAATTATTTTTCAAAAAATATTAAGATACTTAATTTTATTCATCAATTACTATTTAATGAATTTTATTTTTACTATTATATAATCTCATTAACATAATAAATCATTCAATATTTTTAAACATTGATCTTATTTTATTTTTATTATATTCTGTATTTTTTTATTAGCATATAATTATTTTACTATTAAAGTTAAAAAAACTTAACATAATCATGTCATTAAATATAACATTGTTCCAGACTATCATAATTAACATATACTTTTACAAAGTTTTATTGCCTTGCACTATTGATAAAAATATCTTAAAAATAAAAAGCGAGCAATTCTTATCATTATTTATTATGATAGATTTAATTGAATAGAATTAATTTATGATGTTCCAACATTAAATTCATATTGTTTGTACATGAAGTATAATGAAATGAAGTTAAGTTAGTTAAATTAAAAATTAAACAATAATATGATATAATTTATTTTTTATTTTGAAATTTATTTTTTGCTAACTTTCTATAGATTCAATTTTGTCTCATTAAAATAAATATATTTTTATATTTTTTGTTAAATATAAGTAATTAATTTTAATTTTTTTCTGAATTCTTTGTTAAAATATACGAATAAAATAAATGTTGCATTTTTTCATTATATAAGAACATTACTTTTGTTATAAATGTAAGAAGTTACTAGAAAATTTAAGATTCATAAAAATAGAAATTAAATAATTGATTATAATTGTATAATATTTATATTTATTTATCTCCTCTGATTATATTTATTATTTTTTACTTTTGGTAATTAGATTATAAAGTTTGAAAAACTGAATTATAGAGAAAAATGAAATTTTGAATGAATGATGAAATTTTAAAATTTAAATTAAATAATTTTCTTAAAATTTAATTATTACTATACAATAAACATTCAATCTTCATATGAAAATAGTTTCTAAGGACTAATTTCTTTCTCACATTAAAAAAAATAATAGAGTCATATTGAGTCATAATTAGAATCATATTGTAAGGCAAATTTTTATGGTGAATAATATAAATAGTAGCATTATAAATTTAATTTGCTTTTTTTATATTTTTACATGTTTTAATATTACATTATATGATTATCTACTATTTAAAATTATCTACTATTTAAAAATATTGAAATGTTTAAAGAAATGATGGATAAAGAAGAAGATTAACAAATATGGAAAAAAAATAAAAGAACATAATAGATAAAAAAGAAAACTTGACAAACATAAAAAGAAGATATAAAAAGTTTAGAAACAAAGTTCAAAATGGAATATGAATAGAAAAAACTAGTCAAAAATAAATATGATAGAAATATAAAATAGAATAGTAAAAATGAGTAACCTATGATTTTCATAATAAAACTCTAAATTCTAAAACTAAAAGAAAAATAAAAAATGAAAATAAAAACTTATTTAACAATCATTCATTATATATATATATAAATCAAGTAAAACTATTATTAATAAAAATATTGTATAAAATTTATATTTTTGTTTCTTATTACAAAATAAGAAATATTAAAAAAATTATTTAAAGTAACCTACATTGCATAAAACATTTGTTTATGTTCATTTTTTGTATATGATATTAATAATAATAAATGATTTATATTTAAAAAATTTATATATTTTATATAATTATTTATATATTAAATTATTTATATATTATATATATACTATATATATTAATATATATTAAATTATTTATATATTATATTTATATATTAAATACTATTAATAAAAATGTTTTTCATAATACATAATCATACATATCAAATATCTGTTTTCGAAAGCTCAAATGGAATAACAATGAACTTTAGTAAGTAAAGATTATAAAATAATTATAAAATAATTATAAAAAACGATTATAAAATATTATAACCAAATAATAAATAAACTAAAAGAAATCTCAAGATTTCAATAGTTTTTTAAAAAAGATATAATATCATTATAATTTACATAATATTTCAAAATAAAACTGATAGAATTCAAACTGATTTATAAATGAAAGTTCATAAAAAAATAGGAAATGCTTTTGTTACAAAACAAGTATTATCAAAATTAAAAATTTCCAAGTTAAAAATACAAATAATTTGTTTTATTTTTAAAATAACAATAAATGATTACTTAAATAGAAAAAATATAAGAAATAATTTCAATTATAAATGCAATTATTTAATATAGAATCATAATCTAACTTAATTAAACTTTTTCATTACTATTATGTGATAAAATTCTGTTGAATTTTGATTAAATTTATTTGAAACTTACCTAATTATGTACAAAACATTATAATCTTGACTTTTTTGACAATAGAAAGAAAAATATACAAGATTTTCTTCAATTTTGTTAAAAATAATCAATATTCTAGTTTAATAAATATAAACAATACTGAAAGCAGATGATAGATTCAATTGTGTTAGAGATATTTAATCTGTTTTATATATATATGTATATAGATTATATAATAAATAAATCTATATAAATATAAATATATTTATATATAAATCCATATTATTTCATAATTAATCAAAATTTATTACATGATTTTATAGTGATTCAATCAATAAATGTGAATATATTAGTGGAGAAAGTTGTAAAAGAAATGCGATTCTTTATTTTAAACTATTTTATCTCTCAAAAATATATGAATATATATATATATATATATAAAATAATATAAATATAGCATATAGAATTATACATGTATTATAGTTAATGAAATAATTTATTTTATTTTTATATACTTAGAATTAAAAAATAGAATAATTTAAAAATAGAAATAAATTATTAAATTAATGATATAATAAAACTTGTATAAAAAAATGTGGTTTAATAATATTTTAATATTTTCTGTTCTATATTTTAGCATCTCCTTTTTTTTTTTAAAAATATGATAAGAAAAACTTACCGTAAATAAAATAATGATATAACTTGATATTGGCGAAATAAATATTGATGAAAAAAAATATCGTTAATGATTTCAGTGTGCTGATAAATGCAAATCTTAGTATTAAACAAATATCAATAAATGCAAAACATTTTTGGAATGATATTGATGATTTAGTAGACTAGTAATCTACTTACAAGAAGAATACTTCGAAATATCTGTAATATGGAAAAATAACGATGTATTTAAATCATTTGATCATAAAACCGGTAAATTGATATTCGCAAGATAAATGGATTTGATTGGCTGATTTTGAAAAATTTAATACATTTATAAAAATAAGTAAATATATTGGCTAAAAGGTAAGGTTATATAGCATTGTGTGTCGATGAGTAATGGAGGGAGGTATTCCCCTTGCCTCTATGCCGTCCCTGGCATTATTAGTTCTTCACGTGATAGAGTAACATCTACAGAAAATGCACGTTTGATTTTATTTTTATCTAATTTAATCTTTTATAATAAAGAGTAGATGGAACAAATATATTAAAGTAAATGCAATAAATATATATATGAAAATCGGAGTAACTACTAAAAATCAATGAAGCAGTATAATCTAATTATTCATATATAAATGGTAAGTCAAATAATTTTAATTACATTATATTATTACAATATTATATTATATTATAATCATTGAAAAAATATACATATATGTATATGTATATCACTGAAAACAATTACTATTATTAATAATTTACTGATTTATTGAATTAAATATTTTCTTCATATATTTTTATAAAATTAATTTTATATGTAACTTTTAATAATATCTTTTCTATAATTTTTATAAATTTTATTCATATTATTAATATAAAAGTTATATATAACTTTAATATATTTATAACAAATGGCATTACAGATTTCATTTATATTTTTTCTATATTCTTTATAGAATAAAATATTATGTATATATGTATATATAAATAAATATTTTATCATAGAAATCATATAATAAATTATTTTTAATAATTCAATTTATTTAGTTAAAAATAAATTTTTAATAATAATTTTTTTAAATGAAAATTAAAATAAATTATTTACTATTGTATTTATTATTATATTTATTATTGATTAACTTTAAAATTAATTTTATCACAAGCTAAATTTTATTTTCAATAAGTATTAAAATTTTATATATTTAAAAATTAAGTTTAAAATTTTGTATAATTTTTATAAAAATAAAAAAAATAAATAAAAAATTTATTACAAAAATAACTTTAGTTTTACATATTTATTTTCTAAACTTTTATTGATTATATAAAAAAAATCTTTTGAAACTTTTTCTTTTTAAAAGACAACAAATTAATAAAGAATATTAAGAATGTCATTAATTTATATTAACTTTATGTCAATCAAATAAATATTTTTTATAGTAGAATAATGAAGTTATGTAGAATTCAATCTAGCAAAATTTTATACTATTACAATACTAATTTAATAGAATAATTCAAATATCATTTAGAAAATATATATAAATTTTTATTATTTTTTTGGAAGAAAAATGATATAAAATATATGTAATATATAAGTTAATATTTATCAAAATATTATAAGATATTTAAGAATATAAGATAATATTTAAGAATATTAAAATAAAATATATAATTTTTTTTACATTTTTTGTAAATAATCATATTAATGTTATCATGTATTGAATTTCTTTCATTAAAATGAAACATAAAAGTATTTTATAGTTAAGTAACATATTTAATATAATAGAAAATGATTTAAACAATATTTCAAAGATAAAATTAAGTGAACAGATAATGAAAATAATTAATGAAGTTTACAAAAATTACAGAAATTACAAGCATTTTTAAATATTATACATTTTTATAATATATAAACTAAATTTGTAGAAAAAATATGCCAATAATTTGAAAATTATTTGTAATATGCACTTATTTTTGCCTATTCATAATTAACTAATTTTTTTCTTAAATTTAATTTATTATTATATATCGCTTTAAATTAATTTAATTTCATAATATTAATTTTATTGTCAATTAAATAATCTATGCATAAACAAATAAAATTTAAATGTAATACTTATATGATTTCAATTACATTTTATCAACTAGTACTATTTTTATTATCTATTCACTTTCTCTGAGAATTAATAAAAATATGAAAAATTAGAAAATATTTAAAAAAGTTTATTATTTATTTTAAAAAAGAATGATATTTGCTGAAATTATAAAATATAATAAAAATATGATTTATTAGAATAAAAAATAAATTATAACAATTGTTTGTATTAAATACAAAAATCATTTAGTTAATATAATACTATATAAAATAATTTTATCATAATTAATATTTCTTAGATTATCTTACTTATTTTTATTTGACTTGATTTCTTTAAATTTATATTAATATTATATAGTATAATATCTGTTGTTTTTTTTGTAAATAATTTTTATTATTTTTTCTATATATTATTATTCTTTATTGTTTTATTAATGTTTATTTAATGTTATTAAAGAAATTTTATATTATTATATTGAATTTATATTGAAATACAAAAAATTTGAGTATTATGAACTTCTATGAACTTTATATTATGAACTTTATATATTTCCATTTAAATAAGATTTAAATTTTTAATTATTTTAATAAAGATTTGCATTTATGATCTTTTTCTGACTAATTCTTACTTTTTTTTTTTTATCAATAATATTTTGAATTTTTATCTTTATGTATATAAAGTATAAAGAATACTCATTTTTTTTATATATAAATTCTATAAACATTAAAATATTTCATATTATTCTTAGCTTACAATAGAATATAATTTTCTTATATTCAAATTATTTTATTATTATTCTACAATTTAATTCTATTATTATTATTTTTATTTTTTTATTTATTTTATATTTTTTAATGTAAAGTAATATAAAATAATATGTTATGTGATATATCAAAGCATTGTATAATTCTTTTTTATAATCTTTCTTTTTGTTAATCTCGTAATTTCTAATTTTTAATTTTTTTTTCCATTTTTTAAATGAAAATTTATAAATAATTATTATACTTAGTGAATTAAAATTTGACATAAATTAAAAAAAAATTAAATTTTTTAAGGAATTTATTAAATTAAATTCAGTTATGATTATTTTTGAATTTTCTGCTTAAAATTTTTCGTGAATGTGTATATTTTTTGTAAAATATTAATCTTTTATTAATATTATAGATTCTATTATGTACATATTTTAAATGATTTTTTTAATTAAATAAAAATCTTGAATAATTTAAAAATGTGAACTTTGAAATATAAATTATGAAGTTAAAAGTACATTTTTTCTAATTATTTAAAAATTTCGTTATTTTATTAGCATTATAACTAAAATATAATATTAAAAAATATAATATCTAAAATATAATATTTCTAGGTGAATAATAGATTATTACTCTACTTTTATAATAAATAGAATAATATAATAAAAATAAGAAAATTTTATTAAAGAAAAGAAAAGAATAATTAAATAAAAAAAATATTTAATTTCTTATAATTTATTTATAATAAAGAATATTTTAATAAATAAAGAATATTATATTCTAATTTCTTCAATTAATTGTATTGAAAAGTGAGAAAAATAGAAAATGGAAATTATCAAGGAGAATAGATTATAATATTTATTTTGCAAAAATTGTGAAACTCAATTTCAAATTTTTTTATTAAATTTACATTTTTTGTACTATACATATATCTAGCATGGAATATAACTATGCTGTTAAATTCTCTTAGTTTTCAAGATTAGTTTGCAAAAAAAAATTGTTGTTATTACATTGAATTCTGCCCTTTTATACATTCATATAGCATATTTATTTACATATATTTATAGCACATTTATTATAAACATAAATATGTTAACTTGTTCTTCGCTTGGTTTATTTACATTTACCGTCGACCTCTTTATTTCTACGTTATATTTCGCATTTAATTCAAATTTATTTATTTATTTATTTATTTTTATTTCGAATTTAAATATACAAAATGGACAAAATGATAGTATGTTCAGATTTTTAACGTTTCTTGATATATTTTATCAAAATTTTACGTATTATATAAAATATTTCTTCCTTAATAATATAGTGAAAAGTCAATTAATATTTTAAAGTCAATTAATATTTTTTCCCATAAATTATTCGTTTATGTGGAAAATGATATCAAAATGATATCATTGAAAAATCATTTGAAAATAAATCAATAAATTTTTATTATTGAGAAGGAAATGATTTTTTATATATTCTTATATACTGAATTTTAAAAAATGTAAAAATCTTTTATTGTTTTTGGTTTAGAGATAAATAAATAGAATAAATAGAATAAACAGAATAATAATTTTTGCTATATTTACGAATTTTTATTATAATAATTCTTTTTTAACTCAATATTTATTTTTATTAACTTAATTATATAATATCTTTATCGTATGCAGTTTAATTTAGTAAAAATAGTAAGAGTTAAGTAATAGTTATAAGTACAAGTTATAAGTACATAAAATATATACTATTAATTAATAAAAAAAAGTTATAAAGTACTAATAAAAAAAAAGTATTAGAAATAAATATTAATCTTATTCTACGTTGTTATTAGCGTTGGAAATGATTCTAAAATAATTCTATTTTTTAAAAAATTTTGTTTTACTTTTTAAGTCAAAAATCTTTCTCATACATAAAATGAGGTTATCTTCAAAATTTGAATCAAAAAGAAATGATAAACTTGTCCGATTAAATTTGATTTATATTATAATATTTAAAGATTCTAATTTTATTAACTTTATATTATCTATTTGTCGCATTTGTATATTCTTATTTTTATTTACATACGTATATATGTGCGTTATTTTTTTATCTTATAGTCATTAATGTAGTTGCTTAGTGATGATTTTCATTTATAATGACCGATACTGATATGTACTGATTCGTATTTCCTCAAACATAATTGTATGATGTTATGAAAGTTTTACTGTAAAATTATAAATTAAAATATTAAAAAAATGTTTATTATTATAAGTTATTAAATATTATTGTAGTGCACGCAAAATTTGCCATCATACAAAAGGTAATAATTTAAATAAAAAATTACATTATATTTAATTATTTTAATTTATTTTCTATTTATTATATATATATTATATTAAACAAATATAAATATGTTTTATAATAAAGAATAAAAATATGATAAAAATAGGGCAAAATTTTAGTGAATTTTTATTGGTAATAATATATACGAATTTTTTTTATTTATTAATAATTATAATTAATGTTATTTTTAATAACGTTTTATATAAATTATTATAATTTATAAAAATACATAAAAGATTTGAGGGTTTCTAATTGATATTTAAAACATTTATAATTGCATTGTTAATGCACTTTTAAATGTAATATTTTTGATATAATATTTAAATGAATGTAGTGATTCACAATGATGCTTAGTTGCAAATATAGATAATAAACGTTATATTGGTTTTTTATGTTCATATTCTTGATTTTAAAAAAATATTTGTCTTGATTCTAAATCTAAAGTAAATTTTTTGAAAAAAGAAATCTAATTATGTTATATATATTAGATATTTGTTTATTACAAATTAATTAGATTAATTATTAGTTTTTAATTAGCTAATTTAATTAGCTTTTTATTAGCTAATAGTTATTAGAAAAGTTTTATTTATTTAATGCATAATTTTTTACATAATAATAAATTAAATAATAACAAAATTTGAAAATATTGAAAAATATATGATTTAACAAGCTTAATTAAAATAATTAAAATAGTAATTTTTTTTTAATATATAAAATTAAATATTACATTTTATATATATTTTTTAAACAATTTAACATGTTATAAATTTATTAGTAATGAATATTGTTATTCATATTGTTATACAATCGATATTCATATTGTTTTTTATAACTTTCTTTTAATATATTATTTTGACATTATTAATATTAGAGTATTATGAATTATATTTCAAATTATATTTATGTTATTATTTAAAAAGAAAACAAATTAAAATTAATTGAATTCCATATTTTATCTGTATCCTTTTTTTCATTTGAGAGGAAATGAAAATTTTATTATGAATATTTTAGATTTCTTCATTTTATTAAATTCGTTAATTTTTTTTAAAAAGATAATATACACATTCATATTAATTAAGATAATTAAGATAAAAGAACTAAATTGAGTATTTAACTACTAAATAAAAGAATTGTAACTAATATAAAAAGAATAGAAAATAATCAAAGATATATAATTTGATGCAAAATAATTCAATAATTCAATAATCTTATCTTATGAGAATTAAAGGAATAGAAAGCAGAAACAAAAGAATAAAAAATAATATTTGAAATATGTATTTTATCGAAATATTTTTCATATAATATATATATATATATATTATATTTGATTAAAATAAAATATATTTAATTGATAATAATGATTTTTATTAAATTATTATCGATAAATTGTTACTATAAACTTGTTATAAAATTTTTTTCATGTTATTTTTACAGGATGACAAAGATAAACATTATAGAAATATTGTATGAACATGATTCTTACAAATATATCTATTCCTGATAAATATTGGTAACTATCATTTATAACAATCGATATGTAAGTATATAACATTTAATATAACATATTTATAATTATTATTTTTATTTTTTCTTATTTTATATAAATTTTATAAAAGAATTATAATATTGTACATTCATAGCATTCAAAGCATTAAAAAAAAATAATTAAAATCAAAAATTTTTTTCATTAAAATTTTTTATATTAAAATACTAAAATGTTAATTTTTATAATATGTTTCATATTTTATTGTCAATTTCTTCATTTAAATAATGAATATTATTGGTTAATATTAATTTGATGTAATTGATTTAAATAAATTGAATATAACATAATTATTGCACATATATAAAATAGAATTTTATAAATAGATAATTTAGTTTAATTAATATTATAATTCAATTTGATGAAGAATTGACAAATTCTACTTAATTTCTAAATTAAATTAAATACGATTTAGAAAATAAAAAGAAAATTACAAATAAAAAAGTAATGTTTCTTATTAACAGATGATAAGATAATTTTAATACATAAATCATAAATAACTAAATTAACTAGAAAAAATAGCAATGAAATTAGAATAAATCATTACATATAATTAAATTGAAAAATATGATACTTTGATATTTAATTTTTATAAATTAAGTATCAAAAAATGCGGCATAAGTCGAAAGAGGATAATGCTTTTTTAAGCAAAAATAAATTAAAACTGTAGAATGATAATTTTTGATACAAGATATTTTCAAAAACTGACTGAAGTTTCATCATATATATATTTGAGAATAATGTTAATTAAATGTGTTTTTTTGTATGTACTTATTTGCTCATATTTCAAAATATTATGACTTGATATAAATTAAATTAAATTGATATATATTAAATTTCAATGGTACATTTATTTATCATTGAAATCAAAAATTATATTTTTGAATTTAAAATAAATTTCTGAAGATATTTTTCGGTAGAAAACGAGAAAAATTAAATTTGTAGCTAAATTGTTTTCAAAATTTCTTTCGTTAATAGAATATTTTTAGTAATTTATTGAAAGTTTTCTCCATTAGCAAAATAATTCCAATTTAATTTTTTTATTTTAAATTAATTATTAAAAAATAATTAAAGTATAATGCAAAAAATACAATTTTACATTGTAAAATCAAAATACAAATATAAATTAACACTTTCATTTCAGAATTTATTGTCAAACGTGTTGAAAATTTTTAATATATAACATTTCAAAAGCATATTTTATGATATGAAATTAAAATAAATTGAACAAAAATAATATGTTATAAATTATATATTATATATTTAAAAAAAAATCATCACTTTGATACAAATTTTGAAAAATGTTTAAAAATGGTGAAATAATACATTGCAATGCAATACAAAAATAAAAAATGCCTTCCGCACTCTTTTTTTATTCATAAATTATAATTTCATTTTATTCTTGAAAAAAAAATCTGTCATGATCCAATACTTTTTATATTCTATATTTAAATTATATTTAAACTTCCTCTAATTGAATTAAATTATATAATATATCTATAATATATCAGTTTATAATGAATCTGTCGATTAGTCTCTTTACCGATTTTAATAAAGCTGAAATATGTTGTAAAGAAAATAGTTTTAAACTTTTTTCTTACATATAATTCGCGGTTGATTTTAGTTTTCGAGTTATTCGCAAAAAATTTTCGATATTATTATATTTAATTTTGTCAATTTTTATATGTTTATACACAACATATATGATAATATGCGATAATATCAATTGTTTATATATATTATGATATAACGAATGAACAAATATCATCATATTTAAGAATTCTTTGGATTTATGATTTGAATAATATATAAATAGCAATATGAAAATAAAATATAAAATAATCTCTGTGAAATTGAAATTACAATATATACAATAGAGGAAGTTAATTTTATCATTATATAGGATAAATTTAGGAATTTAAGAGAGTTCGATTTTTAATAAAAATAATCGAAGCATTGTATTTTTGTTATTTTAGATAAAAAAAAGCACTATTCAATTTAGAATGCATGAGTTCTAATATTGCGATAAATTAAATTAGATATTTATTATTTTCATTTTTAATGAAAAATATAGATATTGCAATGGCTACATGTTCGGATTAGATCATTTATTCATTAGAGATCAAATGAGATTGATCTTGAAAAAATAATATAAAATATAATTTGTTAAAAAGAAATAATAACAGAAATAATAACAAATTATAAGTAATAACTTTTTATTTTTTATATAAATGATGAATATTTTTATATTTTGAACATATTCTTCATCGAATTAAATTATTTGAAAATAACTTAAATAGACAATGTTAATTAGGTTAATTTAATTAAAAATTGTATTTTTCTTTAATTTTAATATTATCTATTTTTTATATTTAGAGCAGTGAGAGTGGCTATTTACATAAGTTAAAAAATTAAAATAAGTTGTGACATAATTTAAAATAACAGATCTAAAAGTTGATCATTATGTCCATTCAAACAAAACTGATATTAAAAATTTGCTTCATTAATTGAATATTTTTTTTTATTCATATATGTCACTATGAAAATTTATATGCTAATTTTAGTAAATAGTACTTCATTAAATAAAATATATACAATAAATAGGAGTTTTAATGCACTTTATATGAGAATCCATCCGAAAATTTTGCTCTTGCTAGATAGTTTGATAACACTTGTTGAGGATGATGCAGATATAATGCTCATGAAGACAGCAATGCAGTATGTTAATTAAATTTCATTTCAATATCGAAATTTTTTTTCTTCTTATTTCTCGATTTTTTTATTTAGTCTAAGAAGCGTAATAATAGTAGAACTAGTAATAGTTTTTCCTGAATTTTAATATTGTCTTCTAAAAAAACATTGTACAAGTTAAAGTTTTAAACTTTAAAGTTTCTTAAATAATATGTGAAATATATAATTTGATTGTCTTTCCATATAAAATTGTGCTATTATAATATAGTCATTGGCATCTTTATAATATAAATATAATACATTTCTGTTATTCTTTTGGAATAATATAATATCATTTTTACTACATCAAGAAAATTTTCTACTAAAATTTTCTGTTGCTTAATCCATTAACAATAAGATAAATAATTAAATTTCTTTCATAACGTGATGTTTTATATTAAATCTGTCAAGTTAGACACAGATTAACTTGTATTTTCTTTTATTAGTAGAAATTCCTCAACGAGGAGTTTTTTATCGTCTTCACAATCACATTTAGCATTAATTTTAGCAAATAATTTTATGTTATTTATGCTACCTATATTACATTTAACGATTGTTAAATAATAACTATCATTAAGTCATAAATCATTATTAATCGACTCACTTTTCTCTCACTACCTTTTCTTTAAGTTTTATTTGTTAACACTGATCTTATTATATATACTGTATTATTGTATACTGATATCTGTACAGAATAAAAAGATAAATAATTCGTTCTTTTCATACGGTAAAATAACTCTTGAAACGAAAAAGTTATTCGTTTCAATCAAAATAAAAAAACTATTTATAATTTTGAAATTATTAGCTTTTCGTTTATTATGTGTATTATAAAACAAATATGTTTCATTTATCTCACGAAAAAAAATTTATCTTTGATGCAAATTGATGCGATGTGATATTTGGCGGGTCTTATTACGTGATGTGCCAATATTTTGTCTAATATTTTGTGTTTGATATAATATGATAATATGATGTCACATTTTCTTTTGTGAAAATCCGGAAAGGAATTAAATCACTTTTAATGATGGAAGAGATAGCATACTATTTTTGTCTCGTAATCCTAATTATATGAATACTATGGAAAAGAATTTTATGCATAGTTATAAGCATATAAATACTTTATAACTTCAAATATAAATCTTTTTCTTTTTTTTACGAATAATTTTTTTAAAAATCAATCAAACATTTATAATACTTTTCATTTGTGCCAGTAAGAATTCTATATGATAGAAGCACCAGTACAATAACCAATTAGACTTTACATTGTGCCAAACATTGAATAAATATATTCTAAATCTGCCAGATATAATTTGAAGGATTAAAATATAAATGAATAATTAATCCATGACCTTCACTCTGGTATTGCCCTTCTCTGTCAACCTTCCATATTATCTCGACCTCATTTTCTCTTTTTATCTTTGCAATGGACGAAAAACAAAATTTCTATTTCCTATTGGCCTCTCTATATCGATCATTATAGTAGCGAAACGTTCAATCGCTTCTACTGTAGCATATCTGTACTGTAGTACTTTATCTCTTTGATCACATATCATAGGACATAGTCTAACTAAAAGCTCATAATTTAATTGCAACGAGCGATTTTTCAAACTTTAAATTTTAACCGAGATCCAGCATTCATAAGCGTCTTATTGTTAGTATCTTTCTGGCTGCGATTACAGGATGTTTTATCCATGATGTTCTGTCTCTCAAAGAATTTCTTTGGTTTTTATATCTCCTTTCGAGCATAGTAATTAATTATAGTCACTTTACGTGAAATTGCGTGAAAAAAATCATCTAGTTCAAACACATATCATCGCTAAATAATTAATCCAGAGAGACTTGCGTGATAACTTGAGCATCTGTGCCATCATTTTTTTTTTTGGCTACCTCTGTTTTCTATATCTTGGCCTATTATTTTATTTTAGGTATCGATCGATGCTTTGTCTAATGATAATCGTTTTATGGTTGTCTTCGAAAAATATTCATATATAGATATTGGTGTGTTTATCGCTTTATTGATAACTTTATCACCGGATTTTCCTTTAATAAGCACTTGCCTTGACATTAATTTAAGAGATGATAATCTGTTCTGATTTCTCCGGAGAAGAGCTCTGAATAGATCTCGATGAGCTTTTTTTTTAATGAATTTTCCAATCTTATCTTTTATATTTGTTTATAGATATGAATTTATATATTGGATTTCTCTTATTTCTCTTGTTTGTGAAATATTCTTTTAGTCATTTCTAACAATGAAGGTGAAGATGGTCGGTGACTCCTCGAAAATGCTCCAGTTTAATATTATTCCTACAGGTTTTTAATTTGAACTTATAGATTTCTTAATAATCTCAAATATTGAGATCCTTAGTTTATTTTTGATGGAATTTTTCTCGAATTTTTTCCTCAATAAAAAGACAGATTGGCTCTTGATTGGCTTATCATGAAATATAGCTATCTTTTGCTCTTATCGAAGTTGGTTTCGTCGCGGTGTTGAGATTGGTCGTATGCGGCCTACTCTACCGGACGATGACTTTTGTTGAGATTACTATCTCAAACTCGAGTTCTGTGACGATCGGAGCACGGTTTACAATGAGAGTTGATTGCCCGAGAATGGTCGAGATAGTGTGAACTGCCCGAAGGCCTAATCGGTAGTGAGCATTAGCCAGGAAGAAAGTCGCTCAGGTGGACTCTCTTCCTGGCTAATTGGGAGTGTTCCAATTATGAGTGGGGAAAATGTCGGTGCTGTTTTTCTTTCTTCTAGCTACTAGCAATTGGCATTTTATTACAAGAGTATTTTTCTTTGTTTTAATGTCAAGAAATATTATTAAAGACACTGATACATCAGAATCCTATCATTGCTGGTGATAAACAGAACTGGTCTGCTAAGTCTTATTTGACTGAATGTTTTAACTTCTTGGCGTTATATTGAACAATCATTTCCACATTTAATGTTGTTGGCGCAATAAAAAATAGTTCATTAACTTGTTCTTCTCTTCTCTTTTGTCATACTCTTCATTTGCATTATTGTTATATTGATTTGAATTGGACAAATGATTCATGATTGGTTCGATAAAATTTAAATAAAAAATTTATTTTCAGTCAAACATCATGTCTAAACAAAATGTGATAACTTAAAAGAAAATGATAAATACTTCATGTCCAGTGACTACTCTAAAGCATGCTATAATAACTCCAATATTAGTTCAATATCTAAGAATTAGTTAATAAATTTTGAGAACCATATTAGATCAATAATATTGGATCATTGATTAAATACACATTATAGAGAAAAATTGTCGTCCAGTATCTATTTAGTTGATTTAATATAATTAATATTAATAAATCAAATTTATTATTTAAATATAAATGGTAATTATTTAAATTATTTAATTATTTAAATTATAAATGGTATAAAAGTTTTTTAATTAAAAAAATTTAGACATATTTATAAATGTCACAAATAAACTGATCGATATTTTCTTGATCTTTATGTATTGCATTTTATTTAAGCTCATTCTTTATATATTTAATGTATTATAGTCTAATATAATCTTCGTTAAAAAATTCATCGAAATCTAATTTCCTCCTTAATGAGTTTCTTTCTTTTTTTTTTTTTTTGCTAGCTATTTTCGAATTTTGACTTCTGCAACTAAGAATGATTGAAGATTTTATATAATAGAAGCTGCGCTACGGTGATACAATTAAACTCATTATGTCAATAAACATATTCTAAATCTAGCATTGTTCAGATTGATGTAGAAAATTGAGACATACAGATAATCAATCCATTGCTCTGCTATAACATAGTTACAATCTTTTCCTGTTGCTTTTGTTGTCTCAAGCTTATTTTCATTTTTTATCTTTGCAGAAACAGAAATAATCTATAATTTACAAAGCGTCGATTTTAGTGTAGATTTAGTATAAATAAGCGTTTCGCCCTTAATCGCCCGTAATCGCCCTAATATCTTTCTGGCTGCAATTACTCTTATTCATATGATGCTCAGTCTTTCAAAATGGATGATTGAATTTTTTCGATTTTTATATCCCCTTCTGAACATGGCAACCAATTATAATGACTTTGTGTTCTGAAATTGAATTATCTAGTCCAAACACATGTCCCCGCTACATAATTAATCCAGGAAGACTTGTATGATGATTTGAACATCTATGTTATTATTTTTTCTTGCTATCTCTGCTTTCTTTACTTTTTTGACTCATTACTTTTTCTCAGATATTGATCAGATTGATGTTCATGATTGTTCAGCGTTTATATACCTAATTATTTTCAAAGAATATTCATACATATAGATGCAAGTGTGGTTATTACTTTATTGGTAACCATCGAATTTTTTTTTTTCTTTGATAAGTATTATCTATATATTTATGGTCTTTGATGTCTTAATATCACAAAAAAAGGTAGTTTCTCATTTCATCAAAAAAGAGCTCTATATAGATTTCGGAGAATTTTCTCCTAATAAAATCTTTGATCTTACCTCACATACTTTTATATAGAAATTGAATTTCTATATAATACCATCTATATCATAATATATCATTTTATTATCAATAATTCCTGTATTAAAATCGGAATCAAATCTCTACTCTATCTCTGTCATTGCTGCAGTACTAATTTAACATTGTAACGAGAAATTATTAAAAACATCGATTTTTTTAGATGAGATTCAGAACATCCACTACTGTCTCACTTTTCTACCAGAAATTATGGAGCATATAATTAACATAATGTTTAATCTCAAAACAAAAGATCGGATTTCTACATTATTCTTTAAACGAGATCTGATTTTAACGGTCACATCATGTTCTGAAACTGAATCATCCATACGTGAAATTCTAATAACTATAATGATTATAACTACGTGTTCAATTTATATCCGTCTAGTAACAATTGCAATTCTTTACAGGCCAATTGTTAACTTAAAAGAAAAAAGGTATAATTAACTATATTCTTTTGCAATGATATTATCGACATGAGCATCGAAGTGAAAAGCGCAAATTGAGCGCATTTTCTCTTACCAGCCAATCATTACCTGTCAACAATGTTTATCCATAACATGCCACAGAACATTCTGAATCTGAATTATCCGGTCCACACGTGAAATTCGATCACAAAAAGAATTCAGTTTATATATATTTTGTTACAATTACAATTTTTTAGCCAATCATTCTGTATCAACCATCTTTTTTTCGTGAACGGTCACATGATGTTCTGAAATTGAATTATCCGGTCCACACGTGAAATTCGATCACAAAAAAGTGTTCACATTATATCCGTTGATACAATTACAATTTTTTGTACGCCAATAGACATAATTAGCTATATTCTTTTACAATGAGATTATCGACATGAGCATTTAAGTGAGAAAAAAACGACTTGAGCGCATTTTCTCTTACTAGCCAATCATTTTGTATCAACCATCTTTTTTTCTAAACACCAAATGATGTTCTGAAACTGAATCATCCGGTCCAGACGTGAAATTCGATCACACAAGTGTTAATTTTATATCCGTTTTGTTACAATTACAATTTTTTGTACGCCAATTGTCAACTCATCCAGAAATAGCCACAATTAACTATATTCCTTTATAATAAGTTTATCGACATGAGCATCAATGTTAAAAAGGAACGCCTTGAGCACATTTTCTCTTACTGACCAATCGTTTCGTATCAACCATCTTTTTTTCCTTAACGGTCACAGAACGTTCTGAAACTGAATCATCCGGTCCACACGTGAAATTCGATCACAAAGTGTTCACTTTATATCCATTTTCTTACAATTACAATTTTTTGTATGCCAATTGTCAACTCATTCTAAAATAGGCATAATTAATTATATTTTACAATGAGATTGTCAGCATGAGCATCAATGTTAAAAAGAAACGACTTGAGCACACTTTCTCTTTCTGACCACTAGCCAATCGTTTTGTATCAACCACCTTTTTTTACCTTAACGGCCATAGAATGTTCTGAATCTGAATTATCCGGTCCACACGTGAAATTCGATCACAAAGTGTTCATTTTATATCCGTTTTGTTACAATTACAATTTTTTGTATGCCAATAGGCATAATTAATTATATTCTTTTACAGTGAGTTTATCAACATAAGCATTTAAGAAAAGAACGACTTGAAGGCATTTTCTCTTAGCCAATCATTTTGTATCAACCATCTTTTTTCCTGAATGGCCACATGACGTACTGAAACTGATTCATCCGGTCCACACGTGAAATTCGATCACAAAGTGTTCACTTTATATCCATTTTCTTACAATTACAATTTTTTGTATGCCAATTGTCAACTCATCCTAAAATAGGCATAATTAATTATAATTTACAATGAGATTGTCAAAATGAACATAAGTGTTAAAAAAAACGACTTGAGCATACTTTCTCTTACTAACCACTAGCCAATCGTTTCGTATCAACCGCTTTTTTGCCTTTAATGGCCACAGAACGTTCTGAATCTGAATCATCCGGTCCACACGTGAAATTCGATCACAAAGTGTCCATTTTATATCCGTTTTGTTACAATTACAATTTTTTATATGCCAATAGGCATAATTAACTATATTCTTTTACAGTGAGTTTATCGACATAAGCATTTAAGAAAAGAAGGACTTCAGCGCATTTTCTCCTAGCCAATCGTTTTGTATCAACCATCTCTTTTCCTGAACGGCCACATGACGTTCTGAAACTGATTCATCCGGTCCACACGTGGAATTCGATCACAAAGTGTCAATTTTTTGTTTGCCAATTGTCACTTCATCCTAAAATAGGCATAATTAATTATATTTTACAATGAGATTGTCAGCATGAGAATCAATGTTAAAAAGAAACGACTTGAGCACATTTTCTCTTTCTGACCACTAGCCAATCGTTTCGTATCAACCACTTTTTTTCCCTTAATGGCCATAGAACGTTCTGTATCTGAATTATCCGGTCCACACGTGAAATTCGATCACAAAGTGTCAATTTTTTGTATGCCAATTGTCAACTTATCCTAAAATAGGCATAATTAATTATATTTTACAATGAGATTATCAGCATGAGCATCAATGTTTAAAAGAAACGACTTAAGAACACATTCTCTTAGTGACCACTAGCTAATCGTTTCGTATCAACCACTTTTTTTCCCTTATTGGCCACAGAACGTTCTGAATCATCCGGTCCACACGTGAAATTCGATCACAAAGTGTCCATTTTATATCCGTTTTGTTACAATTACAATTTTTTGTATGCCAATAGGCATAATTAACTATATTCTTTTACAATGAGTTTATCGACATAAGCATTTAAGAAAAGAAAGACGTGAGTGCATCTTCTCCTAGCCAATCATTTTGTATCAACCATATTTTTTCCTGAACGGCCACATGACGTTCTGAAACTGATTCATCCGGTCCACACGTGAAATTCGATCACAAAGTGTCAATTTTTTGTATGCCAATTGTCAATTCATCCTGAAATAGGCATAATTAACTATATTCTTTTCCAATGAGATTGTCAGCATGAGCATCAATGTTAAAAAGAAACGAATTGAGCACACCTTCTCTTTCTGATCACTAGACAATCGTTTCGTATTAACCACCTTTTTTTTCCTTAACGGCCACAGAATGTTCTGAATCTGAATTATCCGGTCCACACGTGAAATTCGATCACAAAGTGTCAATTTTTTGTATGCCAATTGACAACTTATCCTAAAATAGGCATAATTAATTATATTTTACAATGAGATTGTCAGCATGAGCATCAATGTTTAAAAGAAACGACTTGCGCACACTTTCTCTTTCTGACAACTAGCCAATTGTTTCATATCAACCACCTTTTTTTTCCTTAACCGCCACAGAATGTTCTGAATCTTAATTATCCGGTCCACACGTGGAATTCGATCACAAATTGTCAATTTTTTGTATGCCAATTGTCAACTCATCATAAAATAGGCATAATTAATTATATTTTACAATGAGATTGTCAGCATGAGCATCAATGTTAAAAAGAAACGACTTGAGCACTCTTTCTCTTTCTGACCACTAGCCAATCGTTTCGTATTAATCACCTTTTTTTTCCTTAACGGACACAGAAAGTTCTGAATCTGAATTATCCTGTCCACACGTGAAATTCGATCACAAAGTGTTCATTTCATATCCGTTTTGTTACAGTTACAATTTTTAGTATGCCAATAGGCATAATTAATTATATTCTTTTACAGAGAGTTTATCGACATAAGCATTTAAGAAAAGAATGACTTGAACGCATTTTCTCTTAGCCAATCATTTTGTATCAACCATCTTTTTTCCTGAACGGCCACATGACGTTCTGAAACTGATTCATCCGGTCCACACGTGGAATTCGATCACAAAGTGTCAATTTCTTGTATGCCAATTGTCAACTCATCATAAAATAGGCATAATTAATTATATTTTAAAATGAGATTGTCAGCATGAGCATCAATGTTAAAAAGAAACTACTTGAGCACACTTTCTCTTTCTGACCACTAGCCAATCGTTTCTTATTAACCACCTTTTTTTTCCTTAACGGCCACAGAATGTTCTGAATCTGAATTATCCGGTCCACACGTGAAATTCGATCACAAAGTGTTCATTTCATATCCGTTTTGTTACAATTACAATTTTTAGTATGCCAATAGGCATAATTAACTATATTCTTTTACAGTGAGTTTATCGACATAAGTATTTAAGAAAAGAATGACTTGAACACATTTTCTCTTAGCCAATCATTCTGTATCAACCATCTTTTTTCCTGAACGGCCACATGACGTTCTGAAACTGATTCATCCGGTCCACACGTGGAATTCGATCACAAATTGTCAATTTTTTGTATGCCAATTGTCAACTCATCATAAAATAGGCATAATTAATTATAATTTACAATGAGATTGTCAAAATGAACATAAGTGTTAAAAAAAAACGACTTGAGCATACTTTCTCTTACTAACCACTAGCCAATCGTTTCGTATCAACCGCTTTTTTGCCTTTAATGGCCACAGAACGTTCTGAATCTGAATCATCCGGTCCACACGTGAAATTCGATCACAAAGTGTCCATTTTATATCCGTTTTGTTACAATTACAATTTTTTATATTCCAATAGGCATAATTAACTATATTCTTTTACAGTGAGTTTATCGACATAAGCATTTAAGAAAAGAAGGACTTCAGCGCATTTTCTCCTAGCCAATCGTTTTGTATCAACCATCTTTTTTCCTGAACGGCCACATGACGTTCTGAAACTGATTCATCCGGTCCACACGTGGAATTCGATCACAAAGTGTCAATTTTTTGTTTGCCAATTGTCACTTCATCCTAAAATAGGCATAATTAATTATATTTTACAATGAGATTGTCAGCATGAGAATCAATGTTAAAAAGAAACGACTTGAGCACATTTTCTCTTTCTGACCACTAGCCAATCGTTTCGTATCAACCACTTTTTTTCCCTTAATGGCCATAGAACGTTCTGTATCTGAATTATCCGGTCCACACGTGAAATTCGATCACAAAGTGTCAATTTTTTGTATGCCAATTGTCAACTTATCCTAAAATAGGCATAATTAATTATATTTTACAATGAGATTATCAGCATGAGCATCAATGTTTAAAAGAAACGACTTGAGAACACATTCTCTTAGTGACCACTAGCTAATCGTTTCGTATCAACCACTTTTTTTCCCTTATTGGCCACAGAACGTTCTGAATCATCCGGTCCACACGTGAAATTCGATCACAAAGTGTCCATTTTATATCCGTTTTGTTACAATTACAATTTTTTGTACGCCAATTGTCAACTCATCCTGAAATAGGCATAATTAACTATATTCTTTTCCAATGAGATTGTCAGCATGAGCATCAATGTTAAAAAGAAACGATTTGAGCACACTTTCTCTTTCTGACCACTAGCCAATCGTTTCGTATTAATCACCTTTTTTTTCCTTAACGGCCACAGAAAGTTCTGAATCTGAATTATCCTGTCCACACGTGAAATTCGATCACAAAGTGTTCATTTCATATCCGTTTTGTTACAGTTACAATTTTTAGTATGCCAATAGGCATAATTAACTATATTCTTTTACAGAGAGTTTATCGACATAAGCATTTAAGAAAAGAATGACTTGAACGCATTTTCTCTTAGCCAATCATTTTGTATCAACCATCTTTTTTCCTGAACGGCCACATGACGTTCTGAAACTGATTCATCCGGTCCACACGTGGAATTCGATCACAAAGTGTCAATTTCTTGTATGCCAATTGTCAATTCATCCTGAAATAGGCATAATTAACTATATTCTTTTCCAATGAGATTGTCAGCATGAGCATCAATGTTAAAAAGAAACTACTTCAGCACACTTTCTCTTTCTGACCACTAGCCAATCGTTTCTTATTAACCACCTTTTTTTTCCTTAACGGCCACAGAATGTTCTGAATCTGAATTATCCGGTCCACACGTGAAATTCGATCACAAAGTGTTCATTTCACATCCGTTTTGTTACAATTACAATTTTTAGTATGCCAATAGGCATAATTAACTATATTCTTTTACAGTGAGTTTATCGACATAAGTATTTAAGAAAAGAATGACTTGAACACATTTTCTCTTAGCCAATCATTCTGTATCAACCATCTTTTTTCCTGAACGGCCACATGACGTTCTGAAACTGATTCATCCGGTCCACACGTGGAATTCGATCACAAATTGTCAATTTTTTGTATGCCAATTGTCAACTCATCATAAAATAGGCATAATTAATTATATTTTACAATGAGATTGTCAGCATGATCATCAATGTTAAAAAGAAACGACTTGAGCACTCTTTCTCTTTCTGACCACTAGCCAATCGTTTCGTATTAACCACCTTTTTTTTCCTTACCGGCCACATGACGTTCTGAAACTGATTCATCCGGTCCACACGTGAAATTCGATCACAAAGTATTCACTTTATATCCGTTTTGTTACAATTATAATTTTTTGTACGCCAATTGTCAACTCATCCTGAAATAGGCATAATTAACTATATTCTTTTCCAATGAGATTGTCAGCATGAGCATCAATGTTAGAAAGAATCGACTTGAGCACACTTCCAATTTTTTGACCACTAGCCAATCGTTTCGTATCAACCACCTTTTTTTTCCTTAACGGCCACAGAATGTTCTGAATCTGAATTATCCTGTCCACACGTGAAATTCGATCACAATGTATTCATTTTATATCCGTTTTGTTACAATTACAATTTTTTGTACGCCAATAGGCATAATTAACTATATTCTTTTACAATGAGTTTATCGACATAAGCATTTATGAAAAGAAGGACTTGAGCGCATCTTCTCCTAGCCAATCATTTTGTATCAACCATATTTTTTCCTGAACGGCCACATGACGTTCTGAAACTGATTCATCCGGTCCACACGTGAAATTCGATCACAAGGTGTCAATTTTTTGTATGCCAATTGTCAATTCATCCTGAAATAGGCATAATTAATTATATTTTACAATGAGATTGTCAGCATGAGCATCAATGTTAAAAAGAAACGACTAGAGCACACATTCTCTTACTAACCACTAGCCAATCGTTTCGTATTAACCACTCTTTTTCCCTTAATGGCCACAGAACGTTCTGAAACTGAATCATCCGGTCCACACGTGAAATTCGATCACCAAGTGTCCATTTTATATCCGTTTTGTTACAATTACAATTTTTTGTACGCCAATTGTCAACTCATCCTGAAATAGGCATAATTAACTATATTCTTTTCCAATGAGATTGTCAGCATGAGCATCAATGTTAAAAAGAAACTACTTGAGCACAATTTCTCTTTCTGACCACTAGCCAATCGTTTCCTATTAACCACCTTTTTTTTCCTTAGCGGCCACAGAATGTTCTGAATCTGAATTATCCTGTCCACACGTGAAATTCGATCACAAAGTGTTCATTTCATATCTGTTTTGTTATAATTACAATTTTTAGTATGCCAATAGGCATAATTAATTATATTCTTTTACAGTGAGTTTATCGATATAAGCATTTAAGAAATGAATGACATGAACACATTTTCTCTTAGCCAATCATTTTGTATCAACCATCTTTTTTCCTGAACGGCCACATGACGTTCTGAAACTGATTCATCCGGTCCACACGTGGAATTCGATCACAAATTGTCAATTTTTTGTATGCCAATTGTCAACTCATCATAGAATAGGCATTATTAATTATATTTTACAATGAGATTGTCAGCATGAGCATCAATGTTAAAAAAGAAACGACTTGAGCACACTTTCTCTTACTGACCACTAGCCAATCGTTTCGTATCAACCACTTTTTTTCCCTTAATGGCCACAGAACGTTCTGAATCTGAATCATCCGGTCCACACGTGAAATTCGATCACAAAGTGTCCATTTTATATCCGTTTTGTTACAGTTACAATTTTTTGTACGCCAATTGTCAACTCATCCTGAAATAGGCATAATTAACTATATTCTTTTCCAGTGAGATTGTCAGCATGAGCATCAATGTTAAAAAGAAACGATTTGAGCACACTTTCTCTTTCTGACCACTAGCCAATCGTTTCGTATTAATCACCTTTTTTTTCCTTAACGGCCACAGAAAGTTCTGAATCTGAATTATCCTGTCCACACGTGAAATTCGATCACAAAGTGTTCATTTCATATCCGTTTTGTTACAGTTACAATTTTTAGTATGCCAACAGGCATAATTAACTATATTCTTTTACAGAGAGTTTATCGACATAAGCATTTAAGAAAAGAATGACTTGAGCGCATTTTCTCTTAGCCAATCATTTTGTATCAACCATCTTTTTTCCTGAACGGCCACATGACGTTCTGAAACTGATTCATCCGGTCCACACGTGGAATTCGATCACAAAGTGTCAATTTTTTGTATGCCAATTGTCAACTTATCATAAAATAGGCATAATTAATTATCTTTTACAATGAGATTGTCAGCATGAGCATCAATGTTAAAAAAGAAACGACTTGAGCACACTTTCTTTTACTGACCACTAGCCAATCGTTTCGTATCAATTACCATTTTTTCCTTAATGGCCACAGAACGTTTTGAATCTGAATCATCCGGTCCACACGTGAAATTCGATCACAAAGTATTCACTTTATATCCGTTTTGTTACAATTACAATTTTTTGTACGCCAATTGTCAACTTATCCTGAAATAGGCATAATTAACTATATTCTTTTCCAATGAGATTGTCAGCATGAGCATCAATGTTAAAAAGAAACGACTTGAGCACACTTTCTCTTTCTGACCACTAGCCAATCGTTTCGTATCAACCACTTTTTTTCCTTAACGGCCACAGAATGTTCTGAATCTTAATTATCCGCTCCACACGTGGAATTCGATCACAAATTGTCAATTTTTTGTATGCCAATTGTCAATTCATCATAAAATAGGCATAATTAATTATATTTTACAATGAGATTGTCAGCATGAGCATCAATGTTAAAAAGAAACGACTTGAGCACACTTTCTCTTTCTGACCACTAGCCAATCGTTTCGTATCAACCACTTTTTTTCCCTTAATGGCCACAGAACGTTCTGAATCTGAATCATCCGATCCACACGTGAAATTCGATCACAAAGTATTCACTTTATATCCGTTTTGTTACAATTACAATTTTTTGTACGCCAATTGTCAACTCATCCTGAAATAGGCATAATTAACAATATTCTTTTCCAATGAGATTGTCAGCATGAGCATCAATGTTAAAAAGAAACGACTTGAGCACACTTTGTCTTTCTGACCCCTAGCTAATCGTTTCTTATCAACCACCTTTTTTTTCCTTAACGACCACAGAATGTTCTGAATCTGAATTATCCGGTCCACACGTGGAATTCGATCACAAAGTGTCAATTTTTTGTATGCCAATTGTCAACTTATCATAAAATAGGCATAATTAATTATCTTTTACAATGAGATTGTCAGCATGAGCATCAATGTTAAAAAAGAAACGACTTGAGCACACTTTCTTTTACTGACCACTAGCCAATCGTTTCGTATCAATTACCATTTTTTCCTTAATGGCCACAGAACGTTTTGAATCTGAATCATCCGGTCCACACGTGAAATTCGATCACAAAGTATAAACTTTATATCCATTTTGTTACAATTACAATTTTTTGTACGCCAATTGTCAACTTATCCTGAAATAGGCATAATTAACTATATTCTTTTCCAATGAGATTGTCAGCATGAGCATCAATGTTAAAAAGAAACGACTTGAGCACACTTTCTCTTTCTGACCACTAGCCAATCGTTTCGTATCAACCACTTTTTTTCCCTTAATGGCCACAGAACGTTCTGAATCTGAATCATCCGATCCACACGTGAAATTCGATCACAAAGTATTCACTTTATATCCGTTTTGTTACAATTACAATTTTTTGTACGCCAATTGTCAACTCATCCTGAAATAGGCATAATTAACAATATTCTTTTCCAATGAGATTGTCAGCATGAGCATCAATGTTAAAAAGAAACGACTTCAGCACACTTTGTCTTTCTAACCCCTAGCTAATCGTTTCTTATCAACCACCTTTTTTTTCCTTAACGACCACAGAATGTTCTGAATCTGAATTATCCGGTCCACACGTGGAATTCGATCAAAAATTGTCAATTTTTTCTATGCCAATTGTCAATTCATCCTAAAATAGGCCTAATTAATTATATTTTACAATGAGATTGTTAGCATGGTCATCAATGTTAAAAAGAAACGACTTGAGCACACTTTCTCTTTCTGACCACTAGCCAATCGTTTCGTATTAACCACCTTTTTTTTCCTCAACGGCCACAGAATGTTGTGAATCTGAATTATCCGGTCCACACGTGAAATTCGATCACAAAGTGTCTATTTTATATCCGTTTTGTTACAATTACAATTTTTTGTATGCCAATAGGCATAATTAACTATATTCTTTTACAATGACTTTATCGACATAAGCATTTAAGAAAAGAACGACAAGGGCGCATTTTTTCTTAGCCAATCATTTTGTATCAACCATCTTTTTTCCTGAACGGCCACATGACGTTCTGAAACTGATTCATCCGGTCCACACGTGAAATTCTATCACAATGTAGTCACTTTATATCCGTTTTGTTACAATTACAATTTTTTGTACGTCAATTGTCAACTTATCCTGAAATAGGCATAATTAACTATATTCTTTTCCAATGAGATTGTCAGCATGAGCATCAATGTTAAAAAGAAACGAATTGAGCACACTTCGACTTTCTGACCACTAGCCAATCGTTTCGTATCAACCACCTATTTTTTCCTTAACGGCCTCAGAATGTTCAGAATCTGAATTATCCTGTCCACACGTGAAATTCGATAACAAAGTGTTCATTTTATATCCGTTTTGTTACAATTACAATTTTTTGTATGCCAATAGGCATAATTAACTATATTCTTTTACAATGGGTTTATCGATATAAGTATTTAAGAAAGGAACGACTTGAGCGTATTTTTTCTTAGCCAATCATTTTGTATCAACCATCTTTTTTCCTGAACGGCCACATGATGTTCTGAAACTGATTCATCCGGTCCACACGTGAAATTCGATCACAAAGTGTCAATTTTTTGTATGCCAATTGTCAATTCATCATAAAATAGGCATAATTAATTATATTTTACAATGAGATTGTCAGCATGAGCATCAATGTTAAAAAGAAACGACTTGAGCACACTTTCTCTTTCTGACCACTAGCCAATCGTTTCATATCAACCACCTTTTTTTTCCTTAACGGCCACAGAATGTTCTGAATCTGAATTATCCGGTCCACACGTGGAATTCGATCACAAATTGTCAATTTTTTGTATGACAATTGTCAATTCATCCTAAAATAGGCATAATTAATTATATTTTACAATGAGATTGTCAGCATGAGCATCAATGTTAAAAAGAAACGACTTGAGCACACTTTCTCTTTCTGACCACTAGCCAATCGTTTCGTATTAACCACCTTTTTTTTCCTTAACGGCCACAGAATGTTCTGAATCTGAATTATCCGGTCCACACGTGAAATTCGATCACAAAGTGTTCATTTTATATCCGTTTTGATACAATTACAATTTTTTGTATGCCAATAGGCATAATTAACTATATTCTTTTACAATGAGTTTATCGATATAAGTATTTAAGAAAGGAACGACTGGAGCGTATTTTTTCTTAGCCAATCATTTTGTATCAACCATCTTTTTTCCTGAACGGCCACATGATGTTCTGAAACTGATTCATCCGGTCCACACGTGAAATTCGATCACAATGTGTCAATTTTTTATATGCCAATTGTCAATTCATCCTAAAATAGGCATAATTAATTATAGTTTACAATGAGATTGTCAGCATGAGCATCTATGTTAAAAAGAAACGACTTGAGCACACTTTCTCTTTCTGACCACTAGCCAATCGTTTCATATCAACCACCTTTTTTTTCCTTAACGGCCACAGAATGTTCTGAATCTGAATTATCCGGTCCACACGTGGAATTCGATCACAAATTGTCAATTTTTTGTATGCCAATTGTCAACTCATCGTAAAGTAGGCATAATTAATTATATTTTACAATGAGATTGTCAGCATGAGCATAAATGTTAAAAAGAAACGACTTGAGCACACTTTCTCTTTCTGACCACTAGCCAATCGTTTCGTATTAACCACCTTTTTTTTCCTTAACGGCCACAGAATGTTCTGAATCTGAATTATCCGGTCCACACGTGAAATTCGATCACAAAGTGTTCATTTTATATCCGTTTTGTTACAATTACAATTTTTTGTATGCCAATAGGCATAATTAACTATATTCTTTTACAGTGAGTTTATCGACATAAGCATTTAAGAAATGAAGGACTTCAGCGCATTTTCTCCTAGCCAGTCATTTTGTATCAACCATATTTTTTCCTGAACGGCCACATGACGTTCTGAAACTGATTCATCCGGTCCACACGTGGAATTCGATCACAAAGTGTCAATTTTTTGTTTGCCAATTGTCACTTCATCCTAAAATAGGCATAATTAATTATATTTTACAATGAGATTGTCAGCATGAGCATCAATGTTAAAAAGAAACGACTTGAGCACACTTTCTCTTTCTGACCACTAGCCAATCGTTTCGTATCAACCACTTTTTTTCCCTTAATGGCCACATGACGTTCTGAAACTGATTCATCCGGTCCACACGTGAAATTCGATCACAAAGTGTCAATTTTTTGTATGCCAATTGTCAATTCATCCTAAAATAGGCATAATTAATTATATTTTACAATGAGATTGTCAGCATGAGCATCAATATGAAAAAGGAGCGACTTGAACGCATTTTCTCTTGCTGACCAGTAGTCAGTTGTTTTGTATCAACCAATTTTTTTTTCCTAAATGACTGCAAGATGTTCTGAAATTGATTTATTCGGTCCAAGAAATTCAAATGTAATCATGTTTTCACTTTATATTCGTTTTATTACAATTACAATTTTTTGCACGCCAATTGTCACCTTTTCGAAATGTGAGCATAATTAACTAGATTCTTTTGCAATGGTGTTATCAACATAAGGATGCAAGTAAGAAAAACGCGACTTACGCGCATTTTCTCTTATTATGCAATCATTTCCTGTTAACAACGTTTTTTCTTAACAGCCACATGATGTTCTGAAACTGAATTTTCCGGTGCATACATGAAATTCGATCTTAATTAAGTTCAATTTATATCCGTTTTGTTACATTTACAATTTTTTGCGCGCCATCTGTTTGCTTATCGTATAATAGGTGTAATTAACAATAAAATCATAATAATTACTCGGTATGTCTGCATCTAAGTGTGAAATATGTGTATTTTCTTTTTAGCCGTTGGCCATGCACTTAGATTTAATATCCTCTTTTGTTTTTCGTTCCTTAGCTGTTTGTGAGTATTTATTTATAGATATATGTGTTTTTCGTTTTATTGATAACTTTACCATGGGATGTTTCTTTGTTTTTCCTTTTTCGATAAGCGCTAATGACATCATTGTTGCTGTGCTTTTTTTTTCTTTGCGAAAGATTTCTCTGTGCATCTCAGAGAATTTTTCCTTAATAAATTCTGCGATGTTATCTCTCATACTTCTATGTCTGTATTGAATTTATACATTTCATTATTTTGTTGAAAATTTCTAGCCATAGCCGGTTCGTCGCGTTAGGCATCGGGCAATAGATTATTAGAGAGGTCTGTCTCACACGTACAAGTACAAGTATCGTGTCCTACGTTCGGAGCACGATTTCACTCGATTACAAATTGACTTGCTCAAAAGTTTGTGCTGTAGTGAAGATTAGCCAGGAAGAAAGTAGCTCAAGTCGACTTTCTTCCTGGTTAATTAAGAGTGTCCTAATTATGAGTGAAGAATGATTAATAACATCACCGACATCTCTTGATTTGCAATACGAGCTAAAGTCGGGCTGGCAAGCATCTTGTACACAAACTTGGATGGCATGCAGCGAACGTTCTAATGCCTAAACAAAGAGCTATGGTGTTTTTGCTCTATCAGTGACTTTGTTAGTGGTTACAATTTTCGTTTAGGTCTATCATGATGCCGCTGCCGTGGAAACGGAAAAGACTTTGGCCGCGACCTTCTCGAACGATCCTCTGTTTATAGTCCGCGAGAACGCTCGCGAATATACCGCCTTCCTTGAACAACTTGCGTTCAATTCCTTCACTGTTGCTGAAGACGAGTCTGCGGAATCAGTTATTCGTGGTGCTCACGAGATGGCGCCGAATCTTCTTTCAGGTAAAAGAATGCCTTATTGCCTTATTGGAAATGTCAACAAATTGGTTTTTTCTTTTTTTTTTTTCATCTGTTTTTCTGGTCGTTTTGAAAAATATTTATTTGATGAGTTAGATCCTTGTGCTATTTTCTTTTCTTGTCTTAAAATTTTACTTTTTTAGTCCACGATCAATACTTTGTCTGATAATCGCTTGATGTTCCATGATTACATGAAGGAATACAGATATACACTGATGTGGTTAACTTCTTATTGGCACCTTAATACTAGGTTTTTTTTTTTTTGTTTTTGATATTTGATTTTGCCTTGAATTTTTTTATCTAGAAAAGAGTTTAGTAATCAAAGAGATTTTCTTTTAAATAATTCTATGATCTTATATATTATATTTGTATATACAGAGTTGATGCGTCTTAATAATTGTGAAGATTCCTTTTGTTCTTGTGAAATCTTTTCCTCTATTTGTATTGACAATGAAGTTGAAGATGGTCGGTGACTCCTCCAGGGATGTTCCAATTTTTTCTTCAATGTTACTGTTCCTTTTTACAGATTTCAGAACTGTTTATTATATTTATATTTATAACATTAGTTACTGTCGAAGTGTTTCATGTAACTACTATTAATATTGTAATATTATTACATCCTGGTATTTGTTCTTCCATAATATATTTTCATTTATTTTTATTCAATTTTCATAATAGTATTTATTATAATAGTATTAATTATATATAATAATAATTAAATAATTTATGACTATTTAACACAATATATTTAACATATTGATTAATTTAACTAATTTAACTATATAATATAATGTTCTTGCAAGACACAGAAAGCTATTTTATTACACGTCTATTTTGCTTTTCATATCCAGAAAATGATTAAATCGACATTTTAGATATGAATGATATCATTTTTTGTGCCACAGTTCATGTTGGCTATAATGTTCCACATTATGGCTGTCAATGGTTGTAATAGTATTATTATTATTATTCGTAATTTCTTCACTTTTGCTTTTGGCAATGAAGATGAAAATGGCTGGTTGCTCTTCTCTACGCTTAACGAATTTTTTATAGGTGAACTATTTTTAGATCTGCAGCTTATGAAGTTTCCTTCACTTTTACTTTTGGCAATCGAAACAGAAATAGTTGATTGCTTTTTTTTTTACGCTCAATGAATTTTTTGCAGATTTTTAATTTGAGTTACTTTTAGATCTACAACATTTAACTCTATTGCTGATGTCGAAGTAGTTCGCTGAATTGTCTCTATAGTAATATTATTATCGATGATTCAATTACTTTTTGTTGTTATCGCCCTAATCGCTCTAACGTATTCGATATAGATTGTGAACTAGTTAATCGCTGGATGATGCGTCTCCCATGTAAAAATTTCTAAGTAGCAGGTAATTGAACGGTTATGTCGACCTTGGCCATATGACCCAAGGCTACATAGTCTTTCATAAACATATCGGTCGCGCAGTTCAGGCGCATTCGCGAGTCTCCGCTCCAGAGCGCGAAATCTTCTCTCCGTCATCGCTCGCGAATCTCCCAGTTCGTGCACGTTCCTCGTAAAGGGAATGTTAACTACATACCGTCCTCCCTTCCCACTGTTTCCAGGAACCGATTCTCGCAAGAATGAGGCGTCACCTCCCCCGTCGGCACACCCTCCAAATCCCAAAATTGTGACAACTCAGCTGTTCGTTCGTAATGGCGCTGCATATCGTCGATTCCGTACGTGGGACGTTGGACAATCGTCCGCCGAATATTCATCCTAGTTGCGTTTTTAGGAGGCTTGGAAGTCCTTTCCCCAGCCTGATCCGTCCCATGGACATGATGTCGCACAACTGACCATTGCCAATTATGAATCCACGTTTGGGAACACCAAACTTCTATCTCTACTCTTTTCTCATGCGACTTGCCTATTTGTGCGGTAGTAGTCATTAGTCAGGAAGAAAGTGTCTCAGATCGACTCTCTTCCTGGCTAATTGGGAATGTGTTAATTCTAAGTGGGGAATGTTGGTAATCAATAATATTGCTGACAGCACCTGATTCGCAATATCGGCCAAAGTCGGGGAAATTTCAAACCCGGCAAATGTCTTATATACAAGCCACGGATGATAAGCACTTTTTCATCTTAATAGATAAAGAGCTGATCCTGGTTTCGTTTTTCCATGTGTTTTGATATGTCAACAAGCCTAAGTCGATACATGATTTACCGTTAACTTTGACAGTAAATATATATAGCTTTTTGTTTAAGTCTATTAACGGCCCGCTGTCGTGGGAACGGAAAGGACTTTGACAGAGACGAACAGAAATGATCTGTTTACTGTTCGCGAGAACGTTCGCGAATATACCGCCTTCCTTGAACAACTTGTGTTCAATTCCTCCACTGTTACTGGGGACGAATCCGCGGAATCAGCTATTCGTGGTGCTCACGAGATGGCGCCGAGTCTTCTTTCAGGTAGAAGAATACAGACCTTGGTCACTGGTCTGGTAAGAGTGCCAGTGCTGGTTCGTATTGACACTACTCATATCACGCCATCTGGTCCTAGATGCATTCCCACGATGTGGTTCAACCTCCATTTCAGCGATAGTAGGTTCTCCTCCTTCAGCACGACAATCGTATCCACTCCAAAGATCTCCGGTACCGAATCCTTCGATTGAATCAGTGTTAGAGTTGGTGCAGATAGTCATGCTATCATCTCTTCCAGAGTTACTGATGAATCGCTTATAGCAGTTGAAAACGAGTTGGGCGACTGATTATGACGTCGATGACGTTAGGATAGTGGTTATGTCGGTTAGTGGACCTCCAGAGGAAGTGTCCAGGCGTTAGAAAATCAAGGTCCCTTTTTTCAGATAAAGACATATGTGTAAGTAATGCAACTTTCGATTATCTTAATTATATATAAATTCACTAAATTTATTTTCGAATAATTTCATTTATTGAAATTACACAGGTCGGCTGATAACACATAAGTTGATGAATTGTTGGCTTTAAATAAAGACTGTGTTTCAATTAATTAATTTCAATTGATGGTGATTCTCATGATTTTTCTGATTGTATGAAAAATTTGTAGTATTTTTTCGCGCTTTCTATTTTATAGATAGCAGATCCGGTTTAAATAATGCATATTAGTTGTAATGCACAATTATTAGTTACATGGATTATAAAATTCCTTTTCAAGCTTGATGTCTTTGCAAGAAGACAAATTAGAATATTTTTTGTTTTTGTATCTTTATTCTTTCATTTTCTTATCTATTGTTCTCTCTGTGTTAATTTGTAAAATGCAAGCAATTTATATTAATATTTATTTGCGTATTTCAAATCTGAATCGATGTTGTTATGAGGTCGTTTTTTATTTTTTGTAGATTTGTAAAATTATATCATATAATAATTTTGCTTATATCTCTTTACAATCTAGTTTTCCATAATTCCGTATCAAGTATTTCATTTCCAAAACAAAAGAGCAATGACCAATTACAATTTTACATTTAGCGATCTTAAAATTGTTATATATACAATAATTGCTCTATCTATTTGCATGCGACAGAACTAATTTTTATACAAAATTTGTTATTGTCTCATTTTTAACGATTTTGAAATTTTTAAATGGATTAATTTAGATCAATATTGAGATCATTATCAATCTCAACAGATTTCTATTACTAAACTTGATAAATCATCTTCGTATCATTCTAGATTTACCATTATCATTCATCACATTATAAATATTTTTTGTCATTTGCAATATTTCTTCTTTTCCAAAGTGAACAAGCATAATTGTTCGATAATATATCTTTCAGATACTTATTATTAAAATTAACTTAAGAAAATTTAAATTAATATTATCTTATATCTAACTTTCTAAAATATACAAATACGAAACTTTATTTATTAATCAATTTAAAATTTCTTTATAAAATGATAATGTTCATGACTAATCTGTTAATATTAGTTCTTGAACTCGTTATGAAAAATATATAATTCGTTTTCTTTTAAAATTTATTATATGAAAACATAATTAATTTCCTTTTTTTAAGTTATTATTTTCTTATTATACTGATATTTAGATTATTTTTTATTTCCTAAAGCATTTCCTCTACGAAACTTTAGATTATCAAATGTATAAGTTTCTACATTCTTTTTCTTCTGAAAATATTTATATTAAAAATTATAACTTTTTAACTATTGAAGTCGATTTTTCTTAATCCGCTAATTGAATTAAGCCCGAGAGTAGAATTTCTCCTAATTTGATGTATGATCATTTGATGTATCATTTGATGTATCATTATGGGAAGAATAATGGTTTACAGCCGAATATATTCAGTTATGCAGGAAGTTAATATATTGTCTTTTGCATAATGTGGTACAGACATAGCTAGTAAGAGGCATAATATACAAGAGGCATGAGATACAAAAATAATATTCATTGATGGATTTATTTTTTATGACAGAGGTAATTTTTCCGTAATTTTTATTTATTTTGACATATTGCCAGTTTGATTACTGATTGCAGATGAATATCATTGAAATCTGTCTCAAACATGCTTATTAAAGAAATGTTAATTAGGAAATGAATAAAAGTTAACATCGAAGAATCATTGGATGATAATGAACAGTATAGTTTCGATTTTTATCATGAATATATCGAACTCTTTCGATATGAATAAATTTTTTTTCTTCTCCCATGACTTCTTTAATGATTTATCGATTGTTTCTCATAGAAGAAAAAGAAAAAAAAAGAAAAAAGAATGATTTGAAATTTCACGATATTTCCATGATTTTCTTACACGAACGTTAATATATCTCTTGTTTTTGCAACATTTAATACAATTTAATTTATCTCGTCTTTCATCTAAAAAATGTCTGTCTTTCAAATTACGATTCTTCTTCGCACGATGAAGTATTTTAAAGCTGCGGTGAACACTTTGGTGATCATATCGATAAGATGTAAACAGTAGTCCAATCGATTATAAAAGATATATAAAAAGATCCAAGATATGTATCCCAGATTAAAGATTCCTTACGTTGTTTATAACTAATGATTATTCAAGAATATTTAATACATTTATAAACTATTTAATCACTAATCTTTATCGCATCTGAATTAATTATTTATTTTATTGCCACCTGCATTATGGTTTTACAAATAAGTATGACGTAAAATCAAATTGATATTATGGATATTTTTTTGTAAATAGAAATAAATGCTTGTGAGCATTTTAATTGTATTTTATATGTCATGAAATATTCTCTTGTTATTTGGCAACAAAAATCTTGTATTCTTCGGTATCACATAAACTGATTACTCTTTTGATAGTGATTTTTTTTGAATCGGAGGTAATATTCAATTCTTTTTAATTTCATGATATTTTATTATCGATTGAAAAAATTTTCTGCTCTTGCATATGAACGATTCTCTATAATGAAAGTTACACGAATCTTAATTATAGTTAATCATATGTCGAACATGTTTACATTTGTCGGTCGGTGGAACTACAGATTCACAATCTTGATATTTTCAGTATAATATAATATTTGATTGATTTGCTCATCATATCGATCCAGTGATCTGTGGTATGTCAAATCGCTTGGAACGACTTGATGAATGAGTGAGACTAATTTATTTCTTTTGTCGATAGTCGGTAATTTTATTGTCAAGTTATCAATGATGAATTTATTTACTGTCATATCTAATATTCATTTGCTGTTGTTATGAATTGCTCTTTTGTTCACGATACAGTGCGTGTACGATGAAGTATCTATCAATTGTGAGGTTGAAATTGATTATAGGATCAATTCGATTGACGATAAAAATAATATGATATAATTGCAAACAATTAAGATATAGATATGTCTTGTATGCAGTCTCGACTATACTAACAGTTTCAAAAATTGGAAGAAAGAAAATATTATGCGATGAATGTTTTCTCATTTCTCTTCTTGTTGATTCTTGCTATATTTATCGATGTGTTAAACACGCGAAGATATTTAATATACATTTGCCTATCATGTTCGATGCTTCTTTGCATAGACAATTATTTTAAAATTGCTTTGTAATGCTTTGAATTTGATTTGTTAATTGATTCTTTTTATAATTTTAATGATATGCAAAAATCTAAATAAATCGTTGATCTTAGATTTCCATAGTTGCCAAAATATATTTATTTGATAATGTATGTTTATTGATATGCTTATACGATATTTTCTAATTGTTCTAATTCTAAATCTAAAAACTCCTTTATTGCTGCTGAAGGCGAACTCCTTGTTTTGTCGAGGTGGCGCTGGGTCTTATATAGACAGAATGCAAATCTTGGTCTGGAATGTTAGTGCTTCGTATTGACACAACCCGTGTCACGCCATTTGGTTCTAGGTACATCCCCACTATGCAGCCCAATCTCCATCTCAGCGGTGGCAGATTCTCCTCCTTCAGCACGATCATCATGCCCATTCCAAAGGTCTTCAGTACTAAGTCTTTCCATTTGGATCATTGTTGGAGTTGGTGCAGATAATCGCGCATCTCTTCTAAAATTGCTGGCGGATCGCTTTGAACAGCTGAAACTGAGTCAGGCGACTCATTTTGACATCAGTGATATCAAATTTCGGGTCTTTTCACTTGGAATTGGTGCAAATAGTCATGCTGATATCTTCATCTATCTGGTATCTGAAACCGAGACAGGCAACCTTGACGTCAGTTACAGGATAGATTAGGTCGGTTATTGGACTTCCAATGAGGAAGTGTCCAGGCGTCAGAGGATCAAGATCCTTGAGATCGGAAGAAATGGGATACAGTGGCTGAGAGTTTAGGCAAAGCCTCTTCAAGCTAGCACGATGCATAATTCCTCATACATGAGGCGCGTCTCTTCGATCATACGCAGAAAGTATTTCTTGACCGATTTAATAGCACTTTCCCACAATTCATCGAAATGTAGTGCGTGTGGTGGTATAAATTGCCACTCAAAACCTTGCGCGATCACGTGAGGACAGATAGATTTTTCGTTCTCTTTGAAGAATTCGCGAATTCTATTCAGTTCATTCCACGCGTCCACAAAGTTGGTCCTATTGTCTAAGCAGATCTCCGGACATCGGTCCCAACGTGCGAGAAATCTACTCAGACAATTCAAGGACGATTCCGTGGTGAAGTCCCTGGTTACCTTCAAATGGATCGCCTTTGTGGCCAGGCACACAAATAGGCCTTCCTTGTGATCTTACTTCGGGCCTGCTCCTGATGAGAAACTGTATAATCCATACCCATATTGAAAAAAGATAGTTGAATTCGTATGTTAGTAATTGACCCATCAGGTAGTTCGTGTCCTTGTTTCCGCCCGATTGCACCATATGGATTTGCACAACATGCTCCGTATCGTGTTCTTAGCTGCGAAATGGCCAATATCGCCTTCAGATAGATGATAAGACAGACTCCAGTATGCAGCAGCCGCTTGTGCTCACAATACAAAATGAACTTACTGATGAACTCTCCCTTTGGTAATATAATAGGATGTCGATGACTATACGGCAAGGCCGCTCGACCGAGCCTTCCGTCCATCCTGAGGAGTCTCTGTTCGTCGAAGAAAGAATTCAGACATCTCAATACGCTAGATTGCGCCAATTTCCTATTTAAACTCAAGTTCATGATTTCCCTGAATGTGTGTGCTTGGAATCATCTCAGAATGGCACTTTCCGTAAGATCAATCTCGGCTCTAGTGAGAGAGTGACTCGAATTGGTTCGAAGTTGCTACAGATTGCGCAGGTTTTCGCCTATAAAGTCGTGCATGAACAGCGCGACAGAATCTCGGACAATAAGCGATAATTCTTAAACGCGCGTAATTCGAGTGCCTGTGGAAGATCTCGAACTCCAGATCTTGTTCCGTTGTTACAAACTGAGTCCTTTGGGTAGTTCCTCCGTACTGGCTGTGTGCGGAGCCATTTATTTTGATCTCGCCAGTAGAGATCATCTCACCAAAGGTGTGCGTCTTGTAAGGTGGATGGCTGCATCCCTTACGATAAGAGATCCGCAGAATTTTCCCCGGACGAAACATGACGCTAATTATTTCGAGAATTGGCTTATATTTGCGTTACGCCATTAGCGATGAACGTTTTTCAACGGTTTGGATGACCTCTAATCTACGTGAGGATGATGGTGGAGTCAGTTCAGTATGTCTCATTCTCGAATCTAATGTGAAAGGATGTACGTACTTTCCACATCAATTCCGACAATAGTAAGGCCTCACACAACTCGAGGCGTGGCAAGCTAATCGTTTTGAGGGGAGCAACGTGTGATTTTGCACAAAGCAAACGAACTACGATTCCCGAAACGTCGAAAATTCATAAGTATGTGCACGCGCCGTAGGCTTTCTCGGAAACATCGCAGAATCCATGTAGTTCCACGGTTGCTCAAGTCGTTGCCCAACGCGCACCGAGGGATGACATGTGTTTCAAGGATTTGAAATCGGCTAGATACTCCCTTAATTCAGTAAATACTTTTGGACACTGATTCGTTCCACGTCACTAGTTGTCAGAATGTCTGGGGTAGTTTCGCAGAAAGAGCTACGGGACCCACCAACCCAAGAGAATCGAATATTCTCGTGATTTCTGAAAGAATGGTTCACTTCGTAATTCGGGTGGCTAGTGGGTCATTTAACTCGATAATTAGATGATCTAACGCTGATTCCCAGCGTAAACCGAACGTACGAGGATCCTTTCAGGAGCCCACAATTATGGACTCGCTCGTCGCACTCCTGACAATTAAGGATTCGTTGAAGGCCCATTTCCATAAATTTAAATCCAATAGTTGCAGAAATAAATCTATTTCCTTTTTGATCACAATTGCACGGTGTTCGCGCCCGTTAAGAGATCATCCATGTAAAAATCGCGTAGTATCGCTTGACTCGCCGCTGGATAGTTCGTGCTATTATCCAATCCTACCCGCCGCAAAACACGCGTGGCTAGATGAGTTGACGCGGTACCATAAGTCATTGTGTTTAGTTCGTATGTTTATAGGTTTTCAAGATGTTTGCCTCCATAATATGTGTTGCAATGGCCATTGATGTGAAATGACTAATATTTATCGAAACATTTTTTCAATATCCGCGTTTAAGACAACGCGAAAGCGGATTAAAATATATAAAAGATCCTTTTGAACTGTCAGCCCAACTTGCTGCACATCATTGAGGGAAACGTCTGTCGAGGATTTCGCAGAACCATCGAAGACTACTCGCACTTTGGTGGTTGGGACTACTCGCGCCTTGACGACAGCATGAAGCGGTAGATAAAAGTTGAGGCTTCGCGTTGATTATCCGCAAATATCTTAATCATATGGCATAAAATCATATATTCCCTCATAAACTGTACGTATTAGGTGTGTAATACCGGCAAATTCGCGAGTTTCCGTTCTAAGCCGCGTTGTTTTTCCGCCATCCCGCGCAAGTCGCCCAACTCGTCTTCGGTGAAAGAAATATTGACAATATAGCATCCATTTGAGTCTCACCGTCCTCAAGAACTGATTCTCGCATGGATAAGGAGCTACCTCTCTGCAAGATACATTCCAACTCCCAAAATTGGAATAACTGTTGATTCAGCTGCTCGTTGGTAACTGGTTGCAGACTTGCGACTCTGTGGATTGATTCGTCTTTATTCGTCCACTGAATAGCCAGTCCAATTACGACTTTATAAGGACGGATAAACCCTTTCCCAATTTATAATGCTCCACGCACATGATATTTCATAATTGGCCATTACTAATTATGAGATATACATCACACGGAGCGCAAAAATCTGCTAAATATGATATGAGATGGAATACGAATCGCAGATTCTGAGAGTCAGAAATTGGATATGCTAGAGGTAGTCCTATCCATGATTAGATATATCAGAGAGGTACGGAATCTTGAGGTTAGTTCGACGCGGACTGTGCCATGTATTGGGTCGCTCGCGTCAGTAGCTCCGATAGCTAAAATGACCGTTCGAAATGGTAGACTGGGTTGAGGTGATTCGCGAGCGAAATCTTAATGATTTCACTTGTGAGCCTTGGTCCAATAGAGCTCGACATTCATGCTTTCTACTCCTGTTGTCCAGAAAATGGACAATGGCGGTAGAAAGCATGACCTGTTCGGTATCATCGTTATAGTAGGCGGAAGTTTGCGACGACACTCGCGGACGTCTCTCTCACTGTCTCCCTAGTTCTCTGCGTCTAGTTGGGCTTCTTCGCCACGTGAATTAGAGTATGATGTTTCTTCTTACATTATCTGCACAAGCCGCTGCTGCACGCTTTGGCTCCGTGTCCTGTGCTTGCACCGTGCGAATGTGTGATTTGAAGAACACAACGGATTCTCCGCGGTCACCAAGGCGAACGTGATCCTTGATTCGATAGTTTGCTGGATCTCGAAGCAGCCGCAGCATCCAGAGTAACATCTCCAACGATGTCAGGGCCCGAGATGTTTTATTTTTCAGGGCAAACTTGAGGTACTGAAACTTCTCGATGTTAGTGAGAAAGTCATTGCGATTAAAATCATCAATAAAGTCGCGAAAGAAGATTCACTCACCGAGTTTGCTGCTGAAACTGAGCAAGGGCATCAGAGGTAACCGGGGAAACCATTGTCTCGGGTGCCGATATTGACATGCTCGCGGATTTGTCCGCGGGAAGTGACGTTGACTGTGCGCGACGCAAGTGACCACGGACCTCACCGACTAGATCGAAGTATGTTGTCTCAAAATTTTCGTGGCGTGCTTCTTCATCCATCATGCTCGATACGAGGATTTCGATTCGATGCAAGATCTCGAACTTCTCGATAAGCCGTTCCTCAAGGGAGTCAGCCGAATCGTCCATGCGTATCGTAGAAGATCCTAAACCTTGTTAGGCTTGACTTGAGCTGACCGCGTTCTTCAATTAACCTGCGTTCTTCGGATGGCTGTGGCATGCCTTACTCAAATTGAGAATTGACAAATTCTCGACTCACTTAGACGTAGATAGGATTGAAGACGGATATCACCTGCTCAATCTTTGTTGGAACCTGGCTGTATGTAGGAGTCCGACGTCCGTGAGCTCGAATGTCCTCAGCACCTGGTTTCCTCGTCGTTGTTGAATCCGCCGAGGATCATTGTTTTCCGAAAGTGCTCGTTCATGTATCCGGCTCGAAGGACCAATGTTATCACCCTAATCAGAGTAATGTAGACAATGTGGACTGTGATTTAGTTAATCGCTGGGCGACATCTTATTGGAGAGTTGTATCTTCCATGTAAAAATTTCTAAGTAGCGTGTCCGATAGTCGGAACGCGCTCTCTACTCTTCTTTCGTGTGACTACAACTTGTCTGTTCGAAGGTTTATGCGATAGTGGTATCAGGTCTCTCTTCCTGGCTAATTGGGAGTATCTTAATTCTAAGTGGAGCATGTCGGTGATCAATAACATCACCAGCAGTATTTGATTTGCAATATAGGCCAAAGTCTGGGAAATTCTATGCCCAGCAGATATCTTGTACATAAGCCATGAATGATAACAAGTATGCGTTTGTCCTAAACCTAAACAAAGAGCTGATTTTGGTTCCATTTTTTGTGTTTTGATATATCTATGTAAGGCGGTACATGATTTATTGTTAACTTTGATGGCGAATATAGCTCTTTGTTAGGTCTATCAGCGGTACGCTACCGTGGAAACGAAAAGGATCTTGACAGAGATCTTGTCGATTGTCTGTTTACTATTCGTATGAATGCTTGTAAACATTTGAAGTTTGCTTTATTTTTGCTTTTGGCAATGGAGATGGAAATGGCTAGTTGCTTTTCTCTTAACGAATTTTTTACAGGTGCTTAACTTGAGCTATTTTTAGATCTATAGCTTATGATATCTCTATATGTTTCCTTCGTTTTTGCTTTTGGCAATAGAAATAGAAATAGCTGATTGCTTTTCTTTACACTCAATGAATTTCTTGCAGATCCTTAACCTAAGCTGTTTTGAAATCTACATAAAACATTCGATTGTATTTATTTATTTACAATTTTTTGGTACTTAATTTATTTGTAATTATTTATACTTTACCTCGTTATTTATAAAGCGATGTAATATTTGCTTCGAAAGAGGAGAAATTACACGAGTATTCTATTCTGTTCTGTTCTGTATCCGGAAAGCGATTTTGTTAATGAAAATTTTAAAATTTTCAATATTGTCATTTTTTGTATCGCGATATACATTGATCCTGATATTCCATACTATGATTATCAATTATGACTAACAATATTATTATCATTAGTGATATCACTCAGCATCACTCTTGCGAAACTAGCTATTAATTACAAATGTGGATACATTTCTTTTTTAAAATTGCATTTATGCAAATTTTTTTAGAAAATATTTCTACATTAAGTAAGTTAATCTATTTTTTTCAACAATTCTCTTAACTTTTTAATCTATCATCAGTTTTTGTATCATCAATTACAATTTTTGTATATTTTGTAAATCTACCAAATTTTTCTTTTTTCTATTTCTGTTTCTATATGTATAATTCTAGTAATTCTTCGCTGACAGATTACTTGTTCTTTATCGAGCGCATAGTTTTATTATTAAAATTTTTTGCTATTTTGCATATTTATTTATCTATTTATTTATTTATTCATATAAAAAAATATTTTTTACATACAATCTTTAATATAAAATAATAAGATTTTTCCTACTTTATGTACATTGTTTTCATTTTCATCTTTATATTGATTTTTTAAATTTGAAAAAATTCCTACATAATGTTGCAAAATATATATCATATGTATTACATATATTATTATATTTTTACATATAATATATATAATATGTACTACACTTTATATGTAATATATAACAATAAGAAAGATTATATTTTTTCATAATTGCAAATTATGTATTGCAAAATAAATATAATTGTCTTCTATAATTAATATAATATAATCACTTTTTTTTAGAAACTAATAAATCTAAAATATATTAAGTTATAATGTAACCAAGAACTGATATCATGGCCAATATGATTTTATTAATGATTTAATATAATGTACTATAATATATATATATATATATATATAATATATTAATTCTAATAATTATATATTCAGAGATAAAAAAATCTTTCTGAACTTGTATTGGTAGCATTGCTGAAGTCAATTTGCAATAAGATTTTTGATATGTTATTTTTTATTTATTTTAGAATTGCAAAATATTTGAATATTTCAAAAATTTTTATAGTATGCACAATATCTAATGAAACAAGTGGAATTATTTTTTTTTTATATTTCATTCTATGATCTAATTTTTCAATATTTTTTAAATATCATTAGCTTCATTTTCTTTTTCTTGAATAGTTGAAAAATTTGACGAAAAATTGTCATGAAACGATCTAAGTTCTTGAATCATATGTTCCCTGTATCGTCAAATATGCAGATGATTATATTTATGAATAATATAATTTGTTTTTTGTTTAATATTATATTAAATCTAGAAAAATTTGTTCATTTAAGAAAATTACTGCCAAAAAAATAAATTATTAAATAATTTTCTTGCATTTTCATTGATTCGACAAGTTTAGTTTCTAACACTGTTTCTTCTATGATAAACGATATATAAAATATTGTTACATAAATATTATTTACAATAATTAATTTACAGTTACAATTTAACATTATAATTATTTACACAATAATATTTAATTTATTATACAATATAATATTCTCGAGAAAAACAGAGAGTAACACGTTCACTCTATTTCACGATCGATATCAGATTTCATTAAATCAAAATTTTTAATTTCGATGACAACTAATATTGTTATCTCCTATAACAATATGATATCTCCTATCACAACATGATTCATTAGTCATGATGTTTCACATTGTAGCTCATAACAATATAATCGGTTATGATGAAATATAACTATTACAATATTTATTATAAAATATTTTATATAAAATTTTAATATATAATTAAAATTAAATATATTAAATTCACAATTCATATAAAAAACGGAATAAAACTTTCCTAAGAATGTTTCGTTCAGCATATTTAGGAAAAACTGAAAAAGTATATTATATGAAAAAGAATTTTTATTTAATTTCTATCTATTTATGAAATTGAATATAATAGAAATATATAATAATGTACACACAAATGAAAATACAATCTTTCATAAAAATATTATTCATGTTTTTTATCAAATTTACTCCTGCGAGAATAATCTTATAATACTTTTTCATTCATATTAAAATAATATGAAGTATTCCATTTCTGAATGGAATTCATCAAAATTTGAAATAAATCACAAGCTTGTTGGAAATATTCTCTCAAATTATAAAAATTAACTATATTTTTTATATATTGCGGATAACTATGTAATTGTTCTTGTTTTTATTTTTTATTATTATTATTACTAACTTTTATAAACTATTATTTTTACTAGCTTCTATAAAATAATATAATATAGATTAATTCTTCTTGGACTAGTCTTGGTAAAGATTAAATTTAAAAAAAGTAATCATTTTTTTTGTTAAATTTTATCATTAATAATTCTTAGAGACAAAAAAATTTTATAAATTATTACAAATGAAAAATTATTGTTCAATACTAATCATCTGCTTAGTTGATTTAAAATCTAAATTATTAATAATATTAATAAAAACAATTTAAAAATAGAATTTTATTTAGACATGTCTGTAAATAACAAGTAAAATGATCTTTTTGATCTGTACATTTGTATTTCTAATCTTTATATACATTCAATCATCATTGATTCTTTGCAAATTATGTATTTAACAAATAAACAATTTATTTAATTTCCTTCTTAATGAGTTTTCTCTTTTATCATTTATCTCTGCCCTTTTTTCTTGCTTGATTTTTTTCATATTTCTTTAATTTCTTAATTTGTTTTTGTTTTTTTTTTTCATCGACAGTTTTTCTTTTTTGTTAGCTTTTTTATAAATTATACTGATTAAAACTTCAAACTGTTGAAGAATTTGAAATCATCATTGAATTCATCATTTTTTTTTTTGTTATTTTTGTTTTTGAAATATTATTTACATGATGTTTTTAATAATTTTCATAAAATCAGAAAATATGCTTATTAAAGAATATTAACATAGAGATTTATTTTAATGTGAATTAAATGATTATGATCAGTTTTAAAAATTTAAAAAAAATTTTTAAATCAAGATATCGGATGGTGTAAATATAAATTACAATTACAAAAGGTGAAATAAAATCCGAATTTGGAAATATAATACGATTTACCACAATTTCGTATTGAAAAATATATTGTACCAAGCTCATTTATCTATAGAAAGAGATAGCAGTAACAAAATCAGAAAATTTTAAAGAATGATATTTCTGCATAGTTATATAAAAGTCTCATTATAACTCGATCCTAATATTTCATCTTGGATTTAATATGTGCATATGATGCTCTTTTGCAAATAGGATAATTTCAAGATCTGTATGATTTGCATTAAATATAAGAAGGATTAATTTTTTTTTAATTAGGTTTCAAAAAATAATTTTAAAAAAGATTAAAATTATTAAATTGTGAATATAATTTATAATAGCTATTTTTTCTAAAGTTGCATTTATGTGAATTTTATTAGAAAATAGAAATATAAATATATAGAAAATATAATAATATAGAAAAAAGAAAATAAAAATATATCTATCATATGTGAGTAAAGTAATTTGTCCTTTTTTTATAATTATATTCATTGTTTTTTCTTCATTTCTGAGATAATTTTGAACTATAGAAATATCAATTTCGTCTCAATTCTGCTGAAAAAATTTTATTGTACGAACAGTTCTAAATATTTATTTAAGAAATGGTTTATTTGGTATTTATTAAAATCTTATTTTGATGACGTACCACAATAAAAGTATAATTTTATTTTGTTAAATTTTAAACGTAATTTTAAATATTTAGTCAAATCGTATACTAATTTGAAAAATTTAATTTTACTTAATAGCATAAATATGGCATTTTAATCTTTCATGTAAGAAACCATTTTCTACTTAATAAAAATTTTTTTAAATTTATGATTTTCAAATTTCTTTAAATTCATCTCCTTATAGCTTGTTTTTGTTTCATTCTTTTCTCTAGTCAAATAATTTAATATTCATATCGTTTTACATCCATTTTTCTTCTTTGATTTCGAACACTTTACAAAAAAAAAGGATGTGAGAAAAAATATACTTTTATTATAGAAAAAACTATAAAAAAAAATTGATTAATAGACAAATATGTGAGAAAAATCTTAGATTTGATATGCAATAAAGCAAATTGTAAAAATCAACACATTTATATACCTAATAGTGTAAAAATTATATATATTCTGTACAAAATTATTTAATTATCTGAAAAATAAGAAATCAATTATGAAAAATAATTTTTCTTTTTTTTTTCCAAAAATAAAAAAAAGTAAGTTTTCTTTTTTTATTCCATAGATATTGCATTTAATTAAGTTTAGAAATAAGAAGTAATTTAAATAATAATAATATGACCAATGATATATTTTTATTATATTGTTGAGCATCAAAATTATCTTTTGATAGCTTTATTTTATTTTACAATTATCTACAATATTTTATAATAATAATTATAAAGAGTGGAAATTAGTACGTCTGTTTTGGAAAATTGGTTCTTGTTAAATATTTTCGACAATTGATTTGTTACTATTATGGTTCGCATTAATCGTGTTTTATACTATCGCCAATGTTTGTAGCAATATAATTTGCTTATTATATACAATTCTTACAAACTATTATGATTTATAGAACTAGATCTTGTTGCGATTATTTTATATTTGTATTCATAATCGATAACGATATTCAACATTTAGAATTCAGATCGGAATCGAAGAATGTAAGACTTGTCTTTAATATATCGTTGCTAAGGAGAAAAATATAATAGATGATATATCTCAAAACCGGTATACTCTATAACGAAAATTCGAAACAATCGATGTTAGTCTATTTTTTTGTTACAAAAAAAATAGTGTTAAAAATGAAACTATATGTCTGGATTTCGGTTTAAACTTATATTCTACAACAGTGATAATGTTTATGAGAATCACAATAAAGTTTGGAATCATCTAGCGGCACAATCTATACTATGTCTCAACAATGAATTAATCATTATAATTCTCATGCAGAGATTCAGTTATGTTTATGACCATCTAGCGGTGATGATAAATATTACAACTGTTTAATAAGCTATTGTGGATTTAGATATTGCTAGATATGAGTGTATAATATGTCATCAAATTAAATATTTAACAATTAAATAATATGTAAATAGTATAGTAAATTGTATAGTATTATAGTTTTATATAGTATCTTGTCAGAAAATTAGGATTTGCATTTTTCAATATTTTTTTGTTTTTTGTCAAATTTAAACGTTTGAACGAAATTTTATTTAAAATTCTATGAATTATTATAACGATATCGTATATATATCGATATATATACGATAAATACAGAATAGATTATATATCAAATTGAAGATTTTAGTGACATTTTTGTATAATTTCGAATCGTTAAAAATTACCGAGATTATATTTAAATTGAAAAACTTTATTCTATAAATAATTAAAAATAATTAAAAATAAGTTAATTAAATATATCATTTAATTTTCTAAATAATACGCTCAAATAAATTCTATCATTATTATTTTAATAATAACTCTATAATTTCATACAATTTCAAGATTTAATAGTTTAAAAATAATATTGAATAAGATTAATTTAAAATTTAATATATGTGAATTAACAATAATTTATAAAATGTTTTCATTTATAACAAATCTGAAAATTTTTCGAATATTTATGATCTTAAATTTTTTGAAGTTCTCATGTTTATTTTTTGAGTTTCTTTGGGCAATTATCCATGCGAAGATATATGTTATTATTATATATAACATATTATTTTTTTGTCATACATTAATCATACAATAATTTACGTACTAGCATATACCAGTTACAATGATTTACTGTATCTGATAAGATATAAACAGAAAATAACTTGCAGTATACGAAATATTTTTATCAATGTTAATTCCAATTATTCCAATTATATTGGTATAGTTTTGCAATATTAATGTTATTAAACTCCATTTTGCAACATTTATTAGTAAATTTTTTTTTTTTTTTTAATAAATATACTTTTTTTTTCTTTCCTAATTTTTTTGTCTCACTTCTTTTCGCTGTTTATTTCTTATATTCTATAAGATTTTTATATTTTCTTTTTTTCACAATTTCTCATGACATTTTTATTCGTGGTGTTTTTATATAATAAATTGAATAAGTTATTTATTAAATATCAATTGTTTACAATTATTATATGATTTTTTTTTAATTATTATGTTTTAATTATCAAAGATAATATTATAATATAAATATAATAAAATATATCATATCTATCATGCCATAAACTACGTTTTAGCAAGAATTCTAAATATTTAATTATCTATAATAACCAAATATTTATGCTATATTGGAAATTTTTTTATGGATTACACAATTACTAATACCGATTTTTTTGAGTCTATTATATATATTATGAGAATCGAATGTCTCTTTTTTTGTAAACATTGATTCATCAAAAAATAATATATCAATTCATATATTGGATTCTCTATTTTATCGACATCTTCGTTATATCATTATAAAATGCAAATGAACATGGAAAATCTTGTTCTGTTAATTCTTGTACACATTGCGAATGATAGTGATATAATAAATTCTCCTCCAAACTATAAAGTAACTATAAAATTATAAAATTATATATATAATTATAATTATATAATTTATATCGATTTTGAACTTAATTGAAATCTTTTTCTCCAAATTTTTCATTTATTTTACGATTCTGAAAATTTTGTTCAATTTTTATAACATAGATCTAATATTTTCATTTTCATTCTCTTTCGTGAATATAATTGTTAAAAGCGATATAACGAAGTTATAAAATTAATCTTGTATTAAAGATATGTTATATCTTTAAAAATGAAAACAAAAGAAAAATGAAAAAAAAAAAAAGGAAAATGAAAGTTAAAGGCCTCGATTAAACCTCTAATAATTAAAATACATTTGTATCACTTTTTATTCTAGGAATAATGGTTTTTTAGAATAAGTATTTATCAACCATATAAAACTAAGAAGGAAATAATAGGAAATCATATAATTATATAAATAATATTATTTATATATATTATATATTATAATTATATAAATATAATATAATATATAATATAAAAATAATAAGAATTTTGGCAGAGTTTCTCTTGCCAGAGAAAAAAAAATTCTTTCTTTATATATTTTACATATTTGTTTATAATAAAACTCTTTATTAATAATATTTATTAATAATATTTTACAACGTGGAATATATAATACAATAAAATATTATTTGCATTTCATTTCGCTTTTTATTATTTGTTATTCACAATCGTCATTGTTATCTTCTTATCAGATAAGGATCTATATTTTTTTGCAAAATGATAAAACAATATTACTAAAATAATTCATCATATTATTTTCAATTTTTTGCACAATTAATATGCGTAATGTGTTATTCTAATTGATTAATAATATTGCAAAGCAACATTTATATTTATAAACTTGAAATTATTGCACTCAAAACTTGAATACTGTATTTAAATAATTGCATTTTTTTAAATTTGCTTGATATATATAAAATACTAATTTTGAATCGAATATCTAAATTATCTCTTTTAATGTTAGAAATTAAAAAAAATGAATAGAATTTAAATGATTTCGAGACGTGCATTTGGCGATGATCATGAAAAATTCTATGAAAATCGAATTTTTTTCTTTTTTTTTTTTTAAATTAATTTATTTTTTGTAATATATAATCGATATTAAAAAAAGTTTAATATTTAAATAATTTTGAAAATAAATAAATGAGTTCCATTCTAAAAAATGTATAATAATAAAAGAGAAAAATAATATCATCTTATTTTAATAATATTTAATAAATGTTAAATTTACTTAATGCTAATCGTCATACAATAAACGATTGAATGCTACTTTTTGAATTGCATTTTTATATTGTATAAAAAAATAGTTCATATAAGACTTCAATGAAATTTTGAATAATTTTTGCTTATAATGTAAGTAAACAAATAGATGTGTTTAATATAAGTAAACAAAGGCATGAAAGTTATATGTTTTTTTATATTTTATATTTTTGTTTTTTTAAAACAACTTAATTAAAACAATTTATTATTTTTCAACATACAAAATTATACAAAATTATATTGTAAACTTTATGTCGAAAAATCATTAGTTTAGGAAATATTTCAAATAGAATGTTTAGAAATGATTGTTTCAAAATAGATAAATATAAATATTTTCTATTTTATTAATTATATAAATTTTCTTCCTAATTGTTTCTTTATAAATATCTTCTAATTATTCTCTTCTTAAATTCCTTCATACAGCATTTTTTGCCTCGCCTCTTACGAAGGTGAAAAATATTTCGAATCGTTTCTTCACAGTTCTTAACAAGAATTAGCAAATTATAGGTTAACAATATGTTCATTTTTTATTTACCAATTTCATCAATTTTTTTACATCTTTATATCTAGAAGACACATGATATCAAAAAGCCATAAAAGAATGTTTTTTTCGCTTTTTTTTATCACTTCATCAATCTTTTAAATACTCTTCAGTGTATAACTTTTTATCATTCTAGTTTTTTTTGACATTAAAAATTTTGTTTACTTTAGCCACCTATAATTAATACAATCTAACAAATCAAATTAATGAAATTTTGCATTTCGCTTTCATCATCTCTTCGATCATTTTTTTCCTTGCAATCTAGAGATTATTGATCTTATTTGTCTTCTTTATTATAGTTTTCCAATATATATATTTGAAATAGAATTTCATTTCTTTAAATGATCAGCATCACGTCTGAACTTCCACACATTAGATCGTGTTAATAATATATCTATGAAGTTAATGAATTTAATTTAAAATTTTTCTTCAAAACAAATTTATAAAAAAAATTTTTATCAAAAAGTATATTAATATATTTGAAAAATAATTATATAGTATTATGTAAAAGTTTTTATCATTTTTATAGGAAATTTTTTAATTTACATAATATAAATTTTTTATTCAAAATATTTTTTCCATTTTCTATCACTTTTCTGGTAAAAGATGAATATTAAATTGAAAAAATCTTTATTCTTTGAATTGATGAAATTTAATTTTTTATTCTTTAAGAGCAATAAATAATATTATATATGTATGTATATTTTGATATTTTACAATAATACAAACATTCTAAAATAATACATCCTTGATATTCTAAAATAATACAAAATGAAGACTAAATAATAAAAAATGTGCTTTTATGAGGAGATGATAGTATTACTGCGATTTAGAAATCATTGATGAAGTCTTGAATTTTTTCATTTCAAAATATCACATATCAGAAAATTTATGTTGCATAAATTAGAATAAATGAAAATCTCACTAAGTCTGGTTAATATGCAAAATGTAATAATATTTCCTATTCAAATTCAATTAAAATTTTTCGATAATTAATATTTGGATAATAAGATTGAGATTTATTTTGTTCTTTTTTCTCAATTTTGATCAATTTCATGAGTTTTTCGTGTAATTTTTGAAATTGTTGATAATATATTGTGTTGATATTTTGTGATATTTCAAATCTTGATATCAAATCTTTAATTATGAATATTATTTTATAATAGAATCTTGTAAAATTATAATATATTATTCATATGTCTTTCAAATTGAAATTGTAATGTTCTATCACATCTTAAATTAATAAACTTTATAAGCAAATATAAATAAACTAAATCAAAAAACAACAAGAAAATAGGATTGATTTATGTAGCAGTTATAATAGTTCGTAATTTCAATTCATTTAATAATTTTTTTTTTTTTAATTTTTTTCAAAATTCTTTTCTAGTTTCGCAATTTATTAAACAGTTATTTATGAGCTTTTCTTATATTTTTCGAAAAACTCGCACAATTATCGCTTTATAAACCACATTTGCCACTTTCACTGAAGATAATTAACTGGAAGGAGAATTAGAGTCCAAAATAGTAGATGTAGTTTTCAAAAATAAGGTTAGTTTTCATTGAAATTTCACTATTATCAACGTAAACAGGCTCTCTTGTAAATAAACTTTAAATCTCAATCTTGAATTGTTTTTTAAACAATTTTAGGCATTTTTTCATGTAAATCATAAATCAATCAGACTTCATTGAAAGCTCACTATCAATTTCAATATAAGCAAATAAATAAATAAATAATTAATTTAATTAATATTAAATATGAATATTTAATTTTTAATAAATAATTTATAAGTAACATTTAAATAGTTTCAATTTCGAGCAGTACTTTAAACAATTTTAAGTATTTAAAATCGTTCGTGAGTTTAATAAATTGTTTAATTAAAATAGTCTATTAAAAATAGAAGAAAAATAAAATATCAAAATACATAAATTCTTGAATTTAAAAATTGATCATGAAGATTTTTAAATATATTGAGATAATATTTGTAAATGTTATTGCCAAATAGTAATCATAACGTAATTATCATAATTAACTTTAAAATCTTACATTACTTGATTCAAAATTTCCAAAGATTATTCAAATATTGAGTTTCATGTTATTATTAGTATTAGTTTGCGCTTATTTTTATTTTACTAAATTATAACTAAATTAGATTAAAATTAAAATAGACATTTTAATTTTTATAAGATAAATTTTTAAAATTATGTATTATTAAATCTTTAATTAAATGATTTTGATTATGAATAATTTATTAAATGATAAAAATTTTTTTAATTATTGGTAATTGCATAAGGATGAATTCTACTTCGGTTACATTGATGACAAAAATTTAATTTTAATTATCAGTAATTACTATTGAAAATAAAATTTTTTTTTTTGGAACGTACAGTACGATATAATTACATCATCCAGATTTTTAAGAAATTCAATAAAAAAAATATTTAAAAATAATGATATAAATGAAATGAATGAAATAAAGTATAAAGACATAATAAATAATAAATTTTATTAAAATTTTAAGTAAATGAATTTTTTTTAGTAAAAAATATTATATTTATGTTATTGTGTTGAATTATAACAATAAACGAAAATAAAAAAAATAATAATAACGATATAATTGGTATATAAAAAGATCTTAATTTTGTTATTAATTGTTTGTTATTAATTGAAAGTATAATTTGATATATACGGTTAATTAGTTTTTTATATATTTTTGCATGTATATATTAATAAAAATTATTTTTAATTAATATGATATTATAAACAAATTATAAAAAAAGACAACATTAGAAATGAACATAGTTTTGTGCAAAAATTTTAATTTATCTTTTAATTTTTCCTTCAAAAGTATTATAACTTCAACTTATATTAATATTCCATATAAAATCATATTGTATGAAACAATAATATAGAAAAAGTATATATATTTATTATATGTATTTATTTGAAAAATTGATATACTGAACTACTACGTGTAAATTTTCAAACATTTTTGATTATATATTTGTAAAAAATCTAAAATATTTACATTCGAATGAAACTAATTATATTTATTTAACGTGAAGACGACAAAGTAAAGTTTTATTTCGAAACAATAAATATATAACGATATTATCTCTTGAAATTTACAAAATCGTGGTAAAAAGTTAATAAAAATTAATTTACAAGAAAAAATCGAATTAAGAATATAAAATAATAATTATTATTATAAACAATTAGTTAAATTTCAAGAGAAACAAATCACAAATTGTTTCAAAAGATCATCAAGAGATTTATCTATTAATTATTGACATAATGAAGTTAGATATTCATATAAATGATTTCTGTTCAAATGTCAAAACTAAGTATAAAATGTTCTGATATAGAAATGATATCTCAATACTATCCAAAACATATTTAAAATTGATTTCAAGAAAAGAAACATTACCGTTGAAAACTTTATAATAAATCCGAGCATTAGTTAAGCAAATTTTAAAACGAAACAATATAGATGTGTACACAATATCCAGTTTACTAGATATACAGATACGTAACTTTTTATGAAAAGTTCTGTAATATATAAATACAATGAGACAATTCATACAATACACGAATGAATTAAGCACAAAATAAAACTTAAAAAGATGTTCATGTTAAAATATCTAAATGCTCTATTACGAAACTCAGAATTCAGACAACATTGATCATATTATGGATTAAAAAAAAATATATAAGTTTTCTATAAAGTTTAAAAAGTTATTGAGTTGTTAATAATATAAATAATTATTTTTTAATATATATGAAAAAATAGATAATAGATATTTTAGAACATAAGAATAAGAAGATTATGAACAGTGAAATTATTGAAAGATTCAAAAATTATTGAATAAATGGTAATTCTCATCATGGGAAAGATCAATGTGAAACATGGAATGTGAAAATTTCCAAAACAACTAAAACTATTTAATTTATTTAACTACTTTCGACTTAAAAATAAATAATTTTTAATGATCGATATCTACTATTCAAGAAAAAGTTTTCAGAAGAAAACTCCATTTCAAGATTTCACTATTTTGAAATCGTTTTTTCAACAATATATCTAGGAGTCTTCAGCCTTATCCAGATGAAATCAAAATAATTCTGATTTTTCTTCTGTCTTTTTTAACAATAACATATATTTCTTCAATCATATATGTTATAGATGAAGAGGATTTAAAAGCTTATCATTTAAAATTCGTATGCTTCAAATTTTGCAAGATAAATTTCCAACTCTTGTTTGAAGATCGCAAATTATTAAGAAGCTTAACATTACACGGATTCAAAAGAGCAAGATTGCAAACATTGACAAGCAATCTAACAATATGTGCATAAAATATAATTCTATAAGTGCCAAATTTAATTTTTTAAATTATAATCCTTCCAATAATCGAAAAGTTTCGATTAAAACTAAAAAAACATCCAGAAGAAGAAATTCAAAAGGAGGCAACCGTTAAAATAACAGCACTTTTATACAAACATCAAAAAAACATGTTCAAACATGTTTGACTCTTGCGATAGTCAAAAATAATCGAAAAATACCATGTAAAAAAGCATAGAAGATGAAGTGGATTGTCTTAAAAAGATAACAAGAAGATTGAATAAATCTTAATGCATAGATCAATTATATACAAGATCAATTAAAGAAGATAGTTATACTGTGTCAATGCATTACAACAAGAAAACATTGCTAATATTAATGTCAGTTAATAATTGTTAATATTAGTATGTTTTATAATAATAAGAGAAATATATGATGCTAAATGTTTTAACCAAATAAAATAATTTTTAGCAAATTTTATTCGCTAAAAAGTGAGTTGCTGAAAATTGAAAATATTTTTTTCTTTTTTTTTTTTTTTCTTTTTTTTGATGAATCTAAAATTAATTTTTTTGAGAACAATGAAGAATATTATGTTTAACTTTCAATTGATATCAAAAACAATATTAGGCATTAACACACACTGACAAAATATAATAAATTTAGTCTGAAAAGTTTTTTTTAAGAGAATCTATTTAAAAATTAGGAAAACGATAAATAGTATTATGTGCAGGAACATTTCAATAACTTATTTCCTACCAAATTGCTATGAAATTGAAGATTCTAATATGACAACGATCACAAATGATATATCAAAATTAATAAAAATATGATCATCGTCAAATAAAATAAAAGATTAGTCTTCGTTAGACTTGAATTCAGTTGAACACATCTATGAAGAGGAAATATCAATGAAGAGGAACAAATTAAAAAACGTAGGAATTCGAAGAAAAAAAATCATTTCAAGAATTGAAAGAAGAATGACAGAAATTTTTATATGAGTATATCACGTAGTTGATTTAATCCATCTTTCATTGGTACAATATAATTATTGTAAAAAAAAAAGATAATCGTATGATATCAAATATGATATATTATATAAAAAAATTGTTATAATGTTAAATATTAATGTTATTTTTATTGTAAAACAAATTGATCAAAAACATTTTACACGTGCCAGTTTGGTAGTTCAATTTAATATCCATTTTTAATATTGTTTCACAATATGATTCTATATTGAGAAAATTATTGAGAAAAAATTTTTTTATAAAAGACAAAGAAAAACTATCTGATCTGAAATTTTACATATCATTATGATTAATAATGTTATTCTTAATTACTTATTTTTTATTCAATCTGCACAAAATTTGTTCCATACAATATTCTTTATCTACCTGAAATGTAAAAATAAAGTTGTCTTTCTTTTTATTTATTGTTTATCATATCAACGCAATTTTTTTTTGACAAATTTGAAAGAATGATAAGTTTAAATGAGCTTACCCAATTAGCTTAATTTTTTATACAACAGGCGTCATTCTTCTGAAATTAATAAAAATATTATTATTATACAACTTGATCCAATCAAATTTAGCATTTGAATATTGTCTTTAAAAATGAAATCTGAATCCATTGTTTTTAAAAATATAAAAAAAATTTATTAGCAAAAGTTATTCAATATAAATAAAGCAATAAAAATTTTTTTTTACAGATCGAATGGTTTCGGAGAGTTTAAAGATATCTCCATTTTTTAAAATTATATATATATTTTTTTATATTATATTAACTGATGCAGCTTGATATTCTCTTTAAAAAATATTAACGCATAATGACGTATGACGAAAAATTATTAATTTAAAAGATATTTCAATTTTAATTTTGTTTTAATTAATTTTATATCATTTGTTTTCTATATTTTTATATTTATTAATGCTCAAGTCGTTCAAATAATCATTATAAAACTAATCATCAAAGTCATTAAAAGACAATCATATTATATTTTTATTATTTTTACTTTTTAAAATTTAAATTAAAATTTAATTATATAATTTTTTTATATAATATTGATTATTAGCATTAATAACATTAATTTTTTCATATTCTCTGTTATTATTGATGATTGTTTATATAACTTATGCTACAATATTTTTTATAAGAAGAAATCAAGAAATGTCAGATAGATGAATTATATATATTAATAGATTATGAACTATCATGTGATTAAATAATTAATTCAGAAAAATAGATGTCAGTTTTTCGGAAATATACGGAATAGATATTCGAAAAATTTTTATTTGATTTAGTTCACTTCAATGATTCATGAAAAAAAGAAAAATATATTTTTTAAATGAGATAAAAAAAATATTTGCGTTTTTGTGATATAATACATATCTTGAATTTTTAAATTCAAATAATTATTTGGAATAATTTCATAACTTAATCGAATAGAATATTGAAAAATATAAAAAATGTTATAAATATAAAAACTGGTTCTCTATAATTTATTTTATTTTGCAATTGTTTATTATAAATAAGGAATATTTCATAATTTAATAATTATATTTAATATTTAATTATACAGAAAACAGAATCCGTTTGGTTGTGTGTTCTGAAAACGATTGTTATTGAATTTATATTTTCGATATTAATCTTATCATTTCATGTGCTGGCATAGCATTCTATTCTATTGATTATCAACAAAATATAATTAATATTTATTATTAATATTATTAATAAAATATAATTCATCTATATTTAATTTTAAATTACTTAAATATTTAAATACTAATAATATCTTTTTATTATCTTCGTGATCTTCTTCAATCTTTCGCATTATCAATTTTCTTTTCTATATATTATATAGATATCGTTAATTCTAAATCAGAAATGGTTTTTTTTTTTTTTTTTTTTAGTTTTTTTTAGTTTTTAAACTTATGTTTGATATAAAAGAATTAGAGATTTCTATGGCTTTGTTAAATAAAAAAAATGTTAATATCTATTTCTATGAATACTTCTTAAATTGAAACGAAATTTCACATTTTCTTCAAAAAACTGACTTATTTAATTTAAAACTTAACTATATACTATATACTTTAACTTATTTATAAAGACATTATATAACTAATTAGTTATGTAATATTGTATATAATATAATAACAATGTATTTTTTACATATTAGTATTTGATTCATTTAATCAATCGATTTTAATAGAAAATCTTATACACGTTCAATGTCGAAAAAAGAAAATAGATTAAGTTCAAAAAGTTTACTCGATTTATAACGTGTAATTTCATTTCTTTGGTATTGAAGACCAAAAACTTTCTAGCAAAAATTTTTTACAAATGGTAAAAGAAATTTTGCTTTAATGCACAATCTTTTGAAAAGCAGATGCTCTATAAAAAATAAATAAAGAGAAGGCAAATTCGACAACATCAAAATTTTCTGAATGTGATATTTGTATTATCATATATTAAGAATTACTTTCGATGATCAAAATTTTATTACTAGGAAATATATATTCTTGAGTCTATCTTTATTACAAAATATAAAATAAATACATGTTAACATATACATATTTAATTTTTTTATATATTTTCCACAAATGATTTTTTTACATTTAATATACTGCTCTATTTCTAATATCTCTAAAAATAATGATTTTATTTGGAAAGGACATCATGCTGGTTTCTATCAATTTATTTCAAATATGAATAATTTGAATCAATAGATTGCTAAATTTAAAATTAATGATTTTGGATACTATTCGTTAAAAACTATTAAAAGAGAAATCATTAAAATCATTAATTTTATATACAAATAAAAAAAATTTATATTTATCATTATATTATACAGGATGTTTATAAAAATATGGAACATCTTTAGAGGATGAATTCTAGATATCAAAGATTCTAGATAAAAAAAATTCATGTATATAGATATGTTCGATAAGGCTTAATTAATTAAGGAATTATAAGCATTTTAAATTTGTTAGAGTGAGACGGCGAAACAGCGAGAACGCTCAATTGAGTCCCCTGCAATACCATAATGTCGTTTGCGTAGTGGAATTCCTCGATGAAAGTAAATATATTGATATTTTTTATATATAATTGAGTATTTCGAATGAATTTCAATATAAAATAATATACAATGTACATAAATATTGTGTAATGTAACTATGCAACATTTTTGTATCATTTAAAAAAAATTTTAATTATGCAAATTGAAATTTATGTAATTGATTATTTAACAGACAAATTATAGCAAATTCCACAATTTTTGAGATATGTGATGATTGTACAATATTTCATTTAAAATCATAGATAAATCGTTGTATTTCATTCAACTTGCCATACTTATCGAAATTCATAGAAATAAATCAAACACACTTCTATAAGATTTCGAATTAGAAAGGTGAATGTGTTTTTATATGCACTGTTAAGTATTAGGACTTGTGAAGCGGTTGGGTCTGGCCTTTATTTTCAACAGTTCGAGTACCTCTAATAGTCTAACAATAATTTATGAGCAGGCATAGTTTTCATAACGCTTTCGAGATCTTTTTCGCTCGGGCGAACCAACAACTCCAGACGATTTTCCGTACCCGTTTGATGAATTTCTTAGCTAAAATTAAAATGATTTCACACACAAAAAAACTTTTATATTTTAATATTTTATCTATCTTTACATATAAAGAAAGATAATTTATTGAATATTAAAAATCTATGTTATATATTTTAATAATATTTTAATAATAAAATTATTGAGAAGCATCCTCGGTTTGTAAAGGCAAATATCACAATAAAATATCAAACTTTACAATTATAAACTTTATAATCCCAATAACATACTCTCATTTATTGTCTATTATTCTTATTTTTCATATTATATTTCTATTTTTATCACTATTTTACTTCTTTCTCTTGTCAATTTCTTAATGAATAGAAATAATTTCATTACCTAATAACGAAAAACTCAAACTTGAATTAATATCCCAATAACTTGTTCTCACATTCACTGTCTATTATTCTTATTTTTCACCTTCTCTTACTGCATCTCAATTTTTATCATTATTTTCCTTTTCTCTATCGTCAATTTTTTAATGAATAGAAATCATTTCGTTATTTAATAACGAAAAATCAAACTCATCTCCACTTGAACTAATTTCATTACAGAATTCCGTGCTTACAAAACTCAAAAACTTTGAAAATAATACTTCTATCGCCACGATTGTCAAACTCGGGTATATAGTTCGATCCGTAATCACGATCTAATTAGGTAAAAAAATCTAACCATTTGATAGTATATTATTCTATATTTTATATTATATTTAAAGAGCTTAGGAATCTATTCAAAAAAATCAAACATAAATAAATCTTGTCGCCGTTCGAATTGCTGCATCAATCCAAGTGATGCCGGAGAGTCATCTCTGAAGTTATCACATTACATCGAATGGTGCCTGAGAGTCACTGTTGGAGCGCAAAGGGTTAATTTAAACAAAGATATCAAGCAATGGCCACTTTATAAGTCACACTTGCACGCCATGCGATGGAATCGTGGAAACGAGCACGAAGGTCCTGATTCCCATACGCTGCGATGCAACTATCTTTCGAAATTGACCTCCAATACGACGATTGATTCCTCCAACCCCCTCTCAGTACGCATTTTCGAAAAGCAAAGACTGGAAAAACTAAGGCTCCCGACCAGTCTTGAGTTAGAATAGAAATAGAAGACAAAAGAGATAGATTTCAGCGAAGATACAGTTTACATCAAAATACAATTAGAACATCGTTAGCCGCAGAGTTAAAGTACCACTATTCACTCAGAGTTCATAATATAAACGATTATATTACAATTCCTACAGTAGCTGGTCTTTCAAGCCATCAGTACTATCAGTTTAGGAATTGTATCACATTTGTGCAATATCCAAAATCGTTCACGATTTTAATATACACAATTGCTTTTTTAATTATTTTCACGTGTATAAGAAAATTCGCAATGATACTTGAAGCAATTTGAATTTCAGATTAGTAAATTATTCAATCAAATCACTGGCAAATAATTATCTTTATTTCACTTGGACTGAATATTTTTCTTATTCTTATTCTTACGCAGAGAGAAATAATAATCGATCTGGATATCATTTATTAATAATATGAATCAATATTATACATTAATATCATATATCCATAAAAAATGCATATATATTGCAATTGATTTTTTTATGTGAATGAATATTTCAAATTTAGTAATTTTCTTTTATTTCTACTTTTATTTCTAATATACATGAATGTTACGAAAGAATTGGGTTCAGAACAAAGCAACACTTAGCTATTTGGAAAGATTGTTAACCTAGCTATTCTTATACTTAAAAAACACGAACATAATATTTGATTTCGAATATTATTATTTCATTTTTTCTTTCTATCAAATCTCTTTTTTTAATTGTTAGTAACATTATTTCAGTAATATTGTCGCGTCGCGAAGTCAGAATTTTATGATATAATACATATTTGAATATTTGTGTAAAATAAAATTTTAATTAAATAATTCTCATATAAAATTAAATTGTACAATAATAAATAATAATCGAAATAATTTTGTTCAAAAAAATTAATACGAATAATGAATAAAAAAAAATCCAATATGCAATAGTAATGTGAAAAAGAAAAATGTAATGCTTGTATGATTTTTTTAGTGGATATAATATAGCGGCATTAGTATTATATTAAAATATAAATATTGAATTTAAATGAAATCACTTACAAATTACTGATTAAATAATCTGAAATTCAAATTGATTCAAGTATCATTAGTATTTTGGATTTTCTTGTACATGTGAAAATAATTAAAAAAGCATTTGTGCATATTTATGAATAAAAGTAATTTCATCATTCAATAACGAAAAATAAAACTCGTCTTTACTTGAATTAATATCATTATCATACTTACAAAATTCAAAAACTTTGAAAGTAATAAAAAAAATCTAATATGCAATAATAATGTGAAAAAGAAAAATGCAATGTTTGTATGATTTTTTTAGTAGATATAAGATAGTGGCATTAGTATCATATTAAAATATAAATATTGAATTTAAGTGAAATAGAAACAAAGAAAAATTTCAATTGATGCTACAATTCGTCTACGAATTTCAAATTGATTCATCAAGTATCATTAGTGACTTTCTTACATATGAGGATAAGCAAGTTTATGTATAAAAAATATATTCAATCTTTCTAATCTGAAATCTTATGGGAATGAGTTTTGATTTGCTCCTATAAATTTCGGTAAGGAGACAGCCAGTTGAGCGTTTCGCTGTCTCGCTCTATCTAAACTTAAAATAAAATATTATAACTCCTTAATTAAGCCTTATCGAACATATGTATATATAAACTTTTTTTATCGTTTTGATATCTAGAATCCATCCTTCAAAGATGTCTCACATTTTTATAAACATTATTATTTCTCGATTATAATTTATTTCAAGAATGCTATAAAATATATTATATAAAAGTAATAATACACTATTTTAATTTTACTTAATTTTAACTTTACAAAATTTAATTTAATCCATATTTTTATCATTATATCATTATGATAAATAGATTTCAAATATATAAATTTAGTGACCTTGAAATGACTGAAATTAAATTAATATAATAATATAATAATATAATATAATATAATATAAATATAGTTTGAAGGAAATTAAGAAATTGATTATTTTTACTAAAATTTTTTATTATTTTACATATAATCTTTCTCATTTTCAAATATTTTTGTATACGATACATGAATTATAACTTTGTTATATTCGATCATAATTATAGAATTAAGAATATCGGATAATACTAATATAATAATATTTTTTTCTTCGTGTTTCTTGATATAATAGAGGTTTCGTTATAAATTTTATTTTTTAAGTATCTATATTATTTTTCTTTATTTTTTTTTTTTTATGTTCTATAAGAAAAAATCAAATGGCATTAGATCTGACGATTGGACTGGCTAACAAATTCTCGCACCATAATTTCGATCAACAATCAGAAAATATTTCATTTCGTATATTGGACAGTCATTATAAGTGAAATCATTCTAAATTAATAATTTGGAATATGTTAGAAAATTTTCTACTTAAAATATAAAATTAGTAAAGATCCATTATTTTGAAAGTATAATATAGCAGTAAATATAACAATATTTATTAGTTACCATATAAATTAGAATCATTACTAATAAATATATCATATCATATATGATATACAGCTTTTCAATAAATATTTTTATGCAATATTGCAAAATTTCGAACATAATAATGCTCAAGCTTGCAAATAATATAAAAATATAATAAAATTTTGCTGAAACTGCTGAAACATCATTCTATCACTTTCAATTTTATTATTATTTGTTACGATTAATTTAAATCTATCAGTTGAGTTAATATGTATATCAAAATATGTTTAAATATATAACAATTTTTAGAAATGCAAATTTGATGTTGTTTAAATAATGAGGAAGAAAAAGAAAAGAGAAAAAAAAAGGATATGATATATATATATATATATATATATATATATATATATATGTATACAGGATGTTTATAAAAATGTGCGACACTTGGAGGGAGGATTCTAGATATCAAAATGATAAAAAAAAGTTCATATACATATATGTTCGATAAGGCTTAATTAAGAAAGTTAATTAAGCATTTTAAGTTTATATTAGATAGAGCCAAAGAGCGATAATGTTCAGCTGGATGTGCGGCAGTATCGTATTGCAATGTCGCTTGCGTAGCGGTGCTTCGATGAAAATAAAATATACTAATACTTTTTTATATACAATTGATTATTTCAAATGAATTTCAATGTAATGTAATATAATGTACGTATTTTTTAATTCTTTATTTAACAAAAATTTATTTCAAATAACTTTTCGAGATAAATTCCCCAATATTAACATATGCACCACTTTATATAAATCTATAGATAAATTATTTTATGGTACAAACATATTATTTAAATCCATAGTTGAATTGTTGTATGACATTCAATCTATCTACTTATCGAAATCCAGGAGCATAGTAAAACATACTCCCATAAGATTTCAGATTAGAAACATTGAATGTATTTTTTATACATAACATTCTTTAGATGTACAAGAAAATCACTAACGATATTTAAATCAATTTGAAATTCATAGACCAATTGAAGTATCAATTGAAAAACTTATCTTAACTTTATCTTTATTTCATTTAAATTCAATATTTTTTATTACAATATGAGATTACTAAAGATTTCTTCTTCACATTACCATTGCAAATTAGATTTTTTTATTCACTATTCACATTAATTTCTTCGAATAAAATTATTTCGATTATTATTTATATTAGACAATTTAATTTTTTAAAATTTATTTAATTAAAATTTTATTTTAAACAAATATTCAAATATGTATTATTTTAAATTATTATATTATTCTGTATTATATTAAATTCTGAACTGATTCCGCGACGCGACAATATGTTATTGAAATAGCGTTGTTATAATTGAATGCTGGGCGTTAGAAAAAGAGACTTGATAGAAAGAAAAAATGAGATAGTAATATTCGAAATTGAATGTTATGTTTGTGTTTTTTAAGTATAAAAATATGAAAACCTAAATCAATAATCATTCGTTGCTAAGATAGCGTTTTATTCTGGACTCAGTTCGTTCGTAACGTTCATATATTAGAGATAAAAGTGTAAAAATTAATAAATTTGTAATATTCATTCAAGCATACATAAAAAAAACGATATGTATGCATTTTTTGTGGATATGTAATGGATATGTAATATTGATTCATATTATTAATAAGTGATATCCAGATTGACTATTATTCCTCTCTGCAAAATGAAAAATATTTAGTGCAAGTGAAATAAAGATAAGTATTTGTCAATGATTTGATTGGGTAATTTAATAATCTGAAATTTAAATTGATTCAAGTGTCATTAGTATTTTGGATTCTCTTGTACATGTGAAAATAATTAAAAAAGCAATTGTGCATATAAAAACACATTCATTTTTCTAATTCTTATAAAAGTGTTTTGATTTGCTTCTATGGATTTCCATAAACGAAATACGAGGATTAATCTATGATTTTAAATGAAATATTGTATAATTATCATATAATTCCAAATATTGTGGAATTTGCTGTAATTTATCTGAGGTAAGTTTTTGTTAAATTAAACTAATTACATAGATTTCAATTTGCATATTTAAAATTTTTTTTAAGTGATAAAAATGTTGCATAGTTACATTACACGATATTTATATGTATATTGAATATTATCTTATATTGAAATTTGAATAATAATCAATTGTATGTAAAAACAATGTCAGTATATTTGATTTCATCAACAGAATGCAAGCAACATTGCTGAGTGTTCTTACTCTTTCATTATCTTGCTAAAAAAAAATTTAAAATGCTTATGATTCATTAATTAAGCTTTATTGAATATATGTGTATGAACTTTTTTATCGTCTAGAATCCATCTGCCAAAGGTGTTCTACATTTTTATAAACATCCTGTATATATATTATATATATATATATATATATATATATATATATATATATATATATCATTCATTTATCTAATATATAATGTACAATATATACATGGTATAGAATAAAAGCAAATTATAAATAAAATGAAAACTAGTAGTATTTAATATTAAATATTATTACATCCAGTTAAAATTTGTTCTTTTATAATATTTTTATTTACAATTTTCACAACAGTCACAATAATTAATCAATTTATAACTATCTACATAAAACTAATTAATTTATTAAACAATATAATGTTCTTGCAATAAGAAAAGAGCAATATATCCGTTTTTAGATATATCTGTGTTTGGAAAACGGTTTCATTAAATCGGTATTTTGGATATCAATGACAACCAATGTTGCCATTATTTCATGTGTAATTCATAACCTTTCATATTGCGATTGTCATTGTTATCTCTTTCTAAAAAAAAGACATTTCATCCGTGATAACTTCGTTCTATCCCCTACTATATTACTAGATATTTCTATCTGAAAAAGAGTATATTTATAAACATATCTTTCTTCAAATAGCGAATATTTTGATATTCGTCCTTCGTCTCAAGAATGACCAAAATGCTGAGGAAAGTGTTAATATACAAATACAAATTCTTTCCTTAGGTTTACCAAATCCGTATTCTCGTTCTCCTAAATTTTCTGCCTTCAGTTCTTCTTTTTTTCAAATCTCAGCAATTAAATTTTTTTTCCAAGATGCATCTCCGATCCACCAGAAGGATCCTTCCTTTTATATCAAAGGAATTTTATTATTTCCTCTTAAAATGAATCGAGTTCACATCTCTTTATTATGGAATAGCACCCATCGTTTTTTAATCGGCTATTAGATCTTGTTGCGAAAATGTAACTTTTCCTCGGGTTTAAGAAGGTACACCTGCAAAAGACTTTCATATTGAAATTATTTCCTTCACGGTCGAGAAGAAACTATAATAAAAAATTTAATATGATATAATATAATATAATATAGTTATAATATGATTCAATATAATATAACTCTAGCATTCTGTATCTTTTTCTTGAACAAAAAGTGTTTCAATTTTTTTCTCATCTCATCTCATCTCATTTCAATTTTAAATTTCGTCAATCGGTTTATATGAACAACTTTATATTCCGATTTTGGCGAACGTCGGATGTGACGAATTATATCATTTATCTTGTTTATAATCTTGTTTATTATAATCTTCCCAATCCGACTGTAACATGATAATTGTAATTGGACCATTTTCCTTTTGTTCATGATTGATATAATCATATATTTTTTCTTCTGGATTAAATTTGGCGTACACATGATTATCATACCACTTTTTTTATTTTTGCCGAAGAAATTTTCTATCTTTTCATTGCAATTGAAAAATTTCCAATCGTTTCATCGATGGATCTTTTTCATTTCTTTATTTCTTCTATAGTGAGAGGAATTCAACTTCATAATTGTATGCCCAGACATAATCTTCTGACTATACAAAATCATATTGGTGACATTTATGTCGACTCATGCCATAGGGCACGATAAGCTAAGAGAAATAATGAGATTCGTTCTATTTTTTTTTAAATATCGCTAAATATTTAAGTAAAATTCTAATTAAACGTTCTACTAGTCGATCTGATTGAGAGTGGAGTCGTTCTCATCTTTCTGATTTCAACTTCATTAATTCCTAAAAAATTCTTAATTCGAAATTACATTCTTGATCGAAGTAAATCTCTAAAGGTAATACGTAACGGCATAATACGTAACGTAGCTCTAACTCGTTTCTGAATCTATGATACATAATAATAAAACTAATTACAAAGTTCATTGTTCAATTGTAAAATGATCAAAAGCAAAATCTATATGTTAATAAATATGTTTAAGTTTAATAAATAGAGTTTTGAGTTCAGAAGATTCTTAGTAAATTAGAGGATTCTAAAGGTTCAAAAGATTCAAAGGTTTTAAGACTTTTAAAGGTTCTGAAAGTTCGGATGGTTTTAATGTTCTGAAAGTTCTAAGAATTCGGACGGTTCTTCCAAAACGCTGGTACCCTCTAAAACCTCCTCAATGTTCATTTCGTGATTCATTACAAACGACAATAAGAATCGCCTTTATTGAGCGACATCACCAATCTAAAAAAAATTCCAGAATTAGTCTGAAAGGCTACGCCACTCACAAAGTCTGCTGTTTTAATCAGCTCATGTAGGATGATGGGACGTATTCATATGTCCTACCCGTACACGCTATTGTTTACGTTTGACGTATTTAGACGTCCCGCTCGGTTAACAGGTTAAGAAAATATTGTCTTCAGGACGTCCCAGAACCACATTGATACTTCAGCCACACCGAATTGTTTCTAAATATAAAAGTCGTTCAAATTATTCTCTCAAAACAGCATTGTCCTAGCAGCATCATCCTATCATCTGTTCAATGTTTGAACAGCATCTGTTCAGTATCTGAACACGTATTGTTCGAGAAAAATTTGAATTGAATTGAATTATAATAAAATTTTTTCTTTTTCCAAAAATTAAATTCCGATCCATAACTTTTGTGGAATTTTTTTTGTCTATGATGATATTTTTGTCTACGATGAGTATTTTATATGCAATAAAACAAATTTTACCTTGAAAGTTATTTTTGCATTTTTATTTACTCTGCTTTATCAATCCAGAATTATAGAATCATATTCCGATACACTTTTTTATACTTATTTTTTATATTAAATACAGTATCTTTTTAGAATATAAATCGAAAGTGTGAAAATTATTTTTTGAATAATATCAATAACATATATATATATATTCTTTAATAATAATTTTGTCAATTTTCAATTTAATTATAAAATTATAAATAACGATATATAACGATTTATAAAATTATAAATAATCATTTTCATTATTAATAAGAATTGTGATATTTGTTGAATCACGGTTTATTAAATTGAAATTTTTATAAAATACATTTTTATAATAATTTTTATTTTATTAAAAGTATTATTAAAATATAAAATAATATATTAAAGTATAAAAAAAAAACAAAAAAGACAATATACAATTATTATATATATATTAGATTATTAAATAATATATAATAGAGCAAATAGATTAAAAAAGGCAAGCAAGTTAATTATTAACGTAATTGCTTATTTTTTGTATTATATCTTTTATCACGAGGATTTATGACATTATGATAGAGTTTAATTTAATTTAAAATAATTCGCTTTCTTGTAAAAATATATGTTTAATACTATATAATTAATAATTTATTATTAAGTTATTATAATTTATTATAATTTATTATTCAAAGTTTATGACTTATTCTGCAAAGATGAATAAAAAAAATGCTTGTGTTTATATTTTACTGAAAGTATATTGTCTTATTTATATTTCTTTGGATCTTATATATAGTTATATTTATCATTTTTCTGAAAAATAGAATTATCTTATCATTTGATTAATGAGTTATATTTTTGTTATATCTTTTATCTTTATTAGTCATTCTCATCTAAAAAATGCATAATAGACTCGATTGTGTATACAATCTCAAATATTTTTTTTTTATTCGAATGTTTTCCTTCCTTTGAATACTTCGCATATTTCCTTTCAATTATAATTCTTCTTTTTAAGAATTTTATAAATTCTTTAATATATTTTCTTTATATTTTCTTTATTGCAGCTGGATCTGTGTATCTTAATTACTACTATGTACCTACCATGTACAAAAATTGTTGTTTATTATTATGCTATCATGAAACTCCTTAATTCTTTACAGTTTATATACTTCTTGTATACTTCTAGCACAATCTATTATCGCTATTATTTCTTTGCCGTTAATTATTGTTTATTTTTATTTTTAAAGTTGATTTCAAAACCATTATTTTCTTATTCTTATTCTTTTTATAAATTTTCATATAATTCCGATTATTTATTAATTTTTCTTTAGTTAATAATAGATTTATCTAACTTTAATTAGATTTAATATTATATCCTTTGCAAGATATCTAAATATTATGTCCTTTTCCTAAATGTTAGCTTATATCAATAAAAATTATACGATTTGTCATGTTTACAAATGTTATAAGGCATATCCAATAAAAAATTCCTTTTTATTCCTTTATTACTATTTTATTATTATCTATTTTCGAAATCGTTAATATTATTTCAGAGAATAAAGTATTCTCTTCGAATATCACGAATAATTTTTTGAATAATTTTCATTATTCGTTGCATTGCTGGAATCACTTCTTCGTTCAACCTTCCTTTTTTTGATTTCAGTTCATCATGACAACGTGAGCAAAAAAGGCCATCCATTTGTCTTTTGATTGAGCAATTCAATCAAATTATCCATTATATCATGCTAATTTATTGGCAAGGTTCAATTAATTCTGTTTAGAACGAATTAATGAAAGATGGCAGATTCGATATCCAGAACACTTCACAATATCAATAATTATTGATATTAGTACTGAAATCATCATTCTTGATTTTCTTTCTGTACGCGTTAAATATATCGTGCCCATATTATATATGATTATTATAATGATATAATAATCAAAGAGTTTAAGTTTTTTATTACTGAAAATTTTTTGATTAAGTCTTCCAGTTAAAGAATTGTTTTATTTAAATTGTGAATTATAGAATTTTCATTCGTATTAAATTGCCAGCTTCTCTATGCTCTTTAGTTCAAAAAGGGTAATCACAATTAACAAATTCCATCATGGATTATATCATTATTTTTAAATCTCGAAGATTTATATAGTTTATATTTCTCGACGATGTAAACTGCCTCGATATAAACAAATTCAAAGTGGAGATTGTTCCATCAAAACATATATGATATTGCACACTGTGACTGTCAATATTGGTAATTTCTGATATTAAATGTTACATCTATTTGTTGGTCATTTTTCTATAATATATTTTTATTTATACCTTTTATATCTATTACTTTTTACAATTACGATGTATTTAATTAATTTATGATACGTATATAGAATATTTATTAATTTAATAATATATAACGTAATATATAATAATATATAATAATAATTTATCAATTAATGATTATTTTATGTTACTTAATTTATTAAACAATATAATATTTTTGATAAAAACAGAGAACAATATATTCGTTCCGGTATGAGATTTCATTAAATCAATATTTTTTGTATCAATTGCATGATGTTCTACTTTGTGTCAACGCTCGTAATTATATCTTTTTATAATATTTTTATCGAAAAGAAAAAATATTACTCCATTATCTCAATAATTTCAGATAATAAATAGTCGATATAGGCTAAATAATCTCATGTTTGTGGATATTCTCATAAAAGAAGAGTTTTCATGATATTCTTTTGACACCAATATAACAAGATTGACCACAAATTGATTTTTCATTACTAATTTATTTATGAAATTATCGATAATATTATATATTATTAATCGTATAATTTTTTCAACTTTGCAGTTGATCATTCAGATCAATATTATCCATCATTTTATTATAGTCTATAATAATTTTTTTTTTTTCGTTTATTTACTAAGTCTCTGATTATAGAAAATGGAAATCGGATTGTTTTCCTGACTCGTAATTTCAATATAGTTATTGGACCAAAGTGTCATGCAATTATTTTGCTTTTTCCAATTTGGCTATTGTGTTTCAAATATCATTAAAATGTAGTTTAAATAGCAGAAATAAAAGATAATCTATAAATGATGTATTTTCTTTTTTTTTTTTAACCTCTTTGTTTACTCTATTTATTGATTTGTCGTCTGATGTGTTATGTGTATTCCAAATATTTTAAAATTTTAAAAAATTTTATTTTTCAAAGATAACAATAGCGATAATTTTCCAAATAACTAAATTAAATTCTACGTGAATACTTTCTAACAGCCCAGTAATGCTATTGAATGTGTCCTTATGAAACAATCACAAGCAAGCACTGTGGATTTTTATTTAAAATTTGTACTTTATTTCCTTTTCGGCAAGATACTATCATATAAACAAAAATCCATTTTTTCACTTTCTTCACCAATTTTTGCTATATATTTCTTGAATTATTTTCAAAACATTTAAAATAATTAATTGTTGTGATTGATTACTTCTGCTAGAGATATATGTGATCATATATCTCAAATTTCAATTTTTGTGAGTTTCATATTATAATCATAAGTTTTATATTAGAATTCTTTGTAAAACAATTATTTGTAATTCATGTGATGTAAATGCAGTTGATTTATGAATATAAATATTATAAAAAAAAATACAAAATTCGATTCAATAATTTCAATTGCTCTTTCGAATGTTATTTTAAATAATCGATATTTTATTCGTTCCAAAAATTCTAAGATGTATGAATAAAAAAATAGTAAATAGTAGTTTAAATTTTGAAGATTCTAGTTCATGCTCAAATCGAATGAATATTAAAATTATCATCAACAGTTTTTTTAAATTTCGAAATGCTAAGAAATGTATTTTCTTGATGGAGATATTGTCCCAAAAATGCTATTCTGCTATGTGCTATTTTTATATCTTCAGATAGAGCTAGATTTGGAACTCGTTTAACTTTCTATTATTATTGTGATTAATTATTCCTTTATTAAAATATAAAAATAAAGTATTCTTTCTTCATATTAGCAAAAGTTCTAATGATTTTAAGGCTTTAAATTGAGTAGATAATAACGGACAATAGGTAAAAATAAACGGCACTTGATACAGTGAAAATAACTATTCATGAAGAATACATCATGTATTCTCAAATTCGCATTATTCTATATGAAAAAATATTATATAAAATAGGATTTAAAATTAAAATATCAAAACAAATTTTCTTCTTCTTCTTATTTTCAATTAAAATCAATTAAATGCAATTAATTCAGTTTATAAACTTTCCTCAATGTTTCTGTAGTTTCTGTAATAATGTGCTGTACTATGTTTTGACCATTACTTAACGATATATTTCATTTTTTATACTCTCTCCAAAAGAAGTAAATTTGGTTAATAAGCTAATCATCAAGCAATATCACTATCATATCCTAATCAATAATTAAAAAACATTTTATTTAATATTTATCATTAAAATGTGAGCATATACAGGATAATTATCATAATTAACTCATTATTGGACTTAAATATATTTTTTAATAAACTTTTTAATATTATTGTTCGTCTAATATTCGTTTTTCAATAATAATCTTTATTTACATATTTTCACAATTATAATTTAATATTCTTATTAATTTATGATTATTTATATAATGATAATTAATTTATCATAAAATATAATATCTTCTAGAAAGCAAAAAGCAAACCAATGTGATCGATATCAGATTATTAAATCGATTTTTAATTTTAACAAAGATATAATTTTAATAACCGATATTATCATTTCCTGCTTTTGATTCATATTGACCATGATATTCTATATTATAGTTGTCATGCTTAACAGTATTATAACAATATTTTGGTCAGAAATATAGAATATGTTTCACTGCTATTGATTCATTGATGAAGTATGGCGAATAAGTATAGAAATTTGATAACTAATTATATTACATTAAATATTCACATTTTACCAACTTTGATAATCGATTTCACAAAATCGATGAATCCAAAGTGTATTCAATTCGTTTTTTTAATTGTTCGAGGAATGTAAATTATTAATCCTGAATTATAAACAATTTTTTATCTCAAAAAAATACAATGGTATTAAATCTGATGAATAAGAAGTAAATTACACATAAGGAACAGATCTTCAAATATTTCGTTTAAAAATTATCATTTTAATCGAAAATAGTGAAATAATATACCATTATACATAAAATAATTGAATGATATAGTATAATTGAATGATATAATTTCATATAATTTTCTTAGAAGTCGTGAGCCTAAAAATTCATAAATATATTGTATTTTTTTTATCACTATGAGCAAAAAAATAAAATTAATTTCAATATTTTACTGCTATAATAATTCTCCATATATTAATGCTAAGTTATTCTTGATCAAATCATTCAATCATATGGATTCACGATATTTAACAGTCTATTAAAAATGTTGATAATTAATAATTATATTATAATTATAATTATAATTAATAATTATTAATTACTTTTATGTTAATTAATAATACTTTCCAAAATACATGTTATAATTGATATTTAATGCAAAAATTTCGTCGATTAATGTAGTCATTCCATTGAAATAATGCAAACAATTTTTTAAAAAAAGATAAGTAAAAATTGCCGAAAAAATTGCTATCCCCTCTATCATTAAAAATTCTTCTTCGACAAATTTGAGAATAATATGATATGATATTATTCTCACTATCATTGCTAAATTAAACAAAAGTACTTTCAATAATTAAACTTTTACCAAAGCCAAGTGCTATTTTATCTTACGTGACAAAGGAAATAAGTCATTTTTAATGATAGAGGGGGTAATAAACTTTTATCTCGAATTTGTCGCACTATCATGTGAGTAATAATTATTCGAAATACTAATTTATTAGAGAATAAATTTCGTGCAAGATCAGTTATTTTATCAGTTTTTCGCCAATGGATATGCAGCGATTTATTTATATAGATATAAATGTTGTAGCATCAATTTTTGATTTTCAAATTTTTCTGTATATTTCTATTATCCATTATTTATGTCATTATACTCTGATATATTTTTCGCTTTAATTTATAATTGAATATAATTGAATGCGTATTCTAGTTGTTGAATTGAAATAAAAATCTGAAACAGTTATTTTGAGAATAGCTGATTTTCAGAACAGAATATAAATTGAATTTGTGCAATCTTTCTTTCATGAAAATTGATTAATATTAGTCCATTGAACTGAATTGATATAATCTTTCTTTCATACAAATTTGCTAAAGTTATCAGCGACATAAAAGTACAATTTGATTTAAATATAGCTCTAACGATTGCAAATAATGGCTAATATAGTAGATACAATAGAATAACACCCGTCTCAACAATTTTGAATATTTCGATAAAACAATGTGATGTATTAATGTGATCTATCAATGATTTAAATTACTAGCATAGCAAATTTAAAAAATGATCTTATAACTATAAATATATTATATAATTTTATGAATATATATTTGAATTAATATAAACAGATTTTTGAGATATAATTGAAAAAAAAGAGTTAAGAGGCAACTCACTTTCATATTCAGATTTCTTGTTTTTGAGTACTCTCAGTATTATATTATGCGAATTGTTTTTTTATTTTCAGCTGAAGTAAGCATGCAAACTGCTTTAAAAAAAAAAACTTTTTTTATCAAACTAAAGTTCTCGATTTTAGTTAGAAATTCGTCTAATTATTAAATATATTTGATGATTTGTTAATAAATAAATCTCTTTCTCTGAAAGTGATATTTAATAAGTCAAAATATTTTTAAATTTCGTTTTGATTTTTTTTTAGGGACATGTAAGTGAATTTTTTTTTAATTTTTGTATTTTTATGACTGAAATCAATCAATTAACAAAATCCTAATTTATTTTCCTTTTCTCTTCCTATCTATTGAATATATGCTTAATGATATTATTGAGTGAATTTGGAAACAATATTATTATTATTTCATAATATTGTTTCCAAATTATAAATTAATATTTATATAATATTTAACAATAATAGATTATATCTTGTTAGAGGAAATCCTTTATTTTGCATTTTTATTATATGTAAGTTACCTTTCATTTTTAAAATTATTATTAATTATCTTGAATTATATAGATGAATAAAAATAATAGAAAGTTTAAAAAACATTTAAAAAATTTTCAGAAATTTATGGAATGGTAACGAAATTTCAGAAGAGATAGAAAAAGAAAGAATAGGAATAGAAAATATTTGTGATAAATATAAAAGAACGATAAATAATTTAAATAAATTTGGTAAATCCAGAAAAATATTGTATAAGAGATGATAGTTTAGAAATAATGGTTCGGGAAATAGAAAAAGATTTCTTAGTTTGAATTGTGAAAAGAATTTAAATTTCAATAGAAATCGGAAAAAAAATGATTTAAAAGAAATCTTTTTGTTGATATAAAGAATAAAAAAAATATCTGCGTTTTGTTAAATAATATATCAATAAAACTTCATAATTTTCGGAAAGGATTATATGATTAGATGGGACGAAATTTGCAGCATTGAATACGAAAAAAAGAGAAAAGAATAAACCGTTACACTGTTTTAAAAAACATAACAACCATTGGTATAACAGTGATTCAATAATATAAAGTTTTGCTTATTGAAAAATAATGTTGAGAAATTAATAAAAATTGACGACTAATAATTATTACAATAATTTATTACAGTCGGCAAAAACAATGTACTTGGGATCTTTAACTAGGATTCTTTAAATAGGATAACGTTTCGAAACTAGCAACCAAATTTTTAATGAAAATAACGAATAAAAATTTGATATAGAGAAAATTTATTATTCACCTTAATCAATAAATTCAATTCAATTAATAATCTATGGACAATGTTGAACGAAAATTCTTTTGAGTAGTATAAAAAAAAAAAATTTTTGGAAAGCATTGCAACAAAAATAATATACTTTTTAAGTATGCTAGAAAACTTAATGGATAATATATAATCTTTAAAAATTATATAGATCATAATATCATAAATGACAAAAGATTCATGTAATATTAAAATTAATAAAATGGGTTTTTATTGAGAATATTAAGAAAATGAAATTCGAGTTATTTTGATCACTTCATAAATCAATCCTCGACCTTGTTTCTAATATTTTATTACGTAACATGATGGATGTTAGGTAATTTGATGGACATCGATAAATCTAATAAATAAAAAAAAATCTTATAGCAATTTTATTTAAAAGAAAGAACACTAAAATCTTAGAATTATTCTATCTTAAATCCATAATATATTCTAGTTTCTTTTGCTTTTTTTGAAAAAAATAAATTGTTATAAAAACATTTTCCTTTTCAAAAAAATTATAAGATTGGAATTAATATTATGAGGCTTAAAAATTCGCACAGAAAAAAGTTCTTCTAATTTTAAAAAATGCATTTTATGTGCTATACACATTTGTTCTTTTACATATTCGTAATAATTATTCATTTTTTGATTTGAATTCTTCTGAGAAGAAGATTCGAAAAATATAGATTACATATTTAGATATGTTTTCATACCTGAATTTTGCCTGGCATGTATTATAAATGATAAATTTTTCTTTGATCACGAAAATTGAATTTTCGTTTTATCTAAGATTAAAACTTAATTTTAAATTTTTTCTTTTGCTTTTGATATACTTAATAATCTATATCGTTTTTGATTTTTCGTATGCAATTATTATTTATAACATTTTTCTCATCTTACAATTTAGTTTTTCTATCTTATTATTACGATTATAAGTTTCTTCATTTTATATTTATAATAATTTTTTAGATTATTTGATATTTTTTTAAAGAATTGTACTTGAAAAATATAAATCATACGAAAAATTTTTTAAATAAAAATTTAATATAATAAGTGTATTATGCAATATTAATAATCTTTTTATAGAAACATGTAAAAATTAATTTTTAATTTTTTAAGCTTATTTTTAAGAGCTATATAATTTTTATTGTATTGGTTAATTCGTTATTTACTTCAAAAAATAAATTATTTATATCTTTAATTTATAAAATATTGTAATTTGAAATTATAAATACCATAAGAGATAAAAAAAGTATAGCATAAGTAATATCGCTTCACATATTTCTTGCTTTTCATATCGTAAAGTTTTTGAACTTTAAATAATAATATCTTTTAAACAAAAGATTTTTCGACGTAAATAAGTTAATACTTTTACACTGCACATTTTTACTTTATTTACTCATTATTATTATGGATATCGCAAAATTTTTTCATTTTTATTATAATTTTATTATTAATGCATTAAAATAATAAAAAAAATCAGTTTATCTAATCGATGATATAATTGCCGTCATTTTCAATAATTTTTTACTATATTTCAATTAGCTTTTTTACTTTCTCTTTGTTTTCCTTAAGAAGCACTGAAGCAATCTAAGCAAGTAATAACGATACAATATTTATGAAATAAACAAGAGCTTCTTATTCTAAATCTTTGATTTTTTGTTGAATGGTTCTTGATTCATAGGATTTCGCATTATTATGTTAAATAATTCTTTTTCTATTCGAAACAGATAAAAAATAACTTGATTAATATAGTTTTATTTAAGTAATCCCATTATTGCAATAATTATCTCGGATTTTAATAACTCAAAGTGCTCCAAATCTGAAATATTGCACAAAAAAGTATTTTTTTCTTTTTTTGTATATTCAGTTTTTAAATTCCTTTTGATGTTTTCTTCGAAAGACAATCATTATTCTTTCTTATATTGAGACGTCAACATAGCAGTTTTAGAGCATATATAGTATACAAAAATTCTTTTTTTATTTTTAATTTTTTCCTTTGATATAACGTTTGGAGTTTCTCAATTTCTTTGATATTGTTCGCGCTTGCAATAATAGTATTGTATTGGTTTTGATGGATGTAAGCTAATAGTTGGATGCTTGTCGAATATTCTTCGACAGATGTCATAGCAAGTTAATGTTAATGCAATGTTAAGTAGTTACATGTGCGAAGCACATTGTGTCTACTAGAGAGCAAGGTCTGTCACAATGTCGCAATATAATCTTGTCGAAGAACATGATATGATGTTAGAATAAAACTAATAAAACTCGTAAATGAAGCTTTCAGAAAAATCCTTTCCTAGTTCAATTGAGAGAGTCATAGTTTCCCGGTGGGGCACGCCAATAACCAATAATCCCCCAAATTCGAGGAAATTTCTTGCTTGAGTGGTGATCTGTATACAAAGATCTCATGATAAACAGATATAAATACATCTCTCTTATAGATTCCTCGAACTAAAACAATATTGTTTGTCTTTGAATCAATCGTATTTGGAATATGTCACCGTTAGAATCGGTTCAACTGATCTGAAGTATGTTAGAAATTATAAATGTCAGCTAAATTCTCAAAAACAATGTTCTCAGATATCATCCTTTGTTTAGGCTTAATAGATATCTGCGCGCGGTAAGAACAAAAAAAGTTTTTTTATATAAAAAATTTCTCCGAATAGAATGTTTATAAATCTCGCAAATAAAGCGAATAAGTGTATTGCCTCTTTATTCTGATGTCAAATTTTCCATTTTTTTTTTTCATTTTTTTCAATTTCTTATTTCAAAAATCTCATTTTTCTCCTGGTTCTATATTTTTATATTTAAATTTTTAATTATTATCGATTTATTATATTATCGAGTCGAATTGGATGTCACTTTCTATTAGGTTTTTTGAGCGAATTTGCTATTTTTTAAGATGACATAAATTTATTATATGGAAGTTTTTGTATTCGAGTTATATGATTTTATATAATATATAATATAAAATATATGTTATTCATTAAGATAGCTGCGTTTTGTTTCCATATTTTAATGGTGATATAGTTTTTTATTTTTATACTAGTATTAGTTTTTATTTTTTGTTTATGAAAAAAAACTTTATTAACTCTCTTAATTTGTTTTTTCATAGAAATAGGTATTTCTAATGTTGACAAAATTATAATATTAAAATTTTTCAATACTAGTTTTATATTATTTTACATCGAATTGCTTTATTGCAATTATTATTTTAATCATACATTCTTTTTACTTTTTTTTTTTACTTTTTTTTAACTTTAACAAATTATAATTATATATTTAACTATATTAATGTAAGATTTCACTTTCTTTGAGAAATATTCTTATCTTTCCCTTTCCTTATTTTTTCTTTTTCTTGTCTATCTTTTTCCACTCTTTCTCACTAATCTATCCTCGCTTTCTTTTTGATGTCTTTCTTAATCTTTTCGATCACTTCTTCGTTACTTCTTCTTTTAAATTTTTCTCTACTATTCTTTACTATGCTATTATCTTCATCCTCTTTAAACATTATATTCTGTCAATCTTTTAACCTTCTTCTAACCATCTTCTAACATTTTTTATTAGCTTATTACTTGTTGAAAATTCACTTTCTATTATCACATAGGTCTATACTTATTTATTTCTTTATCAAATTTTAAAAAGACTTTATTATTTTTATATTTCTTTAATTTATTCGTTTTTTCTTATTCAAATAAATTTTATTTTTATTTATATGTTTCATAAGCAATATTTTTTTCAAAAATTTTCTTTGATCTTCTATCTTCTCTTTTATCTGCCAAATTTTTTTTCTTAGTAATTTTATTAATTTTTGTTTTTTTTAAATAAATTTTATTATATTTTCAAGCAATCTATTCTTTTCTAGTTTTCTAGTTTCTAATTAGATTTACATTTTTATTTATTGGAAAGAATTTTGAGAGTTGTGATTCAGTTTCAGTTGTTAAATTTATTGCAGTTTTGTTTAAATTCATATTGGTGGTTTAGCAATAACTATTTTCTTTTTTTTTTTTTATAAAAAAAAAAAAGTTTCTTTTTATTTTCTCAAAAACTTTGATATATATATATATATTTCTATTCAGAGGATAATGCTATAAGGTAATGCTATAATGCAAATTAAGATACGTTATAAATTGTGATTTTTTTAGATTACATATCATCAATCATTCATCTCTCTATATTTTTTTTAAAAAGAGCAATGGAAAAACAAAAACAAAAATGTAATCGTAATATTATTCTCCTTTATAAATAGCCAATGTGTATTGTAATATGTGTTTAATGATTATCAAGTAATATCAAATATCTATATTTCAAATTTATTAAATGTTAATTTTTTATATTTTTTATAAAATGTTGTAAAGCTTTTAAAAAAAAATCTTCAATGAATAGATGGATTTGCAAACTCTAATATTTCGATTAGTCCATCAAAATGGTCTTTAAAAATAAAATGCGTTGTTAACAGAATGATATAATATAGTACTAATATGTACTAAATTCTAATTAATTTGTTGAACTTTTTTAATTTCTGCTTCAATAATTATTTTCAGAATATGACGGTATTATCCAGTTTCATTTAAATTTCTTAGGTAGATATTCAGAAATTTTATAATTCATTGCCAATATATAATTACGAATATACATGTATAATATTATAGATCAATATATATGTATATATCTTATTGCAAATATCGATTCAAGAGAATATCTTTGAAAAAATTCCTCATCGAAATTATTTCCTCCGTAGTCGAGAATTTATTTTAATTTATATCACGGTTTTGCAATGAAATTTGATTGCCCTTTTATTGGACGAGAATCTTTTATTTCTTTATATTTGATTTGTGGTCTTTATATTTTCAATCGATTTATGTGTAGAATTTTAGATTTTGTTTTATGCATTAAATTCATTGATGTACACTATCATATCATGTTTTCATTTTTGTTAAAAATTTTCTATTTTCTTTTTGATACGAATTGATAAATCTTTTCTAATCTTTATTTCTTTCATATGCATGTTCCATATCCTTTTTTCTTAATAATAAAAAATAATAAAAATAATCTTCTCCACAATTGGATGGGCAACTTTTAATCATCGTTAGTGACATTTGTGTGACTATATACTTTGAAGAACTCATTTATCCTAATTATAGTTTTCTGCAATAAACATATAGGAACAATATTTTGATCAATTGTTTATTAATCTATTTCATGATGTAATAGATCGTTTTCGTTTTTTTGACTCTAAGCAATCTCATTAATTTAAAAAAAAATTCTAATTTCGAAATTTCGTCTTTGATCGAAATGAATTTTTCTAAAGGCTATGATGACTTATTACGTGTTTAAGAAGAATTTTAACGATTATAATTTCTTTGTTGATTTAGCATCGATTTGGTATGTCCTAACATTATAAATTTTTAAAATTCTAACTCTCTTTTTATAAAATCCCTTTTTTGTTATTGATATTATAATATCGAGATTAATATCAATCTTTTATATTTTATAAGAAACCCAATAAAATTGCTGACATATTTCGACAGTGTATTGTTTATTTCAAAATAGCTGCTAGCAAATCGTAGCACCTTTTTAATATTTTTAGAATCTTTTTTTGAGATGTAACAACCAATTTTTCGTCATTTTTCGATTCCCATTTAATAATCCTTTTTGTATTTTGAGAAAGTTTTACATTAATATTTTATGACAAACAAAAATTTTAGTTTTGGTTTCTTATTTATCTCTTTAAAGATGAATCCAATTTTTTTTTATTGAATTATTTTTTAATCTTATAAATTCGAAGTTTCATTCAAAATCATTCGCAAGACAAAAAAAATACATTTTTTTTTCTTTTTGACGTTTTTACAATTTATTTCGATTAAAGTCTTCTTGATACAGCATTAACATATATTTTTTCTTTTCGATGCTGAATTTTGAAGTTATATTTTTATCAATCAAACTGTTTAATCTATCGATGAAGGATATTAACTATTATAATGCTACGTAATCTGTCCTCAGTAGGAATTTCTGTCTGTAAAAATAGCAATGAAAATGTTCTATCCACCGCTATTAGCAATTATTTACGAATGACATAATTAATTTCTGTTTTTCTGTTTTAACTGTTTTCAAGAAATAATCGACGATTTCCTGTTTTTCAATAATATTAATCCAATTGCAAAAATTGACATATCCTTATAAAGTAAATTTGATTCCTCTTCTTGTGAAGACGCGGTACAGAAGATTGCAATTTTATTTTTAAATTTAGCTTTAAGTGTTGTTTTTTGACATTCATTGCACTAATTGTATTGTCTTTTATTTTTAATTAAATGATGAAAAAATTTTACAATAAATGAAAAATTCTTGACAAATTTTCTATAATAAATACAAAATCCCAGAAAAATTTTCAAAAAGTTCAGAGATATTTTTTGGAATTAATTATTTTTGAATAGCTTTAATTTTATCCAGGTTTATCTTCATTTCAATTTCTATGACAATATTAAAAAAAAAATTTGTATTTCTTTAGACTCGTGAATAAATTCATTTGACAGAAGAATATTTTCTTTAAGTTTATTATTTTTTTTTTTTCAAATATTTTTTCAAAGATTATCATATCTCAATATAAGCAAATTTTTCAAATGAGATCTGCCAAAACGAGGTCCATTAAAGGTGACAGAAACATTGCAAAGTTCAAAATTATTTTAAACTGCCATAATCCAATTCTCACACAGAAACCAATTTTCTTTTTATTTTTTTCATTAAGATTTGTCAATAATTACTGTGAAAACCAACTGAAACTAGATAAGGCAAGAGTTTTTTCTTGACAATGAGTAAGAATCCTTTTTAATAATTTCATTCAATCATCCAAAATCTTCTATACCATAAAAAACTCAGAGACTGTTCGATTTTTCTATCACTTTGTTATTATTCATGTTAAATATTTTTTTCAATAATAATTCATCTATTTCTTCACAATTAATCGTCGCTACACAATGATTCAAGTATACTAACATATATTAACTAGACAAAATTCATTTTCAAATGAATAAAAAATATTATACATAAAAAAAATTGTTTTAATGTAATCTATAGTAACTATACATTAAAACTCTTGTAAATTAAAATTTTTAATATTTTCTTTTTAAATATTTACAAATTAAGTAAAATAAATATATATATATAGACAGACAACTAATCGATAACTGATCGATTGCATTTTAATAATTGAGAAATATTCTGAAATTTATTAAGAAGCATTTAAATTTTAATTTTATAATGGATATAACATCTCAAAATATTTAATTTAATTTAAATCATTATAAATTATCAATAAGTTTTTTATTTTTTTTGTCAATTTAAGTAATTACTTTAATAAATGTAAGTTAAATAATTACTTTATATATTAGAAATTTCTATAATATAATGATTTGTCAATGATATTGACAAATGACAAACAATTATGTTTCACATTATTCCATATAGCAAGAATGAATATATGAAAAGTAAAAACTTTTTTTACTGCCATATTTGATTTGCAAAATTTTGCAAAATTATATTAAAATCTTAATTTTATATCTTAATTTTCTTAATTGATCTTAATTTTTACGGCTATTCATGACATATACAACTGAACTCAGTTCATCATTTAGCAGATTTTTTAATATAGTCTTTAACCTATTTATGGATTATTTTAAACTATTTTATATCATAATATATGCATTTCTATTATTATTTATTTATTGTATTTTAGAGAAATAATATTTTTAATTTCGACAATTTTTTTATTCCTTTCAATCTTTGAGCGGTCACTATGCACTATATCTTTTTATAGTGTTTTTTTCATTTTATAATTTTCAGTGTTTTTATTGTTATTTTGTTAAATAATCACTAATCTTATCGGATAATTTAATATCGGACAGAATAGGATTGAGAACATCACATAACTATAATTTCTTTTGTTAATACTTTCTGTTGTTAATACTTTTTTTTCTTAACATCTCTTTCTTTAGAATACTAATCACATTATAATTTTATTAAAAGCTAAATATGCTTGCTTCTTATAATGTTATTAAAATAACTGAGTCAAATGCAGAACTTACTTTGTAAACAACGATAGATCATTAGATAATAAGTTCAAATAATAATATATTTATAGATCAAAATGAATTAAAATTCATTTGCAAATGGGTTGTAATAGAAGTTCAGAGCAATATATTATATTGCATATATTAACTATTATATTATTATAATAGTATATATAAACAAAAATTTAAATCTATTGAAAATGATAATGAATTTTTCTTTCGTACCAATAAAATAAATACAATAAATCTAATATAAATTGGTACAATCCAGCTGCATGTTCCATTAGATCGACTCTGTCGATCTATAAAATTTATATTTTACAAAGAAACTAATGATCTTATTAAAATCGAAAAGTAAAATATAAAATTAAATCGATAATATAAAACCCATGAAATTATTTATTGATGATGAGGAAATCATAATAAATTATAAATTCTTCTTAACAAAGTTTGCAATATACTTACAACAATAAATTCAATAATGAAATGTTATTTTCGAAGAAAGTCTAAAATTTATCAATAATGAATTATAATAATATATTATAATATTATATAATATATAAATTAACACAAAAAAATATAAATATTGAACATTATCTTTTGGTTTATCAACACTACATTTAAGGATTAAAAAATTTGATTGCTTATACTACATATTAATTTCTTTATAAATATTAAAAAATATAAAAAAATGATAAAGAAAAAGCAGATTTAAAACGAAGAAAATATATTATACAAAAACAATTTTAAAAAAAATGGAGTTAAATGTCGATAAGCCAGAATCAGTTTTTGGTTCAAGTAATGACGGAAATAATTTTTCAAATTTCCAAAAAGAAACTTTAATATTACGGTAATTGACATTAATAAGGAATTTAGGAATTTTATTGCTTTGTTATCTGGCCATAATATTAATATAGAAAAATTTATACAATTTACAAGAAATTTATATTTAAATTTATGTTCATAATAATAACATGACAGTAAATTTACATAAATTATTTTATCATGCAAAAATTGTTTAATTTTTCATACTTTCAATTGGTCAAATATCGGAAAAAGCAAGACATTTATTAAATATTTATTAATTTTTTTTTATTTTATTTTAAATTATATCTTTTATTTTTCTATATATTTATATATTTGTATATTTTTTATATATTTAATCATATTTTTATTATATATATTTTTAATGAAATAATAAATACTATTATAAAAAGCAATATTATTCTTTAAAAATTAAATTTTCTAAATATAAGCTTAATAAAATAATTTTGTCCAATTAATATTCGATCATTGTGCAGTATTTGTTTAATAAAATTATGTTTTCTAGTGTTAATTTTATATGATATTGATTTCAAATTTTCTAACATGTTTTGATTTCTTTGCGAATACATCTTGGAACTCGTAATTTCAATTCAATCTTTTATCGTTCAATTGTTTTGTATAATACTTATAAAGTTCCTGTAAATGATTAGAAATTTTTCCTTTTTCTTTGTCCTCTTTTTTTTTCTTCTTTCTTGAAATGTTTTTTTTTTCTTTTTTAAAAATAATTATTCAAGAAAATTAGTATATAAGAAGCAATCTTCATTTATATCAACAAGAAATCTGATTCACTCTTGAAAGTTTGTATTTTTAATAGAAAACTTCGTCGATTAATAATTACGTAGTTTTTCTCCAGAAACTGAGAAGACATTTTCGATACTTGATACCTGCTTTTCATATTGTTTGATCATATCGTTGTATCAAACTGGTACTTTTTCTATAATGTTTTTATTTACAATTTTTATAATACTTACAATAATTAATTAAGTAATTTATAATTTTCTATATTCTATATAGAAAAGAAAGTATATTTTATATACTTTCACATATTAGTAAGTAAACTTTATTAAACAATATAATGTTTTTGTAAGGAATAAAGTGTAATATGTTTGTTTTGCTTATTTTGTGTCCAGAATACGATTTAAATTCATTTCATATTTTGGATATCAATAACAATTGATGCCGATATTTTCTATGCTGCGGTTTATTTTATTGACTATGATATTGCATACTATGATTATTACAGCTCATAACAATATTAATCTTTACTCATTCTTACTTTTTTTCATATTGAATCTCTCTCTCTCTCTCTCTCTCTCTCTCTCTCTCTCTCTCTCTCTCTCTCTCTCTCTGCTCCCTTTCTTCTTTCCTTCTTTGGTTATGTATTACTTACATTGTATCTTCTTTTCATTTTATTTGCATTACTCTGTTTTTTCTTTCTCATTGCTGTTATAATCTTTCTCTTCGTTTCTCTCTTATAATTTTCCTCTCTTATATATATATGTATATTGTTCTAGATTCATCATCTCTGTTAAACTATCAATTCAAATTTTTCTAAATATAATTTTCATATATTTTACCTTTATTTAAATATATTTCAAATATTTTAAATATTTTTCACATGTTTTTATTTTACTTCTGTTCTTTATTTTTATTTATTTATTAAATCTCTTCTTTCCAGTTATCTTTTACCATTTCCTCTATTTTTCGTTCTATTTGTGCCATCTAATATTTATTTTTATTTCTATGCAACACATTTTTATTTGCTTTATTGTCATATTTTACAATATAGTCTTTATAAAATAATAGATAAAGCCATATTCTGTTTTATATTCCAAAAACAATTATTAAATTTTCAATATAATCGTCAACGTTTGTAAAATATTATTACTATACTTATATCCCTTTTATTTTCCCTTTAATTTTTCTCATTTTTATTATATCTACTTTTGTTTCTTTTTTTTTTTTTTTTTAATTTCTTCTATTTCATTCCTTCTCTCTTCCTGATTTATTCCTTTTATCATTACATTTGTTTTCTTCAATTTTATTTTTTTAAATATTTAATTAAATATTAATATTAAATATTAAATTATTTAAATTTTCAAAACTTAATTTTCAACTTTTATCTTTTTAAAATCATCTTTTTAAAAAAACTTGAAAATTAATTATCTTGATCATGTATAATAAAAAAATGTAAAAAAAGTATTATGCAAATAAACAATATAATATAAATTAAGAAATTAAAATTTGATCTTATAATTGCACTTATGTGCAATTAAGCACTATTTATGATAAACCATTTTCATTATTATATGAAGAGTATTTTTTTTTTAAGATGCTTTATTCATATTAACTCTATTGTTTAAAATTTAATTTTAATTAACTTTATTATATATCTATTTTGCATATAATTTACAGTTAGATGAATTCTCGTTTCAATTGTATTTTGGTTTTATACATGGTGAACTAAGATTCATGAAAATATTTTATTTTAATTCTAATTATTTTTTAATATAATTTTTATATTTTAATTTTAATATTTTAATATAATTATATTCAAGATATAATATCGAGACACGAGTGATGTGATTTTTTTATATTATACTTCATATTTCGTAGAAAGATTCAAACAAAAAAACATCGATCACAATTGAGATTTCATGCTCAACACTGCCATCTTTCAATCAACAATAGAATAAAACAATCTCTAACAACAAATTTTCTAAATTTCTAAAATTTTTCCGATTCATTTTAATGCTACTTCTTTTACTTTCAATTAATTCTTTAACATTCAGATTCTTTAACCATTATTTAAAACTATAAGACTGATATATGTATTGTATCTGTTACAGGTTATGTGTATAGAATACGTATTTTATTGGATTATATAACTGATATAACTATTAAAGATGAATGAAAAGAAACAAAAATAAAATAAAATAAAGTAAATTAAAACAAATTGAAATTGCTGACTTTCGTTTTATTGGAAAATTTTTTGAATTCTCACATTTTTAACATACTTTTTTCCATACGTTTTTTGCTGGCTTTCCCACATATTCTCATAACTAGATAACACACTATCAATGATATAGCAGGATCTTCAACAATATCAATATAGTTGTCATTTTGAAAATATTGATTTTAAAGTGATTCATTACTTAAATACCTATGCATATTGTATTAAAATATTAAGTATAAGGATAAATCAAAAATTAAAAATAACTAAGAAATTTTATTATTAGTTTTATTAGAAAAATAATATTTTGAAATTTTCAATAATTATTATTACATATTTTAAAAATAGTTTTTATTGTTTGTACATTTTATATAAATAATGCATGTATTGAGTTGTAACATAAATAAATTCAATTAAAACCAACATTTTTTTTTATTTCCTAACAAAATATAAAATTGTAATCAATCGATTATATAAACATATATATTTTTCATTGCTATTTATAACAGCATTCTATTTTAAAAGTAATTGTGTTTTTAATAAAAGTTTTCATTTTTTTTTTTTTTTTTTTTTTTTTTTTGATTGAAAAAAGTTTTATATGAAAGTTTTAACTTCAACATTATTAAATTCTTTTTTCTGTAATGTATTCTAAAATTTTCTGTAATTATTCTATAACGATCGAAATAAATAATAATCAAATGATACTAGATCCAGAAAATATAGGAAATAATGCAAATCTGATTATTTCAGTTATAAAATTCTTTTTGTGTGATTTTTATAATTATCTGCACTGCAACATATGATTTTGTATGATTATCACACATCATTTCTTTTGATTGAAAAAACTGAGATAATATTTCTCTTGCTTTTCACAGCTCTGAATAATTTCATTCCGTTTTAATATTTCATAATAGATAATTTTTTTTATAATTTTATCAAATAAATAACATTTTCTTCTGATGGATTTCTTGATGGAAAATAAACGATTCAATTTTTGAACAAATATATTTTTAAATATAGAAATAACAAAATTATATCTCCTTTTATCAAATATATTCTCACCTTAATACTTTCCGAAAAGAATTCTTCTTACCACGTGCTCTTAGCTAGACTAAACAAAGAATCATCGCTAGATGCATAAATACGCGCTCCTTGTCAACCATAGAAGACATATTGAAGTTAGATGGGTAAACTCATATACTTTTTTCCTGCGAATTTTTCTATTGTTAAGATTTTGAATCTAGTTATAGTTGTTGATTTTGATAAATCTACTAACATTATCCTATATGGACATGTCTTCATTTTCATATCTATTTTTCATTTTACAATAATATTTTTTAAAAATAACTCATATTTTTGACGAATGAAATGACTAGTTATTATGATCAGTCGTGTTTTTAATCAATAAATATTTAAACTCATAAACTAATTTTTCCTTTCTCTATTTATATATAATCAGATGTAATAATTTTTCTAACTTATGCATTAACGAGCAAAGATTTTCTTTCATTAATATTTTCAAAATATTTTGATCAAAATCAGAATAATATTCAAATAATATAATAATGTTCATTCTTCAAGTTTAAAAATAAAAACAAAAATTTTACAAGTTATTTTTGTACAATTTTTTTTTTGTTAATGCATTTTCAATATATATCTGATCCATTTATATCAGAATTATATCTATAAAAAAAAAGTGTTAAAAATATTATTTTAAAATTTCCATCCATTTATTTTTCTAATAATTTATGACCATTAAATTTATTTAATATTTACAAAATTGTATTAATATATTTTCTATAATGATTTTTTTCTTTATTCATTCATGTTTTTTCTTTTTTCATTTATTTTATTTTTATTTAAAAATTTCTTTCTTTCTTTATTCATTCATTTTTTAAAATAAATTATTTTATCCATCGATCAATATCATTATTAATTTCATTATTTTTTATTATTTGTAGAAATTATGCATAAATTTTTTTGCGGCTTATTTATCAACATTATGTATATTTATGAATTATAGATCATAATTTTTTTAATTTGTCAAAGTTAACTACGTTTTAGCATAAAACCGTATTTTTTTTACAATTTTTTTTGTTTTTCCAATAAAATGCTGTCTATACAATTATTTAAATTACTCAAATCACTAGATGCTGATATACGAATTTTTTTTCTCGATAAATATTTGGAATTTTGTAAATTTTTATATTGTCAAAATATTTTGTTAAATTTTTTCTGTCACATTATATTCACCATATCCCTTATGTTTGTACTATCCTTCAGTGTTAAAATAATTTCGAAATAATAAATCGATTTTATTTGATCAATAAAATATATCAAAGTTTGTATAAAATTACTATAAAATGTAAACATATCAAATTTTTCTACATATCTTTTGTATTTCAAGTATTTGCTACATTGCAATATTATATTTCTTATGTCTTTAAAAATGATTCATAATAGATATTAGAAAACCGTTTTCTGAAGAACATACGTTATAATATAAAAATGAAAATGACATCAAATGCATTATATATTACAGTTGTTACTATACAGTGAAAAAAAAATATAAGATATGTATTATTAAAATTCATCAATTTTTTTTTTTTTTTGCTTTCAAACAAATACAATTATTGTCATAGTTATTAATAATATAATGTTCTTGTGAAGAGCAGAGAATAACATCATTTACTTTTATTCCATTCGAAAAACAACTCATCGATATATTTGATATTTTGAATATCAATAATAACCAATTTTGTCATTTTCTATCGATTTATGTTAATCATGATGTTTCATACTATGGTTATCGTAACATTATTATTTTTCTCTAAAAAAAAATCGAACATCTTGTCTTCAAAATTCGTTGTATTTTATTGAATACTTTTATCTGAAAAAGAGATTTATAAATATACTTGATCTTCTTCAGATAAAACACCTCAATATTCATGTTTCATTTCAAAGAAAAATTACGTCAATAATCCTGAATAAAATATTAATTATCCGAATTATCTGCTTTTTTTTGACTTCACCAAATTCGTATTTTCTTCTTTCTTGAAATGTTTTTGAACACATTAATTAATATTAATTTAAGATTATTTATACAATGATATTTCGTTTATTCGTTATTAGAATACAATAATCTCGAGAGAACAATATATTTAATTTCAATAATAACCGATGATCTCCTATCGCGTTGGTCATAATGTTTCACATTGTGGCTGTCAAAGATTATATTAGAAAGATGTATATTTAATTTTTTTATTAAACATTTCTAAGTTCAAAATGCATTATAATGATTATTCTCTTACTTCATATTTATGATATATGCAAATTTTTCTCTTTTTTATAATTAATGTATATTACTATTATTGTATATTTTATTATTACTAAAATATTTTGTCTGATTTTATTTTTTATGTTAATAGTGCATCACCTCATGGCAAAGTAAAACAAGATATCATTTGGACTGCAAATAAACAGTGTGTACTGAATAAAATAGCTAATAAAAGATTTCGAGGAATAAAAACAGCATGAAGTAAGAAAACTAACATAAAACTTGCTATATTTATGCCAAATTAAGAATTACAAATATATTATATATGTATATTGTAATAAAAAATTAATAATACTAATATTGTGTAATTCCATTTATTTCTAAATTATTTTTAAATTAAAAATATTTAAAAAGCTAACTTAAATGCTACAGAAATTTTCTATAGTTTTGTAATCAATTTGTATGTATTAATTTTCAATTTCTACAAAATTTATTTTTTAATTGACGCCAATATTTAGTAATATTTATTAACAAAATAATAAAAAAATTTCAATTATAATATAATTGAATTTTCTCTATAAAGATAACTAATAAATTGAATGCTGTTTATATAGACATACTATGAATCAAATAATCAATAATGTAATACAATAATAATAGCTCTAATATGCATAGTGTTTTCAAATAAAATCGTTAACTTCATTTGATCAAGGAATATATTTCTCCAATGTGATCATTTTATTTTAAATTATATTAAAATTATATTTTAATTATTAAATTATGGATAATGATATTGAATTGATTAAAATAGATTTTTATATAATTGCCAATAATAATTATTATTTTAAATAATTTTTTTTCATTTGTTTTAATTTCAATGATCATAAAAAATTGAATTTTAATGTAAACTTGCTTGCTATGCAGGATTATCATATTGTCATATAGAGATAGAAAAATATTGATTTTAACTTTACAAAGACTTGAAAAAGAAGGGATTCTCGAATTTTCTTGTTTAGAAAATTCATTCCAAAAATTAATTTCATTTCAAAAAGTTTTTCAAAAAATTATTTATTTTCACTTTCAATTTCAATTCAATCAAATTCCTGAAAAAATCGGCAAAAAATCATATATATATATATATATATATTGATAAAAAGTAAATAAAAAAGAATATTGTATCTTATAAAATACAACGAAAAAATTGATTATTTATAATAATTTATAATTATTTATAATAATAAATCAAAATTAGAATAGTGAATGAATAAATGAAGGATTTTCTTAGAAGAATGATTCAATAAATTCAAAAGCAAATTAGATAATAGAAGTTCAAACCTAACAGATTGCAAAAGCAATATAAATATAATAAATTATATTACATAATAAATAATAGTGAAAAAATTAAAAAATAATAGAAAAAAGATATTATCATAAATATATATTAAAAATGGATAAAAAAATAAAATATAACTTATCCAAAGCAATATTGTAATAATTGTAAATAATATATGTGCAAAAAATATTCAAATAATTTAATAATATATGAAACTTGTGAGAATTTCGATGTATCACATTATGTTAAATAAATTATTACAACAATCATATTTGACGATTGTAACTATTTCAAAAATAATTGTATTTATTACTTTTCTATAGATAGAATTCAATGTACTGTACTGTAAAAAAAAAAAAAATCTGAAATTCTATATTTAGATTTTTCTCTTTCCTTTCTTTAAATTTTATGTTAATCGGAAATGTATATTTTTTTAATATTCGATAATAAAGATGAAAATAGTTTAATAATTTTATAAACATTTATTTATTGCCTTATAATTAAATCGTTTATTGAACATTTTTTGAATTATACATACAGAAATTATGTTTATGTTTTATGTTACATTATATTTTATCAATAATAATGAAATAATTTGTAATTGACATATTAAATTATATACAATTCCATCATTATAGTGTATATTCTTATGAAGTAATAATAGATTTTACATAGATTTTACAAGTTTTGAAAAAAACAATAAAAAAAGAAAATTTTTAGAAAAAAGAAATAAAAATATATAATATTTTTAACAATAAATTGTTAATAAATCATAAATCTAAATACATTACTTAATACTAATATTATAAATATATATTAATACTATAATATATACTATTAATACATACTATATATAATGTATGTAACTTTATATAATATCTGCTTTATTTTTATTATTATTAAATATATTATTACTATCATTAAATATATATTTTTTGTTATTACTAATATAAATTAATACAATAAACAATAATACAATAAATAATACATTTTATATTAAACATTAATACATTAAATAATAAAATCTAAATTAAAAAAAAAATGTTAATTTTCCAACTCAGTTATCATCAAATATATACCCGTTAAAGGCATCAAAAAATTTGCAAATTTATGAAATTTATAAGGAATTAATGTTTTATCGCAAATATCGACTTTATACTTACGAATAATTTTTACTAATCCAATCTTTGTTTGGTATGTTCCAAATCGTGCACCTGGAACAAAATTCTTAACATTAATTCTTAACAAATTATTAACATTAAAAATACAAAATTCTAATTGTATTATTATTAATTTCATTATTCATTTCATATTATTTTTCAATTATCTATTTCAAATTTTTATTACATACATACCAATGCAATTTCTTGGTCCATGTCCAAATGGTAAATAATGCATAGGATGTCTTTCTTTTATTTTATCCTCTGAAAATCTTTCAGGATCAAACTTTTCTGGATTTGGGTAAATATTTGGATCGTGATGAATGCCATAAACGGGTATCCAAATTTTTAAACCTTTGGGAATTGTTATTTTACTATTTTCAAAGGTATAATCATCTATTAGCTCTCTGTTCAAAAATGGCACAACTGGATATTTTCTTAAAGTTTCTGTAAATAGGATCAAAATTAAAATTAGCATCAAAATAAATCATTAAATAAAGATAATGAAATGAAAGTGAAACTTTCAACAATTATGCAAAAAAGAAAATTAGTAATCAAAATAGATCATTATATGAAGAATGAATGAAACTGAATGAAACATTAATAAAACTGAAATGTAAATGAAACTTTCAATAATTCTGCATATTAAATTTAATAATTTAAAAATTCAAACTTTCATTTAAGAATTAGAAACTGAAATATATTAGGTATTACAATATAATACTTACCTTGAAAAATTTTTTCTAAGTATTGCATTTCTTTTATGCTTTCATATGTCCATTTTCCATCATTTTTCTTTTCAAATTCTTTAATTTCTTCTCGCAACTTATGCTGAATATCATGATTCAAAGCTAACTCGTAAAGAGCATTGCTAATGCTCGTCGAAGAAGTCTCAAAGCCAGCCCCAAAGAAAACAAAAGTTTGTGCACTTAATAAATCGTCTGTTAATTCTAAAAAAAAAAAGTTTGTTACATCATCAGGTTATGTTACATCAATGATATACATCTGTAATATTGTTCTATGTAAGATGTGTTTTATGCCATATCATTTATAAATGAAACGATATATAATATTATTATTCAATACAAACGTATTTTATTTGTTTGTTTATAAAATATCGTTAGAATAAAAATGACTTATTGTAAAATATTACTAGCATATATGTTATTATAATTGTGACAAAAAAGAAAAAAACATTTACACAATATAATTCTTTCTTGCATCTTAATAATCATCAAAAATAGAAATTTTGTAATAATCACTTGATTTATAAGAAATACGAGATATTGTGTTGAAAAGATTAACATATGTCATTAGTTTTTAACAATTTAAAGATTTGAATAAAATATTGATAATTGTTTACTCGAAAAAAAAATTAAAATAACTTCATTTTCTTTTTTTATACATGGAATCAAAAGAATAATTTGTAAAAATTTTTTCATATCTTTGATTTTCGTTTTATATTATGCGATAATTTATTTATTATTATTATTATTTTTTTTTTTTACTATGTTACACATAATACGATAATAACCGAGAAAATGAATATTATACCAATCGCCGACATTCATTTTGAATTAGATTATGAAAATCGGATTAAAATTGAACAATGTGAAAAAATTTTTAGTATGCAACAAATTCTTTAACAAGCAAGTGAGAAAAAAGAAATATTGTAAATTTTAAATTTCAATGTTAGTACCAATTGTTCGTGCAATTAAACTATACTAACCAATCTCAGCAATCTTTTCAGGATGTCTTTTGAGATCTAAAAGTACATTGATAAAATCAGATCTAACGATATTGTTCTTCTCTCTATATTCTATTGTTTCACTCGTTAATTTCACAATCTTTTTCGTGATTTCATCCCATGGTAATATACGAAGAAAGAAATTGTATAACCATGGCGTCAAATTTCTTATCCTAGTTTTCACTATTCTTCGGAAAGTTGGAGTAAAAACTCCTTTTCCAAGACGACGAAATTCACTCTCCTTTTCCGATAACGAATTCATTTCTATTCCAAAGGCACAACTTCCAATAACATCAGTGGTAAATCTGGCAGTAATTTCTCGAACATCGAGAGGTTCTCCTTTTCTTATTAAAGTATCCATGTATTTTTCGAGTTGTTCAGAACATTCGAGGATTAAAGAACAAATTCCTCTAAGTTTGCTGGTGGTAAATATTGGTGTAAAATTTATTCTTAATGGCCGCCATCTTTCTGCCTCAATAGAGAAAAGATTCTGGGACAATGGTTCTCTCTATAATTATTGCATATATTAAATAATTATTATTAATGTTATTTATTCGAAGCATATAATTTTTTTATCGTCTATTATGTATTTCATATTTTAATTCATTTTCATTTACTTTAATACTTGAAACGTAGTTAAAACTAAAAATATATTGGATAATGAATATTCATTCATTTACATTATAGAATTTGTAAAAATTATATAAAGAATTATATAAAGAATTTATTTAAAGAAATATAAAATAAATTTATAAAAGTAAAAAATCAAATGAATCATAATAATAAATAAATAATGAGTTTAAAAAAGTATTTATTTAAACTAAGATAAAAAATTAGAACAAAACATTTTATCTATTTGTCAAATATGATATGAAATTAAACAAACAATATTATTTTATTTATTTATTGTTATCTTAAAATCATGAATCCAATTATTATGTTTATACTTACTGAATTAATTGGAAATAATCCTCGATTTGCGAATTTGTGAAAATCTTTAATTAAAACAGTTTTTATAAGATCAGGATTTTTAATAACTAAAGCAGGATTATTTTTTGAAAATATTCCAATCATGGGCTCGTTTTTATATTCATTGTATATTCTTGTGAGAAATTGTGAAATTGATTCCTTTCCTAAAATTACTTTCAACATATTGCCAAAACCGATCACAGGTTGAGGTCCAGATATTTCACGATTTTTCCAAAAATTGTTATTAATTGTTAAATAATAGTAGAACATAATAAGTGCTACTATTATTCCACAAAGAATTTCCAAACTAATATACATTTTTTTTTTATATATCATATAATATAAAGAATTAATTTGATACCTATCAAAAATTATAAATAATGTTTAATTAAAAATTAGTTAAATTAATTTTATAATTTTATAATAACAATTTTATTTTATATTTTATTTTATATCATTCAAATTACTATTATAATATATATATAAGAATTTAAAATAATATTTTATATGATTAAATATAACTTTTTTAAGAAATAGAATATAGTTTGCATTATTTTTTATAATTTTAAAAAATTTTTAAATTACAAATGCAAAACTTTTTCATTTTATAATTACCGTAAAAATTCTATCCGTTGAAAAACAAGTTAAAGATATTGTTTTCTATTCAGAGACATGTCTCGTTTAAATCAAATACGTATACTGCATTGTATTAATCTTCAAACGAAGTTTATGTATTAAATAGTTGTGATAAGAAGTTAAAAGTTTGTTATCATTAAAATTAAATTTTTAAATATTACGATAATGTGAGAAAGCATATATATATATATATATATATACATTGATAGCAAGCACACTTTATCACGTAACCGTGATAAAAGATATAAATAATTCTTTCTCTAATTACAATATATCATTATGTTTAAGTCAATGAATTAAATGTCAATTTCAATAAATTTAAAAAATATATAATAATTTCAAAAAATATTAATACATATATTTTATAATTTATAATTTTAAAATCTTATTTGAAATTAGATTTAAATTGAATTATTGAGAAATTGAATTGAATTAGAAGAAATTAGAAGAATCAGTTCATCACATGAAGTGTAAAGAATTTGCAATTTGTTAAAATCATTAAGAATAATAAAAGTTATTTTTTATAATTTTTTTATCTAGATCTATAATAAAAATTTAGAAAAATTTATAGTTAGTTATATAATTTATATAATATAGTATATCACTTTGTTCATGCAAAAATAAGCGACAAATATCGAAAGATGTAAAAATATTTAGATTTTATACCGAAAATTATAAAAAAATTGCAGTTTTTATTATTTTTAATCGTTTACAGTTAATAGTAATATTAACGTTTCACTGAAATTTTGCATATATATATAATTGATATAAATTTATAAAATATATTTTTATAAAAAACTCAGATAAAAAAGTTGAAATTTATTATTTTTATTATAATAATCTTCGTAATTCCGACTAATAAATTTTTTTATTTTTCTTTTACACATAATTTAATAAATTAATTTCTCTAACTTTTAAAAACAATTGAAGTCATTAAATCCATTTTTAAAAATTGCTTGTTTGAGATGCTGATACTTTTTGAAAAATTATCCTAATTAAAGAGTTTATTTTAAAAAATATTTCTCTATAAATATATCTGACGTAGCAATTTTCTAATCATACTCAAAACAACAAAATATTTTCCACATGATTTATTAAGAAATGTGTTAAGAAATTTAGATAAGATATATTTATATTTTAGTATAGTCATCATTGTTTATATTTCTAATATTTACAATTCAATGACATACATGTATGTACACATAGAATATCTGAGTTCAAAATATGTACTATAGAATTATATTACACACAATAATAATCTCGTATCAATATAATATTGTAAGATATAGTAATTCGTTTACAATATTTATGAAGTATATAATTGAATATTTACTGCTATTTGATCATGAATGATGAATGACAAAAATTTTGTCATTATATTTCTAAAATTATATTTTTTTGAAATATTAAAAAGATTTGTTGTAAACAACCATATAGGAAATTTGTTATTTCTATTTCTTGGTATTTCAGAACATGCAAATCCGAAATCAATTAATCGATTAATTACTTTTTTTAATATCTTATACTAATATAACAAAATTGAATTTGAAATTATTCAATGGTTATTTATATATATATAATAAATTGTTATATATATATATATAATACATATTATATATATAATAATAATTTTTAATATATACAAATAAATTTATACAAAAACATTATTAGAAAATATTTTGTTATGAAATTAGAAGAATCATAAGTATAAATATTCATTCATTAATTTTTGATTAAAAAAAATAAATTAGTTTATTATTGTAAACTCTTTATTTTAGAATTCTTGAAAGCCTTATTAAGTTTTACAAGATTTGTATTAGAAATTTTGAATAGTTCAAAAGAAAACTAAAATTTGTATACATGTGAGTAAGTATCAATATATATTTTAGATCTTATACATTACTAAAATTAAAATTGTGATTTTTAGAATTCATTCATCAAGTTTTTAGATTATGTAAAAATATATAATTTAAAATTTCTACTTTAAAATTTATCGCTTCATCAAGAAGCAAGTATATTAATATATTTACAATATTTTTAAAAGAGAAATTTTTTGTTGCAGTATATTGTTTATACTTACTATGACATACGTATCAAAAATAGATGGAGCAAATATAAAATGAAATATATTATAATATAATGATACATATACAATATAATATAATGGTTCTATATATGCTGCTATTTATATAATAATTCATTTCAAGAAAATTTGCAAATTTGAAAAATTCTATTCGTGAAAAGATATAATAGGAAATAATTGAAAATCTTATAAATTATTTTCAATAGACAGAGAACTATAACATATTACAATTTACATTTTGTTTACTCGCAAACAAAATTAATTAAAGAAACGAAATTTTAAATTCATTTTTTATTTTTATTTCGATAAATCTTATCCCTGTAAATATTCGTTTACAGATACGTTATCAAGCGATATCATTATGAAAAGAATAGATTCTTTTCATTAGTTAAGCAAAAAAGAAACTAGTATAGTAGACAATATAAAGTAAAGTATTTTTTCAACTTTTGATACGATATTTTTAACATTAAAATTGTGATTTTTAAAATTTTATATCAATTTATAAAAAAAAATGTTTTTGTTCATAATAAATTTTATTTCAAGAATTATTATTTATATTTTATATAATAACAGGTAATAATTATTTATATAATAATAGATAATAACAAATTATTAAATATTAAAAAAAATGTATTTTATATTTTTATTATTATTTAATCATTATTGTAATAAGGATTATACAATTGATAATTAAAAATTAAAATTTATTATTTAATATTAAAGAAATATTATTTTATTAAATTATTAATATTACAATAATTTATTTTAGATTTAAATATTATTATAATAATATTTATTTGTAACTTCTAAATTCGTCATGTATAACGTGATCAAATATTGATATATATTTTTTACATATTTTGTACATTATAATCATTGTTTTTTTAAATATGTTTCTTAACAAAAATGATAATTTGAGGCATTTAATGTAGAAGAGATTATTGTATAAAATTATAAGTTCTTATGACGCGTCATTAAAACTTTTAATATAATATTGTTTTAATATAATGCAATTTTTTATACTAATGTGATGACGAAAATATTACGAAAATATTTTTTAGATTTTATTTAATTAATTAATTAATATAAATTTATATTTATATAAAATAAAAAATTTGATTTATATACATTAATAATATAAGTTTTTTTAAATTAATACCATATATATATATTATTATATTATATTATTATATATATATATATATATTTTTTTTAAATCTTCTATTTGATAAAGCAAAAGGTACTGAAAATAAAAATTTATATCATTTCAAATATTTTATTATATTTTTTATTATTCGTGTTATAAAAAGAAAAGTCTCATTACAACAATTTTCTATAACACAAATTCATATATATTCATATAATATCTATTAATTGCATTATATGAAAATCTATTACATATATTTTTAATTCAAAGATTCAGTTTATAATATGATCGCAATGAAAACTTTGAATCGAAAAATTTTAAAATATTAGCAACAATAAATATTTTTGATTTTAAATTTTTTATTTATTTCTTATTCATTTAATTTCATACTTTATTTTATTTTAATAGCAAAAGATATCTTATAAATATTATAATTATTCTTTTTTCAATAAAAACAAGTTTTTTTTTTATAACTCTACTTAGATTCATAGACATAAGCTTTAACATAAATTCAGTAGAAGAGTTAATCTATTTATTCAAGAAAACGCAATTTATAACAAAATCTATTTATTATAACTCTAATCAGTTATCAAAATTTTCAAAACTTTTAATTCAAATTATATTATTTTTTGTCACATATATAGAATGTTAAATATTGATAGAATACTTTTGAAAAATAGACACTTAAATTTTAAAAGCTAAAACAAACACAAAAATTGTATAACAAGTTGATTAGTATAATATATAAAAATATAAATTGAAATTTATTTATTAAATTAAAAGCTAATTAATTTAAGTTTGCGTTAAATGGAACCGAAGAATGAAACAAAGACAAAGAGATGGTGATATGACTGAAATAATCTCATTCTGTAATCATTGCTTACATTAAAAATTAAAATTTATTTGGATTATCATATATTTTTTTATTATCTAATATAATAATTTAATTTATTATTATTTATTTTATTACTTGAAGTCGATTTAAAATTTAAATTATATTTTATATAATATTATTTCATTTATTTACTTATATTATAAAATAATTGTACAAAATTTATTTAAACAGATATAAAACAAATTTATAAAAATGAAAAATCAACATAAATAAAATACAAAATACATAATTACAAATAAAGTTTTTATTGAAATATATTTATTTAAGTAAATAAAGTAAAAATAAATAAATAAAAGAAGCTAAATCACAATTATTCGTATTTTTTATCTATTTATTTAGAGATATTAAATATGTTACGTATTATAAACCAAAAGTTTATTTCAAATGACCTTTAGAAAGTTCATTTCTATTATTTATATAGTTCATTTATTATATATATTCTATTATACATATAATTCATTTACTATTATTTACTATATATTACATAAAAGCATATCAAAAAATTATCTTTCATATTTATATTGCATTTATTGAAATAATTCGAAATAATCTTCGTAGAAAAATCTTTAATGAAAACAGTTTTGAAATCAAAATTAATTTAATAATTAGTTTTTTTTAATATTCTAATCAGTTCGTTTTTATATCATATATTTTTGTCAGAAATTTTGAATTTCAATTTTAATACATCTATCAAAAATCTATTATTGAATACATCTGATACTGAATATTTATCAATAGAGCTTATTAATTAGTCTTTTACTGATGTTATTGCGATAATTATTGCGTTAAAAATTCATTTAGTTTTCTATTTACCCCAGATCTATGTGTTACCATAGCCAACAAATGATACTTCATAACAGAAAGTAATTCATATATAACATATATTATATAACATAATATGTAGAAAAAAATATAAGACAAAATTACATATAAATATGATAGATATAAAGAAATGTTAAAAAAATTAAATATATCTGGTTTCGTCGCGGTGTTGACGTTAGTCGTATTTGGCCTACTCCACCGGACGATGGCTTTTTTGGAACTTATGTCCCAACTCAATTTGTCTGTGACCATGTCCGAAGATCGGAGTACGGTTTACAATATGTTACGACTGCCCGAAGACGTAATCGGTAGTATAAACTGCCCGAAGGCCTAATCGGTAGTGAGTGCTAGCCAGGAAGAAAGTCGCTCAGGTGGATTCTCTTCCTGGCTGATTGGGAGTGTCCCAATTATGAGTGGGGAAAATATCGGTGCCGCAATTGGGGCACCGATATCATCCGATGCGCGATGTAGGTCCAGGGCGGGCGGGCAGATGTTTGGATCCAGAACATTCGACAGTCGAGGCGAATGTTTTGGGTAACCCAAGCAAAAACCTCAGCTGTTTTTGCTCGGATTACCGACACTTCACCGCGCGGTCGTCGGGGAACCCGTGACCGAAACCTTCTGGACTGTTCTGTTTATAGGTACAATTCCGCCCGCCTTGAACCGCTCGCGTTCAATTCTTCGTGTGGTTGGTCTGGTTCGGTTGTTCATCGTGGCTGGGAGGCGCTGGATCATCCACAGGTAATAGGCAGACCTTGGCCACTGGTCTGGTGAGGGTGCCAGTGCTAGTACGCAGTCCCCCGTCTGATCCTGGATGCAACTGGACTATTCGGCCTAGCCTTCATCGTTGTGGCGGAAGTTTTCGTCCTTGAGCACGACCAGCCTGCCCACTCTGATGGTCTGAGGTCCTGGATCTCGCCATTTGGATCGTTGCTGGAGCTGGTGCAGGTAATCGCGTTCCCATCACCTCCAGAAGTGTTGGTGTATCGCCTGCAGCAGCTGAAATCTGGACAGGCGACTAACCTTGACGTCCGTGACGTCAGGATGGGTTATATCAGTAATAGGACCTCTCATGAGAAAGTGTCCTGGAGTCAGGGGATCGAGATCTCATGGATCCGATGACAGAGGATGCAGCGGTCTGGAGTTCATGCATGCCTCGACACGGGCCAGCACGGTGCTAAACTCCTCGTAAGTGAGGCGTGTTTCTCCAATTGCAGAAGGTGTCTCTTGGCAGATCTAACTGCAGTTTCCTACAGCCCCCCGAAGTGTGGTGCATGTGGGGGCATAAATCGCCATTCGACACCCTTCGCGATCGCATGGTGACCGATCGACTTCCCATTCCGGAAGGAAGGAATGGAAGAACTCGCGGTTCCGCCGTAGTTCATTATACGCCCACGAAATTGGTACCGTTGTCCGAGCAGATCTCTCGGTATCGACCCCGGCGCGAAAGGAACCTGCTCAGACAGTTCAGGAACGCTTCTGTCGTTAGTGCCGTAGTCGCCTCCAAGTGAACCGCCTTGGTGGCCAGGCACATGAAGACGCACAAATAGGCCTTAGATGCACTCTTATTTCGGGACCGTTCCTTAATGAGGAACGGTCCGGCGTAATCTATCTCCGTACTAAAAAAGGGTACTTATACTCGTACTCTTGCCGCTGATAATTGGCCCATTTGGTAGTCTTCGGTCCTGGGTTGCGCCCGACTACACCACATGCACCCTCGAATCACCTCTCGCAGCGTGCTTCTAGCTGAGAGAAGCCAATAACGCCGACGAATCGAGGACAAGACTGCCTCGCATCCGGCATGCAGCAGTCGCTCGTGCTCGCCGCGCAGAAGAAGCTTGGTGAGAAATTCACCTTTCGGCAGGATTACCGGATGCCGATGATCGTATGTTAATGCAGCCCGCTCCAACCGTCCCCACCTGAGGAGTCCCTTATCGTCGAGGAAGGGACTTAGACATCTCAGGGAACTGGATCGTGCCACCCGACTTCAAGTCCGCGATTTCCCTGGCAAAGGTGTGGGCCTGCAACCACCTCAAGATGGCTCCCTCCGCGAGGTCGATCTCTGTAGTGGTAAGAAGGGGAACCGAGTGGTCGTGTGACTCTGTAGAGGTTGTCGCGTCTCGCCCCAAAAGCCGCGCGCGGATCGCTCGGAAGATATCAAATTGTGGTTGTGCTGTTGTGGTCATGCAAACTAAAGCGCGCTCTTCGGGCTCGGTGCTGGGCGTGCACGAGGCCAGTCGTCCTGCCTCTGCCACAGCCAGGAGGAACCACCAAAGACATGAGTCTTGTAGGGTGGACGGTCTCACCCCCCGCGATAACAGGTCAGCAGAGTTGTCACCCGTGGGCATGCGATGCCATTCGCCTCGCGAATTCGCCTGAATCTGCGCAATTCAGTTCGCGACGAACGTCTTCCAGCGACTGGGATGATCCCCTATCCACGCAAGGGTGATGGTGGAGTCGGTCCAGTACGTCTCGCTCTTGGAACAGATGCGAGACGATCTTCGCACCAACTCTGACAGCAGCAAGGCTCCGCATAATTCAAGACGCGGCAAACTGATCGTTTTCAAGGGAGCGACGCGTGACTACGCACAAAGTAACCGAACCGTGGTTTCCGTGTCGTTGACGACGCGTAGGTAAACGCACGCACCATATGCCTTTTCGGACGCGTCGCAGAAGGCTTGTAGTTTCACGGCGGAGCCGTCACTGACAGCACACCGTGGAATGGCAACGCGTCTCAGGGATCTGAGGTCCCCCAAGTAGTCTTTAAATTGCGTATGAATGTCTTGGGGCACCGACTCGTCCCAAGACACCTTCCATAGCTCCTGAAGCAGCTTTGCGGGGAGCACTGCGGGATCCACCAGCCCGAGAAAGTCAAAGATTCTCGCGGCCTCTGACAGAATAGCTCGCTTGGTTACTCGGGTGGTGAGTGGGTCGGACAGCAGGATTCAACTCAACAAACAATTGGTCTGGCACCGGTTCCCACCGCAGACCGAGTGTACGAGGATCCTTCTCGGGATCCTTCTAGGGACCCACGACTATGGACTCACCCGTGGCACTCTTCACAACCGAGGACTCATTGGACGCCCATTTCCGTAAGTTGAATCCTGCTGTCCGTAAGAGAGTCTATAGATCTCTTTTGAGCACGATTGCCTCTTCCACGATGTCTGCGCCCGTCAGGAGGTCATCCACGTAAAAGTCACGGAGGATAGACGTGCTAGCCGCTGAATGACTCGCGGTGTTGTCCAACCCCACCTGCCGCAACACCCGTGTGGCCAAATACAGAGTTGAGGCCGTGCCGTAAGTGACCGTGTTCAATTCGTATGTCTCAATCGGATCTTGGGGGACTTCCTTCCATAATATGCGTTGCAGAGACCGCTGATAAGGAGCGACCAGGACCTGTCTGTACATTTTTTCGATATCTGCGCTCAGGACCACCCGATATATTCGAAATCGAATCAGGATCGACAAGAAGTCCTCCTGGATCCGACCTGCTGCAGATCGTTGAGGGAGACCCCCGTCGAGAATTTTGTCGAGCCATCGAATATCACCCGAAGTTTAGTGGTACTGCTTGTTTTGAGCACCAGGTGGTGCGGCAGGTAGAAGATAGGTCCGGTGGATGTCCGAATAGTTCCGTTGACCTTGGCCATATGACCCAAGTATGTATTCTCTCATAAATTGCACGTACCGGTCGCGCAACTCAGGCGAGTCTCCGCTCCAGTGCTCAAAATCTTTTTTCCGCCATCGCGCGCGACTCTCCCAATTCACGAACGGAATGGTAACTACGTATTGACCAGTCGGCTCCCTCCCCACCGTTTCCAGGAACCGGCTCTCGCAAGGGTGAGATGCCACCTCCTCAGTCGACACATCCTCCAACTCCCAGAATTGTGACAACTGACGACTCAGCTGTTCGTTTGTCACGACATTGCATACTGCAGATTCCGTGCGTGATACGTTGGACAAACGTCCGCCGAATACCCACCCTAGCTGCGTTTTTAAGAGGCTTGGAAGCTCCTTCCCCAGCCTGATCCGTCCCACGGACATGATATCGCACAACCGGCCATTGCCAATTATGAGATCCACCTCGCGTGGAACACCAAACTGGGGATCCACCAGAGGGATCTGCGACGAAACGTGAATCGCGGATTTTGGGATCCGGATGGCGGGTATGTCGCCGGTGGTTGCATCCATGATCAGGCACGACAAAGTGGTTTGGAACGCGCTGCACCTTGACGATATCTGTACCCGCACCGAACCGAATACCGGTCGACGACCCCCGATACTATGAAGAGTTGTCCGATACGCCTCGCAGGGCAGATTAAGACGTCGCAAGAACGACACCTTGATTATATCTACCTCTGAGCCTTGATCGAGTAGGACGCGACATTCATGTCTCTCATCGTCATTGTCTGTGACATAGACAATGGCGATGGATAACATGACTTGATAGGGCATGGGATCTCCACCAGATCGGGACACGCAGTAAGTTTGAGGAGTGGTAGTCACGGGAGTCTCCGCCACGGCATGATCGGTCGTTGGTGTCGTTGTGGGCTTCTTCCCCACATGGAGTAACGTGTGATGTTTCTCCTTGCACTGCTTGCAAGGGTCCCTGCTGCATTCCGTGGCTCCATGTCCCGGACGGAGGTAGTTGAAGCAAACCTTCAAATGCTTAGCCTGAGCGATGCGGGCGTCAATCGCGAGCGTTTTGAAGTGTTTGCACCCCGCAAGTAGGTGCCTCGAAGGGCAGTGCGGGCAAACCGGAGCCTCCGTGGTCACCAAAGCGACCGTTCTAGCACGCGATACCTCCGACGACGACGATTTTGGTTTTGGAATGCCCGAGCGAGTCTCCACGGCGGCCAAAGAAGCGCACTGTAGCTTGAGGAACGCCCGCATGTCCGAAAGCGTCGCCAGCCGGTCCAGACTGGCCGTGGCACCCAGCTCTCCGTTATTTGTGGGTGAAATCTAATCTCAAGTAGGTATAGGATCATGAGGTCCCAGGTTTTGACCGGCGCCCCCAGTGATTCCAATGCTTAAGTTGGGCAGTACATTCGTTGAAGAGCCGTTGCAGTTCCGCTGCCGACCGTGATCGCATCTCGGGAAGCTTGTGCAACCGTCGCAAATGGTGCTTTACAAGAATGTTAGTTTAATCGCAGTTGCTACGCACGAGTTCCCAGACTTCCCTATAATTGTCTTCCGACAACGGTACCGATTTGTGAACCCGCCGTGCTTCACCCTTCAGGGCTGTCTTGAGCTATTGGAACTTCTCCATGTTGGTGAGTGAATCATCGCGATTAACCATGGATTCAAAGCTATCGCGAAACTAGATCCACTCACCCAAGTCGCCGCTGAAGAATGGTATAGAAACCGGTGGTAACCGTTATGGCTTGTGGGACCGAGGCGATCGAGGGACCGGTGTGGATGTTCGCTCGAGATCGCTCGCGAGTATCGAAGACGGGTACTCGAATGCGACCGAGGTGTCTTGTGACCGCGCCCTTTAGTTCGAAATATTGCGTCTCGAATTCCTCGAAGAACGGCAGATGGGCTTCTTTGTCCGCGGTATTAGAAACGAGGGTTTGTATTCGGTCCTGTATAGGTTCAATTCTATCCATCAGCCCCGTGACCCGGTCTAGCCAGTACTGGAGAGCTTCAGCTTCCTCCAATTCACGGTGCCATAGAAATCCTTGAACCTCATCAGGGTCGCCTTTATCCGGCCGCGGTCCTCCACGAGCTTGGGAAGCTCCTCGGTAACAGGTGCCATGCCGACCCGAATAAAGGAATGAATAAACCTCAAACTCACCGGATCGATGGAGTCAAGATAGGTGTCGCTTGTTCAGTCCCCGCTGCTGAGGCTGAAGTCTGCTGTCCTTGATCGTGTCCAGTGAGAAGTCTTTCCGTTGCTGCTCCGCCAAAGATGCCGGAAGTCCGTTCTTGCTTGGAAATCCAGCTCGAAGGACCAATAGTTTCGTCGCGGTGTTGACGTTGGTCGTATTCGGCCTACTCCACCGGACGATGACTTTTTTGGAAATTGTGTCCCAACTCAATTTGTCTGTGACGATCGGAGTACGGTTTACAATGTGTTACGACCCGAAGACGTAATCGGTAGTGAGTACTAGCCAGGAAGAAAGTCGCTCAGGTGGATTCTCTTCCTGGCTGATTGGGAAGTCCCAATTATGAGTGGGGAAAATATCGGTGCCGCAATTGGGGCACCGATATCACCCGATGCACGATGTAGGTGCAGGGCGAGCGGGCAGGTGTTTGGATCCAGAACATTCGACGGTCGAAGCGAATATTTTGGGTAACCCGCAAAAACCTCAGCTGTTTTTGCTCGGATTACCGACACCTCACCACGCGATCGCCGGGGAACCCGTGACCGAAACCTTCTGGACTGTTTTGTTTATAGGTCACGACGATGCTCGCGACCAATATCATTTTTTACATTTAAACAATAAAATTAAGATAGAAATGAATGATATAAATAAGTATTTTTTTTTTCAAGTATTTTTGTATATGGACTAAGATAGAATATTTGTATAAAAGACAAAGTGAAACAAAATTTATATGCTCAAAATAGTTTATATACATGTATATATATCAACATATAGTTTTAATTTCTCAAATATAATTTTTTTATTTATTAAATTCATAACAGAAAAATAATAAATTATTTCAAATACTTTATTATTTTTATTTTATAAATTATAAATAATGATAAGTAACTTTATTTTGTATTTAATTCAAGTAAATTATTTTTTATTTCAAATACTTATCTTAAATAAAATAACAAATAATTTGACATTAATTAAACTAAATGTTTTATTAAACTAAAGATTTTAATTAATTAAGAAAATGAAAATATTTATAATTTTACCACATTTGTTCTTAAAAAAGATTCAGTTCATTCATTTTTGTATATTTATTCATTAATAATATGTATCTTCAATTTAATGTATGATTTCTATGGAAATCAATATTTCAAACATATTTAATTTGTTAATTCTAACATATTTAACTTGCAACATAAAGAATATAGAATATAGAATTAGAAAATATTTAAAATTTATTTGAAAAAGTTTTATTTGATCAAGTAAAAAATGAAATAAAAAATTATTTCAAACAAATTCCAACAAATAACGAAATAATCTAAGAAAAATTATTTGTATATTTAATTAACACATAATTATTTTATTACATAACATATAGCTAGATAATATGTTATTTTAATGATAATTAAATATTTTAGAAATTTTTCAGATAAGATATAAAATACTTCTTAAACTGTGAACATACAGAAAAGCAATAAATATATAATAATATTGTATTGGTTTTGGTGAATATAAGCTAATAATTGGATGCTTATCAAATGTTCTTCGATAGATTCGCAACTAATAGTATAACTTCTTAAAAATGAGTGGACTGTATAAGTGGTTATTCGAGCGGAGCGCGTATCTATTAAAGAGTAGAATCTCTCAATAAGATAATCAGCAACAGATAATCGTCCGATAATCAGAGCACGGTGTGTTTATGAACTATCTAATTGTCATATCCGGCGATCAAACTACGACGTGATCATTGTAAGTTCATTCTATTTGCAAGTGAAATTCGTGATCTCAGAAAAATCCCTTCTTGGTTCAATTGAGAGAGTTACACTTTCCGGTAGGGCACGGCAATAACCAATAATATCGTGGTGCCCGGTTCGCGATACCCATTAAATTCGAGAAAATTCCTTGCTTAGATGATGATCTATATACAAAGATCTCACGATAAACAGGAACAGATCAGCGCATCTCTCTTATAGATTTCTTAAATTAGAACAATGTTATTGTAACTGTTTTTGAATCAGCTGCATCTGGAATTTAGTCGCGTTGGCTAAATTCTCAAAGACAAAATCTTTTCAGATAACACCGTTCTTTGTTAGACTTAAGATTTAATAGACTTTTAGATTTAATAGATCGACCCGTGCGCGGTAAGAATAAAAAGAAATTTTTATATAAAAAATTTCTACAAATAAACTATTTATAAAGTATTTATATTTATGCCGCAAGCAATAAATGCTTGTGAACAAAATATAACAAATATTATTATTGATAAAAATATCGAATTAATTAAAATAATTTTTAAAATATCATAAATAATAAATAAATTATGATATTCAACTTTTTTCGACATGTTTTTCGACATGTTGTTTATATTCATCAATACATAATCAAGGTTATGGAGTATATAGTCGATTGGCCAGTTTTTTGTTAATAATTCGTTAATAAGATCATAACAAAAGTTTTTGCAAAAGAAAAATATTGTCTGAAATTGTCTCTATTATAGGATCTTTTCATATTTTTGGAATACTTTGTATATTAAAGATTATTAATTAATTACATATTTGTAGAAATGTTTTAAAAAATAATAAATTATGATTTATTAAAATATTAATATTATTTATAAAAAATTTAATCAAATTTATTAAAAATTATTATCAATTAAAATTTATTTTGGAATATCAAAAATTATTATTTTTTTGTACTTTCTAATATTTTTTGATGAATAGAATGTTAATATTAAAAAATATTAATTTTAACATTCAAAAATTATTCAAAAATTATTCATATGTAAATTTATATAAACTTAATTGAGAAGTTATTATATAAGAAAACTATTGGTTTGCATTTACAATTCATCCAATAAGCGGAGTCTGCAAAGGTTATATGTATAATAACAATTATTTAAATGGTAAGTCAAATTGAATTAAATGTTCATAGTATATATGTGCGTATATTTTTAAATATTTTATTATATCCTATTTAATTTTATTTTCCTTAATTTTTAATAATTAAATTTATTTTATATTATTTATATTACATTAATTTTATTTTTAAAAAATAATTAAATAATAGATATATTTAAATTATTAAAAAAAAATTAAAATACAAAAAATTCACCGCTCGATTGTAATATTTTTAAATAATTTTTCGCCTATATGAACCAATAAGATTATGAATACAATTAATATGGCTTCCATAACTTCATTTGTAGACCAATTAGATAATCCTAGTAATTTAGTAATTATATTTGTGATAATAATTTAAGAAGCATTTAAAATATTAATTAAAATAGCATTAACACTATCAAATCAACATTAAACTATACATTTATGATTTTAAATTAACATTTTTTTTTAAATTTTATTCATTAAAAACTATTAAAAGATATAAAAAAAATTCAACAATTTTTAATGTAAAACGATAATTTATATTTAAATTTTCAGTATCATAATTTTTATTAGAAGTAAAATATCATATTACACATGTGGTTACATAAGTTCTTTTTCACAAAAAAATTAATCTTTCTCAAATTCACTAACAGTCTGATTTTTAAAAATAAAGATCAAAAAACTTACAAAGTTCAATTATACAAATTTTATTTAGTGGAAATATAGTATGTGTTTTATATTTGAATTTCAAAAATAAAATATATTGTGATAAAAAATCAGAAAAAAAAATATAAAAGATTGGAAGAATGAAAAACCAAGTAAGCTATATTTGTGATAATATTATTAAGTTTATTAATTGCTTTGCATGAATTTGATTAACTAAGTAAAAAAAGTCTACAAGAAAGCAATTTATAATATTTTATATCTTCAAAATTGAGTTATCATTAATATAGAAGAAAATAACAGACAAACAAAAACAAGAAAAGAAAAAAGCAAATAGAATGATTACATATACATAAGTATGATATATCAACATTAAAATAAATAACACAAATGAAAAATATTTAGATAATTAATCAATATATATCTACAGACAACAATTATTCTTGGAAATAAATCACACAGTGATAATATACTAAAAATGATTAGTGATAAATTCATAATTAAATATATATTGATAAATATAATGAAAGTAGCTAATAATCAATTATTGAAACTAATATAAGCAGTATTACTATTCAAATATATAATAATACATAATTAACCAATATATAATACTATAAATATCAAAATTAAAAAGAAACTTTTCAATAGGATTGTAGATTATATGTGCAGAAAGTGGAAGTGGTCAGTTATGTGGAATTTTTTAAAATGTTTTTCAGAAATTATAATTTTATTCATTATAATATATTTTTAAAAAATTCATTATAACAGTGATATGATAAACTAGGTCATCTTAATGTTAATATCTTAATAATATCCAAAATAATATACAGAAAAATCTGGTATCAATGAATTAAAAATTAAAGAGAAGAATGAAAAATCTAAAAAGCTATAATGATAGTTATATTAAAATAATATTTAATAAAATTAATAAAATAAATATTATGTAATTAAGACTATAATTATTGCAATGTAAATTAAAAATTTATATGAAGATAAGATATCTGAAAAAATGTTTTATTTTTTATTTTCTATATACTTATAAATATAAATTACTAAAAATCTTTAAAAAGAAAAGAGCTTTACAAAAGCTATTTTTATTATAAAATATTTTATTTAGAACTAAATTTAAAAGATTCTATTAAATAATTATAATTAAATAATATTATAAATAGCTAATTGAAAGTGAATCAATTTGAATTGCTTTTGTATATATTCTACTTTATTATTATCTTTTCTAATTTGAACTTCATATAAATATATGCAAATGGAATAGATAATATTTATATTTTTCACTTTTGTTATTTTTTATGAAATTATAACAATTACAATTGTAATATAACAATTATAAAAATTCCATATAGTATAACTCACTCTTATATAGAAATTAAAATATATAAGAAAAACAATCATTCATATATAGATGAGAATTTTTTTATGTAATTATAAATCAAAGAATAACGAGGGAATAATAAAAGATAGGAGAATTAATACAAAATTTTTCAATATTTTGAGGCTTATTATTATATTCTACTGCATTCTAATTTTCTTGTGAAATGTGTACTATAGATATATAATTATTTAATCTCAATTATCAAAAAAAAAAAAATTATAAGAACTAATTCGTTTAAAAATGGATCAATCATCATTAAATTTCCAGATAAGTCAAAAACTTATTCTAAACTTTATCTTATCTTTATTTTGTCAAAGACTATTATAATGAATTCCATATATGTATTTATTAAGAAGCAAATTAGAAAGTATTTAAAAGTTTCATCAGTATGAAATATTAATTATAAGATAAACTAATAATGATATCAAATATATTTATGTATAGATAATCGATAAAAAGTATTTGTTAGATAAATTTCATGAATTTCTCAAAAAAAAAGAGAATTATTCATGATTTATTTATACTATATATATAAAATGTTTAAAAATTATTTTTTATGTTTTTGTAAGGTAATTATACACTTTCAGATTGGTAAAATTAAAAAAAATGAATTAATGAGAGAAGAAAAAAGATAAAACAAAAAGAAAAGAATGGAAGCAATTTCTTTATTTATATATATTTTATAAAATATATAAAAATTATTTGTTATATTTTTGGAAGGTGATTATACATTGACTTTGTTCATGTATAAGAAAAAAGAATAGTCAGAAAAGTCTTTAAATAAAACTAGCCTTATTAGTTAAAAACTATATACAAAAATCTTTAAAATTATTCAATCCATTGCTAATTTAATAAAAAAAGAGTCTATGATAGTGTCATATGGTCTATATTTTAATCTATTAATTGCTCATTGTATTATTATCAATGTTAATTGATAATATGTAAATTATCAAGAAAAAATTATGTTTTAACCTAAAAAATATGTTACTCGCATACAAATTAAAGATTAATTTATCATTTAAATTTTTGTTAAAAAATTACTGATATTAAAATTAATTTAATTAGATTAATATAATTATCTAAAAAAAAATCATATAACAGTTTAATTAAATTCATTTTTTAAAACGATAACCTTTTCATATACTTGAACTTAATTTTTTTCAATCTTCGTTAAATTTACGTTGATAAAGACGATGACAGACATAAAACTACTTTTTATCTCTTTTTATCTCTTTGTTATTTTCATTTTTGTATTTATTTTGGTGAATCAATCTTTCAAAGATGCCCCATGAATATATTATTAATATTTTGTATATATTTTATGTCTAAGATGCCTACTGCACTTTTTTAATTTTTAAATGAAATATTCGGAATAAGATGGATAGAAGATGCAGATTTTAGTTTTTTTTGGTTGTCAGATTTGATATTTCTAAATTTTTATTTCTTATTTCTTGAAAACAATAAAAAAATCATTCCTTCAATTTAGTTGCTGAAATCAGATTTGTTCTATAATGAAAAAATCGGAAAAATTTTCAAATAGATCGTCAAAAGTACAATAGAGAATATGTTAAAACAATAATACAGGTATGATTATAAATTAACAATAAAGCAACATAAATTAACTGATAAAAGATATCAATAATTATAAAATCTCAAATAAATTGTCTATATATGCATGTATAATGTTTTAGATTGATGGTAATAGAGCTTCAAAGAGATTTGAATACATGATTGTTTGTTTTTAAGAAATTAATTAAAACTATTAATTATTGGGAAATATAAACATAAATAGAATTTTAAAAAAGCGTAATTTATTTTTATAATTAATAACTAAATACTTGGATTCTTATTCCATTTACGCATCAATCGTAAATTAAATATAAATTTTTTTTTATATCTTATTTTATAAATTTTTTTATAATTATTAATTATTAATAATAATTATATATTTTTAATATTAAATTTATATAATTTATTTTGATATTTTGATATTTAATTATTTTTATTTATTATAGTACTTTTACTTATATATATATTATTTTTATTTATACACAATACACAATATACAGCAAATACGCTATTATTATTTTATGATTCTTCATATTCATTTTTTAAATTTTTATTTTTTCGAGCAATATATATATAGATAGTTTTAATTATCATTTGAAATCCATCATTTATTAATCTCTATGATATCATTTATATATCATATTTATATATTTATTATATATTTTCATTTTTAATATTCATCAAACTCTAAAATATATATTTTATATTATTTTTTTCAAAAAGATCCATAAATTACTTTAAAAAAAAAGGCATTATTATTGATACAATGGAAAGTATTTCAATTAAAATTCATACTGTCACTATTGATAAGTTATGTTTAATTTTGAGAATATTTCATGACCGAATATATTTATATTTAAGTAACTATAAATAAATTATAATAGATAGGTTTTTTTGATTTATACAAGAAGATGAATGTAAACATAAAAAAAATGTAAAAAAAAAGAAAAGAATGTAAATAATTATGTTTTTAACCTACCATTTGTTTTCCCTCATTTGTTTTCAAAGCTAAACTGATAATACTTTCTAACATAAATTTAATAAATTTTCATAGTTTAATAAAAATTAAAAAAAAAATATTAAAACAATATTTTGTCATTGAATTAATATTACAAAAAATCTCAGATATCTTTTATCAAGAAAAAAATAAATGATTACGTTCATATTATGAGATTCAAAAGATAAATTAGATCCGAAAGAGAAATAAATTGCCAGAAAACAGATTTTGATTTTGATTATATTAAATATATATCTTACCCGAAAAAATTTTTTCGTATAGAAGAATATTATCTTGTTAAATGCTGTAAATTTTTTAATAAGAAAATTTTATTATCTCTTCTCCAAAATTGTGTATAGAAATACATAAAAATAAATAAATATATAATAAAATATTGAATCAAAAAAATTATTTCCAATTATTTATGATATCAAGTCTTTCAAGTATTAATTATTCTAATAAATACATAGTATAGTATAATCGCTACAACTATAAGCGATAACCAAATATAAATAGAACCAAAACAGAACCAAAATAATTAATTCTGAAATCGATATTAACATCATTTCAATTTTTTATTTATATAACTGAACAAGTATGAACAATTCTTTTAGTACCGGAACAAATTGTTCAATTGCTTTTTAATTTTTAAAATTTAATATTTCTTTAATATATCATATAAGATATAATCAATTTAATTTATAACATCTTAATTTATTAATCCCAAAAATTAATAATTAATATTATCTCAATTTAATTTTGAATATATACAAATTATATTAGAAACTAATATCGTAATAATGTTTCACAAACATTTTTTCTTCGAATGATTAATTTTTATTTCAAATTTTTTTTCGAAATACAGAATATATTAAAAATCGTAGAGATTAAATTTTAAATCATTCTGCATATTTTGAAATATATATAATATCTTAAGTTATTTTATAATTTATAAAATTTTATATACAAAAAAATTAAAATTTTATAAATTTTATATAAAAAAATTAATTGCATAATTAAATTAACGGTTTGACTTTTATGTTAATTATTAATTATATATTTTAGCTTTAAGATTAAGATTAATAATATTGTTTTCTTAAAATTTTTTTCTTAATATTTTTTTAGTGTTTCAAGCATTTTGAAATTTCTTATACTATGAGAATGTCTTTTTCATAAAATATTAAAATGAAAACATTAATAATAAAGTTAAATAATTATTATGAAATTTTAATCAATCGGAAAGTAAGTTGATACAAAACAATTTTTATTTTATAGATAGAGATTTATAATTATTATTGCATTTTTATATCCTTTTAGTTTATACTGTTTTAATTTACAATATATAAACATTCATTTGTAATATTTATGTAGATTATTTACAGTATACTTATAATCAAAAATTGCATAAATCACATCAATTATAAGTATATGAAAAAAATAGAAGGGATAGAATTTGTGCATTTTTATAAATTATATTAGAATTTCTAATATAAGAAAGATGTGAGAATATGTACAAAAATCCAGAACAAATTCGAAAATATGAATGGGTTAAAAGAAAAACTTTGAATTATATTAAAAAGAAAAATTATAAAATCTAATTAAAAAAAATAAAAGTATAACTTTTGTTTATTTACTATATACACTAATATTTTGTTTATTTACTAATATACTAATATTTACAACAAATGAAATCTCAAATAAATAAAAATAATTTTTATAGGAGAAACCATGCATTTTAAAAATTAATGCTTAAAAACTTTAAAATTTCGAAAAAATTATTGTAATAAATCCATATTATTTTGAAAATCAATCATTTGGAATGATAATAATGATTTTTGAAAATTTGATCAAAGAAAAAAAAGAATAAAAAATATAAAAGAAAAAAATATGCGTGGAGAAAAAAAAAATTTAAATAAAAATGAATGATACTATCAAACACACTCCATTATGATATGAAATTATTTCAGAAATCTACATAAAAAAATTTAGTAATTATTGATGGAAAATTAATTGTAAAATTTAATTTGAAATAAAAATAAAAAGATAGAAATAAATAGATAATGATAAAATAATAGATAATAAAAATATGTATCGAAAAATGAATTAACATTATATTGTTATACACTTAAGTCTGTTTACTTATTATACTACATATTATTTATCCTTATATAGAATATTTAGTAAATTGAATGTCCACATTCTTATGAAAATAAATCACATTTAATAAAAATATCAGCTATAATAAAAAATATTGAATTAATCGTAGTTATACACGATAATCTCAAAAAATAAAAATAAAAGAAATTTAATTAAATGTTGAAAAAACAAGTCAAATTTATTACTTAATTTTTTCGGCCGTAATATTACTTTGTTTAAAAATTTCATTTCAAGAAGATTTTTTATCATCATCTCAACAACACTGGCGATTTGATCGATAAATGCAGTTTATAGTCTTATCTATAAACAAATTAAATTTTGCGAATTTAAATAGTTTATGAATGTCTCTAATGTCATATGCCCTTATTTCTTTCGGCCGTCACATTTTTTGGAAATTGTATTTTTAAAAAATAATTCATAAATGCAAAATTCCTTGTGCTTGAAAAAAACTCGAAAAAACAAGAAAAAAATATTGATATAGTAAAAAAATAGGATTTTATAAAATCATAAAATATGAAATGACGAGAATTCTGAACAATGTTTCACAAGAAGATTTTTAACATTGTTTTGAATAATGGAAATGCACTGAAGTAAGTATAAATGTTCGAAATTATTTTGAAGAAACTATACATATATCGATTCGAAAAAAAATTGAAATAACGAATTTTACTGATATAATTCTATTAATTTTTTGAACAATTTTTTGATAAATTGAATCATTATGTAATAATTTAAAAATGTATCTAAAATTATAGAAAAAATTTTTTAAGAAGTATTACATATTACTATGAAAAATTTAAGAAGTCATGAAAGCAAATGATGTACAACATTTGTATAACAAGATTATCAAGATTGATAAAAATTGTTCACAAATGTTGATAAGATCTATCAATTTCATCAAAGATTTAGAAAACTTTAAGAATGAACGTTTCAGCAAAAACAATAAGAAGAAAATTATATGAAGTTAAATCAATGTTCTACAAAATTAGATTAGATATCATTTATTTATAAAATTATTTATAAATAATTAAAATTAAAATTAATTATGAAGAAATTGGCTTTTATGAAAAATTTGGCTTTTATGAAAAAAATATATAAAAATACCACTATTTTGGAAAAATATAATATGGATTAATAAAAATAAATTTGAATTACAATTGAAAAAGCATGAAATTTGAAGAAGAAGAAAAAAAGAAATGAAGCATTTAAAAAAAAAATTTATTTTTAATGCTACAATTAAATTTGATGCCAAATTTTAATGATATAATACTTATAATTAATTATTATTATTAATTAATGATAAAATTTTTTTTGGGAACAGAATTGATGCTCTGATGTAAATTGATATTTATAAATACGAATAAATATATCGATATTATAAATAAAAATTTAAAAATAGTAATAGTAAAGATACGTCTTGTTAGATTTATATTATATTATATAACATAACTAAAACTAAAGTATCAGGAAATTAATTAATTAATATATTATATTAATATCTTACCGCATGATCCAGAGAATGTATTGGAATTGTTTCTTAATAATGATTTATTTGAATTATTTGTAATAGAAATTAATATATATTGTTTTCAGTTTTTTAAGTACAAACAATAGAAGTCAGTGAAACAAATTGATATGACTATAAAAGAAATGAAAATATTTCTGGATTTAATTATCCTAATAAATAAATATGATTATTGATCAACCTTTTCTTATATAGAAATTTCAATTTTTTCGAAAATAATGAGTAAGCGATTTATACAAATATAGCAAATGTAAAATGTTTTTGCAATAATGACTTAATGCACGATAATTTCTAATTCAAAATTAGAAATGTTTTAAATTATATACAAAACAAATTCCAAACTGTATATACGTCAAAACAAGAATTATCATAAAGATAATATAATGAATAAAGACAAGGTAGATTATTTTTTCGCACATATAATTCAGCAAAATTGGCAAAATATGAATGTTATACATACAACATTACATACAATTTTTATATATTCTTTGTCTTTTAAATAGTAATTAATTAATTTACTAACTAATTTAATAACTAACTATAGTAATTATAGTAACTAGTAATCTATTAACGGTGCATGTTTAATATATAATAAATATATTATATATTATATATATTATATATATTATATAATATATGTTTGTATGTTATAATATGTTTGTAATATATGTACATATACTACTGCAAAAATTGGTGAATCATTTTCAAATTTTGTTAACATAATCTTAAGATTTTCCTCTTACTATACGTCTCATTGTCTTAAACAAGTTCCATTAACATATATATTTCGTTCATCAAAGATTGTAAATATAAGCATTCGAATACTTTCGTTATCTACTATTACCATTCATGTTGTCCACTCATTAATCATGGATTATATTATACGATGCGAGACAAAGATTTTAAATGTATGTGATACTGAATTGAATCAATATAAAATGATTCAGACCAAAACAGAATTTTATCGAATGTCACGTTGCGTGCAAAGAATGAATATTTCGTCGACGTGATTAGATGTGTGACGATGTTCTTTATCAATTGATTGTTTCATCACAAAAAGCATGAAGTTGAATGAACACGAAATTTTGTTGAAAAATTGTTGAATGATTTTGAGATCATACAATAATCACAATTATCAATCCAGTTAATGTGTATATAAGTAGATATTGATTCATTTTAGCTGCAGTTTCCATATATTTGCATCAATAATTTTATATGAATGATGATCAGTCGGAGTATGTTAAGAAGATTAGATAGTGTTGCCATTTTAGAGAGAATATTACGACTTTATAATTTTGATTCATCGAAATGATTATCTAATGAAATATACTTGAATTGTCTAACATTTCAATATATATCAAGAATTTTTAATCGTTTATAATCACAAGTGCGTAATGATTATTTTATTGTGCAATAAAGTGATTAATGATTCAATTGTTTATCGTCCATCGTTGAAGTTGAAATTCTTCTCTTGATTTCGTCTATTAAGTATTTCATATGTGTTAGCTCCCGTTAATATATAGTGTAAATATTTTTGTACAATTTCTTAATCTTCCGGAGAAATTATTTGCTTTTTGTTAATTGATTATGCAAAAGTACATAATTGTAAAATGTTTCCAATGATTAATTAGGGTGTTCGCGCTATAGAATCTTTAATTAACTGAATTTTATAGATGAATATCTATAAAATAATAATATCTATATCTATAAAATTTAATATCTATATATATATCAATACATTTTTACAATTAGAAGCGAACCAAAAGTGAATAGAGTTCTTCTTACATGTTGAGGTCTATAAAGAGCATATCGTTTAGCAAAGTGTTGTTTAAGAACTGTGATCAAATTAGAATTTTACTATTGCATGAATTAGCCTTGATACCTTGATGTCTATTGAATGTTTCGTGTTTGTTCGTGTAGAATTTATTCATAAAATTGATATATTTTGTTTTTAATTGCAGATTTTTTCATTATGCGTGAGACTATAATTATTGCTTCGTAACAATTGCTTGAAATATAAAAATTCAAATTTTATTTTTCATCCAAAAATCGATATTTATCTTATATGTGAAAACAAATTGATAAAAATATTTTATCAGTTATATTATTAATTAACATTTATAAAAAAGAATAAAATTAAAACATCAGTTTAACAATATACGATTCTTATATGTGAACTGATTCTTTACATCTTAAATGTCGATAGATTTTTCTTAATGCAAAAATATTTATTTAAGATAAGGTAATTCAATCTTTATGCTTAGATTCTTTTTTTTTTCTTCAATCTTAGTTGGAACAAAAAAGTAATTTTCATCTGTATAATTTTAATTCCATTTGTCATATAATAGTAGTATTAAATTCAATCCACATTTATTTTCAATCAAGTTTAACAATGTCTTAATTATCTTAATTATCTAATAGATTAATTAATATTAATTTAACATTAATTCATCACAATATTTATTAATAAAAGCAATATACAATAATACACATAACAAAAAACTTATTAATTGAAAAAAAAGAAGGTGCGATTGTAGCATACAAAAAAGAAAATATTAATATGAGAGAAATTTCGATAGATAATTACCAAATTTTTTCTTTGCGAGATTTTCCATTATTCCATTATTCTTGTATTCTGATATTTTTCACAAACTAATCTGCAATTTTCTGTAATTAATAACTTTATTAATAAAATTTCGATAATTCCAATCAAATATTCTTTTACTTTGTTATATTTTTAAATAAACATATTGAAAAAAAAATTGAATTTAAGAATTTAAAAACTTCAAGGATTCCTTTTAAAACTTATTTTTTTTTGTAACAACAGTTAAATTCGATCCATGAATTGGCTTTTTTGGGACTTTTTATGCTTGTGATGATAAATATAATAGTGTACAATAAAAAAAAATTTGATTTTGAATTTTAATTTTCAATTTTCAGTACAGCTAGATATTTTAAATGTATAATTAGGTATATTATAATAAATTAATAAAATCATGTTTTTTTTTATATATAATAGAACATCAACACATTTTTACGACAATATAAAAAAAATTTTGAATTAATAAAAGATGAATCGATCGCAGAATTCAATAAAATACCCACATAGATCTCCAGATTTCTGTATCTGAAATCATTTAAAAAATTTAGTATGAGATGAAAATTAGCAAGATGAAAAATAGTAATCTTAAAAAATCTTAAATCTTACCGTTTGTCGAGGGCATTCCGATTATACATTATCGTGTTACCAGTAATTCAGTTTCAACTTAATAATGCTGAATCTCGTTGAGATGATTGTTGCTCGTTGATGAAAAATAAATGCCGTTGAAGTGAGTTTGCGGGTGATAATGTTCCTTGATTTTGCTTTCGCAGTGAATTTGTTTTTTTTTTTTTACTCGTTTCGTTCGCTTGTCTTGCTGATCCCTGATTAATGATTTTGATTTTTTGAAAAAACCAATCAAAAAATATAAATATATCAGGGATATATCTGTCCCTTCCACAATATCGAAGACTTCTAAAGGAAAAGATGTTATGCCTGGAACGAAACACAATCGAAATTATCTTAATTACTAAATATACAATTATATTTATTACAATTTTAGAAGTAGTGATTAATTCTAACCTTGTGCTTATGAAGCTATGATTGTTGTTCCATCGATAAGAGTATAATAATTTTTTAGAGATCGTTTGTATTCACTTCACGTTGTTTTCATCGCCACTATACGTCCGTCTGTTTCAAGGTATACTGCGACGATGCGTCAACGAGTCACTATATGGGTAACATATTGTTTTCTCACAACTGATTTCAATTGAGAACAATTTCGTTATCCTGAAATGCTATTTCTTACGGATGGTTAGTTCCTGGAGATACTCAGCGCGCCAACACTTCCAAAAATATTGTTTTAACTTTTATATGTGTTGCCATGATATTAATCGTCCATCCGAAATTTACAAGAAATTTAAATGATCTGGAATATTCGTTAAGGTCTCGCCTAATTAAGAATTGTGCAAGCTTTAATACGATTAGATCATTAAAATGTGAGGGAGAGAATGTGAATTGAAAATAACCTCAATTTATTTTCTAATAGTGAATAAACTTTTGAAGGATAACGCGAACGAAAAAGGCATCCGTAGTTAATGTCTTCGAATATGTATGGACTTCGATATGTACGGCTCAACAGATGAACATGGTTAAAAAACCTTTATCCTTTGTCGATTACTATGGACTTTTTCCTTTATGACCGCAAAAATCGACACTCGATTGTAAAAATGATTGGAAATGGATGACGCGATTTATGGGGAGATCGTTCATTCGATAATTAACGATGGTGAATTTGGCACAACGACACATAATTTATGTATTATCAATTTTTTATTGTGAATGATCCAAAAATAGCAACGTGGATTGTGCTTTATCTACATGAAGGTTTACAAACGAATTTGATCAGATGATGTGTTCTGTACAATAACATGGCGTGTCTCTTGTTATATGAAAACACAATAGATATTCTTTGCTATTTCTGTCTAGGGCAAGGAAAAAAAACTATGTGAGTTGTTACTTCGAATTCTCGTATTTCGTGATACATTTCTTGTTGAGCGACTTAAGAGCAAGTAAGTATAATTCGCTTCTCAACTTTGTGCAATTCAAGAGATGATTAAGAGTCTACAGGACTCAGTTCCTTCTTTAAGCTGTTTCGCACGAACTGAAGGATATATATTGTTAAAGCGCTTAAAGCAATGGAAGGAAGAGAATTTATCGAAAAAGTCGAGTATAATAGATCGCGTAGATAATGTATTGATGTATTGATCGCAATTCAGCTATCGATTGCAGCTGAAAAATCAGACATCATTTTTCCTGATATCGTCTAATCATCCCACACGATATCAAGTCGGCAGGATTATCGCTTGAATCGATGTGTCATTCATGTTGTCCGGTTACGGATTGTATGTCGGTCACGTGATGCGAAACAAACGTTTTGATCGAATTGAACCAGTATAATGTGAATTTTGTCTGTCCAAAAAAGAATTTTGTCGGATTTCACATTCAACGAATGTCTCGTTAACGAGATATATATAATTTGAAGAAGTAAATGCGTAGCAAATAATTCCAGCCACGGTAGCCTTATTGGTTTTAGCATAGCAACTCGCGATTTAGATGAGATTAAATGAGTGACAATATTACTTGTTGATTGACTATTCGCATGTAAACAAGCACTGTATATCCTTTCGCTCGCAAAATCCGTGAAATTAAATCGACATGCAATCTCGTTAAAAGATATATCGAATAATTTTGAATTCGAATAATAATTATAAGTCTCGCCAGTAGTCAATCCAATGAATGTCGGCAGATTCGTCTCAATCTATTTGTAGTTTCCACGTTTATATTAATAATTTAGTGTTGATAATAATTGGTTCGAGTATGCCAAGTAAGTCAAACAATGTTGCGATTTTGAAAAACATATTGTAAGTTGATTTGTGGAAATTGATTGTTTGATGGCATATGCGAAAGTTCTTTCTGGTATTCCAATATATACTTAATGTCTTAATTGTATTATCCAGTCGCATAGCATCCATTTACGATGTGTCATGTAACGATGAAATAAATAACTCATCATTTGTCATTCATTATCAAAGTTGAAATCCTCCCTTTCATAGACTCCCGATTTCGTTTAATGTCGGAGTTGCTTCGTATATATTCGTTTCGATTAACATGTCGTCGACATGAAATTTTGTGCTGCTCATGCAATGGTCTTTGCAACTCGCTAACTAGGAATGACATATATCATGGTATTCAACACGAATGTGTTATAACGATTGATCAGGATGCTTGTGTCAAAGGATCTTTTGATACATACGATCATGCTAATAAATCAGCATATTTTAGCGATGTTGAGAGTCAGAACATATATATGTATATGATTGCAAACCAATCAGAAAGGAGTAGAACTCTTTTTGTATGGTAGAACTTACTAGGAGCACGTCATTTAATAAAGTGTCGTTTGAGGATTTCGCGGATGCGTGAAAAATTGTCCGCAGCTCTTTGGTCTGCTTGTCTTTCTGTTAAGCTTGTTCTCTTCACTATTGCATGATACGAATTATTTAAAATTGGAGATTCTATATTGAATAGAAATCGAGTGTGATCACATGTGGTGTGTTTGCACAAATGGATGCTCGTTCTTGCGATAGAAATATTGATCTTAATAAGTACCCTTATGGATACTTCCAATCTTTTCGCGAAACGTTCTGTTATGAAATGCGATTGTGAGTCCGAAGTCCAAAGTTGGTAAATAGATATCCCTTGCTATCGTGGATTTGAATGATTGCGGTAGACAGGAATGTTTCCTCTTCACTGTTTAATGAGATATGTGTAACAACATATGGTTTTCTGTTACATCGTTTACAAGTTTCAGCAATGCAATCCTAGTGGTTATGTCGGAAACACTTCGCGCATTTTTTCAGAAGAAATCAATCGATTGCTGACAGTATTGCGTAAAGTGATAGTGAGACTTATTAACGGGGATCTTCTTTGCGGATTGGCATGATGATTCGGCTCGATGTTGTTTATTACTCCGGAGCAAAGAAAGGCATCTTCACTGAGGAATACCTTTCCACTCTTCCATTCCATTGCCTCTTTCCACAACATTAGTTCTTCGCAGAAGGAGGCCACTGCACTCCGTTTCTCCTTCTTCCTGTAGCATGACAGAAACAATGGCTAGGGGATTGATCGACAATCCTGGTCAGATTTGTAGTCGATGTAAATGTATAAATTTCCTGATATTTATAATGTTGTTAAAAGTCCCTACTGATTCGTTAGATTCGTTCTTTGCACTTTTTTGATCCTCGATGTCGATCCTGTATTTATTAACAGGTTAACGGCATGCATTTGAAGGAATTTAATTTTTCTTAGCCACTGAATTGTATTCATATTGCTGTTGCAATGCCATTGTTGTTCGATATCGATAAATGGATTATTGAGATTATGGAAATCCGGTTGAGATGATTGCACTTCGTTGATGAGAAATAAATGCCATCGAAGTGAATCTATTTGGTTCTGGTTAAATTGCTTTTGTAGTGGTTGAATTTGTTCTCCGCGTTGTTTGTTTCGTTGCTACATTTCTGATTGACGATCTTGGTTTTTTTGTAAAATCAATTAAGAGACACATTGGCAGTTATATTCATCCCTTTCACGCTTCTAAAAAGAATAAGAAATGGATTTAGAACTCGTATCACAATTAAAAGAATAATGGCAAATTGGCTCAAAATTAAATTTTAGAATGCCTGATTTATAACGCGTCTTTTGAATATAGAAAAGAAAAAAATCTTGAGATATCTGGTTTATTGTTAAAAATCTTTTAAAAATTTTCATTCAAAAATAATCTTATATACTCGTATTATAAATCAATTCTCTTGTATTTCGTTCATGAAGTTTCAAGATCGAATAACTTGTTATTGTTGTGATGCACATTGTTTTTTATCTATAATACAAATGCGATATTCATTAGATTAATGATTAATTTCTCATGTATTATATAAAATGGACCAAGTAACAAAAAAGTTATTATGTAATTAATATTTAAATTAGTTTAATTTTATTCACTTTGCATTTTCTCCTATTCGTATGTGAAATTTTTTTTCTATAAAAATTCTATAGATAAAATAATTTTACTTTTCATTAAAAAAAAAAAGAATGAAAAATCAATTCGAATATTATTTTTTAACATTTCATAATCTTATCTTATCTTTTAAATCTTATCTTTTTAAATCTTATCTTTTTAATCTTATATAAATATTTGAAATATTGAAATACCCTTCTTCTTCTATAAACAATAACATTCTTGTTATAAAATTCTTCTTATTTTTTTTATTAATCTTCCGTTTTAATATTTCAATTTTCATTTGGAGAAGTTTTTATTGATTTTTATCTTATATATCAAAATAATTTATAGATAGTTCTATATACAAAAATCTCCATATATAGATGTGATTTATCTCTAGAGATTTAGATAATATCATTCTCCGCGATCCATTTGTTATTAAATTTTTTATTCAAAATTTTTTTTTATGTTACTACAAAAATGAGCTAATACTCCGTTATGCATAAACCATAACTCTAACTTCTTTAAATTAAATTTAAATTAATTTCTATAAGAAAAGAAACTAATTCTTTTAAAGATGTTAAATAATAATTATTAATAATAATAATGCATATGTTTTTCAGATATACGGACAAGAAATGTAGTTCTATTAATTCATCATCAAATATATTCAGCCAATTTTATGTTCACTGAAAATTGTTTTTTAAAATTTCTTTCTAGTGTATAATATGAATTTTCATCTACCCATATATTATATCGTATCACATGAAATTGCTCTTTTTACTAATCAGAAGAAAAGCAATATATTTTCGAATTTTTATTTTTATTTTATTTAAAATATGAGTCATTGTTTTAATGATCTTTTTTGAGATTCCAACTAATATATTTCATTTTTATAAAAATTCATGATTTTAATGATTTTAATGTAAATTCTTCGAATGTTGCGATTACAATTTCTCGAGTATCAAATATTTTATTTTTTAAAAACAATTGTAAATAGTGAAACAAGTGATAATTGATGAAATTTCTGATGAGTATTATAGATGGGTTAAAATTTCATATTTCAATTCAGCTAATTTTTGTAGAATGGTTTGCGATGTGTATAGTTGCGACTAATGCGGCTTGTTTCATAATTTCTGATGCATAATATCAATTTTTTGGCAATAGGATGCTACTGTTATAATATTTCTTTTTTTTTTTTTTAATTTTAGATTTCCGATTAATTTTATGTCGTATCACTTTCTAAAAGTTATTAAAAGTAAGCGACATCGTAAAATAAATAGGAAATGATTATATTCGATTCGATTTATCAGTTTAATATCTTTAATAAAGTTAATTAAGTCTTGCATTTTCTTTGTCTTTTGTTGTTTTTGAATATAGTTTCTAGCTTTTACTTATACTATTACAGAAAAAATTATATTTGATATAATTAAATGTTTAATGGACATTATAGAATCACACTCCTCACATTGAGAAGCTGGCTTTTTTGTTAATCTATAGGAGTGTGTGACCCTGGAATGTCCAATTTTTATTCTGGAGATGGCCACTTGTTCTCTTTTTCTCAACACAAAGGTCATCTTCTGATCCTCGAAGAACTTGTCGGAAATATCTTTGATGTGGTTAGAAGCCTTTTTGTTTCCATTTATCTTCCCATTGGGAGTTTAGTTTGTTTTTTAGTTTCTTTATTAGATCATCCAAATGTAATTTGTATTCGTTTATTATGATGTAAGAATTAGCCATTTTCTTAGTTGCTTGATTTGCTTTATCATTGCCGATTGTATTATCTGTCCCAATGATTTTTTCGTAAATATCGTAAAGATTTGAATTATAATTTCATTATTTGAATCTGAATTTTTGATAATTGTTACATTTTTGGAATCAGTTTGAATATTATGGTTTTTTGATAATCTTTGTCCTGGAATTTTAAAAATAAATGGCAGTTTAACAATATAAACTGATGTATTGTCTAAAAATTTTGCTTTGATATAAAATTCTATGAAATAGACTACATACATAATTAACTTGTCTATTTTATTTTTGATCTATGTAGATCTGTGTTATTTTTGATCTATGTAGATTTGTTTGTATTCTTAATATTTATCAAGAATTTCCACTGTTACTGCTCGGAATCTCGCATGCTTTTTAGATAAGTCTGTTTCAATATGATGTAACTTCCAAGAAAGATTGTAATTCTTCTTGATATTTGTAGATTTTGTAATAAAAATTGTTCACGAGCGTTTATTACATTCACGTTATCGTGAAATGTAAACAGACACTTGTTCGGGAAAGTTCCCTGTCAAAATTCTTTCTAATAAATAATAAATCTAAACAAAGAGTGACTCTTTTGTTTCGTTTTCGTATTTTAATACGACCCTAAGTCGCGCCTGGCATCGATAACTTTGCGTACTAACATCGCTCTTTGTTTGGAGGACACTTTATTAGGAAGGACACTTGTTTGTACAGTGCAATGTTTGTATGTACAAATCACCGTCCATCGTCTTTGGACCATATTGCCCGCGATTAAATTATTGGTCATTGGCATGCTCCACTAAGAACTAGGATCATTCCAATTAGTTTTGTCTATAGCAGTAATGATCGTAAGGAATCAGCACAGACTCAAACACGAGTGCAGGACATTGGATTCGCTCTCAATCATATTTTGTAATTAATAATAGTAAAAAAATAATAGTAAAAAAACTTGATTTACTTTGCACCGATTACACACGTTATGAGAATTGAGAGTCGCGCATGCAGAGTAGAGATAGCGTCAAAATATAGTGGTTTTCGTCATACCATTTCGTATCTTATCTAAAATCATTGGAAATGAACCAAGAACGTCATTTCAATTAATGATTTAATGAAAAATTAATATCGTCTGGACTAAGATTGGCAAATAGATCCGCACTTCAATAAGTCCGAAATAGACATAATAATTGGCGCAAGATTATCTTTGGATCTTCGGTATATTGATAAGAAATATTCGTTCGATTCTAATAATCTTATAAAAAACCCAACTGTGTTTGTCACAGGCAAACTTATTCTATATTCTATCATAATACACAAACAGAAGTACATTCATATTGCAACATATTGATGACAAATGGATAACTTCACAAACAAACAAAAATAATTTTGGAATAGCAACTCAAATAATCAAAATTTTGAATTTAATGAACTGGATTTAATTAAGAAACATTTTATAAGATTCAGTATTTGTAACAAGGAAGAACGTTTTATCTAATAAAATTTTGCTTATAATAAATAATAAATAAATAACTCAAAGGACTTAGACAAAAGAATATTATCACCATGGAAAAGTAACATTAGACAGAATAGACAAAAACGAACAAAAAATAATAGGAGGAATCATACTTCTTCCAATCGAAATCTAAATGATATGATTCCTCGAAAATCTCGAAATTTATTAAAATTAGATCAATGGTGACATTGTGATGGAATGAATTAACACAGTTATTGTAGGACTCTATGCAATAGTTACAAACAAAAAAATTTTCTGCAAAAAGACAATATAATAACAGCTTTCAATTTTGATATAAGTGACTATTCTACGTGTATTAATTAACTTTAATCAATGTAGTTGTAAACTACTATTTAATTCTAAAATTATATGTTTATTGTATCAAGATGGCATGTTCAAATATTGAACAGATGATACAAAGTGATGCTGCGAAGATGATGCCGTTTTTAAGAGGACGTTTCGAATTGTATATTTGTTAGAAATAATTTGGCATAGTTCAAGTGTCAACATAATCTTGGAACTTGAGACGACATTTTCCAGCCATGCCAGTTTTAATGGCAATTATAATTTTTAAGAAGAATTATTGTAAACGTTCCTTCCAACACTAGTTTTTTAGGATTCTATGGATGGTATTCCTTTTCTAGGAATTTTTCTTAGATTTGGAGTGTCGTTCAATCAGAGGATTGATCTATTATCTCGAGTACTTCACCGACAACTCGCGATTTAGCGAGATGAGCATAAAGGCTTTAGAAAGTATGAGCGTTTTGGGAAAATTTTTTGAATCTCAGAACCTTCTCAACATCAGAACTTTTTCAACTTCAGAACTGTTTGAACTTCTCAAAATCAGAATTTTAAAAATTTTATTTATTTCAAAAATTTGGATTTAGTGATAACGTAAATTTTCATTGGCATATAAACTTTGCTTTTGATCGAATAGTATTTTGTTGACAGCAAACTTTGTAATAAATTAATTTTATTATTATATATCATAGCTCCAGGAACGGATTGGAACTAACAATAACAAACAATTGTTAAAAAATAAATAAATATAATTGTGAATAATTCATAAATATTGTAATTGTAAATAATTATTATGTAAATAATAAAATATGATCATTTTTTTACGAAAAGAAATGAATGTCTTCTTAGTATGTTTATTTAAAATATTATATTTAAATCATTAATAATAGAAAAATTGTGAATGACTTAGTACAAAAATACAGAATAAATGTGACGTTTAATATACATTACTGAACAAAACTAGTGACATAGTATGCAATTCCAATACAAATACTTATAATTATTAAAATAATAAATTTTTATCAATTTATTTTGTATATATAAAAATGTATGTAAAAGTCATTTTACGTCTAAACAAAAGTATTCATATATATTCGAAAATTTATGTTTTCAAGTACTTTATTGTAGAAATTGTATAGTTTTCCTCTTAAAAAAAATAAAGATCATTCTTACAATCATTATTTTCTATCAGTGTGAAAAATAGTTGAAGTGATCAATTTAAAAACGTTAAAAATGAAGAAAAATATTGGATATTCTGCTCGCAAAAAGTCTTATATCAGCAAAAAAAAAAATTCAAAAAGAATATACGATAAAATTTCGTGATAAAGGAAATGATTTTTGAGACAAAATTTTCAAATGAAAGTTATTTTAATATATTTAAGTTAAACAGTTAAATATTAATGTGACAAAAATATAATACAAAACTCGAGATAAAAAAATTTTTAAGTTATAAAACATAGCAAAAATTGATATTTCTTGGAATAATAAATGCTGATGTTTATTTTAGTAGATATTGTAAAAAATATTTATATATAGTAGTATATAATATAGTATATAGTAGTAGTAGTATAATATATATTGTAATAAATATTGTAAAAGATAACTTAAAAAAAAGTGTAGAAAAATTGAATATATCAGATTTTTTCAATAAATATTTTTACTTACGTAAATATAAATTCAGCAATGAATATATAAGACAGCACATATTTTAGACATATTTTTTTAAAGTTCTGATCTTAATTCAATAGAAAATTTATGGTAAGAATTAAAAAAAAATGTTAAAACATAATATTTCTAATAAATTATAATGATTGAAATAAGCAATGAGAAGAATGGAATAAAATTATTAATAAATTCATAAAATGACTTAATATCCAATAAATTATAAGAAGTAAAACGGAAAAGACATGTGACAACATATTAATTCAACATTTATTATATATGTGCGAATACTTTTGTTGTAAGATAATTATTACAGATATTTTTACATATTTCAAGCTCTATATTTTATCTATATATCTCTGTTTCAATTTAATTATAAATAAGTTTTGAAAATAAAGATACAAGCAAAATAAATTGATGTAATTATTTTAATATTTATAAATGTTTAATTTGCATACTGTGCCAATACTTTTGTTCAGCACTGTATTAATAAAATATATTTCATATTTGATATTTTTTAAATCCACAGAAATTCCAAATAATAAAATTTTACTTAATAATTCAAAAATTTTATTTTCTTCTGAAACTAATATTATTATAAAATATTTTAATATATTATATAAATATTAAATATATTATATAAATGGTAGTATTATATATTATATATTATATATATATATATATATATATATATATATATTATATATTATATATTATATATTATATATTTATATATTATATATTAAAATATTTTAATAGATATTATATAAATGATAGTTATTATAGGTATTATATATTATAACTTTAAACAGACATAATGTAACATTAATGATTCGATCTTCACTAGAAAATTGATCGATCTCTGATAATAATTCACACAATTTTCTACACAAAACTTTGTAGAAACTTACCATTGACATTGGCAGTGTATTTGATTATAATACACTGATCATAATATTAATAATTGTTCGTTGTTTAAAATTATAGTTAAAATTCAGACTATGATAGAAAATTTTCTTAAAGAATTATTAGATGAATCACGAAAAAAGAGAAAAAAAAATCATGAAACAAGAACAAAATATTCAACGCAAATAAAATCGCCAGATATACACGGAAATTTATAAACAAATTAACACATAATATATTCTTACAATACAAATTATATTACACTTATATATATACAACATGTATATAATATAATAATCAAGTTATGATATAATAACTTTTAGAACTTTTAGAATTTTAACATTTATAAATAAATAAACATTTTCAGCGAACTCGATATCGGTGAAATCGTGATGATGAAAACATTGATTAATTTAAAGTTATCTCTTATTTAAGATATTCACACGAAAAAAAATTGCAATTAATGCGAATATTTTATATCGCTTATAGATCAATCTATCAAAAAAATAGAATCAATCAATTGCGATTTTTTTCAATTTTTTTTAATTCAATTATTAAAATGATTTAAAAATGAGGAAAATTAAGATACAATAATAGTCAGCTGATTTAGTGATCAAAATTCATTGACCTATATTTATTAATTTGTATGTAAATGATTCAAATTACTTTGAAGGATTACTTTTTATCGACAAAATTTAATTCAAGATATAAAAAATTTATTTTTTTAATTTCAATATATATACATACAGTTTTTATGGATATTTATAAATATTTATGCGATGTGTATTTTTTTAATATGGAATTATTTGAATAACCAAATTATGTGAAAAAAAAAACATTCAATCTTTCTAATTTAAAATCTTATAGAGGTGAATTTTGATTTGCCCCTGTGAATTTTAAATTAAATGTAATACAACGATTTAATTATTGCTTTAAATCAAATATGTAAAATATGTCAAATACAATAGATTTTATAATTTGTTTCAAACTTTTTTAAAAACAAATTATATAGATTTCAATTTATATAATTAAAAATGATAAAATTCTTTAAGAATTTGTAAAAGACATACATATGTTAAATAATTACATTCTTATATTTTACATTGCATATTATGTATAAAATCAATCAAACTCGAAAATCTTTCGATCGATAAGACATTAACAAAATCATTTTTTATATTCTTTCTATTATATTGATTCAAAAAAAGAAATATTAGAATTATTCCTATAGAATTATGGATTCATTATAGCAACGAAAAGATGAAACTTTAAGTTTTAGATTAACATTTCTAGAAAAAAACAAATTTGTGTCAAAGATATCGGACTCCAATTTCAACACTAATAATTATTCTGTATAATTTATAAATGGAAATTCATATGGAAATAAAAAAAGAAATGCTAAAAATAACAAAATCCATTCAATAGCAAATAGAATTATTCCCAATTACGATTTCTTTTGGTGATTGAAAAATTATTAATCATTCATTATTAAAGATAATGATAAATTCAAAAATTTGTAATATTTTTATAGATAATATTTTTTCATAAAAATAGCAAATATGTGAAATATAATTTGTATAAATGAATGAAGAAATGTTAGGAAATATTATCCTTTTGTAATTAAATTATTTAATTTCACACTTTTTTTTATATGCATATGTTTTTTTTTTAAATATCTGTATATGTTTCATATTGATTAGAAATTAAGAAATGGAAATTATGGAAAAAAAGTAAGAAATAGAAATTCCAAATAAAAAAAAATTGGAAGTTATTTTAGAAATTTATAATCAAATAGAATTTCTTCAGATATTGTTAAACAGGAATTCAAAATCACAAATGATAGCAATACTACTAAATATTTTTTTGCATATCCATGGAATTTGCTGAAGTTATTGGTATAAGTATCTTAATAATTTAATAGCATAAATATCTCCTGTTTTATGATTATATTAAAAGCTATTTTGAAGAACTTTTCAACTTTCTGTAAATATATTTTTGACATCAAACTATTTTGGATTTATATCTATTATTACATGGATATTATTACATGTCGATTATTATGCACAATATACTCATATATAGTATCAACGTAATGAAAAACATCATAACCAAGAAATTTTTCAAGATACAGAAAATTTTTCAAGTTCAAAGACAATTATTATGGACATATTACACGATAAGCAATTAATTAAGATTTATTAAACAAACTTTTATTTTTTCCTTTTGTTTTTAATAAAAATTACTTTTAACTATTCAATTAATAATTTAATAAATACCTTAAAAATAATTTCTTTCTAACCTTTAAAATAAATGTAGTGATTATCATTAAAAATCATTACTTAAATCACAAGGTTATAAGAGATATTTTCATCTAAAAAATAAATAAAAAATTGTTTATACATTGTTGTAAATAAAAATAGAGTGAAAAGTATAAATATTATGATGTGCATATAATATAATAAATATTTTATTTGTATTATGTAAAATAAAATTTCATAAATTTAATACTTTTTTTATCAATTTGTTATTCACTATTTCATTCATATTTATATATTTTAATAATTAGAAGTCATTATCATCAACAAAGTAATAATTATAAATTATAAAAAAGTGAAATTATAATTTTATATTATAAAAGTGGAAAAAATTATTGAAAAATGTTTAACAGAAGTATAAATATTATATAATATATCATTAAAACATACAAAAAAATTATATATTATAAATTAAAAATAAAATTTAATAAAATATTAAATGAATAAGACGAATATTGGATTATTAAATTGAATTTTAAATTTAACAACAATAATTAAGAAAATATTAAAATCTATTGTTATATCCGAAATTAATGATATATCTGTAGATGCTGTAGGACAAAATGAATTTTTCTTACAGTATTTAATTGTTATCTATCCTTTATGTCAATTTAATATACTTTTTATATAATAATAATATATTATTATTCTATATATAATTTTTATATTAATAAAAAAATTGATCTGAATCTTTGTAATTTTTATTTTTTTAACATGAAATATACAAAGTGTTTCAATTAACTTGATCATCTGAAATACGTATTAAATTGTAAATTTTATAAAAATTGTAAGAATTAGAATTTATATGCAATTTAAACGATTTACATGAAGTCATATTTTTATGAATGAAGGCAAAAATTTCAAAATTTATTTTCATTTTTCTAATAAAATGACTTATTTTCGCAAATTAATAATGTATTAAATAAAAATATATTGATATATATATTTTAAGTTTAATAATTAAAATAAAGAGATATTAACAAAGTAATTTTTAATTCAAATTTATATAAAATTAAAGAAAATTAAATAAATGATATAATTATGATGATATGATTATAATGATATCTCTTAATTTCAATACAGAATTTTTATCTTATAATATATAAAAGAAGTAATTTTACTCCTCTTATGTTATAATATTACTCCTCTAGAAGGAAATAGAAATTATTACGATATTTAGTATTGTTGTATGAAAGCACTTGTTATATAAAATCTGTTATAAGAATATTATATGACAAATATTAATCAATCAATAAGCCTGAGATGATTCTAAATTAAACTACAAATATGAATAATATGAATCATGTAAGCTAATATGCTTTCATACATTGTTTTTTGCAAAAATTTGTAAAATGATGAAGTAAATTATTCTTCTAAAAAAGACTTAGAAATATGTATTATTAATTTATACACACTGTATCGAGCATCAAAAGAAAAAAAAAACAATGAAAAAGAATTTATTTAAAAATAATTAAATTCGATCAAGCTTCTGATCGATCATTTAAGAGGTGATTTTCATGCGTTTTTCCATGTCTATTTTGAACAGTTTGGACAGTAAATTATTAAATTATTAACATAAGAAGAAAAATTTGTTCTATTATTCTATTATTCATTTTTTTATGAAAATTGTTTAACGTAACGAAAACAAAATATATTAATTTATCAATACATTAACAAAAATTAATAAAAAAATTTACGAGGGGGCAAAAATTTCAAAAAGAATGAAAAAGCTTAGGAAGACTTATGAGAGATTATTAATTTTATATTGAATTTTATGCATAATCTTTAAATGAACGAATGAAAATTGTTACTTCCAAAAATTTATTTTAACAACGAAATGCTGTTATTAATATTTTAAGAAGGACTGTACAGCTTCGTTTAAATATAAGTGAACAGAATGAAATTGCTAGTTTAAAATTTTAAGAACTTTACTAAGTATGTCAATAGAATTATAGAATAATAATCAGTGAAGTTCTTTGATCTGATGAATGAAAATTTAATATATCAAACACGAATGAAATTCGATTTGTCATAGATTTAATAAAAAAAATTTGATTCTAAATATATTTATTAAGCATTAAAATGGAAATGTATATTACATGAAATTTTTTTTTTAATAATTCTTTATATAGAATTGAAAGTAAATTAAATTAAATTTAATGTCAATAAATTATGGAGAAAATATTATCTCATATATATCTCGTATATTGCCACCAAGATGGTTATTTATACAGGATAACAAACTTAAAAATAAAACAAAGAAAGTTATCGTTTGAAAATAGAATATTTAAATATGTGAAATCGAAATAAAATTAGAAGATAAAAAATTTTTTATCACTAATATTATTTCAAAATTTAATTAAATCTACTTCTTATATCTTACTATCTTATATGTCAAGCAATAATTGATGTTTGATTCTATGGGTTTAGCATAAAATATTAATTTTCTGTAGATATAATATTAATAATATAATATTAATAACTGTATATAACTATATTATTTATGTATAGAGTTTATTTACACAATATTGCATACAAAAATAAATAATAAACTTTACAAAATAAAAATTATTATAATAAGAATCTTACTTTTATTCTATTAAATTTCTTATTCTCAGTAGTATCCGAATTTGTATTATTTGTTTATAATGTTCGTATGAAAAAAAAGAAATAACATTAAAAAAAATTAAAAATTTAATATTGATGTTAAAAGATTGATATTAATATCAAAGAAATAATACAGTCAAATTGTTATACTTTTATTCAGTATTTTTAATATTTTTTTTATTTTTATATTTTTATTTCACATAAAAATTTCTTTTTTTAAGAAAAAGTTTATATAAAATAACAAAAAATAAAAAAAATTTTTTAAATTTAAAATAACAAAAATAAAAAAAATTAATTTACAGAATCAATTTCTAAATTCTAAATTGAACTATTGATTTTAAAAATATATTTTCTTATCTAACCATATAGTATCTCTAATAGTTTCTATTTTAGAGTTATATATTAATTGCAAATTATTTTCATATTTTTCTGCTTAAAACTATAATTGTGTTTCTGATTTATGAAAATTGTTAATATATCGATTGTATGTTGTCAATAACATTCTGATTTTGTTTTAGATTAATAACTCAGAATCTCATTGAGATATTTATTGTGACTTGCTAATGCGAAGATTGAACTGTTTACTTTGGATGTCGCTTCGATTTGATTTTTTCTCAGATTTCATTCATTTTATTTTGGTTCAAAGTGTCATTGATTGATGAAATTTCATTAATTGACATAACTAATTATTATACATATTAACTACTATTGTTATTCTTTCTATGTTGTTGAATATGTCTCTGATTAGTGAGATTGAAACTTGCAAAATCTCAGTTTTTTTCTAGCCAAAGGCTTCGATTGAAGAAATCACCACAAATTACTGTTTTTATATATATTAACCTTACAAGTTAGTTTATTATACATTGTATACTCTATTGTATACTGTTTACAATACATCTCTGATTATTGTATAGAAAAATAAATTTTAAAACATAAACATTCATTATTAAATTTTCGTATAAAATTATGAGAAACTCATGAATTTTTAAAATACCATGATGACCTATTGTGGCGCATATTTTCTTAATTAATATGTATATATATAAATTATTAATATAATTTTTCCTTAATTACAAACATTATTTATCTTGCAATCATTCCATTAATATACGTGTATATTTCTTAAATATTTTTAAAATGCTTATAAATTTTATAAATTTTTTCAATTTTATTTAAAAAAAAAATTAGTAGGAACAGATAATCGAAAAGAAATGTTTGAATCATCTTGCAAAACGCAAGAAGGATAAAATTAAAATAGGAAAAAAAACATATTTTAAATTTTTTATTTTAGGAACTCATTGAGAAATCAATATGTTTTGTTGATATAAATATCAACACAGAATTTTCTACTCACTTGTTTTAATATCTTTTTTTTAGATAAAATATGACTAATTTATAGTATAATCATCCGAATCAATTCATTATAGTTGAAACTGAAATGCAAAAACAAACATTAAAACAGAAAAAAATAGAAAAACATTCCACCGAACCAAATTGAAATTATTTAAAATTAAAATTCATTTCAATTATTTTTAAAAGCATGCTGAATTCATTGCTAAAAATAGTAAGCCATTAAATAATATATTAAATTCAAAAAAAAAAAATTAAATTAATATCTTCATATGATCATTCTCTCAGCGATAATATATCCAAAATGAAGAAATATTTATCCATACATCAGATGTAAGAGAAATGTTCGTATCATATAACATCAAAAAAAACTTTATTATTGATATACTAAATAAAATATGATATAGCCAATATAAACATAAACATAAAATAATAATATATATTATAATAATAACCATAGATAATAAAGTGAATATACTTAAAATGAATATGTTTCAAAAAAGAAGAACAAACTTCGATCAATATTATAAATAATGAAAATAATGACTTCGAATTTTTATACAATTATAGAAATTGTGAATTTTATTTAATAAATGAAAGCGTTTATGCAATATGAAAATAAGATTTTTTTAAATTTTATCTACAGATAACACCTTCTAATGCAATATTTTCAGTTACAGATAGCACAATTGTGTCAATTCATGCATAACATATTTTATCTGATAATGTAATTAATAGGTTAACAAAATGATAAAATAAATCTAAGATTATAAATAAAATATTTATGAATCTAAATTTTAATGTGGCTTCAAAAAACTCAACGGATATCGTACATGTTATCCCAGATTACTTGAGAATGATTGAGAAATAAAGATATCATTTTATCTTATTTACATTTTCAATTATTAATTTCTATATATATATATCTCTCAAATTGAATTTTAACTAATTTAATCTGCATATTATTCTTAGCAACATATTCATCTCCTAATCTGTGCAACTTTTTATAGAAACTTTTAAGAAAAAATCAATCGTCATTTGGCAATCGTCCAATATAAAATAAAATAAAATACATGTAGCTAATCTCCATACTCACTTGGCCAAATTTTGATATTTACATCTTAACTAAATCATAAATCAATGATAAAAAATGCAACTCACGATGTAGCAAAAAATTCGTGAAAACATTGTGAAAAAGTTCTCTTTTTTAATAATACTTTTATAAAAAATACAAAACTAAAAAAGGTCCATTTTAAATTGTCTAAAATGAATGATTCAATTTAACATTTAATATGTTACAAAGATTATTATTACAATTAAAAGTATAATAACTTGAATAATTTTTTAATCGAGATGAAGTTGAATAGATAAATATTGAAAATATATATAAAATATATTAGATAATTGAATCTGTAAAAACTACAATACCATGATTACAATAATGTACAAGAGTTATTTACTGGTGATTCTTTTGGTTTGGTTCTAATGCACGACGTAAATATTCGATGTGAAGTAAAAACAAACGTTCTTTCTATAACTTTAAATATTTCAAATAAAAAAATAAAGAGATGGTATTTTTGGCAAGTATTTATTATAGTATTTAATATAGAAACTGAAAATGTATAAATACATAGAAATAGGAATATTCTGAAAAGCAAATAATTGACATGCATCAGAATTTCATTAAAAAATGAACTTATGATTTTTAAATAAAAAAAATTAATGTTATAATAATAGAATTATATACTTACTATATTTATATTATTATGTATATTATACATTTGAAATTAAAAAATGTCATACATGTTCTATTGAAGATCATAATCTTATTTATTTTTTCTTCATATCTCTGAGTGGAATTCTATAATAGATAATATATATACTTCTAATATCAGTATTAAAAATTCTAAAAATAAAATAATTTTATATCATTATAAAATAAAAAATGAAAAATCATTTCATAGTTTATAATATTATTATTAATATCTTTTACTTACTTTTAAAATTTTTTAATGATTTCATTCAAAATATATCTTATCTTCGCTTATATAATGATATTCTTTCCACAAAATTTATTTTATATTGAAATTTTTTTGATTACATATTACATGATTATTTTCTTTTTTTCTCTTTATTTTCTACATTATTTTTCTTCATGTTTTTTTTTTATTATTATTTACAATCAATTAGAAACATCAATTTATTATTTGAGCATTACAAAAAAATTATTAAAAGAAGAAAGATACATTTTTAATTTGAAAACAAGAATACTCAAATATATCGTAAATTTGAGAATCATTCTAAGTTTTATTCTTCAAATAATAAATAATAAAAAAATAAATAAAAATTACGTAAAAAAGAGATGGTACAAAATAAGCATTGTAAATTTCTTGAAAATAGGAAATCTGCCTAGGATGATCATCTTTTTTATTTTTTAGCAACATTTGTGCATATTTTTATCCAGTTTTAAATTTTTGTTGTATCAAGTGTATAGTAATAATATGCGATTGAATTTTTTCAATATCAAAAATAAAATTTCTCATAGTTTATTTTGCATAGTATTTATCATAGTATATAACATAATAATAGTTATTAGTAACTAATTTCTTTCTTGTTATATCTAAAAAGATATTTATTCAAGAACAATAATATGAATTATTTTTCGTTTAATAGTAATTTCGTTTAATACTAATTATTGGTTAAGTTCTCCATTTATTTGCCAAATTTATTAAAAATTTATAACATTATATTCACATTTATTCTTTCCAAAATTATTCCAATTGTATTATATATATTATTGTATATTAAAAAACTTATAGATATATAAATTTTATACTTATTATATATTAAAAAACTTTTCTTTTGAATATTTTTTATTTTTTTCAATTTAAATATCATTACAAAATCATGTTAGTTAAAATACAAGAAGCAATATGAAACTATACAGAAAAAAAGAAATGAAATCAATTATAAATTCTTTTAACACATCTAAACTTGTTAATATTAACTTATAAATAAGCAAAGTAATTTAGATTTGTTTATTTATGAATTAAATATATTGATAATAGAAGAATAAAAATTCTTTATCATAGATGAAGAATTTTGTCTTTTAAATTATTTAAAAATTTTAGCAAAAATATGCTATGGATTAACCACTATCTAGGGACTGGCATATTAATATGCTATATATCTAAAAAAAAAAAAATGATAATAAAAAAATATTTAAAAAATCAATCTGGACTCGTTGAAAAAATTATTAAAAAATATTATGTTGATAATAACATAATATTTATTTTGACGATGAAATAAATCAATAATGTTATAATTTTGATATCTGAAAAAATAATAATTAATGAAATAATATTAATATTATTCTTTTTTATTACACTGTCGTTGTATTATTCAATACAATTAGTTTATGAACAAACAAGAAATAAAAAATATATTTCTTTAAAAAACAAAAAAATAAATATAAAAGAAAATTAATATTATATATATTATATAATATTATAAGTGTATATATATTATATACACTTATAGTTAAGATAGTTGAGATAGTTAATTTTTCAATGTTATCAATTAAAAATAGAATATTTTTTTTTATATCTTGTTTGAAATAAAAATATCTTTTTCGGTTCTATTAAAGAAAATTAATAAATTTATTTATAAAATAAAAGTAAAATATAAAATACATTGTTACATAAAAAATATTAAAAAAATCAATCAAAATCAAAAATTGTGTTTTTAACAATTTAAAATATATAAAATATATTATAGAATCAAAGAAATATCAAAACTAATATTTAATTTTTATAAAATATTTTAGTTATTTTACCATAAATTTTTTAATATTCTTGTGATCACAAAAATTACTTGTAATTTTTCTTTTATTATTTAAATAATTATATGTACGATAAGTATATATCTATAAATAAATAATTTTTATATTTTTTATTAATTAAAAGGTATATAACGTACATTTTTTTTATTTATATTTATTTATTTATATTTATATTATAGTTATATATATTTAGATGTGCAAATAAATTCTTTCCTCTTTTTTTTCCAAATTTAAGATTTTATTAGATAAATCAAGTACAAGATTATTCTCAAAGTGTTCATCCTCATTCTCTACAATCTTTTCCCATCTGGTAAATTATAAATTCCATCTCTGAAGAATGACGGTTGCTTGCTAGTTATGAAGTCATTAATACATTTTCGGATATCTTCTTCCGAATTAAATGCTTCCCCGACAATTGATGTTGCAGACTCCGAAAAAGATGATAATCTGACACAGCTAGATCTGGAGAGTATGCCCATATGGTAGGATTTCTCATCTCAATGTATAAATTGTATCTCGCGTTCCTTTTGCAACGTGTGGCCGAGTATTGTCGTGTTGCAAAATCACATGTCTTGTTTCTTGTTCAGTAAACGACCGTTTTTGCTCTAGCTGGTCATGTAAATTCATTAATTGATTTTAATAGCATTCCAAGTGGAAACAGTTCATGATAATGCCGAAATCTCACCACAAAACTTTTTTGCAATGCAAGTTCGGTTTTGTCATTGAAGTTCCTTGGGATTAACCTATTATTTCCATCGTTTGGGATTGTCATATAAGATTTTTCATCGCTAGTAACAATTTTGTATAGAAAACTCTTCCTTTTATGTCGTGAAAACAAGACAAATCTCGAGTCTCTTTTTTTATTCATTTTGCTTAATTCATGTAAGATCCATCACCTTAACTTCTGAATCTTATCCAATTGTTTCGGATAGATATTGCTTGTCTGGTGACACCTAATCTTTCTGCCAATTTTCTTTTTGCATTTGAGTCGGATTTTCGTTGTGCAATTCCTCACCGTCATCTTTCTCGATGCACTTGAACATATATCGTCATCTTCTAAATTAAAATTTCCAGCTTTAAATCTTTGGTACCATTTCTTGCATGTTCTGTAAGATACAGTATCACACAAATTTCAATAGCTGATTTCTTAAGCTAGAATACAAAAAGTAAGCAGTGACACAAATGATATTTTTCCCATATTGAAATTGTTGCATAGAACTGGAAATTCTAGCACTCATCACAACTCTTTTTAAAACTAATAGAACGCTCTTTCACACAAAGGGTAATTAGAAAGTAATTCGAATTCAGTCAGAAGTTATGATCGTAAAAAAAAGGAAACATTGAACTTATTTGAACACCTAATATATATAATAAATAATTTTTATGAGAAAAGACCAATTTCGCTTGTAAAAATATTACATAATTTTTTTCTTTCAAATACACCAGCAATAATTGCGATCACATTAATTATATTTTTTTAGTCTCTTATTCGCTCGAAAATATCTTAAAAACTTTCTTCTCATTATGCAATCTGCACTTTCTTCGTGTGAATATTAAATATTTCATTTTCGTGTAGATATAATTTCATCCATAAATAATATGTGCTTTGTGTTGAATTTTAATGATATTTACTTTGTAACTTTCTCTGAATAACTTTCTGTTAAAGTTAATTCTTGAACTTATTAGTAAGAAAATTCGTTTTCTTTTAATATTTGTTATGCAAAAGAATGTTCAATCTCTTGTCTTTTTTCTTTTTGTATTAGTATTTAAATTATTTTATACTTTCCGTATTGCTTTCTTGGTAATTTCGGATGTTTTCAATTTCTTATGATGATTTATATTAGTCATATGTATGTCAATTGTTCAATTAAACATTAAAATATTTTTTCATTGATATTTAATAAGATAGAAAATCTACATATAAATTCTTCTTACTTTATATCAGTTCGCTTTCCTATAAACTTAAACGAATATATTCCCATACGAATAAATAAATATTTTATAATAAAAAAAGACAAAATTAATAATAATATTAACATAATAAGAATAAGTAATAATTAATAACAATAGTTAAACGAATAACAATAACTAAGAAGTTAAAAAACATAAATAACAATAATAATAATTAAAAACAATAAACTATAATCTATCAATACCTTTTTTTTATTTTCATAATAATATTCTTTAGATTTTGTTTATAAAATTGATTTTTGATTTGAATTGTTATGAATTGGTTTTTGATTTTTTTGATTTTGTTTTTGTGATCAATATATGAAAATATTTTAAATTTTTATCAAAATTACTTCAGGATTAATTTGTTCTATTTTACTAATTTTATTTCTCAATATTTATTTTTCATATTCATTATATGAAGTAAAATTGTTAGCAAAAACGTGTGAGACATATTAGTGCATATGTATGCAAATCCAAAGATGTATTTATATATTCTTGTGTAAAAAGATAAAATAAAAACAAAAAAAAATCTACAAGAAATTTTAAAATAATACATTAGTTAAAAAAATATTTTTATAAAAATAATACGAAAATATGATAATCTAACAAATATTTCGAGAAATACAAAATAATTTAGGTAATAACATAAGAATTTTGTCATGTTTTTGCATGACAAATATGCATTGCACTATTTTGTGACGTACGGAAAAAAAATTAAATACATATATATAATTAAAAAGAATTTGAAATCTCTTGAAATTTTAAATAAAAATTAATATTGTAATAATATAATTATATATTTATATTTGAAATTAAAAAACTTCATACATATTTCATTTAAGAGCTATTTTACTTTTATTTAGTTTGTATTCCTTTCATATATTTTGCTATAAAAAATAAATGTGGAATTCCATTATAAAAAAAAAAATATTCTCAATTCTCATCAGCATATCAAACATTTCAAAAATATTCTGAAAATAATGTAAATAATAATATAATATATTCTAAAAATAAAAATAAAATAATTTTATATTACTATAAAACAAAAAAATGAAAAATCATTTTGTCTTAATATTTTTTTTTATCTCATATTTATTTTTTAAATTTTATAGTGAATGTTTAAAATATAACCTATCTTTATATATTCTTTTTTTTAAATTTTTTCTATTTTGACTAGATTGTTTAATTAAATTGTTCCTCTTCATAGCAACATATTTTTCGATTATTAAAATTCGATCAATTAAAATTTTTTTATAGTAAATAGTAAATATTAAGAAAAAAAATAAAAAGAAAAATTTTTAATTTAAACAAGAATACATCGCAAATTTGAGTATCATTTTAAAATAATGAGTTTTGTACAATTGTATTTTAACTAACGAATGAAAAAAAAAATACATTAAAGAAAAGTGATAAAACGTTCAAAATAGTTTTTATTTTTGCTAATTAGAAAGTGTAATATAATACACTTTTTTTTATTTTCTCAATATACAAAATATTTTCTCAATAAATATAATACAAAAAATTATATTATTTTTGTAATTAATTGTAATGAGTAATTGTATCAATTCTTCTTGTAAAAATATTACAGAATCATCTCTTTTTTATGTATCATCAAAAATTGTGATTCTATTATTGTATTACCATTTTTTACTCATCATTTTTATTCAAAAATATTTTTAAAAATTTCTTTTTATTATGCAGTATAGATTTTTTTATTATATGAATAATGTATTAAATATTCCACTTTCGCGTGAATATGGTTTCATCCATAAATAATATTAGTATTTTATATTAATATTTTATAAATAATATTAGTATTTTAAATAAATAATATTATTATTTTTATCTTAATCATATTTGTTTTATATTTCTCTCTGTGAATTTCTTAGAGCTAATTCTTGAACTCGATACCAACGAAAATAGTGAAATCTTTTCTCTTTTTTTTTTCTTTTCTTTAATACTTACTAGAATTTTGATAAATTATTTCTTTCGTAATAGTATTTGGATAATTTTTTATTTCCCAATGCTCTTTTTAGTTTTTTAATAATTATTAATAATTTTATTACTTTTTTTATTTGTCAAAATTGATAGTCTCAGTTTTCTTTTTTTTTCTTATATTAATCGTATGTTTGATAATGATATATCAATTGTTCAAGGGAATATTTTGTTCCATTGGAATATTTTTTCATTTGATATTTGATAAAATGGAAAATCTATGTATAAATTCTTCTTATTTCATTTATTTTTTCCCATAAACCATAAATAGATTATTTCCGCAGAAAATAAATAAATATTGTATGATGAAAAAAATTAAAAAACAAAACAATAACAATAAATAATAAATAATGATAACTAATAACAGTAATTTCCTAAACCAATAACAATAATTGACTAAAATATAATAATCAATAACTGATTGAATAATAACAATAAAGTAAAAAACCTTAAATAACATTAATTAAAAATAATAAATCATGTTCTCATCTGTTTTCTTTTTATTTTCATAATTCATATTATTTAGATTTTGTTTATAAAATTAATTATGATTATTGATTATGAATTAATTTTTTTTATTTTTTTTTATAAAATATATAATAAAATGTATAAAAATGTATAAAAAAAATTTGCTGACAAAATATTTTAGTAACGATGATATAAGTTTCGTGCATCCTGATATTTTTTTCATTTTAAATATTTATCAAATTTATTTCATTAATCCATTCTACGAACTTGATTCAATATCTGTTCATCACACAAAGTAAACAAAACTGAAATACGATTAAATGCATATGAGATGGTATGCGTATGTATAAGGGCGCGAAGCATGAGTGTATTTTTGCGAAAAGAGATAAACGAAAAACAATACGAAATAAGATAAAAAATTATTAAACAGCAAATTAATTAAAAAAATACATTTATAATGATAACATGAATCTTGAATTAATAATTTGAATGAATTGTTATATCTTTTAATTTTTATTTTATCCAAATCATTCGAACATTTCATATTATAACAGCTTATTCATTAATTTGTCTTTTGAAATAACATTGCTATTAAAAGTGATGTATATTTACATATATTTATAAACATAAAATAATGAGAAGTAAGATTATTTTAAAATTTTACAAAATTTGTTCGAAGGAATCAATATTATTGTGATTAACATTATACATTTTTCATTTCAATACATATTTTATTTATGACATGTGATAGTAAAATCAATGAAATTATTGATATAATTTGAATTCTAAGAATATCATTAAAATTATAGCACAATACGAATATATTGAAAAAGATTTTCTGTTTGCTATCATTTGATTCATATATGATTTTTATTAGATAAGAAAATTTGCAATACAAACATCATAGATATTTACGAGAAATATTACTCTTTAAATCTTCATATCAAGTAAATAGAAATAGTATATCAGATAACTAATTAACTAACTAATATTATGATCAAATCATTTTTCATGCACATCTGTATCACAATTTTTTGCATCAATAATAATATAAATTTGTTAATACATGTATTCAAAATTTTTATTTTGTTGGGTTTTTTTGAATTATACAAAAAAATTTTTTTTAAATTTTTAAGAAAACTAAAATAGCTAATTTGTATTCATTAAGTTATGGTAAAAGGAAAAAATTGCTAATGTTACTTATATTTTTTACTATAGAATCCTATAAGTGAATTTTCAATTTAACATTTTCTTATGTATTTTTATCTTGAGTTTAAAGTTTTTTTAAAGTCGTAATTTTTGCTCAATATTAAATAAATCTGACTCGTTTTCTTTTCAAAAACATTTTTGAATTATAAGGCAAATATAAAAATAAAGAAATAAAATATTTCTTCTCAAGAATGTAAAAAATTCAATTAAGTAACATTGAAAAATTTTATATGACTAAATTACAATATGTTTGAAAATTTAAGTTTACAATAATTTATATAATTTTCAAGTTATTTATTTTTTAATATAGCTAAAAATAATTTTTTTAAATTCTTCTTATATTCTAATTCTTATATTTAAAATTCAATAATTTAGTAAAAAAAATCGTATAGTAAGTTTTATTGTAAGGAATTAAAAGGAATTTCAACTTTCTAATCTATTCTTTAAGATGAACCAATTAAATTATTAATAGCGTAAAATAATAATTACTAATAATTATAAGAAAATCCTATAAAATTAATATTAAGCATAATATTAATGTTATTTAATACTAATACTGCACGATTATTTTGTCTCTCTAAAATGTTACCATTATATGAATTTTAAAATTGTTTTTATTATAGATTGTTAAATATTATATTTACATTTCATTTTTGTATATATTTAGTTTGTGTTTATATATAACACATGTGGTGTTTGCAAATGATAGTAAACAAAATATAAGTGACTTGACAAAACGAAAATTTAAGATTTTTTAACAATTTTTATAGTTCTATAGTCAGAAAACAAAGAATCAATTTATAAAAGAAATTACATCCAATCCATCAAAATAAGCAAATATAATTATCAATAATCGAAAAAATCATGATAGAAAAATTTAATCGAAATCATAATATTCAAGTTATTTGTAATAGTTTAACAATAAGAATTTTTTCAACAAAAGTATATCGCCATCAAATTAAAAATTTATAGATATAAAAAAAATTTCAAAAAATATAATTTTTTTGAATAAATGTCTGAACAAATCAAAATATAAAATTTAGCTAATTATTAATTTTCCGCAATATTAATAAAATTTTCAATTCAATATGTATTGAATATAATATTCTATATGCAGATTAAATATATTAAATATTGTCTATCTAGATATTATTAATATAATTATATATAACCGTCGTTGATAATCGATAAGTGACCGTAATAATGATATTGACTTCACTATTTACAAAATGTCCTATATATATAAAATTTCGATGACAAGTACTATAAACAAATAGAATTCTAAATATGTGTGTGTCTATATATGTGTATACGGAATGTAATATATACGTGAAATACTTTGGAAAACTAGATTTTAGACATGTTCTGAACAATGTGTTGGAATACCGTTCTTGAATTCCTTTTTTAACCATATTGGTAATGGAGATAACAAAAATAAAATCGGCTACACATATTCTGGTAAGTTTATCACTTACAAGTATATAGATATACGTAATAAAATCATATAATTATTTTGGTCTTTGTAGGTAATCGAAGCAAAATCAATATATCTGAATCAAAATATACAAACAAAAAATTTGTTTGTAAAATTAAAAAAAAATTAAAAAAAAAACATGCAAAAATAATTAAATATATGAAATTATGTTCTATGCTCATCAAGAACTTATAAAAATTTGCAAAATTGAACTTAAAGTTCAACGATTATAAAAATTAATCTTATAAGATTAATATTATAAAATAAGAAACAGTATAATGTATAAAATTGATAACCAAATTAAAAAAGTTTGAAATTTCTGTGAATGAAAATGTAATGTACCAACATACAATGTACAATATGTTACTCGAAACGAGTTAAAAAGGGAAAAAATCTGTCAAGACACCACTGCCCGGATTGCAATATAGAATTATATATTCAATATTTTAAAATTTATCATATGCGACGAAATTATTGAATAGAAATTTTGAATATTTACAAAACATATTTTTTGTTATATTTTTAACATATATAGATATATATAGATGTTTTAAACAATAAAAAAATTATAAATTTTTTTAAATTGGAAATCCAAATTTTAATCAATAATAGATAGATGGCCGAGAAATTTTTTGTATAAATTCGTTCGGACTGAGGATATTTCAATTAAAAACATTTGCATTCCTAGATTTTTATTTGTTATTTAAATTTTTATAAAAATATTAAATAAATATAATAAATTTAATAAAGAACTTTCAAAGATTCCAGTTTTATTTTATTAATTTTCCAATCAATATCCAAAACGAAATATTTCCCATGAATAAAAGTATAAAATCAATTTATTAAGATTTAATTGTATATATATTAAAATAATTATTTTATATTATTTTTACATTACTATCTTTTTTTAATTACATATATGTAGTTTAATTTTTTCTAAAATTTTATATAACAATAATAATGTTAAAAAAATAATATAATAATACAATAATGTTGAGAAAATCTTTTTCGAGAAAAAGTTTCGTTTCTTTTTCGTATTAAAGAATCTTATTTGAAAAAAATTAAATATTTTTATTTTTGTATACGAGTATTAATTTTTAAACACTTTTTAGAGATTTCTTTAACATATAATACAATGAAAGTAATCTAAAAAATAGAATAATTGTTGTTTTTACGTTGTATTTATTTATGCATTTATTTAATGCAATGAAAAAAACTAATGTATATTTTTATATTTATAAATATAATGAATATAAAATAAATATAATATAATTTTGTAAAAAATTTTGCTGTAATTTGAATAAAATAAATAAATACCTGATTAATGCAATAGTTTATAACAAGCATCATGATCATTGAAAAACATTGATATTTATTATTTGAAAATAGTAATATTATTCTTTAAGTTTCAAATGTTTGTATTCCTATTGGATATAAAAAAATCAATGATTAAAACAATCTATATAAAGACTTGATCTAAATAATGCACGCAACATTTATAATAGCACAAACAAGATTATAAAAATTTAGCTATTATTTTAAATAAAACAATAAAAAGTTTTGGAAAAGCGAAAATAAAGAAATTACTTTCTTCAAGTAAAAAAAAAATTTTTTTCTTTCTCTTATCGAAACTATTTTTGTATGACAGTAATTTAAGTAAAAGATAATATATAAATATTAGATTAATTGCAATAAATACCGATGGAGCTGCATGGTTATCAATCTGCCATATCGATCGATAAGCATTAGAATTATTGACGTAAGCAAGCGCTAATATCATGCGAGATCTTAGCTGCACACTTGGCAATACTAGTTTCCGCCTGAACATCAGTTTTATTTAAAACATGTGCAGCATGCTCGTATTATTAGTTCTTTATTTCGCACGTATAGTTCGTGCAATTTTCTATTTATCTTGCACAAAATGTAAATATATCAGTAAACCATACAATGTTTCTCTCTTGTGTTATTTTTCTTCATTTCTGTTCTGTTTTCGTAATAATTTTAGATGTGTAAGTAAGAGCAGTTTCATGCAATTTTCTATTTATCGATTTTGTACAAAATATAAATATATTAATAAACAGCTCATGGTGTTTCTCTTTTGTGCTATCTTTTCTTTTCTTTTTCTTCTTTATAATAATTTTGGATTATATGTAGATAACTGTTACGTGTAAGCATGTTATCATCAATTTTTCTCTTCTCTTAATTTAAACAATAGCAGACAACTAGGATAGATAGATAGATTGATCAAAAAGCTATATTGATTATAATATATTATACTTAAAATGTTATACTTAAAATATTTCAAATCCAACCTCAAGCTTGGGCACTTCATGAAATCCTTTCATCGAAATCAGTGAAGAACTTTTTAAATTATCGAAAATTTATGTTACGGATATTAGATACTTTTATTTTTTGAATACATTATTATATTTTATAGAAAAAAAATAGAAAAGAAAAGTGCTAAATTAAAATTAAAAAAAAAAAAAACAAAGAAAAATTTCTTTGCTAAAAAAATTAAAAAATAATTTAGCAATCACTTAAATACAAATATTCATCTCATGATTCTCGCTATTTTGATTTATGGAAAACAAATTCTTGAAAAATGTATTTTATTTCATGGTTATTTAGGGAAAATATAATTTTGCAGACATAGCAGTTGAGAAAAATAGCAGAGAAAATAATACAAAATGTATTATATAACAGATATAGTTTCATTAATTATTAGTATTGATAAATTGATAAATAATATTGATAAATTTAATTAATTAAATTAAGTTCTCTTTTTTTCTATATTTCTCTGATATATTTATATAAAACTTTTGATATATTTTTGATATAAAACTTTGATAAATATGAAAATTAAAAAACAAAAATATCATCTTAAAAAATTTGAGTTGTTTTCTAAAATATATATTATTTATTATTATATTTTCTATTTATACTAAAATTTACATCTAGCAGAATGGAAGAAATGCACAATAAAGAGAATTAATTTCATTTACACTTAGATAATTATTTAAACAATATTGAAATGAAACCAAACTAAATTTTACCAAATTTTAATATTTTTACGTTACTTATATATGTATATATATATATATATATATATATATATATATATATATATATATATATATGTATAAATAATCAAAATAAAATTGATATTATGAATTTTAATTAAAACTAATTCCATTTTAGACTATTCCAAAATATACGGATTAAATATTACTTAAAATTTTTAAGTTATATTATGCTATAATTAGAATATTAGAAATTAAAGATAACATATGTATATTATCATTTTGTTCTAAAGAAAAATTACATAGAATTATAATTTTTTTATATCTTTGTAACTGATGTATTTTTGTTATGGTATTTTTGTGTGCAGGAAAAACTCATGGCGAATATCTCTCGGAATAAACATTCATAGTACTTGTTGAATCCATTAAAGAATAAATTTGCTATATTTTTAAAAAACAATTTTTGAAAACAATTGTTTTAAGAGTATTGAGTAATATTATATAACTCGAATATGAATAGAAAATATATATACTTATTTTCCATTATTTCTTTATAAAATATAAGTTATAAGAATTACATTTTATAAAATAAAATAAAAATTACATTTGTTTATAAAATTACATTTTATATTATTAAAATAATTGAAACACTTTTATAAGTACACATATTATTATAAGTATTGCTTTATTTTTGATAATTTATATTTTATTTTTTTATATGCAGTTATTTCAATTATTGCAAAATAGCTATAATGACGTACAAAAATTTTCAATCAAATAGTTTTTTCATTTTTTCTTTCAAGAATAAAATGTAACGAAATTCTTATCAATATTCAATAAAAGACACATCGTATAATAATACAAAGATATATGAATGCTATTTAATGATATGTATTTCTTTGAAAAATTATTGAACTGACATGTATAAAATTTTCTGATCGATTCATTTTATAATAAAAGTAATATTAATTTCATTATAATGATTTTCATTTTACAATTTTTTAAATATTAATATTGTATTTAATATTGAATAATCTTTGCTATAATAATTGTAATACAATAATAAAACATAGATTTAATTAATTATGTGATCATGAGGAATTTTATATCATTTTTCTTTCAATATACTTGAAATAAAATTGTTGTATTTAAATTTATGCTTCCCAACTTATCATTATATCTCTCCAGAACTGCTAGTAGATTCAAATGATAAAAGACTATCAATAATTCTTATTTTGTTTCATAATATAAAAAAATTTTTACTTAGCTTTGATAATATATTCGAAGTTGTTGTTATAATAAAATATATCTTCATGATATATCATTAATTTTTTTAATAATTAATTGCTGGATTGTTTATCGAGTGATTCTTCCATTACTTCTATTTTATCTATTTTTTCATGTTTTTGCAACAAATTTGCGTATTATTCATTTTCTTAATAATTTTAAGTTGATCTTCAGATTCATCTACAAAATTTGTAGCATGTAAAAAGAAAATCTCAAATTATTCTTTATATGTAAATAAATTTTTAAAATGTCTTTGCGTAATAGTGTTTATTATTCTTTCAATTTTTTTATAAATAGATCATTTCAATTAGAGAAAAGTTCTCCAGACCATAATGTTGTTATTATCAACTGAACATTGAACATAATGTCTTAAATGTCCTAATGTCGTTTTAAAATTAATTTAGGATTAAAAAAATGTTTTCTAACTCCAGCAAACCAATGCAGTATTTTTTTTCTTAATGATTAAAAATTCTTTTATTTTTATTTAATTATCATACAGTATTATTATTAATATTAGCAATATTTTTTTGTAATTTATTGATAATATCCAAAGTTTTTTTCCTTGGATTTGTTATTAATGTATGCCTTATGATTTGATCAATCTGTTTTTTCTTTTAAATAATTCACTCCATAAGCTGTGATTTTGTAATATATCCTTACAATATATTTTCACATTATCTTCATTTTGCAGTAGAAATGGAATATATTTGTTTTGGATCTTATGTATTGCTATTGTGAATTTTTTAATTTGATAATTGTATCTCTTTTTGAATTTTTCTTTTAAGATATTTCATAAGTTATTAATTCTCTTCGACCGTAAATAAATCAGAGTATTGTAAATCAAGAATGAAGTAAATCTGTTATCTGTTATCTATATTACTTGTTAATAATTACATTTTGTTTTGTATACATCACATGATTTTTTAATAATTAATTGCTGGATTATTTATCGAGTGATTCTTCCATTACTTCTATTTCATCTATTTTTTCATGCTTTTGCAACAAATTTGCGTATTATTCATCTTCTTAATAATTTTAAGTTGATCTTCAGATTCTATCTACAAAATTTGTAGTATGTAAAAATCTCATTTTCGACAAAATGAAGATAAAAATCAAATATTGACTTGATGTACTTTATCCTTTATTTATTGCGGGATTAGCAACTGAGAAATATCATCATGTCGAGACATAGACGAGATTATCAATCATTTGCAATTTGAATGAAGAAGAAGAAGAAGAAGAAGAAGCCATATCATATCATATTGATCATTTACTCAAAGAAAATAATGATGCACAACATGCAGTAACATCGATGACATCTTGAAATAAATTTATCTTCTTAGAATCTTCTTGAATGCAAGCCTTATTGGAATTAAACATGAAAATGGTTTAAATCCTTAGATATTTTTAAACCAAAAGAAAATATTTTTTTCTATGTTATGAAGCATTAAGAATTACAACAGTCCAAAATTAGTGAGAATTTCACATCTAAATCTCGCATAGAGAGCTTATCTTCAAGATTTTGAAATTAGATTAAGTTTTCTGACACATTTAAAATATCTAATAAAATTAAATAATTAAATATTATTCTCTTTCCACTAGTGTATTTCAAATAAATATACTTATGTTTTCATTGTGTCTTCTATGAAATTTTTTAGAAATATTGTGCCGATTGAAACTTGATTTTATAATGATATCAATAGCTTTGAGTTTAATTAAAAACTTATAACATTTATAGATATGATATAATTTTGATATTCAATAATCTTCATTAGATGATTTGATTACTGAGATGTATGCATAACTTCATTTAATTATTTTCATCTTCGTTTTATGTAAAACATTTCATCATTTTTGCAGAAATCTACTGATAAAAAACCATTATCACCTAATTAATTATTTTTAATCAATGATTTTAGTTTACATATAAAACATTACGAATATGTTAAAAATTTATTATCATCTTTCGACATAAATATTAGATCTATGATTAAATCAAAAAACTTTTTTTCACCAGTTCCAATTCAGTAAAAATTCTTTAAATAAACATGGTAAATACATAGCATAAATTATTTTTTTTTCTACATTCATATTTCATATGATTTTGTATAAAATATTAAGAATTCGTTAAAATTTTATTTTTTGAAAAGAAAATGAAAACATCAATTGATTGCAAACTTCTGTATAAAATTCTATTTATTCCTAATATTATTTTTTAATATTATGATTAAACTAAAATTAATTATTCAATAACTTTTTTAAAATCATATATAACAATTTTTTAAAAAATTATCCAGAAAAATAATAGCTATATTTTCTATATTTCTTATATTTCTCTATTTCTTTTTTTAATATTTTAAATATTAGTAAGATCGAGAATTTATCTCCTCCTCCCTCCATTCTCGATAATTCTAAAATAAAATCAAAAAATTTTCTTCTTATTAATACTCGATTAGTAATCGATCATCAATTAGAATCATATTTCATCAAGTATAATAACATATCACATTAATCACTTGACAAAAAGAATTTTTAGTAAAAACAAAGTTTTTATATTTGGTCTGACAATTATTGCAAAAATACTGTAATAATAAAAATAATTATAAGAACAATAAAAACAATTAATTCATTATGAAATTTACATAACTATATTTTTTTTATATACGATGAATCAAATTTTGCTAATTTGCTCAAAAAACTAATTATTTTTTATGATAAGTTTTATAAAAATTTTTATATAACTATTAAATTGTAATTATATAATTGTTACAACTTTTTATCGGAATAAATTTAAAACACATTTAATGTCTCAAAATTAATTGTTCTCGCATTAAGTAATATTATTTTTAAAAGAAATATAATTAGCATTCTTACTATATCAAGAATATGTGAATCAATTCTTAGATGATATATTTTAGTCATTATTTATCAAATTAAACTGATCTATTTATTATTGATTTATTATTATTAATTTTTTGTTTTTTTTTATAGCTCAAAAATTAATCAGAATCTGAGAATTCTCTTACATCCGATCAAGTAAAGGTTTTTGCATCAAATTTACACGCTATAATTTTTTCCATAAGTTGTATAACAAGCATATCATCTACCTCTCTAATAGAAATATAATACAGTTCTCTTTCCAGAAAATAACACATTAATATATAGCGAAAAAATCATGAATTTATTTAAAACCGTTCAGATAATAAAGAAAAATCTCATTTCCTGGCAAATATCGTGTTTCATTTTGCATGAATCGCGACTGAATCGGTAAAATTGTCAACAAAATTATGACATCATATTAGATAGAAATATAGAAATATACAATATGTTTTGTAGATTAAATTAAAAAAGATTTTTATATACTAAAATAAAGATTTATATTAAAAAATAAAATTTTATTCTCTTCGATCAATCAGATGACTAAACATTTAACATTTCATAAACAATCATAAATAAATTGTGGCAATGTTTTATATATATATATATATATATGCATGCATATTATTCACGCGTATCAATGTTACCAACTCTTAATAAAGCTGAAAGGTTGGCAATCTAACGAGATCTGTTATTTGCAACTTAGCCTATTTCCGTCCTAGAGAATGTATTTATTTTCCGCATATATGTTTCGCGATTGAATCGGTAAAATCATTAATAAAATAATGATATCGATAGAAATATGCTTTGTAAAAAATTTCTTGCAATTATTTGTTAGTAATGATTTTTCATCGCATTTTAGAAATACATAGATTTATATGAAGCAATTTACATAAGATATAACTTTTCATGTCAAGCTTATGTCTATTTGAATGCAGATTCGGTGCAAAAAATAATTTTAGTTTGCATAAATAGGTGATAGTGACAACATCTACAATTCAAAAAAAAAATTATTCTTATTATAAAAAAGAAATTATTTATTTTTACAGAAATACAAGAGGACAATAAATCAATGAGAAATATTGATAAGATTAATTAGAATTTAACATACTATATTTTTTTTATTTTACTTTGATTATTATTTTTTTATTTTAGTTTATTTCATTTTATTTTTTATTTTAAAATAAAACTATATTAATATTTAAAGCTATAGAATAAACAATAAAAGAGAGAAAGAAACATTTATATGATTTTTTTTCATATTTAAAGAAAATTGCTTTTTTTTTTTGGTAAGCATAATTTTTATATATATAATAATTTGTTTTATAATTAATTTTTTTAAAGAAATAGTAATAAAAAAAAGAGAAAAGAAGAAAAAAGAAGAAAACATTATTGATTTTGCAATGTCACCAGTAACAAATGTAAAAATTTTATTATTATATTTTCTACATATTATCTTTGCTATTTCCACGCTCATTGAGAAACATTCGTTTCATTAATTATCTAATTTTTTAATTTTTTATTTCATTTAGTTATTATATTCATTAGGAATTTTGTTCTTTTCAGTCTTTTGTATTGAATTATTTCAGATTTGGACAATAATTTCCCCGAATTCTCCCGCTACCAATGTATTGATTTTCTTACTATAATTGATTTCATGTTCTTCTATTGTTTGCTTAATTGCGAATATATGTACAGTAATATAAACTCCTAATTCTCATTCTTTGAGAGTCAGAGCTCAGGAGTGGAAAGAGTTTCTCGCGAGCCTGATATATACAATATAGTATAAATTATGTATAGTATAGATTTTTACAGCTTCAACATTTTAAGAGTGTAATGAGGAAACTTAGAAGTAAAAAGAAGAATCCTATGCGGTTTAGATCTATTTTACTTTTTGAATGAGAATCTATTTTCTTTTTATATATCATGAAGAAGTATTTCCGTTTTGATTGATAGAACGTTGAAAACTTTTTGCATATCGTTGTTTCAAAGTATATTTTTTATTATCTTTAATATTTTTAATTGTGTGGTTTCTATTTTCTTTATGTATGTGATAGCTATTATTGTTTTACTATCTCAATTTAAATTTATGTTTATTGTACTGGATAAATAAGAATATACAATAAAACAGAATATTAAGTTATGATAAATTTTATTATTACAGAAATTGTTGAAAATATTTCGTTCTATGAAATAAACAATTATATTTTACAAACTAAATTTTTGTGAATGTTTTTTGCTGTTTTAAATTGTCATTCAAAAAGATTAGATTGATTATATTCTTAATTAATAGCTTGACTATTAAGTTCTTCTGATTTCACATTATTCATTTTTACTTACACATCAAATCAATTGTTTTTTTTTTTTCGAAGAAATTACAAGTTTTGATCAATTCAAAGAAAGAATCAGTTTTGCGTTCAATCAATTAAAACGGTAAAAAATGTTCAAAGAAATTTAATTCATAGAAACAATTGTGTATTCGATAGAACATGTAACATTTTTAACAATTTTTGTACAAAAATGATTTTTTTTAAAAAAACAAATGATAAATGGTATTGTAATAAAAAATCTCTCAATTTTAATATCAAATATATAATAAATAAGCAAAGAATATTTCAAAATTTAAATTTAAACCACATAATTCTTGCAACAAGTAAAATGATTAATAATGAAAATAAATGAATCTAGTAAATAATTAAATTATAAAGTTATAAAATTATAAAACAGTAGTAAAAAGTTTTTTAATGGCATACTGTTGAATGTTATGATGAATTCATAATGAATAATGAATATGCACTTTTTTCACTACTTCATTTTAAAAATCTATTTATTAGATCTATCAAATATCAAAATTAAAGAGGATACAGTTTTATGAAATTCTACAATAGTGTGAAAATTCAACGAAAAATTTGATTTTTTGACATTAAATTTTGAAGAATATTTAACGCAAGAAAGGAATAATTTGATAATCAAATCAAAAAATTTGAGACATTACTTTAAGAGCAGATGAAAGTTAATGATGAAACATTGTGATTTATTCCTAAAACAAAATCAAAGTTAATTTACAAGAGCTACAAATTTAGCAAAAGAATAATCGAAAAAAATTTTTTAATCCATTACATGAACGCGAAAAATGAAAAAGAAGAGAAAAAATGAAGAACATTGAAAAATTAAGATTTTGAAATCGGAATTATACGAATCAAACTGCTTCTAAATGGATGTATAAAATAGTAATAACTCCAACAAAAAAAAATTAAAAAATGCACATTAAGAAATGTATATAAAGAAAGTTTAAAAAGTAAAAGAGAAAAGCTATTATTATTGAAAACTCTAGCGATTTATGTAAATGTTGACTTGTCATAAATACAATGTGAAATAATTCAAAACAAGTAATAAAAAACATTTCCTTTATATAAAAATTCAAATAGCAAAAAGAAATTGTTCTTCAATTAAAGAAGTATTTAATATAATAATCTGACGAAGTGAAATTACAATATTTACTAAACCATACTATAAATTATTAACATGTTTATGGACAAAATAATCGAAAATTTTCATGAAAATCAGTATATTTCATTAAAATGAGTGAATACTAAAATGAGAAGTTTTTAAATCTCTATCTTTTTTACAATATATAATATATAAAATTTTGTAATTTATAAAAATGTTAAAAGAAAAGTTTGTAACTTTTAAATTATTAATATATATTGTAAATTATTAAAGGACAGAAGAAATCTGATAATGAAGAAATATAATAAATGCAAAAGTTTCTGCAACATAAATGCTATTACCAATATTATATTATATAAATATAACAATGAATATTATGTATTATATTATACAATAAAATTTAATCTATCTATTTTAAACACTAGAATAAAATTCTTTGAAAATTTATTATATTTAGCATAGAAATTGCTTCTTAAAAAATAGTAAGTAAAAATAGAAAAAGACAAAAATATAACAAATTCAAAGAAAAAAAAATCCAGAACATGTTTAAAAAAAATAGATTTAATAATTGATGTATCAAAGCAGAAATATGGTAATATTTCTTTATAATAATATTTCTTTTTAATAATATTTTTATCAGAAGTGCATTAAAAATAAAAGAAACTAAAATAATAAAAAGTTATTTAAAAAATATTATAGAAAAAAAATTGAAAAAAATTAAAAATGCAAAGTAATTTAGTATTTCTGAACATTAAAGAATTAAAAACTTTCAATTAATAAATATTTAAAAGCAATCAAATATAAATTGGTTTATTTTCACATCTTATTTCTACTCCGTCAGAATAAATTTTATCAAAAACAATGACCCAACTATCGTGATTTTTCCTTGTTAGATTTAAAAAATCAAATATTTATTAAAAAAAATTCTAGAATTAATAAAAGAAAAATAATTTTAAAAAATTAATATTAAATTTTTTTCACAAATATCTGTCAATATACGATACCAATAATTTTAATCCAACAATGAACAAGAAATCATGCAAAAGTTGAATTTTATTTCAAAATCAATAAGCTAAATAAATAAATAAAAAATAATTTTTATTTATTTAATTTTTATAGTCTCAGATGTCTAAGATACAAATTATTAATGGAATGTATAGAATAAATTTTTTTGAAAAAAAAAAGTTATTTTCGTCAGTAAAGAAGAAGTAAAAAATAGATTTTATTCACTTATAACATTACTTTGTTTAAAGAAGATAAAATTATAATAAAAAATATTATAAGTAAATTTTATATTGAAAACAAAATTATCTGATCTATCACCTGTAAAAAAAATTACTTTTCCGCGGAAATTGTATACATTTAATAAGTTAATTATAATATAGTATATAAATAAAAAAATGATTAACAATAAAAAATAAAAATTTAAAATATGGCCAGATAATATTCTGTTTTTTTCGAAATATTGGCAGAGAGGTAACATGTTTATATTAAAAAAATATAACTTTTTTCCATCCATAATAATTTCCTACACTCGTAATGAGAAGAATGGATTCGTAACAAATACTGCATTAATTTTTAAAACAAAAAGCATCAATGATGATTATCATTGGCAAATGAATATTTTCAATTTTGAAAAATAGATCGTAGAAAAATTACTCTCAAATTTATATCAATACTGTAATAATGAATAATATCTACTATATCATTCTCTATAAATAAATAAACTATCAAAAAAATGATAGAATAACTTATTCAATACGAATATCGTTTCAACATAATAAATAAAAGTGAAATAAAAATTTTTCAACTAATAAAATAAATCTATTGAAAAAAAATTTATGGAATAGACAAAATTATAAAATTGTATAAATATAAAAAAATTATATAATGTTATAAGATTACCTCCTTACATGTATAATTTAAATCTCATTGAGTTAGTATGAGCAAATGAAATATAAAATATAGATATAAAATAAAAAGAAAAATATAAGAAATAAAATAATTCTCCTTTTGTTTAATGAAATTTTATTCTTAAGAGAATTTTAAGAAGCAATAAAAAATAACAGCAAAATTTTTATAAACACGTAGAGAAAAATTATTGGGAAAAAAATAATAGAATTACCATAGATAATTTAGATCTCGAAATACACGATATTATTTTAGAATTAAGAATAATATATATTATTTATAAATTTAGAATGAACTTAAAAATAATCTATCAGAAGATTTTCAGAATAAAAATATAATATATTCTGCTAATAATTAAAATTCTGAATCTATATCTATGTCAATACATTCGAATTGCGCTTTCTATCGCGTCATTAATTTATAAATGATAGACTTAGACAATAATGAAAATACGAAATAATTATCTAGCTTGTCGGCAATTTACAATTTCCATATAATATATGAAAATGAATATAACAATCACTTATTTTCTCACAAATAATTATTCACTCATAAATAAGTCAAAAATTTTTATTGAAATTTCATAATAAATTTTAAATAAATTTAAAATTGCAAAGAATGAGCCATTTTTTAAAAACCATCTTTTTTTTTTAATTTTAATTTGATGCATTTATTTTTTTTTTTTTTTAATTGAATTCCTGTTCTAATCTAATTTTATTCTCAGGACTATAATATATATATGTCGAATACTATTTTCGAGGCTTGAGATATTTGAGAAATCTGATTGAGAAAACTAATTGATAAATGTTATAATAAGTTAGATAAAAATGCATTTTATTGCGATAAACAAATATTATTTTTTTATATTATTAAAATTCTATATTATTAAATCTATATTATTATATTATTAAAAATAATGTTGAATTTAGATATTTATATATATTTATGATAGAATTTTCAAAAATTTTTTAATTATAATATCTAACATATATGACAAGTTTTGTTATATATCTAACATATATAACAATATAACATATATGACATATATAACATATTATTTACAATTGCATAACGAATTTATATTGAATAGAATATTTGCAATTTTTTTATTATTTAATTGAAAAAAATATATAATATAGATGATTTGAATATGTTGCATAAATATATTGCTCATCATAAATTTTGTAGTTTTATGCACAAAAGATAAAAAGTAAGAGACAGTATGCTTAATAAAAAATGAAAAATTAGAACATCGAATCTTGTAAAACATTATCATGCAACATTTTTAAATAATTTATTCTAACTTCAAAATCGCTAAAATTAATACTCGACATAATAAACAAGAGATAGATAAAATTATTACAATCATTTAATGATGGCTTAAAAAGTAAAAGGATTTTACATCAACATCGATGAATCCTCATCTTAAAAAAAAATTAAATAATGCTAAAATTGCCAGATGAGTACGCTATCCTCTTTATCTCTAAAAATGATTCAATTCTCTTGCAGAGAATTTCCGCAGGAAGAGAATATATGATGTAATTATTCCCACTACCATTCCTAAACTAGACAAAAACATATCAAATTAGATTTCCGCCAAAGTCAAGCATCGCATTATAGAAAATTAAAAATTTTTTAGTAGATAGAATTAACTCACTTTGTATAGTTTTTATTATTTGAAGAAATAAATTTTTTTAAAGAACTTTTTACTTTTTATATACCATAATTATACTGAATTATAATATGTTTAAAAATAAACAATTATAATATTTAAATAGATCATTTTTCTAAATTTATAATTTCTAAGATAGCTTAAATAATAAAAATGTTTTCGAATCCCAAGTTCGAAAAATATTTTCATTTCGAATGAAAACGATTAAGAAGAAAAAAAGCAAATATTCAAATATTTTTTTTGAAAGTTTAAAAAAAAATTGTACTAGTTTAAAATACACTAATGGATAAAAGAAAGTTTAAAATTGATTTTCTATATATTAATTTTAATATTAAATTATTTTCTTAAAATTAATAATATTCGTTTATTTTTGAGTATTTCATTCTTCTAATATTTTATATTATTTTGTTTGTTTATTCATTTGTTTTCATGTAATAATCCATTTATATATTAGCACTCTATTTTCTGCAATATTAGCAGCGAATAAAAATAAATTAAATTTTTTATGTTATAACAATTTTGTAATAATAATAATAATTTTATAAATTACAAAAATATTCGTGGATTTTTTTTTATATACATTCTTATATATATTCTTATATATATTTATATACTTTATATATTTATTTTGTTGATGATTTTTGCAGATGAATAAAAATAATAGAAAATCTGTTGTTATTTTTTAGTTGTTAAAAATAGAAAAAATAAATTCATATTTAAAATAATTTCAGAACAATATGAAATTCCGATAATGGAATCCAAAAAAATTTATGATAAATAAATAAAAAAATGATAAAAATTTTAAGCAAATCTGATATATCCAGAAAAATATTCATAAAAGATGATAAAATGAAAATTTAGTAAATGAAAAAGATTTTTTTTTTTATCAACTTGAAATATGAAAAAAAATTTTAATTTTAATTTTAATTAACATGATTTTCAAAATCAGATAGATTAAAAAATTATATAATAAACAAGAAGCGTTCATTAATATAAAAAGTAAAAAAAAAGATACTTGTTATTTGCTAAATAGCATTTTATAATTTTGGGAAAGGATTGGATAATCCGATAAATTTGCAATAATAAATACGAAAAAATGAAAAAAAAATATAATATAAATCATTAAATTGTTTCAAGAAACAAACATACAAATTAACACCATTATAATTCAATGTTTTAAGATTGGTTTTTAAAACGATGCTATTTGAAAATTGGAAAAAATTAATAAAATAGTAATATGTATTAATTATAGTGATATGTATCAATTATCAATTATATTAATATTTTACATAATAATGTAGAAAGAAAGCAAATAACTTGAATATATTAAACTTATATATATATATATATATATATATATATATATATATATATATTAAGAACTTTAAACATATATATATAAAAAAATCGATAAATATTCTTGAATTCCTAAGTCCGTAAGAGACAAATGAATATGTATGCGTATTTGTCAATGATGTTTGTTTGCGAAGAAACAAGTTGTTAGCATCATAAGATATTATACGACCGTTAAATGACGATTGAAACAAACATTGGAAATTCAAAAAAAATCTAAAACGTTTGACCCAAAAGAAACATTATAGCGTCTGTAAAATGTTATGCGACCATTAGATGATAGTTAGAATGAACGTTGAAAAAAATCTAGAACTCAAATCAATGAAAGTAGATATTCAAGGAAGAGATATATGGAATATATACGACCATACAAATATAGATTATAATATGTATAAAAATCTGAAATTAAATTTTTATCCATTTAATTTCTTCAATTATTTTATTATTTTGAATAAACTATTAATTTTATTTTTATGTAATTTTCTTATTTAAAACTAAGATTTATTCATATTCACATATTCATAAAATAATCATTAATATTTTCAAATAAATTTTTGTTTTTTATAAATCATGATGTTTTATGTATATTTTATTTAAATTTTAAGTTTTCTTTTGTCTGTCATTGTATTTCCTTACAAAAAAGAATAATTGTTTAATTTAAAAACTTATACTAATTTTATATTAATGTAAAAATTTATATTAATTTATTAGACTAATGTCCTTAATTTTGATATATATATCTCAAGAATACGATTCTGAATAACTTTTTCTTATAATTCAATCGGTATTTAAACAGTTTTATAATTTTTGAAATAATTGCAAAAAATGATTGCTATTTTTACTTTGAATATTGCATATATATATATATATATATATTATATATATATATATATATATATGTATACATCATAATGTAATTGCTATTTATTTATAATTTTTACAAATATATTATAGCACCATTATTCAAAATATATAAGTGAACTGATTTTAAAAAATTATAAATAAATACTAAGTATAATAATATTAGCTCATTTATTATATTTTGATTACTGCTATCCTAAACAGTCGATAAATAGTGATTGTATGCTGATACTGCACATATTGTTACAAATTTATATGTATATATGAAATCTATATATTAATTTCACATATAATAGCACTTTTTATAAATATCTCAAAGATTGTAATCGATTAGAAAAAGTTACTCAAGATTTTTACAATACATATCAAGATCAAGATTATCAGCATGATATTTCTTAAAATAATTACTCAGAAATCGAATTCAATTATTTAATTTTATAATCTATATGGAAATAGTAGATAAATTTGTTATTTAATCATTTATTTAGTTTTATTATTAATCTGTATAGATTTGAACATTAATATATGTATAAAATTACGAAAAATAAATAATTTTTAATAATTTATGATATTATTGTAAAAAAATTATTTTTATTGAAGATTTAAAAAAGTTAGTTAACAAATATAATAAAAAAACACAATCAATTTTTATTAATTTTGAGAATATTTTAACTTATAAAAATATCAATAAATATTTTACAAAATTTATAAAATAAAAATTGTAATCATTATGTAATCATGTAGTTTCAAATATTACAAATAATTTTCCACTTTTTATCAGAAATATCAGATATATTTGATAGATATAAGAGACATTTATGTAATATTTTTAGTAATGTTTATTCTTCATTCTACAAAATAATATAAAAAATGTTAACATCAAAATATTATATTAGTTATTATGAAAGATTATTATATCCAGTAATAATTTATGATAAATATTCTAATATAATTTTCTTAATAAAATTTTCGTTTACTACTTTAATTTATTATAAAAAAAAAATAATAAGTCTCTTTGAAAGTTTCTTCTCTTCCATTGAAAGCTTTATTTGTAATTATTATAACAATATTATAATATATATTATAATAATGTAAATTTTTGAATAAAAAAATATACCTGATATCCTAAATCTCATGTTATTCAAAAATTTTCTATATTTAAAAGACTCTATAGAGAAATCTTAAATAATTACCATATTAAATTCAATTTAATAATTTCTTTAGAAAATTTGTGTGGAATTTTTAATTTATTAACTATAATAATTATAATTTACTTTGATATTATTTATATTTAAAGATATTTTTAATTAATATAAATGTATAATTAATATAATATATATATACATGTATAATTATATAATTAATATAATTATAAATATGTATGTAAAAAAAAAATTACATTATATTATAATAATATAAAATATTTAAATAATTTGCACAACAATTCATATAAAATAAATGTATTTCTTTAATCTATTTATATAATAATAGATAATAATGATACTAAATTAAGATATTAATAAAAAAATATCTAAGAATTATGAAATTATCTAAAAACACAAATGTATATTTACAACCAAAAAATTTAAATCTTATTGAAGTAAAATATATAAGATTTATCTTTTATATTTTAATATAAAACTTTTTCTTTCAAATTAATGAAAAAATATATATAAAAAAATATAAATACTAAAAAAAAATTATTACAACGAATAAGAATATTAAAGAATTGGAGAGATAAATAAAAATAAAAAAATCAAATTAGAATTAGAAGATATTTTATAAAATAATAATTATGATTAAAATAATAATAAGATTATTAATTTTTATGAAATATAATATTGATTTCGTGATTTGAATTCAATTAATTCAAAAAATATTAGAATTAATTGTATATTTATATAAATAATTTTATCATTTAATTTTGATTATTTTATCATTTAAGTTTCATTAATTCAAAATATATATCATTGTTTGTTTTTTAAAATAAATAATAAACAGATTTAAATATTTTTTTTTATCTTTTATATTAATTTTGTAACTATAAACAATAATTTTATAATATTATATATAAATAAATGTATAAATAACTGCTTTCATAACAATTATAAATATTTTATAAAATATTTGTTTCTTAAATTATTAATTTTTTATTATGTATTTTATTATGTATTATTATGTATTTTTTTATTATGTATTATGTATTTTATTTGATAAATGTAGTATAATATATTTATATTATATATTTCACTTTAGCATATTAATTGTAATTAATTAAAATTATTTAAACATAAAAATATTTTAATATTTATAAATGACAATTTTACAAATATTTGTCATTATTTTAATTACCATCAAATATATAAAAAAAATTAATAATTATATTTTTATAAAAATATTTTCATTATTTTTTGTGAAAATATTTTAATCAAATTATTAATTACTATTATATAATTATTATATTCTGAATATTGCTATTTATCTTTTATTATAAAACATTTAAATTATTAATATGAAAAATATAATATTCAAATAATTGATATTATAAAAAATAATTCATATTAATAATCTTTTTAAGTACCAAAATGATATTATTTATTAAAGATATAAAATTTTTTTTATATAATAATAAACTTATTATAAAAATAAATTAATATATTTTTGTAAATCTATGAAATTTTTCAAAATTTTAAGTTAATATTTTTTAAGTTATTTTAAATTATTTATTTTTTAATATTTACAAGTCATCAAAGAAATCACATAATCACTTAAAAGTTAATTAATTTCAATATTTAACCTTTATTAAAAGAAGTAATTTATATTTAAATATAAATATAATTAATAAAAATTAATAAAAATTTCATTAATAAAAATGAAATATTAAAAGTAACTAAAAGATAATAACTAAATTAGTTATAATTTCTATAATAAAGAGCTTATTCATGAAAAATTATAAAAAATTTTTGCTATTTTTGAAATATAAAATATAAAAATATAAGAAAAATTACTTTATGTGAAAAAATGGAATTCTTTATAAGTTTAACATTACACTAACAAAATATGGTACTAATTTTCTATTGAAATGTTTAAAAGAATATTGTTTAATAAATATTTAATTTAATAAATCTTTATTTTCTTCAATATATATGTATACACATACATATATATGTTTATTATATATGTAGATATTATATATATATATCTTTTAATAATATTCTACAATAATTCTACAATAAATTCTTTTATAATTCTTTAATATTTTTTTAATAATTTTTTTCTAATAATTTTTTTTTAATATTTCTTTCAATAATCGTTTAATAGTATAATGTTATATTAAAATAATATGATACAGAATTGTTTTACCTTATATCTTATGTAATTTATAATTGTATAATTTAATTGTATATCTTTATTAATTTCTTGTAAACACTCCGATATTTATATATGTATACGTTTATTGCAATTATATTAATTTAAATTTTTCTATCTTTTTTAACACAAAAATATTAGAATCTAATCACAACATTCAACTACAACGTACAAAGCTAATAATGGCACTCAGAAAAGCCACATGAGTTAAATACTTTCTTCTATTGTTTATTGACATGCGATAGTATAAAATTTTGTGTGAGATATGATATTTCCAAACAATGTGCATGTTTATTATTATGAATATATTAAATTTAAAATTATAAGCAAATTTATATTGTTTCAATCAAATATATCTTTTAAATTTTTTGAAATTATAAACTATAAGGTTTTCATAAAAAATTATAAAAATATATTAATACAAAAAATATCCTATATTTTTTACTTAGAAAAATATATCATTAATTACAATACACATATATATATATATATATATATATATATATATATATATATGTTATATATATATGTTATATATGTTATATATATATATATATATATATATATATATATTCATTTATGACAGTTTGTTATAAATACGTTATGTGAAAAGTACGATAATATATATACGATATACGGTATATATGATAATATATATGATAATCAATGTAAATTAATATAGTTTTTATGTATTTAAAAATATTTATATATTATTATATTTTATATATAGTATAATATTTAACATAAGTATCAGCATATTATAAAAATAATAATTAGCATATTATAAAATAATAATAATTAATAGAAAGAATAGAAATAAGAAATAAGATTTAATATATTTATATTAGTAATTTAAAATGACTTATTTTCAAATGACTTAACTTATTATCGTTAATGTAGCTAATCCAATGAATAACATATATATAATTAATCTTAATTAGAAATACTAAAAATTATCTCTTTTAAAGAGAACATATCCTTTTTTTGTTCCGATCTTTTTTTTTATACTCTTTTTTTATTTTTATTTTTCTTTTTATCTTTTCTTTATTCAACATTCTCTTTTATTAGTTAAAAATATTTATATTTTTATCAATTATTACTTGATTCAATTTTCAAAAAATTGATCTTTAAATTAAGCTCTGCTTTCAAAATGATAAATTTAAAATTTTAGACTTTTACTTACTTATATTAATAATATTACATACTTTTAATAGAAATCGACCTTTATAGATAAAAAAAATTTTGTACTTTTTATGCGGTTGCTAAGATTAACTTCTAACATGGTATTTACATTTTATTAATTCAGAAAATATGAGACTAAAGAATATAATTTTTATTATAATTTTTTTATATTTTTATATTTTTCATTATATAATTATTATTAATTTATACTATAAATTTAAAATTATAATTTTTATTTACATACGTTTTCTGATATTAGGTTATGTTATTATCATTTATAGTGAGGTTTTTTCATTATATTTATTTTTTTTATAAAAAAAATATAAAAAATTTAAGAATGTTTTTAAATCATATATATATGTAATTTTTACATTTATTTTAATTATTTCAATTAAAATAATTATTTAATTATTTCAATTTTGAAATCAGTAAATAAAAAAATAAATTTAAATTATCATTAGCTATAATATATATTTTTATATATTACAATTGTGTATTATATGTAAGTTAATGAAATTATTTACATTTTGAATATTTGTATTATGTTTTCTAGATATAATATATGTCATAAATTGATATTTCTTGGTTAAAGAGTTTTAGAAATTATATTTCTCAGACATCTCTCTATTAACATTATTAAACTTCTGTGAAATTGTACAATAAAATTTTTGTTACATTCTTAAATATTTATATATTTATATAAAGTTATAGATATACGTAATCTATATTGAACTCTTTATTGTATTTAATAGCTAATAAATTTATTAAGTTTAATAATAACTTGAATATTATTTATCTTTGTCAAATTAGAATTTTTTTATTTATATTGTAGGAAAGAATCTCTTTTTGTTGTTATAAAAGGTTAGAATATAATGTTTTGTATATAAATAATTAATATAAGATTTCAAATAAAAATTTCAAATAAATCCAATAATAATTTATATCATATAATAATAAGTAATAAAGACGTTTATTATTAAAAATTGAATAATTGCATTTAATATTACTTCTAATATTTTTCTTAATGATTATATCTAACATTAAAATTTAAGTTTAACAAAACACATTTGTTTTATTCCTAAAATATATTTTTAAATTTAAATAGATGAAATCATAGTTTTGATAATTTTGTTTAGTTTTAATAATTGTTTTCTAACTTTCTATAGACTTTTATTTATTTATAAATTATAGCTCTTTGCAGTTCTAAAAGAATTTTTGCAGTATATTAGATTTTTTTTTGAGAAAAATGTTATTAAAATTTAGAAATTTGTTATTTTATTATCTATAAATCTATAATTGCTTCATTTTTTGAACCAATTATAAAACATTTGATACATAGAAAAGAATATAATTTTACCAATAATTTTCAATTTCATATACATAATTTTTTATTAAAATCAAATTAAAATCAAGATATATATAACAGAAATATTGTATTATAATATATACTATTCTAAATAATTTTTTTAAAATTGTTAAACATTTTTTTTGTTTTTTTACAATAAGAATAATTTTATATAATATTTTTAGCAATAATAGATTTTATTTTCTTTGTGGTGTCCTTTTTTAAACTCTTGTTATCTAAACTCAATAAATAACATATTTTGGCTGATATTTTATATTTATTTTATGTTTTTTTGTTCTTATTAATTATTTCTTAAATTTCTTAAATTTTATTCCTGCTAATTTTCCTTTTTTTTCTTTCGTTTTTGATTTGATTTTTTTTAGTTTGATTTTAATCAAAACTTTTAATTTATTATTTAATATTAATTTATGATTTATTATTATAATTAAATATATTTATATTTTAATTAATAGATTAAAAATATTAATATATAGTTATAATATATCAAAATATCAAAATATATAAATTGTATATAAAATATTGTATATATCTGAAATATATTTAAAAAATAAATCAAACATAAACATAATATAAAATTTTATATTTGAAACCTGTCTCTTTTTCATTCTCATTTCATCTCTAAAAATTTTTTTATTATATATGTTGAAATATTTTTGGATATTTTTTTTTCATATTTGTAAATGACTTATATATTAAATTTTTTAAATAAATAAGAAAATATATTTTTTAAAATTTCTAATCTAATTTCCAATTAAAACAATATATATATTATATTATATTACATTATAACAGGTTTTATTAATAAAATGAATATTTATATTTTCTTCTTCTTTATTTTTACATATGAAATAGTTATATAAGTGACAAACGATAAAAAATAGTAAATACAATGATTTATAATTGATATAATAATGATATTCTTATTCTATGTTCTTATATATTCCTATAATTCCTAATTTTATTTCTTATAGAAGTGTTTGAAACAAAAGTACTCATCTATTATGCATATTACATAAAATTTAATGTTTTATTACTATAATCTAGTAAAAAAAATTATGTGATTTTTATGATAATTTATATGTATTAAAAGATATAAAAAACCGAATATCATATCATGTATATATAATTATTTTACGTAATAAATTTTTCATAAAATTTACATTAAAAAATTTTAATTTAAATTTATATTTAAATAAATTAACATTTTTTTATTTAAAAATAGATCAATGCATACTTATAGAAAATAGTATACTATATCGGTTGATATAATAAGAATTATATAATTTCAAAGAAAAAAAATTAAATCTCATATGAAAAAAAAATGTATCCCACAATTTAGAATATCGATTTAATATTTTATCTGAAACATATTTAATTAATATTAAAATTAAACAAGATTTAACGATGTAGATCAAAATGTTAAGTGATCTATGAATAATAACAGATTTTTATTAGCATAGTACATGTGATAGATGATAATTTGCATATAAACAGTACAGAATATATATATATATATATGCTATGTTTTAATATAAATATCTTTTAAGATTAAAGAAAAACTTACGAATCGTCAATTTTAACAATATTTGATCCAAACAGCAAAAAAGCAGATAACAGACCACCAATGTTGTAAAAATAGCGGTTTATTATCTATTATTTTAAAATCTACTTATAAAATTTAATGTTTAAAGCTGTAACTGATTATAATGCATTAAAGACTATGTTTACTAAAAAAGATTTATTGCTTTAAATTGGAAGATGTTTGAAAGAAACTTATCTGAAAATTACCTTTGAAATCAAACAGATTAAAATTAAAAATATAATGAAGACATATACATATTAAGTCTCTTGCGGGTAATATTAAAGCTCATATTGATATTACAGAAGTCAATTGAATCATTATTGCATTATTACGGCACTCATTATACGACATAACTGTAAAATGAACAATTATTAGAAATAAATTAGATAAAAGTTTATTTAACGTTTCATTATTAAAACATTGCCCGATATGATTTATTTGTTCAAAACTTGCCATGAGAATTATTAGCAATTGGGGAAATTAGAATTTTTGTCAAAAATATTCTACACATTTTGTATAACATAAAATAATGCGGTATATGTATGTGTGTATATATATATTAAGAGTTCATAGAATATGTAGCGGAAGTAACTATAATTTTCTTAAGTTGTAATAGTGACATAAATGGATGAGGTATCAGTTTACCTGAAATCATAACGATCGATTAAAAAGTGACCGTTTGAGATGTCAACTTGAGTATTTTATCCAAGACTAAGATATCTTGATTTAGCAAGCAGCTATCTCTTATCTCTTTTGAAGAAAAGAAGAGCCTCTGCAAACAATCTTGTCGGGTTGCCAGCTCACTCGAACGGAATTTTATTGATCCATTATCTAAAGAAATAAAAATACTTTTAAATCTAATAGATTTACTGATTCAAGCTTTATTGATTCAAAAAATAATCCTAAAATTTAATTAATTTAAAAAATCCTAAAAATCTTATAAAATGGATATAACAGTTGAAGCTATTCAGAATATATTTAAAGGATATACCAATCAAAATTTTCTCATCTCTAAAAATAAAAAGATAAAAAGATAAAAAGAGAGCAGGAATTACAAAAAACGATGATATACAGATTAATAATATTTTTAACAAGAAAGCATTATTGAAGAATATACAAAAATGTATAGTTGAATGATCAGTTTAGAAAGAATTGAAGAATTAAGAAAACATTCCTGTCTATGATAATTAATAGAAACCAAATCTCAGATGGAATCAGAAAAATCTATTATTAAAATATTGGTATAGGCAAAATATTGATCAATCTATCTATATATAAAATAGAGAATGAGACAATTCTGACAAATTCATATAATAATGACGATTGGATCCAGATCGAAATGGAAATAATAGATCTTCGATCAATTATCGAAAATCTATGGAAACCGATAGATATAGAAATTGATAAAATTTACCTGAAATTTATGTTTTGGCCAAATCCTGATGACATGAATACTATTAATTAAAAACAATCCCTGCACATTGCACATTCCAAGAATACTCAACTGTTTATGTAAGAAATTATATATCTTAAAAGCAAAAATAGTTGTAAAAAAGATGGAATAAAAAGAATTGAGGATTATAAACCAATAACAATAACGGTGAAGACTTTCCATAAAATATGTATAATTGGCTACATGCTTATTGAACATGATTTAGATAATATTTCTATCTAAAGATGAAAAGACAAGAAATATACTTAAATTAACAAATATAATATTTTAAATTTTTATATCCATGAAATATATAATTTATATTTAATATATATATATAATATATAATAATATTTAATATATATATTAAAGCATTAAAGCGTTTGATTCGAGCTTGCACAATATCAAAGAGACATTTAAAATCATAAAATTGCCCATACTAAGAATTGAATACAATAAATACGTACGAATGTGGTTTGATAATTCTATGTGGATCAAATACAATACAATTCAAATTGTGGAAAGTCTCAGGCAAGGAGATCAATTGTTATCCATAATTTTTAACATAATTTTCAATCTTAAGATTTTTGTCTTCTGATACTGGAATTAATAAATAACAAATTGTCAAATTTAAATTTGATTTATGAAAATATATTTAAATTAAAGTCATTTTCATGATTATCTGTTATATGTAAATATAGATGTGCACACAAAAAAATTATGAGTAGACAGAAAAAATTGGAGAAAATTTATTTGAAATTCGAAACAGCCATCATTGAGCAGAAAAAACGAATGTAAATATTTTAGTGTTCTATGTACACTAGAAGATCAAATAATGATTTATTTGAAAATCTAGAGATGGATAAACTTATGAAAGTATCATGAAGCTATAATAGTTTAGCTATAATATAATAATTCGCCTTGAAATTAATGATTTTATCGAGAATGCACTACGTAGAAAATATAATGTAATATAATAGAAAATATAATTAAGTAGACTGATAAAGATTAATAGATAGTGGAAAAATAGTTTAGTCTTTTATACGTATCTAATGCTTATTTCCATGTGAACTTTAATACTGGAGATCTTTAATATTCTTTATGAAATGTCCTCAAAGAATAGGTTTGAAAAATTTAAGAAAATTCAAAGATATTTACTTAAGATATTTACTTATCCGAATAAAATAATAATAAATTTTATTTAAATTTAAATTTGTAATTTATATATTAAACAATGAAATTAAAATTTTTTGAAATCATATTCTCATTGAATGCCTAATGAGTAACTGTTTTCTTTGACAAAATTTATGATAGCACATTATTCCATATGTTTTTGAAAATAAAGGAAATACCCGTAAAAAGCACATTCATTTGTTTCATATCATATCATTATTTCTTAATAGAAAAATATTTATTCTAAGCAACAGTTTCTTTCAAGTAATCATTCTGTATATTGTTAAAAATTTTATATCATATTATTAGCAATAAAGTTTGTTCCATTAGTTATAAATCAATAATATAAATTATATTATAAAATTAATTTTATTTTTTTTATTAGTATAATATTAGTTTTAATTTTATTGTTTATTATTATTATAGTATAGCTTGAAAATATAATAATTTTTTTATATTAAATTTTGTATATATATATAATGATATATAAAAAAAGAAAAACAGTCTATAATAAAACTATTATGATATGAAAAAATACAAACGCTGAAAAATGCAATGAAAAAGCATTGAAAGATTACTTCATCTATACAAATCAAATATATTGCTTCAACAAAAATAATTAGAATTATGAACGGAAAACAAACTTTGGAAAAGATATTCTCTCATCACCAGGAAAGAAATATAGAAAAAGATTTTTATTATTCAAATAAACGAAACATCAGTAAATATATCCGAGTATAATAAAGTCACATAAAGTCATATATAATAAAGTCAATTGTCGTATTGGAAGGTGGTTTCGAAGGATGGGCCTTCGCGGGATTGCATTGCAGCGCGTGGGGGTGAAGACCTTTGAGATCGCTTCCAGATGATTCATCACAAATGTGCAAATATGACTTGCAAAGTGGCCGTTGCTGAGGCATTTTGTTTAAATTAAAATCTGGAAAGCATTACGAAAACCATGCCTGCTCAGAAATTATTGTTATGATTATTGGCAGATATTCGAACTGTTAACAACAAAGGCCAGACCCAATCACTTCACAAGCCCAGGTCTTAACATGCCACACGCCTTGAAATCGCTAACAAGTTCAACACTATAATGCATACTAATAACGCTTTAACTCTGCTATGTTTAATGTCCTTATAATGCCAACTTACTATTTAGATGAGATGAAGTATCTTAATCCACTTCTCCTTGATTGCTTGGATCCGATGATGATCCACTGTCATCATGTATAGACAGGATGCAGCTTTGCCGTTTGTCGCTTGATAGTTTTTGCTGCTGGTAGTTTTTATAACCACGTGCGGGATACCGTCTGTTCCAAGGTGAAGCTGCATCATTTTACCCATGCGTCATTGTAGAAGTGGGAAGTTTTCTTTTTGTGTTATTACTAAGTCGTTTTCTTTTAGGGTGCCCATCGATTTGTGCCATTTATTTCTTTGCTGCAACTGTTGTAAATATTCTTTGCTCCAGCGCTGCCAAAAATGTTGGAACATTTACTGAATTAGTTGATATCGGTCGAGGCGGTTGATTTTGATCTCTCGCAAATTGTTATCGGTATCGCGATCAACGCGATCAGGAAATGACCTGATCAGTCAAAGAATTCAGGTCGTCTGGATCGGATGATAAAGAAGTGATAGGTCAGGAGTTTAAGCAAGACTCTATTTGTACTAGCAGAGTGTATAGCTTTTCGAATGTCATTTTCTATTCGACAATGATACGTCGCAGATGTTTGATGACTTTCTCATTCAATTTCACATTCTCCCATAACCCACCAAAATATGGCGCGTGCAGAGGATTCAGACGTCATTTTATATTATATCTTAATGTATCCGATACCTTTGTATTGTACTCTTTACTCTTCAAAAACACGTTTAATTCGTGACGCCCATTTCGTGCGCCTATAAAATTTGTTCCGTTATCTGAAAATTTCCTGTATAATCTAAAATAATATAGCTCTGCGAGCTATAAACCTATGCAAAGAATTTAAAAAGTCCTCAATGAAGAGATCCGTGACTAGCTCTAGATGTATAGCTTTCGTAACGAAGCATACGAAAATGCATAAATATGATTTTACTATAATCTTACTACAGATTCTCTTACGCAAATGGATTTGCGTAGTCAAAATCGCAGATAGAAAACGGCTTAGTCGGCGTTACTCGAGCCATAGGCAGCTGATCTATTACGCATTCTAAAGTTCTTTCCTTAAAACACTTTATGCATTTTTATATGATGTTTCTTATCGAGGATTTTTGCAGACTATAAGCCAATAATGTTCTCGCAATGACGCTATTGTTTGTTGACATCTCACATGTAACAATCTAATGTGCTCATTCCTTATTATAATTTCTATAAATGGGTGTTTAGGGGAAAGTACAGAATGTCTTTTCTGGAAGTGCACGGATGCATTTCGCAATCTATTATCCACTCTTATAATTCCATCTTCATCTAAAAATATACATAAAGAAAGCAATTTGCTGGATTTTGATAATGGCTTGTCTGTTTTTAGACACAATAACTTCGCTGAAAAGACTTTCTTCTGAGATGTTCTTTAGTATTTTATGTACTTATATCAATTCGGTAGTAGTTAAATTTCCAAGTTCTCTCATTTTCGAATATCTATTGTGCGTCTTTATTTGCAAATTTCTAATGAATTTTATGTAGTAAACCGTAGTTCGAAGCAGACATGTGTAATCAGAGTACCTCTGCAGTAAACTATTTTCGTGCCTACAGCCTCAAGGCAATTTTTACCACTCTTTCCTCTGATACATCGGTTATCGGTTTATTCGCTGAAACTGGCCACTCATTAGCATTTGCTACTAACCAAGGGTCCTGACTATCACAGGAGATTGTTTTGTAAGGATTTGGGACTCGCACCGCGGGATATAAAATTGGCCGGATTATTACGTGATATTACGTGACATAATATCCGATAATGCGCTTTATATTTCTAGCAACCTATTAGCTATAAATGTTTTCCATTTGCTAGATGAATCATTTATCCACGCGAGCACGATGGTAGAATCTGTCCAATAATATTCGCGAATAGTATCTAAAGTGAATGTAGCTTTAATTTTTGATATCAATTGTTAAATTAATTGAAAATAATAATGCACCAAAGTTCTAATCGCGAAAAAAAAAACTGATTTAAGAGGAGCATTCTGGATTTCGCGCAAAGTAACCGTGTCTCTCATTTACCTGCTCCTATCAGCGAGCGCAGGTAAACGCATGCTACATAAGCTTTTTCATCGAAGAAATCTGTACCTTCTATTCTGTGTCCTTTGCTAAAGCACGGTGTAATATTTTGAGGACCTCCAATTGCTCTAAATCCGATCGAAACAGCATCCAATCGGAGTAGATTTGTTGAAGAATTGATTCGTCCCAACCTAATTGGAGTTAGACATTGCATCAAAATCTTTGCCTGAGTAATTATGGGTTTTACTTATCCTAACGGATCGTAAATTTGCGCTATTTGGGATAATATCGTTCTTTTGGTCACTCACGAATGTGTGGCTAAGATGACAAAATCGAAGCGCATCATCGATAGTCGACTATAATAAATCCAGTGTCTTAGGATCCTTTTCGGCCACTATTTCTACCTGAGAAATAATGCTGTGAAAGTTAGCTATAACTGTTGGAAGCTTATTTTCGCAGAGGAAATTTCTGCTAAAATCTCCGAAATCTCTCATCGTCGAAGCTTTTAAATAGTGTCGGCTTCCGTTAGTAGATTATCGACATGGAAATCTTTTTATAATTTGGTTGCTCTTTGGAAAGAATTTAATGCATCGGATTTTTATCTCTCATAGTACTCGTGTAACTAAAAATGCAGACACGGTGCCATATGTAACTATATTTAATTCATACTGGCGCATTGTGGTTCGATCTCCACAAAATATATTGGAATTTGCGATTCTCGACTCTAACCAATATTTGACGACATTTTTTCTATATTTGCTGACATTGCATATTTATGTTGGCGAAATCGAAGTAAGATAGAGAATAAATCGTTCTGAACAATCGGTCCTATTTGAGTATCATTCAGCGATAAGTCCGACGAGGTTTTTACTGATCCATCGAACATGACACGAACCTTCGTGCTACTAATCTTGGAGATGACGTGATGGAGCAGGTAATGTGAAACCTTCTTCATTAAGGGACTGTTAATCGAGTCATGTGCCTTAATCTTTCATATTTTGTCCTGATATTGCTCTTACAATTTCGCTTGCCGGAATAATTTTCTCTCAAGTGAATATAGTCGTTTTTCTGCCTGTTTGCGCGACTCACCTAATTGAAATGTATTATTTCGAAATGATATACTAACTATATAACGTCTATCTGTTGTCCGTCTGTTACGTGTTTTCCGAAAAGTGAGTTTTACAATAATCCTTTTCTTGTATGGATATCTCCTCCATTTCCCAAAATTTGGCAAACTCTTTATCTAAATCATTGTTTCTAGTGACATCTGATGTGTTTCAGAATCTCGGTTATGCCACGTGAAAATACCGCTGAACACTCAATCGAGTTTAGTCTTTTGCCACAATATTCGAGGACTTGCCTGGTGTAATAATTATATAACCTATATATAACAATTCCCAGAATGTTCCTGCCCCGATAAGCATATTTATTTTTCTACACTCATTGAATTGAGGATCGGTTAATGATCAGCTAATATGATGGTATTTCTGAATTCCTTCGCTATTGAGAAATTTGCATCCATAGTAATTTTATCTATGGCAAAAGATGCTGGCGTTAAAATCATTATATCCGGAAGAGATATTAACTGTTTCTTTTGATATCGAATTAATTAAGCCTCCGATGCTCGAAATATTCAATATCATTTATATTATATAGCTTCTTAGATATCTCCTACGTAATAAAATTGCATTGAGAGCCTGAATCTAGTAGAATTGTGTTTTACCTCGACTGTCCTTTACGAAAACGACCGTTGTTGACAATACATATTTCTTGGATGAGGAATGGCTCGCAACATTTGTGACGCAAGATAAGATTAATGGAATATCATCTCTTGTTAAATTATTCTTTTGTGATTCAATCATTTTCCGTCGAAGAAGTTCTAAGTTTTTTTTATCTTAATATTGATTCGAAGTAATGCTTGCGTTCGCATATCTTACAAACCCATCGCGTACACATCTTCACGCGATGTCCAGATTGTAAATTATTGAAACAAATTCTCGCCTGGTGTATATTTTTTCGTTTATGCTCAACTCATTAAAGTTGCTAAACTCTTATTGTAATAAAAAGTGATTGTCCGGACAAGCTGGATACGCGGAAGAACCATTAATTACGTGCGCTGATTAGCGCATTGGAGGATTTGACGTTGCTGTTGATTAATCATTAGATGTTGATTATCCGCTAGAAAACTCTTTAAATATGTAGCTCGTGTTTCTAAGAATTGATAGAAATCTTTGAACGCAGGATTGCGCTCGTTTAAAGTTAAGGCTCGCTCTTGCTATTCGTCTAACATTATTGAATCTAATTTTCTCGTCAGAATTATTAAAATCATGGTATCCCATAAGAATACTTTATCCAATTTCTCCAGCACGCGAAGATGATTTTTTACATCATCAATGAACTCTTTTAGAGCAATAGAAAATCTATTTTTAATGGCTGGCAGGTAGAAGTGCATCCGCATAGTAAACTGAAAGGTTCACGATTTTCTTATATCGGTTTTGTAAATTCTTCCAAGCCACCCTGTAATTTGCTTGGGATATTGCTAAAGATTGGATTGTCCTTTAACGACCACGTCTGCAAATAATGGAATTTTTACAAGTCCGATAAAGATTCATTATTTTGAATTAATGACACAAATGTGTCTCTTAACTTATGCAATCCTTGGCAGATTCGTCAAAAATTGATAGATTTATTTGGGATAAAATTGCCTCAGATTGCTGCTGGGTACGGGAGAGCGGCGTGACTGATCCTAATGAAGAGACACTCTTTTCTGTTTTTTGCACGTGTGTCTTCTATAAAATCTTCTGTAGACATTATATTGAAATACTTGTTCTCAAATTCGACAAGATGAGCTGTGTGTGATGATTCTGACTCGGTTTCTTCAAAAATTTCTTTTATGCTTCTTTGAACATGTATGTACGTAAATATATACTTATTTGCAATTATTTAATAAAAAAAAAACAATTTTATGAAAAAGTTGCATATATATCATCAAATGTTACTAACAAATTCAAAAAAAGAAAATATGATAAATTACAGAAAACAATGTACGATAAATATAGTTTACATAAAAAAATATGAATTCGCAGAATTAATAGTTCAAAATAATTGACAAAAAATATATAATAAATCAATATAATAGATCAATTATTAAAATTTTATGGATATATTATATAAATATGAATATGTATATGAATTAAACTCTATTGAATTAATTGAAAGCATTAAAAAAAAATATGAAATAAAAAAAATATTGATATTAACATTGATTGAATAGCAATCCTTTATGCAAGAAATAACATAAAAAACATAGATAACATTCATATATTTTGAAAAAAAAAATTTTATTGAAATGTTTCATTATATGCTTTCATTATAATCATAAAACCTATTTAATGTTTAATTGTTTCGAAAAATTTTAAGGAAAAAAAAAAAATATTCAAGATATATATTTTAATACGAGAAAAGAAAAATTTTATAGTAAAAATATATTTTAAAAATAGTAGGAAAAAAAAGTAGAAAAACAAAATAATATATGTTACTGAATGTTACAATTATATTACAATCATATAAAAAAAAGGCAGATATGATAAAGTTTACAGAAAACAATGTTCCACGTCCGTGGAATATGAGAAGATATAATTACAGAACTAATAGCTCAAAATAAATTGATTGATAAATTAATTATTAAAAAATTATTATGAAAAAATTAATTATTAAAAAATTATTGAACAAATGGCACAGGATGATGCTGTAAGGACAACACCATTTTTGAGAGAAAAATTTGATAACCATTTGCTTTGATAATCATTTAGAAACAATTCGGCGTAGCTGGAGTGTCATTATGGTCCTGGGCTCTGAGACATTTCCAGCTATACTAGTCTCAATCAGCATTATCCTAAATAAAATAATTACTACAAATACATACGGAATAACTTCCTGGGAAAACAATGTGACACATTCCCTCTTAGATTTATTCTAAGGAATCTTTTTTGGATTGATATCAATCAAAGGAGGCCGGTTCGCAGCATTCTTGGAGATTTGTATATCCCACCGAAGATCCATAAGCTCACGAAATGAACATGGAAGAGGCTTTAGAGGGGATATCAGTCTTTGGGAGAATCTCTAAAAATCAGAATTATTAAAACAACGAGAATTACCAAAATAACAAGAACTACCAGAACTTTCAGAACTCTTCAAACTTAGAATCTTTTCTGAATTTTTAACTTCGAACTTTAATAATAGCGTGAGACTGTCATTGGCATATAGACTTTATCTTTGATTGTCTTGCTAATCGAACTTGTCAACAACAAACTTTGTAATAATTATTTTTATATACCATAACTCCAGGAAAGGGTTGGAGTTAACAATACAAATTATTTAGATATTATGAAGAAAGTGGACAAATTAATAGTAGAAGATAAAAATTAATTCGGCAAAAGAAAATACGAAAAAGATGAAATAATCGATTTGTGAATTTCAGAAATGATATAATTTATCAAATGAATTTTGCCTTATAAAATTGAGAAAATAACGAAAGAAATAAAGAAATATCTCTTAACAATATTAAAATGTACATTGCTCTAAGCATAATAAGATAATAACATAATAAGATTTTTAGAAAATAACATGGAAAAAAAGATTTTTATTTTATAGTAAATAGAAAATAATTGAAAATTATTCAGAATGCAATTACAATGTCATGGAATCCAAAAAGAAAAGCTAAATTCACGCATGTGAATATCCTTGAAGAGTAATAAAAAAAAAAAATAATAAATAAAGATTATTGCTTAAATAAAGATCATCGAGCTACAATTTCAAATTTAAATAAATTTATTAATTAAATTTTCAATCGAGATACTTTATTGTTTTTCAAAATTCATATAGGATAATTGTATTTGGTATTTAAAAATATTGATATTTCATAATTTTCAATATATTAAATTTCTGACATATTAAATATTTTTCTTAGAATTATAAAATATATCTTCACTGTTATTCTTTTAAATTCCAATATCAATATTTATAAATTTATAATTCATATCTACCAAAGCTAATAAAATAATAAAAAATGATTTCTTATAATTAATCAAACTGAATCAATTACAAGAAATTACAAAAATAAAAAATTTGATTTAAATAAATCAAACTTTTCGATAAAATATTAATAATCATATTTCTTCTCTGTGTCATTCCAAAGCATTTAAAAATTTTTAATTTTCCAAAATTCATCAACTATTGCAAACCATTTTTCTAATATGCACATATATAATTACATTGCAAATCTCAATAAATAGAAAAATAATGTGATTTAATTAGTAAGAACCATCAATTGCTAAGAGTCTAAAAAATAGCATACATATTAGTTAAATTAGTAAAGTATTTATAATAAAAATTAATGCCATTTAATCTTTTCAGTTAAAAATTGCAAGAAGCAATGTATCGTTTTATAAGATTCTTTTCACTAAAAAAAAAAGAGAAAACACGAGAAATGGTCAAGCAGCACATAAAATTAAGAAATGGAAATAAAATTTTTTATTTCGTTTTTCAAAAAAAGAAAAGACTATTTCTATGCAAAAAGAGAACTAATTCTATGTAATGAAGAATTTCAGTAATTAATAATTTAATTAATTGGATGTCAATATAGAAGACAGTGTGAATTAATAAGAATGCAAAAATCTATCCTAAAATGAATAACATTTTAGAAACATTCCAGAGAAAGATTAAAAAAAGAATAAAAAGTGTGTCAGTAATTGTCTTAAGAAAGAACAACAGGATGATGTAGAATTTTTTTTTGCAATATACATAATATGCTTTCTTCTCATTGTATAAGAAATTTTGATTAATCTCTAGAAAATATTTAAAAAAAAAATGTATAATAAATATACATAGAAAGATAAACATAGTAAACACTATTACTACAATGTTACTACAATAACTGTGCAGTAAATACATATATAATACCATCATAAAAAAATGTGTAAAGAAAAAAAAATAAAATGAAAACATTTGATACGAACATAGATTAGTAGATCAATTGACTAACAATTGATTTCCATGCTAATAACAATAATCTAACCTGAAAGATTTTCTATATTTTGAATACAGAAGAAAGACTCAAAATGATAAATTATATTTCATAAGAATGATGGAGAAAGATAGAAAGTTTGCGCATGTTCTAATCGAAAAGCGAAAAATAATAGACAAGAATTTGGATACTACTAGACTACGTGCACGCATAAATATAATCTTCACATTAGTTTCAAAAAATATCATATGAAATAAGATAAAATAATTTTTCTTTGAAGAATTAAATCATACTATTTTTGGTTCTTTATATATATAAATGAAGAAATGCTGCAAAAATAATCAAAATCATTGTAAAATATAAAATTATATTTTCAAAAATAAAAAAATATTATTGAATTACTTAGTAATGTCTTATTTAGATGATGATTTCTCTCATATAATTTAATTTGAATCTAAAAATAGAAATTATGATATTTATAATGTTAAAATATTATATGATGTAAAAAGTAATTTTATATATTTTGAATCGTTTGTATTAAATATTAAATTTAAATTTAAAATAAATATTAAATTTAAATTTTTCATTTGAAAATTATAGATAAATGAAAAAAAAAATGAAATTGTATTTTTATATTTTTATTTTTATTTCTTTCCATTAACTTATTTCTTTATGAAAGAAATGAAAAAGTTTTTTTTACATAAGAATTGTTACTTAATACCAATTTCTCAATTCAAAGTTATCTCAAGATATGTCAAATCATTGAATTTATCTTGAAATTGCTTACAAAGTTATATGATCAAAAATACATAATGTCATTTAAAGAAAACCGAAAATTTTTTATTGAAGTGAATTTTTTCGCATCAAATTCCTAATGATGCAATTTATAGATCATTGAAAACTGATTAATTTTTATACGAAACATTTTTTTGTCAGACTATTAAAAGTGTTTCAAAAATTGTAAGAATTAAATTTTAGACCTATCCTAAATATAATTTAATGTAAATGAATGCTAAAAATAGAAATTGTAATATTCATCTATTTTATAATTATTTTCTTGACAAAAAATTATTCATTAATTTTATAAAATTGACTGAAATTTCTGCAGATATTAATATTCAAATATTTATCGTATAATTTAACATTTATTTAATTATTTAATTAAAAATTCTATAATAAATGGCGAAATTTTATTTGTATTTCTAACTTTTATTTTTAAATGGCAATTTTGATTATTCACAATATAAGCAATATAGGCAAGCATTTATGAAAAATAATAATCATGATTCTTTCGCCCACCCTGAGAAATCCCTTTCATCGAGGAAGGGATTCAGACATCTCAGATTTTCGCTAGATCGCGCCAATCCCTTCCCTGAATTCAGGTCCACGATTTCTCTCGTGAACGTATGTGCTTGAAACGCTAGAATGGCGCTCTCCGCGATATCTCGGCTCTAGTGAGAGGGTGACTCGAGAAATTGCGCAATTTTCGCCCACGAAGTCGTGCACGAATTGCACGACAGAATCTCAAACAATAAACAATAATTCTTATCAAACGCGCGTAATTCGAATATCTGTGGAAAGCCTCGAATTCTAAGTTTCGTTTCGTTGTTACGGTTACACAAATTGAGACCCGTCCTTTGAGTAGTTCCTACTGGCTGTGTACGGAGAATTCACCATGATCTTATCACAGCCAATAGGAATCATCCCATCAAAGATGCGTATCTTGTAAAGTGGATGGCCGTATCCCTCGCGCAGGATTTTCTTCGGAGAGAACATGGCGCTAATTATCTCGAGAATTAGCCAGTATTTGCACCACGTGATTAGCGACGAACGTTTTTCAGCAGTTTGGATAACTTCTTATCCACGCGAGGATGATGGTGGAGTCAGTTCAGTATGTTTCATTCTCGAATCTAATGCGAGAGAATGTATGTACCTTCCACATCAATTCCGACAATAGTAAGGCTTCACACAACTCGAGGCAAGCTAATTCATTTTGAGGGGAACGACGCGTGACTTTGCACAAAGCAAACGAACCACGACTTCCGAAATGTCGACAACTCGTAGCTATACGCTATTGTCCAACTCGCACCGAGGAATATATTTCAGGGATTTGAGATCGACTAGATAATCCCTGAATTCAATGTAAATACTTTGGGGCACTGATTCGTCCCACCCTCAGTTGCCAGAGTGCTGGCATAGTTTCGCGAGGAGAACTATGAGATCCACCAACCCAAAAGGATCGAAATTCTCGCAGTTTCTGAAAGGATGGTTCATGGTTAATGGGTCATTTAACTCGATAATTAGGTGACCTGACGTTGATTCTCAGCATAGATCAAGTGTACGAGGATCCTTCTCGGGTTGGGGGCTCACGACTATGAACTCGCCTCTTGACAATTGAGGGTTCGTTGGCGAGGCCCATTTTCGTAAATTTAAACCCAACGATTGTAGGAGTGTATCTATCTCCCTCTTGATCACAATTGTCTCTTTCACGGTGTTTGCGCCCGTTAAGAGATCATCCACGTAAAAGTTGTGCAGTATCGCTTGACTGGCCAGGATAATTCGCGCTGTTATCCAATCTTATCTGCCGCAAAACGCGCGTGATTAATAAGAAGATAAGAAGCTAACGCGGTGCCATATATCACTGTGTTTTGTTCGTATGTTTCGATGGGTTCTGGAGATGTTTTCCTTCATAATATGTGTTGTAATGACTGTTGATGTTAAACGACTAATATTTGTCGAAACATTTTCTCAATATCCGCGCTTAAGACAATACAATACATGCGGATTAAAATAGATAAAAGATCTTCCTGAACTGTCGGCCCAATTTGCTGCATATCATTGAGAGAAACCCCTGTCGAGGATTTCGCAGAACCATCGAAGACTACTCGTATCTTGGTGATTGTACTAACGGTCTTGACGACAGTGTGATGCGGCAGATAGAAGTTGGAACTTTGAAATAATTAATTATCCGCATATACTTTGGTATATATGGTCATATGGCCCAAGACCAAATATTCCCTTATAAACTGTACATATGTGTAATACCGGCGAATTCGCAAGTTTTCGTTTCGCGGAGTTTTTCCGCCATCCCGCGCAAATCGCCCAGCTCGGACACGTCTTCGGTGAAAAGAATGTTGACAATGTAGCGCCCATTTGAATTCCGTCTCACCATTCTCAAGAACTGATTATCGCATGGATAAGGAACTACCTCTTTGTAAGATATACCCTCCAACTCCCAGAATTTGGATAACTGCTGATTCAACTGCTCGTTGGTAACTACGTTGCAGAGTTGCGATTCTGTGAGTTAACTCGTCTTTATTCGTCCACCGAATACCCATTCCAATTGCGATTTTATAAGGACGAGTAAACCCCTTCCCAATTTATGTTGCTCCATGATGGCCATTATCAATTATGAGATCTACATCGTGCGGAGCAAAATTGAGATCCGCTAAAATGATATGAGATGGAACGCGAATCGTGGAATCTGAGAGTTGGAAGTTGAGTATGCTAGAGGTAGTTCTATCCATTATTAGACATGTCAGAGAGGTACGGAACGCGCTGCATCTGGAAGTTAGTTCGATATGGACTATGCCGCGTATCAGGCCGCTCGTCAGTGACCCCAACACCCGAAATGACCGTTCGAAACGACAGATGGAAGATCGCAAGCGAAGTCTTGATGACGTTCACTTGTGAACCTTGATCCAATAGAGCTCGATATTCATGCTTTCTACCGCTATTGTTCAGAAGATGATCTGTTCAGTATCGTCGTTAGTAGGCGGAACAGGAAGTTTACGGAATCACACTCGCGGACTCAAGTTCTCTGCGTCTGATTGAGCTTCTTCGCCACATGAATTAGAGTGTGATGCTTCTCTTTATATTGTTTGCACAATCCGCTGCTGCGTATCCTGTACGGAGACAGCCTTTAATCTCTTGATCCGAGCAATGCTGCGGTCATTAATCGCGAAGGATTTAAATTGCTCGTATCGTGCGAGTCTGTGATTTAAAGAACATAACGGGTAAACCAAGTTTCCCGCAGTCACCAAGGCGATGGTTCTCGAACGTGATTCGGTGGTTTGCTGGACCTCGAAGCAGTCACGGCACCTGGAATCATTCTAACTAGGGATTTGCATCGTTACTCAATGAAACTCTGCAAATCTTTAAGAGTCTTCCAATGACCTAGTTCGGTCGCGTGCCATCCTCACTCTGCACACATCCGCGGATGCAATTTTATTTCCAATAGGTGAGTAAGTATTCCGTCTCAGCTTGACAGGTTCCCTCGACGATTTCAACGACCTGACATGGATTGAAGAAGTCGTCCACTAGCTATCGCAAGGCCGACGCTGAATCCGATGTCATCGAGGACAGTCCGGATATCCCTCCCATATGATGATCAATCTGTTCGTTTTTCCTCATAACGATCGCGTAATAGCCTCCATGCGATCGCGTAATTATCTTCCGACATCTCCAATGATGTTAGGACTCGAGATACCTCATCCTTCAGAGCGAATATGAGGTAGTGAAACTTCTCGATGTTAGAGAGAGAGTCATTGCAATTAACCATCGATTCAAAGCTATTGCGAAAGAAGACCCACTCACCCCGCTGAAACTAGGCAAGGAAATCGGAGGTAACCAATGGGAAACTGTTGTCTTGATTCGTTCCTGCAAGACCTCGATGAACAACACAGTTCGATTCAGCCATTCCTGGAGAGAGTCAGTCGACTGTCCATGCGCATCATAGAAGATTTTAAACCTTGTCAGGTTTGATTTGAGCCGACCGCGTTTCTCAATTAATCTGCGTAGCTCATCGTTTGTCTGTGCCATGTTTGACTCGAAATGAGATTTGATAAATTCTCGATCCACTAGACGTAGATAGGATTGAAGATAAGTATCGCTGCTCAATTTTTACTGCTGAAACCTGACTGTATACAGGAGTCCGACATCCGTGATCTCGAGTCTTCTCAGTTCATACTCGTTTCATACGTCATCATACTTCTCAGTTCGGAGATCCGGTTCAAAGAACCAAATGTTATTATTGTAGCCGGATTAATGTAGTCGCTGTGAGCCAATACGCGCTGGACTATGTCTTATTAGAGAACTCCTTATCAGTATTTCCCACATATGAATAAAATATCGTGTCTGACGATCGGAGCATGATTCCACACAATTTACTAACTGACTACGATTACTCTGTTCGAAAGTTTGTGCGGTAGTGGTTATTAGCCAGGAAAAAAGTGTCTCAAGTCGACTCTCTTCCTGGCTAATTAGAAGTATCCTAATTCTAAGTGGGGTATGTCGGTGATCAATAATATCATCGGCAGTGCCTGATTCGCAATATGGACCAAGATCGGGGAAATTCCACGTCCGGCAGATGTTTTGCATATAAGCCACGGATGATAACAAGCACGTCCTAATAAACCTAAACAAAGAGCTGATTCTGGCTCCGTTTTTCCATATGTTTTGAAATCAACAAGTCTAAGTCGATACATGATTTACCGTTATCCTTAACGACGAATACAATTCTTTGTTTAGGTCTATTAACGGCCCGCTATCGTAGGAACAGAAAAGATCTTGACAGAGACCTTCCCGAACAATTGTCTGTTTGCTATTCGCGAACACTAATATTTGAATTATTTTTACACATATATTGTTATCTTATTAACTAATACAAAAAAATTGCTTTATATGCTTGTATATCTTTTAATTATATTTTATTTATTTAATGAGTTATTTCTTGTAAAATAATTAAAATAATGTACAAAAATTTTCGATCAAATAATTTTTTTATTTCTTCTTCCAAAAACAAATTATAAAACATAAATATTTAATATTTAATAAAAGATATATTGTGTGAAATAATAGTGATATATGCTATTTATTGATACATATTTCTTTCAGGAATCACTGAAATGCAAAACTTTCTAACTGCTTCGTTTTATAATGAAAATAACATTAATAATTTAAAACAGTTTTTTAAATATTATAGTAATATAGCCATATTTTTCCAATGATAATTGCATAGCAAGATTTAATTAACATTATGTAACATAGCACAGAATTATATCATTCTTTTTTCAACATTTAAAATAATTTTATTTTATTTGAGTTCCTATGTTTTTCAATTTGATGTTGTATCTATCTAGAGATATTCAAGAAAAATTTTATAACTTTTTATTTCTAGATTTTTATTTTAACTATTAATTATTTTATTTTAAGATAACAATTCTTTCATGAGCTTTTATGCTTAAATATTCATTATGAAGTCATTATTATAATGAAATATATTCTTGTAGCATTGTTCTTTGTGCATATAATTTTCTAACTAATTTTTAATATATTCTTATGCATAACATATTTTATTATTCCTTTGGTTTTTTATAAATAGACTAACTTATTTAGCAAGAAAACTTGTTCATATATTGTCATCATCGCATTTTATATTGTATTTTTGTTATCAACTCGAATATAACATCTTTAGTCATTCTAATAGAGATTAATTTTGGATTCATGAAGAAAGACTATATTCAGTTCAATATTCGATATTGCTATTTTTCAATAAATTTTTTCAATGAACAATTAAGTTTCATTAATTTATTCTTATTAAATCTTGCGGATAAAATGTCTAGTATCATAGTATCATCTCCCTTTTTAGAATAATAATATTTACAATTCTCTTCTTTAATATTTAATAATATTTACAATAATAATAATAATATTTACAATTCTCTTCTAATTTAAAATGTTTAGAATAATAGTTAATTTATGCATTATAATTTGATCGATTTCTATCTTTTTTTAAAACTCCATAGTTAATTTTTTAACATCATGTCTTAGGTAGTATTTTCTCATTTTGTCATAGAATGACATGTTATTTTAATCTTTGTATGTGTTGCTATTAATTTAATGATTGCGTGTTACGTAAAAATAAAATAATCTTCTTCCAGATAAATTTTATAAATTATTAATTTTTTTCAACTCTGGAGAAAATAATTTACGAGATTGTAAATTAAGAAGCTAAACACATAATCTGTGTCATTTATGAAATTGCAATTCATTTTGAATGCATGTATCAATAGTCAATTATTGAAATATTCATAGAATTTAATTATCTATGTAATGATGAGCTTCTTAATAACTTTAAATTGATTAAGTTCTTAATAATTTTAGAAAATAATTGGAACACATTTGTTTGTGAAATTTGTAGTATAAATTTTAAATTATTGATAAAATAAAGATGAAAATAAAGTTTGATATAATTATATCAATAATAAAGTTCGTGATCTTCATTTATTAGATTGCAACTAAAGAATATATTATCAAGATAGATAATGAGAAGGATATAAGATCATATAATATCCTAATTTGCAATCTGAGTGAAGTTGAAGATCTTTTCTATGTATCATATTATTCAATCAAAAAAAATAGTACAGTAATATTGAAACAGATTTATCTTCTTATGTTATGAAACAAAAAGAATTGTAATGCAGTTAAAATCAACAAAGATCTTCTTGAAATCTTTTTATCTTCAAATTAAATAAATTAAGTTGTTTTTCATACAATCAAAGTCATATTTAATAAAATAAAATAAGAATTATAGTCTCTTTTCACTTTATAATGACTTTGAAGATAGAAAATTGAAATTTAAATTAAATATAGAATATCATTGCATTTTTCTATTTTTTAAAATTATTATGTTGATCAGAAATGATATTCATAACTCTGAGCTTTGTTACAAACTTATAAATATTTATAGAAATTTAGTATTTGATAATCTTCATTGATGATAATGATTTGATTATCGTATAAATCTTTACTTAATTAGTTTTTATCTTTCTTTTTTTCTCGTTGTAGACAGAATAAATTTCTATAAAAATGCACTGTTAAAATCATTATCATCAGATTTATATTTTATCATTGGCCAATGAATTTGATTCATTGAGAATATTATAGCTATATTAAAAAATTTATAATTTCTCTTTGATAGAAATATAAATATTATATTTTTATTATATACGTATACGAGATTTTATTATGTATATGCATATTAAACATAATATATTATTATATACAGGCTTTTTATTTAGGGTTTATATAGGGTTTTATAATTCTATAAGTGATAAATTTTTGCATATATACCATTTCGATAATAATTCTTCAAGTAAACATAAATCGTGTATAAACATAAAATACATGAATATTTATTTATTTATTTATTCTTCTTATTATTATTTTGCATTAATATAACTTTATGGAATATTTGCAATAATTCCTTGAGAATATTATAATAATAAATAAATAAACAATTTATAATTTTTTTTGCTTTAAAATAAGAAATAAAAACACTAATTGATCGAAAACTGTTACACAATTGTATTAATTTTTAATATTATTTTAATATCATTATTAAATAAAAATTAATTTTTAAATAGCAATTTTGAAATCATGTGTAACAATAAATAATTTTTTTTGAAAAAACAATATAAATTAACAAATAACAAAAATAACAATTATATTTTTTATATTTTCTTTTATTATAAAAATATAATTATTAAAAATGATTAATAATCATTATATTTTTTAAGTAATAAATTTAAACTTATTATATATTTAATTTTTTATTATTATTATTATTATTATAATTTTAAAATTTACAAAAATTTTCAATAATAAAATAATAAAATTCAATGATAAAAAATTTTCATGGTTATAATAATTTAATTAGTGCTTAAACATTAATTAATGATATATTTTAATTAACGATTATAGATATCGTTTACGATAAATTAAACGTTTGACTAAAAAAAAATTTACTAGTTGGAGTAAATTTTCACAATTATTCCAAATTTTATTTCAATACATTATGAAAATATTTTAGTAACAAAAAAATTATTAAGAACATTATTAATTCTTTGTTAGATAATCATAGTTTTGCATAGTAAGTCAAATTTTTACAAATACTCAGAAAACTAATTTTTTTATAATAAATTATTAAACATAAATATAAATGTTTTAATTTTACATTGAAAATGATTTAGAATATATAACCTAAATAATATAATTATATATATAACATAATTATTAACATAATAGTTAAAGCATATTTAATATGCCAAAATGAATTATTAATATCTTTGTATCAATATTATTTTTAACAAAAATATAATAATCCGGGAATCAGCGACAAATTTAAATTAGATATTTCGCCATACTTGATTTTTATTTAAATGGTAAATATGACATTATAATAAAGTCTCATCCTAAATGTAAGTTGCGGCACTACGACTGGGTTATATTATTACTAATTTAAATGATTAGAATATATAGCATAAAAAAAATTATTGCTTAATCTGAATATAATATAAGTAACAAACAATGACTCCAAATCATGTTCCTAATAGATTAATTAAAAATTCAAAAGTATTTATATTATAGTGGTTTATATTATAGTATCTTTCTTAAAGATAAGGAAATATAATGATTAATAATAAAAGATTGAAAGCATTGCTTTTCCAAAATAATTATCCAGTGAGATATATATATATATATATATATATATATATATATATATATATATACATATTATATACTATAATACAATTTTATATATAATATTATATTTTTCATTATTTAATTTAATTTAATTTAATTTTTTTTCATAATTTTATACAGTTTAATTTAACATCAATTTAGTACTAATTTGTTAATTTAAAATTATTAATTTTTAATTTATTAATTATTAAAAATTATTAATTATTAATTTAAAATTTTTTTTTATTTTAATATTTTTATATAGTTTAGTTTAATGTTAGTTTAATGCTTTGGTTATCATTTTAATTCATATAATTCATGTAATTCATTGTTGATATAATATTATTTTACTATTGAAATTGAATGTTTTTTTTAAAAATTAAATATATTAAATATAATACCATCTAACTATATATAAAAAAAAATATTAGCTGTCTCATAAGTTTCATTTACACATGCTAGAAATGATTTTAACTGGTTATTTTTATATAAACATGCAAGCTTATTTATGGCATCGATTTCAATCATCCTAGAGCTTTTTTAAAGTACATCGCGTTGGTGACTCTAGTTTCTTTTAAAACTTTTTTCTACACGATTCAATATGGATAGCCAAAGAAAGCATTTGTAGCATCTTATGCTTCATTACTTTAAAAAAGATAATAATACAAATGATACTACAGACGAGACTGTTTACGAGGATTGGTATTACGATCGTCCGCAATTATAATATAATTATAAATTACAATTATAAGAGATTTAGAGCTGAGAATTTTGAAAGATGAAGACGCAATGGCCGCCCGATAACGACGGATATGGACATTATCAAGGCCATGCTCGTTGAAAACCAGCGATATAGTGCGCAAGATAGTGAATGCCACTAACATTCCCAAAATAATGATAGGGGATATATAAGAAGACAGGATACATAATCACCTAATCAGGATGGGATATGTCAATCGATTTGAAGTTTGGGTTCCACAACTATTGATGGAATCGCGTTTCTATGTGCGATTTGCTTCTCCAGTGACATGAAAGAGATTCTTTCTTAAGAGGCTTGCCACTGACTTGGATTTTTGTATCAAAATGTGCATCGAAAATGCACTTGGTTTAAGAACAATAGATTTTCATCTGTTACGAAGCTTGGATTTCATCCGAAGGAAATATTTTTGTCCATTTGGTGGAATTAGAAAGATGTAGTCTACTATGAGCTCCTTCCTTAAGGAAGGAAACCATCAATTCTATCAAATATTGCAATCAATTCGATAAATTGATTTATATGGCGATAGCAGAAAAACGGCCACAATTGGCGAACCAGTGAGGCGTCGTTTTTTACCACGACAATACAAAATCATATATTGCATTGACTGTAAGAGAAAAACTGTTACAATTTGATTGAGACGTTTTACTATATCTTCCATACTTCCCAGATCTTGTTCTATTCGACTATTACTTGTCCCTATCCTTAAAAAAATTTTTTCTATGATAAACGGTTCCAATCCGTAAGTGAAATAAAAACGCACTTCGAGGAATATTTTGAAAAAGCCCGAACAATTTTGGAAAAAGGGAATAATAAAATAAAAACGCTTCCTGAGAGATGGAAGAAGAGCAGAACGATTCATGTGTAATGCAATAATCTTAAACAATCAATCTTAAACAATAAATATCATAAATTCATTTCGTATCAAAGAAAAAGAAATAAACTTATGGGACATGCTAATATAATGAAATACAGAATATGATGCAAGATCTTATTAAAAAATATTAAGGAAGATATTAATAATGGGAATTTTCTCCATTTATTTTTCATATCAAGCAAATGTCATATTGCTTTATATAAGCTATCTATTCGAAAATATATCTATTCATAAGTGAAATTCGAAGACAAGTTTTGAAACTTAAAAGAAAAAATATTTATTTAAAAAGTAATATAGAATGATTAAAAAGAAGTTACATTATTTTCAAAAGGAAAAAACAATAATAAGAAAAATTGTTCGTTTATTATATCAGAAAAAAAAGACCAGTTTTAGAAAAATTATTCTTTGTAATCTACGAAAAAATGGATTTTTCATAGCAAAAAAGATTTTATATTTTTTTAAAAAATATAAAGTTTATATAGAAAAAAAGTAAAAATACTAATTGAAAATATAATATTAATTGAAAATATTGTTATAAATTAAAAAAAAATATTTAAAAACAGTGGAATTATTATATATAAAAGAACAGATTAAAATATTATATACATCGACGAAACATGAATAAACAATGATCTACTTTAGCAAAGCAAAGACAATCCAGATATGCTACAAAATTTTGAATTCTTCTCATTCTTCAGTTAATTCATGTTTGTAAAAAGAATGAATTTGTCTAAGTGTTATTCTAATTCTTAAAACAGATAACACAAAAGATAATATTATATAATGAACTCCATGAATACCACAATGCAAGAAGTGGATGCAGAGAAATATTGCCATCTAATATTCTATCAAATTTTTTGCAAAAAAACCAGATTTATAAAAAAAAAAAAAAAAAAAAAAGAATTCACTACAAATTCTCATGCAAGTATTATAAAGTAAAAATTGTTAATTTTAAGATCGATTTACTTTCTCATCTTGTTTATTTATCAAATTTAACTCTCTCAGATTTTTATTTATTTCTAAAACATAAACAATTTTTTGATAGATGAATTTTTTCATAGAAGATTTTCATTAAATTTGCATTGATTGCAATAAACAATTATTTTAAAAAAAAACTTCAAGAAACAAATTTTATAAAATAAAATAAAAGCAAAACTTCTAGAACATTGAGGAATAAATTGAAATTGGATATAATGGAGATTATATCGAAAAATAAAAAAAAATTTTAACAAGAAAAATATTTTCATTTTTCGAACTTTTCAAATGATCCGATAATTTTAATATTAAATTAAATAATATTATAAACAATATGAAATTATTAAAAAAAAAGTTAAACAATATAATAATGAAACAATAAATATAATACTTCAAATATACTTCAAATATAATTAGAAATATGATATCAAAATGATGAAAAAAATTAAAAAACAACTCTTTTACTAATTGCAACAATTTATACTTCAAATTTCTATTTACACTGTATTAATTAGAACAGTCAAAAATATCTAAAAATAAAACTCTAATCTGAAAAAGTGACTAAAATCTAAAAAAAATAAGATTAATATTTTTATAATATTATATATATTATAAAATATATTTATAATACAATATTATATACAATAATTTCCAGACAAAAAAAACTGATCTTCGATTTTTATTAGAAAATTTAATTAATAATTAATTAAAGAAAATAAAATGATTATAAAAAATATTCTTTACGATTTTCCATTGCAAATCCATTTCAAAAAGTGTTGAAGAATCTGAGGTACAAATGGAAAAAAAGCAATAGTTTTAAGAAAGTTCTAGTTGGACGAAATATAATTTTTTACAGAGGAAAATATATAAGAACAATACACTATTACAGAATGCAAAACAAAAATACAATTATGTAAGGATAAGATATGGATTGATGAGACTCTTATAAATATTAAATATTAGAAAAATCAAGAGATATATTCAAAAAATATAAAAAAAAATATATTTTTTTAATTTAATTGCTTTATTATAATGCATGCAAATGAAAAAATTAAAAAGATTTATATATAGTTTTTAAATCAAGTTCAACAATAGAAGGTTATCAGATCAACTTTGAGAAATGAATTGTATATTACGTTTAATTCCATAATTATAATAGATAAGTTTATTATTTGATAATAAATCGCCTAATAAATATGCAAAGATTGATCAAATATTAATTAGAAAAAAATATTTTCTATATAAACTTTATAAGAAAAAATAAATTATATAAACTTATTACATTTGAAAAAGAATTACATTTGAAAAATATAAAAATCATATAATATAGATAATAAAATAGATAAAATAATAAAATTACAAAGCCGTATTGATGATTTTCGCCTTATATAAATTCAATCTAATTTGGAAATAAACCAAGAAAAAATTCATGAAATTAACATATCAACTTTAAATAGCTGAATTAGAAAAATTGACATATGATGCAATAGGATATTGAATCTAATTGGAAAAATTTAAAAAAATTGAAAATCAATATTAGAAAAAGGATGTTAGAAAAAATTATGAATTAATATTAAATATTTAGAATAATGATTCTAATTTCTAATAATAAGAATAACAATTAATACAATTTCCGATATTACATAAAATAACTAAAAAAAATTTTTATAAAAGTTAAGGTAAAAATATTTTTATAATATGTTTATTTCATTTTTATATTTTAAATTAGACATATTTTATTAAAAAAAATTTTCTCAAAAAAATTTGTTAATTAAATTTTGTTAATAAATAATATTTAATATTCAAATAGTTATGTCAAAAATTATTCATTCCATCTTACTGTGATTTAAATACGTTCTAAGTATTTTTTCTTCTCATTACATCGAATTAATAGATAATGTTTTTTTGTCAATAGATATGTGTGACAATAAATTAATTCAAACAATTTGCATTCCTTCTAAACTCAACATAATATATTCCACTTAATTTCAAGTTCATTTTTCCAATATTAAAAATGTTTCACTCTATTGGAAACAGAGTCTTATATGTTGATCAATGTGTTCTGTTGTACAAATAAATTTTTTTCGATTGTTCCTTTCATTTCAATTAATAATAATTAGACAAAATTCATCTTACTTTTCTAGAAAATAAAATGCTCACCATATGAAGTAGCATCTAGACAATAAAAATAATATTTCTCTATTTATGAAATAGTGTTTTTCCTCAAATATTTCATCTATAAAAACTAATACTTAATATATTAAACAATAAGTTTTAGTAGATTTAATGTAATAAATTATTATTTAAAATTAATATTAAATATTATTAAAATAATTTTGTATGAGAATTCTCCAGAAAGTAATGAAAATGAATTAAATATACTAGTAATAGATGAGAATGATCATTTAAGATCACTTAAGAAATTTCAGGTATAATCCTCTATACGAATTTATATAAATATTTGTTTTCAAATTTATAAATAATGTTGTACCATCAAATTCAATGTGAAATTCAACAAAATCATCAGAACATTTCCAGTTAAAAACAATTTATAAAGATATTATTATTTATGCAGTTCTGCCTACGTAGATTTTCAAAGAAAACCGTAACAATAACGAACAATATTTTAAATGCTCTTTTACATCAAAAAATGATAATAATATGAGCCCAATAGTAATAGTTATAATCGACAATAATTCAAATATGCCATAAGCATATTGTGAAAAAAGTAATGAGAATATGATTATCAAAGAAATACATAATAGCCATAGAGCGAGCCATGTAATCGAGATATATGAAAATTAAAGATTATTAACTAATAGAAAAAACTAAATTAATAAAAAAATAAAGACTGTAAAATCAGAAAATGTAACTTTTATTTATTTGTTAAAAAATAAAAATATAATAAAGAATATGGAAAGATATAGATAAAAAATTAGATATAGATATAAAAATAAGAATACAGTAAATTTATTTTTCTATATAAAAAAGCATTACAATTAAAAAAAGAAATGAATTTAAATTATAATTTTTGTGCTAGTAACAGTTGAGAAACTTTAATGGAATTCAAATGCTAAAAAATATTCAAAATAAAAAATTTCCAGTAGATTCCAGAAGTAGTTAAAAAACAAGATATAAATAAAAAAAATTATTCGCAAGATTTTATTTATAGTACAAGAGCAACAGTTGACAGATAAAAAAGAAAAATTTAGAATTTTCAGAGAATATTCTTGTAATAAGCTTGAGAATAAGCTTGTAATTCTTTTATACTATTCTTTAATTCCCTCTTTTATACTATTCTTTAATTCCCTGCAAAAAAGAACGAGCGTTCTTATCTTTCATATCTTTTAGGAAATTGTGATTCTATATCTCAGAATAATTGTGTAGAATATATATTTTCTTATATAAGTCCTTTATGTAGTAATGCATCCTCAAATTTAAGTTTATCTAGAGATTAGTTCTTAATCTCGTAAAACTATGTGCTTAAATCAATTGGAACCAAGCTTTTTTCGATATTTAGAAACACAATTGCAAAAAAATTGAAGATGATATATTTTTTATATGAAAATCTGAATCTAATAATGAAGATATTATTTTATAATCAAGTATTATATATATTATATATATTATGATAACGAAAATATGAAAATATGTTGTTCTTAAACATTATTATTACAAACATAATTCACGAAATAGTGAATTGTTAGAAAAAAATATAGTATTTTGGCCAGAAAATAGTTAGATAAAATATATGCTCTCATTTTGCTTTCTATCTCTATTATTATTATCATTATAGGATGGTGATAAAAAATGTCGATGGACATATCGAGACAAAGTGAAATAGAATGATTTCGCGTAGCCTCTCAAAGTATCAACTAAAAATTATAAAAAACTTATTTCTTTATTTTTATTCACTATCGCTGATTAAGTGAGATTCTTTGAATGAAAATATTAAACAGCATTTTTACATAAATCCTTTTTATAATTAATATCTTGAAATTTGTAATTAAAGAAATTAATTTTAATCTTATTTTAACATCTCAAAAACTATAGATGATCTTAAAAATGTTCTGAGTGCATTAACTCAAAAAATATATTTACATCATATTTTTTTTTTTCATATTAAACAATCGTATATAAAATTTTTTCATATTGTTATAAATAAGATATTCAAATAAATAAAATTATTAGATCACTCTATATAGTTTAATATTAGTATTATTATTAATATATTTAAAATTAGTTTAGTTTAATACTATCATAAATTTAATATTAGTTTAATGTTAATTTAATGTTATTTTAATATCAATCAATCATTAATATTGAAGTTTAATATTTTTTTTTAATTAAATATATTAAAAATAATATTGTGCAACGATAAAAAAGAATAAATAATATATAATTAAAGTACAAATATTAAAGCGAAAATATTGTATGAAATTTTAAAATTAAAAAATTTAAGGAAGCTAATAATAGGAATTTTCTTCATTCCCTATATCAAATAAATAATCATATTGTTGAATATAAGTAGTTTGTTTATTCGAACCATAAATAAAATTTGGAGAGGAAATTCAGAAGTTGGAAAAAAAAATTTAGCATAGAAAAATTCAAAATGATTAATACAATATATTATTATATAAATATTATTTAAAATATTATAATATTATATAATATTAATCAACCGCATCGCAATTTAATGTTTCCTTAAGGATTATGTATCAAAAGTAACAATAATAGTATCAAAACTCATATTATTCCTGATGATCATCTCTTTGAAATCATGTAGAATGTTTTGCAGAATATCTCTCTAAAAAAGTATAAAAAAATTGTAATAACATCAAATGACAATAAATTGTAAAATTGTTAGGAAATCTTTGAATTTTAATCTTTTTTTCAAAAATTTGATCAAATTATTAAATATGCATAAAAAGTCACTTTATTGTTTCATTTAATTCTATTTTTATTAATTCTATTATATATTTATTTTTTATTAATTCTAGAATATTCTTTCATGCTGTACTATTACATTTCAATACGTTAATTCGAGAATTTTAAAATTCTATACATGGTTTTCTATTCTATGAATAGAATTTATGATGAATCAATATTTATCATCACTACAAATTTAAATTCGTTAAATTTCTTTTTTTTTTTTTTTTTTAAGTATAAGCAACATGTTTATTTCAACAAATAAATAACTCACTAAAAATTAACTAAAAACAAACTAACAACAAACTAAAAATTCACGTAACTGAACTTATTGAAAATAATTTTGACTATTATAAAAATATATTATTTTTATATCATTGCTAATAGTTCTTTAGACAATATATAGTGGAACGAGTTCGCTAACAAGCAATAATCATTTTCATTAGAAAAAATAGACTTCTGTTGAATTTATCATCTAATATGAGTCCAAGTGAAGTTTTTTCGTTATTTTTGGATGAAAAAATGATAAGCCTTTTGATCAAAAACTAATAGATATGCAGAACAAAAATTGTTTTAACGTGGAAATCGATCACGCTCGACTGAAGAATAAATGGAAATCTATCATTTTCGAAGAAATTACAACATTTATCGCACTAATGATTTGGATGGGTCTAGTACAGACACCGCTCATCATGTTGGTCAACAAACCCTATTTACAATTTTTCCTTTCCGCGCAGCAGAATGTCTCGTAATCGATTTGAATTACTATTGTCAAATTTGTATTTTGCAAATAACGAAATCATAAAATAGAATAGTAGACTTGAAAGAGTTAGTACCACTCATATATATATTGACAGACAATTATCAAAAAGTCTTTTCACCAGGCCAAGATATTGTCGATGAAACAATTCCTTAAAGAGGACGACTAGTTTTTAGACAATACATACCAACTATATATAGCCAAAGACGTCTGCACTGAACTTGCAGATAAATTGCTAAATAAAGAATGTACTTTATTTGTGGACAATTTTTATACAAGCTACGAATTAGCATTCAAGTTTTTAAATGTTAAGACACATGTTGTTGTACGTTACAACAAAAAAATGATGTCAAATTTTGTTATGTATTACTCACTGAAAAGAGGTGAAATGATAATATAGAAAGATTTCAATGGTATTGTGATGCTAAAATAGAGAGATGTTGGCGATGCTGAAATATTATCAACGCATCAAAGCATTTGTCCAGTATAACTTCAAGCTAACTAATTCCACTCATTGCAGTCATCCTCAAAAAATGAAATCGTTGGCAGTAATCGCCAAAAATATAATAATGGAAAAACTAGCATAGAAGCGATCAGATCTCATCTTGACAACAATACGGAAAAGCATCAAAAGTGGTATCCAAAATCATTATGTCCAAATGTGTTTGGACTGTTTTAACAAATAGTACATTGTAATATAATGTAATATTTTATTATAAATATAAATTAATAAAAAATATAATATAATGTGAATATTCTTAATATTTTTATTTCATATATTTTAAAATAAAATTTCGCCATTTTACATTCTTTTACATAATTTTAAATTCTTGTTAGTATTATTATATTAGAATAAAACAGTCATTTGTAGTACTGTCTTCATGAAAGCAAGTTCACTATGTCTTGGAAAAAAAATCGTGTTTTTTGTGGTGTTTCATATTTTGTTTACATAAAAATATATCAGTATTATTAATTAAAATTATTATCATAATATAATTGAATTATTACATTGATTTATTCGTTTTATGTGCTAAATAATATAAAAATAAAGATGCTGCGAATCAAAAGAAAACAATCAGTCACCAATGAGTATGACGACAAATATATAATTGCCAGAATAAATTAAAAAGCCAAAATTAGCTATTGACAGAAAATCGCAGGAAAGCAAAAACGTTAGTATTAACATAGCATGATAAAAAAGTGATCACAATATTCAGTAGAAAACATACTTCTATTTCACAAATTCACACTTACGAGAAGAAGATTCAAGACTGAAAATGCTAGTGATAAAGAAATAAAGAAATTGACCATCATATTAGATTACAATAAGAATATGGGTGCAGTGGACGATAATTAATTTTCTTAAATTTAACAATTATTACTTGTTATCATAGCTAAAATCGTTTCTTTATTTTGTAATTATTACTTACTAAATCTGTTATTTAATTACTTACTTATTTTATTATTTTTTGTTATCAATCTTTATGGATTTGAAAATTATAATATATATTTTATGTTAAAATATGTATTTAATTTATGAAAAACTTTCATTTTTAATTGTCGATGATTTATATAAAAAACTTTAACATTTTATTAGAAAAATTAATAATTAATAAATAAAATAAAAAATTTTTACTATTATTGTATTCTGTCTTATAAAAATATATTTTATAAACTTTATTATTAAAATTATACTATTAAAATTTAAGAAAAAAATGAAAATAATAATTTTTAAATACTTACGTTATTTCAATGTTACAATGTTTAAATGTTACAAATATATTATAGAAAAAAATAAAAATAATATTCTAATGCACTTACTTTGTTATTCCAAATGTTACAAATAATGATTACCACTGTTTATCAGAAATAAGAAAGATTGCAAGAATCATATTCGCAAATATTTGTACTGATATTTCTTCATCCTATAAAAACAAATAATATAAAAAGTATCTTATAAACTCTCATTGTATACTTGTATGTTTATTAATTATTAATTATAATTATTACTTACATTTATTACTCACATATGTAATATATATAATCAATAACATATAATAATTGAATGAAAATCATTGACACAAAATATAAAAAATATTGTGATATAATACTTTAATTATTATTGTCTATGCTTTCAATTCAATATTTTTAAGCTATTATTTTTAAGCTGTAAATATAATAAGTCTTACAAAATTTATAGTTAACTATTTGTTAATTCACTATATTATTTTGATTGTCCGTTTTGTTTTTCCGTTTTTTAAACTTTATTTTTTACTTTACTCTTACAAATTTTTAATTTTTATATAGTATATCTCTGTAAGTTATATAAAAAGGAGACTCATGTAATTCCTTAAAAAAAAAAAAAAAAAAAATATAGACAAAAATATATTTATTACCAAAATAATAATATTATTTAACCAACTGCACACAAATATCTATTATTATCATTATATCTAAGCATTTACAAAATATTAGATTCAAGAAAAAATGTAATTAAAATGTTTTACTAAATATATTATTTTCTGTATTATACATCACATATAATAAATAGTATCTTTATAATTAAATTTAACATACGAGTGCAAATTTTCAAATTTTCAAAAATTAAAATTCGAATGAAAAAATTTTATATTTTTTATAAAAAATCATTTGATGCATATTTATACATAACTTTTGGAGACATTCTGTAGAATGTAAAATATACAAATATATATTCTATAATATATTATATATAATTTATTTATATTATTAAAATATATGTAATTAATAATAATAATAATTGTTTTTAATAATAAATTCGACAAATTTCTTTATAATAACATAAAAACAATTATTATACAATGCTATAATAATTATAAATTTATCTATATTTTTATAATTTTCATAATAAAGAAACAAAAAATTTTTTATAACAATTTTTCTTTGTTTTCTTAGATAACATTAATAATAATAATTATATTTATCAAACCTATTCAAATTCAGTTTTTTTTCATTGCTGATAATATATTTCCATATACTATTTTTTTATATTTTTATTATTTTATTTTCATATATTTTTCTATAAATTTAAATTTATATCAATATAACATTTTTGTACTTACATTTTTGACTATTTATTTCTAATAATTAAATTTTCCAAAGCTTGTATTGTAATTCACATTCTCCATCACATTAGACATTATATTTTGAATTTAATCAACAAATATTAAATATCAATTTGTTTTACTAATTTATAACGTTGAAGATGAATTGCAGAATGAAGATGATTTAGTAAAATAATTTTCCTATCAATGCAGCTCAATTCAACAAAAAAATAACTTTGAGCAGAGTTTAGAATTGATTTATTGTTGTAATCTGCACGAGGCTTGGTTTCAAAACACCATTGAAGTCTTAATGTGAGGTTAAACCGACATTTAAGTTTTATGTTTATTTTGATTAGATTCTATAAAAATATTTCATAAATAGAGTCACAAAAATTCTACATTAACATATGATTTAATTTAACAATATATCTTTATTAATTATAGAAAAAACAAACTTAAATTTGTTTTTTTCGATAGAATATTATATGTTATAAATATGACCAATTTATTTAACTAATTTGATTTAATAATAAAATAATATATAAAAAATAAAATAAAATGACAACTATTTTTCGTGTCAGAAAAATATTAAATTATATATGAGAATGTTCAATTACATAATATTTATTAATTTGATAATATTTAACTTGATAATTTAAATTTACAATGTGGCTGATTATAAATAAACATTTAATTAAACATTTTTTTAAAAAAATTTTTAATTAAAAAAAAAGTTTAAAAAAAATTAAAAAAAAGTAACTAAAAAGTTTTCTTTTGATTCTGTAATGCTCAAATAATAAATCAGATTTTTTATTTTTTAGGATTTAACATAAAATATTATGAAATTTACACATATAATTTCATAATAGAATATATAGATAACAAAAATAACAAAATTTGTTAACAATTATATGCTCAAAATGAAAAATCTGATAATTTACTGCTCGAGGATTATAAAATAAATTAAAATAAAATGTATTTTTAGTTTATATATTTTTAATTTAAACATACACATATTGCAAATTTAAATTAATGATTCTTATGCAGTTACATGAATATTCGCGTGAAAATAATTAAATCATTGAATAGATAAAAAACAAAACATATACTAAAAATGATAAATTCACTTAATATATATATATATATATATGTGGACATTCAAAGAATATATAGATTTAATCATATAATTAGTCTATAATCTCAATCTTAGTATATATCTCAAATCTTATATTATTCAAGAAATTGTTATATTTAAAAGAATATATAAATAAAGTATATATCATATATTATAGAATTTGTATTGTAAATGGAAGACTTTATAATTTTAAATTTATAACAAAAATCTTAAATAATAAATATATTTAATAACTTTTTTTATAAAATTTGTGAATTAGGCATTTATAAAAATGCCTAATTTTTAATAATCTAAATTTTTAATAATTTACTTTGACATTTAATTGATTTTAAAGAAAAAATCTTAAACTCATTATTTAATAATCTAGTTAAATTAATATGAAATAATTTATAATAAAACATAAAATTATTATTACAAGCAAAGTTTCATAAAAAATACAAAAAAATAAAAAAATAAAGAAACATTTTTTATATCATACATTATGTGAGTATTGAAATAATAAAATTATATAATGAAATAACAAAATTATGATTTATACAAAAATACAAATTTTTGGAACTAAATTAAGTTACTAAATTAGTAGTATAAAACTTAATAATTTTATTTTATATTATATGTAATACATAATTATTTATTTTAATTGTATATAATTATAATTTATGAAATATGATTTTTTTATTTTACATTCAAATTATTATTATATTGTTATAATATAATTTTATCATTATTACTTCATAATTCCATTATGTCAAAGTAGATATTACTCGTTTAGAATTTAGATTTCTTCTTTTTTTTTTAAATAAATAAATAAAGAGTAAAAAAGTAAATAAATAATAGAGATATTTACATAAACATCTTATTTTAATTTCATCTTCAACGCTTAAATCATGCTGATAATTTCATAATTCATTATAATAAAATAATTCACTATAAATAAATTAATAATTGCTTTAATAGAAATTATAAATATTTAAATTATTAATTTTTTACTATATATTATAATATTATAATATTATTATATTTTATTATGTATTCTGTTTGATAAATAAAAATATTTTCATTTTCCATTATCTCTATCAAAAGAGATATAATTATCATATTAATTATAATATTTAAATATGAAAATATTCTGATATCTATGAATGATTAAATTAAATAATTCATAAAATTCTCAAAATATAAAAATATCAAAAAAAAAAAAAAAATAATAATTTTCTAAAAAATATTTTAATCGTTCTACATTAGAATTACATTACATTATATTGAAAAATATTATTAAATTCTTATTATGTAATATTTTTCATTGATATAAAAATAATAGAAATTAATAAGTTTTCTGACAATTTTATTTCATGCTGCTTTATTTTATGTTGTAGAATGAATCACACCTGTAGTTTACTCATATCCATAAATCCACTCGTATCCATAAATCATCCAATTTAACTAATTTTATTTCTTATTACAATTTAAAAATTTGATTTACAAAAACGAAGTTTTAAATAAAAAAATTTTATTTTATATTTTTGACTTATTTTTGTATATAAATCCACAATTTATTCATATATATATATAATTGTAAATATGATAATTGTAAAATATTAAAATTGTGAAATTTAATTTATAATTTTTAATTTTTAATATTTAGAAATATGTATTATTAAATAAAATATATACATATATATGTATATACATATATAATTTATATATACATATATATATACATATATATATACATTATAATGTATATATATATTTAATTTTTATAACTTGTAAATACACTATAAAAAAATATATAAAAAAATTATATAGTAAATAAAAATATAATAATCAATATAATTTAATAAGATTACATAATTAACATAAATATTTTTATAAACATAAAAAATGAATAATATTTAACATTATATTAATATATTATAAAAATGGCAAAAATAATTTAAAAAAATAATTTAACATATAATATAATTTAATATTTAGACATTTAATTCAGTATTATCTTAAAATGATTTAATGCAATAATATCATAGACATATTTTTAACCAATCAATATATAATTTTAATTTAATATATTATATAATAAAACTTTTATCGGAAAATTCAACAATCTTATATTTTAAAATATTTATAAAAACATTTTGTATGTACCTTTCAGATATTTCCTGAGTTTTAAATAAATCGTTATTTATCATAGACAGGATTTGAACAGTTCGTCAATTGCATGCGACTTATCTCATTCTTTTTAGGTTTTCCTAACATTTCTACAGAAGAAAATAGAAGCTAAGAATATAGAATATAGAAGCATCTATATTCGCAGTCATAACAAGTAGCATATAGAATATGAATTTATAGTGGGGGAATTCGTAATAAGGATAGCAAAGCGACGATAAAATTATCTAGACCTGCCAAAAGCAATTGTGAAGTGTTCTTATAGGTTTATTTCATACTATTAATAATTTCATCGGTATTATTTTGTTCATGACAAGTAAATCAAAAATAAGTAATTAAAAATATTTTTTATCGTCTTTTATTTCATATTGAGAAGATTTGCATTAATACTGAAATCATTATAGTTTTTTTTCGATCGATTTATATCATTGATATTAGATTGTTATTATCATCTACAGTAAGTTTTTTTCATTTTATTTTATTATTTCTGTAAGGAATAATATTAAAATAAAAAATTTTTAAATCACGCATCATACGTAATTTTGTTTATTATAATTATGTTTATTATAATAATCAAATTATTTAATATTTTAAATAAAAAATATCTAAATTATATCATTAATTAATATGATATATTTTTGTATATTATAATTGTATATTGTACATTATAGTATTATAACTAATAAAATTATTTACATTTAGTTATTTATATTACTTTTTTAAATTATATATATATATATATATATATATATATATATATATAAATATATATATAAATTGATATTTCTTTGAAAGAAATAGAAGAATTTTAAAAATTGTACTTTTCAAATAATTCTCTTCATTAATTTTGTTTATTTTTATTAAATGAATCACTGTGAAATTATAATATTATATAATTATATAATATATAATATAATATGAAATTTTAATTTTTTAATCAAAGATATAATTATAATCTTAAACAAGATAAATAAATTGAATGTTTTAATTAATTATGTTTTATAAATTAATGTTTTAATTAGTTGAATTTAATTTAATTAATTTTTATAAACATGTAGTATTGATTATCTTTTTCAAAATAGAATTTTAAGTTTGTTTATAACATAGCAAAAAATTTCATGTTTTTTTTTGTTAGCAAAGAGAGAATTATAATTTTAAATAAATTTAATAGTAATCTATTTGTCATACAATAATAATGAAAAAATTTATGATTAATATTCTACATTGGTGATCATTACATCTGATAGTTTGTGTTTATTTAAAAATAAAACAGATATCTTTTTAAATTATATATGTGAAATCATGGCTTTAATATCTTTTTAATTGAAATATTAATTATTTTAATATACACTTTTATTTTTATATAAATATTATAAATATATAAATAATATTATATGTAAGTGTGTCATAATGTTTTAAAAAACATATTATCATAAATCAGAATTAATTAAATCATAAAAATTATTAAAATCAAATATCAATTTAAATCAAAATTATTAATATCAAAATTAAAATTAGATGAAATTTCAAAATCTTGATTATAACAATAGAATGAAATAATAGAAATAATAGAAATAATAGAATTCCAAAATCTAATAATAATATATTTCGTAATGATAATAAATGATAATATATATTAAAAATGAACATTTTTTTTATATGAAAAATTTTTTGTTTTAATAATGTGAATTTTTTATGTAAAATTTTGAATACAATTGAACGGATATTATTATTTATTGACACTTAAATAAAAAAGCAATTTAAAAATATTATTACATATTGAAAATATATGAATATATCTTTTTTTAAGAAAGTTATTCATTTTTAATATATAATTAAATATATTAATATATAATTTAAAATATAATTTTTTGTTAATAACATTAGTTTTATTTTATATCATTATATTTTTATTAATAGAAAATAATAGTACATATTTTACATTCTATTTTGAATATATATTTCTATATACAAATTTTTTGTATTTCGTGACAAATATTATTGGATTTATTTTTTTACAAAAACGATTTGGCCGAATTTTTAATTATTTGTTATCAGATATAAAAAATTTCAATTTTAATTTCAATAATTGAAATTTGAAATGGAAATCTTATCTCTACACTTCAATTTTTTAGTCAATTGAAAAATAAGATCTTTTTTCGATATATTTATATATTCTAACCTTATATTCTAACCAATATCTATATGTTGATAATTAATAACTAATATAGAAATTTAATGAATAATTTTTTAAGAGTATTATGAATATTATTCTATTCTCTTTAAAAAAAAACTATAACTCTTTAAAAAGAAAATATGTTAGAAAATTTTTTTATGAATAAATTTTAGATTAATAATTTAAGAAATTTTCATTAATATTTTTAAACTTCCGAAATGGAAATAGAAATTGAAGTAGAATTCTAATTATATGAAATGGAATTTTAATTGTATGAAATAATATACTATTTTTTTATGATAAAAAAAAATTTTTAAAGTATTACAAACTTTATTCATTAAATCACAATTTAAAAAAATAATGAGTCAAAATATGAAAACATAACTTTTATTCTTCTTTTTATTAATTAATGTTTTCTATTATTTTTTACTAAGTTTTACACAAATTGACAATACAGTTATTGTGTTTGGTATTCTTTTGTGTTGATCTTTTTTTGTAATGTTTTTTTTTTTAATGTAAATATGTATTAGGTTTCTCATGTATATATTGTAAATAACGAATTATGGCATAAGAAATGAAATATGGTATTTATTTTTATATTTTCATTTTTTTTTATCTTCTACAGTATGAGAGCATACTAGTGGTTTTACTTTATAATTTAATAAGACATTTTTAATTAACTCAAATAATTAACTAAAATTTATTAATTCATCAACTTATATAATATAATGTAAATATGTGAAAATAATATAATGAATAAATTGAGATATATAATGATATATAATGATATATAATGATACATTTATATTATCAATAAAATTTATTAATTCATTATATTAAAAAAATTTTATTAACTTTATTTTAAATATGGAATTTGAACTTTATCAAATTAATAGATAAATGTAGTATTGAAAAAACTTCTTATGAAAAGAGTTTTTAAATATCTATTGACATTTATTTAAATGTTTCAATTTTGTCTTTATTGTACAAAATGTATAATATCTTTAGTTTTTATTTTTCAAGTCCACAATTATTCGATGATTTAATCAGTTTAATATTTTAATTATAATACCAAAGATTTATGAAATTTATAATTTAAATATGTCAAAAAACTTATCTATATATATATATCTATATAATTTTTTAAGATCTAATTTTGTTTTTTCACAAATTAATTATTAAAATATTCTTTTTTTTCTTCATATATCGTGACCATTTAATTCATAAATTGTATTGCAATGAACAATATTATAATATTTTTTATTCTCTATTTTCTCCTTTATTGTTATTTTATATGTTTATACATGTTTTTACATTTTTTTTTTAATAAAGTGAAAGTCTGTATATAATGCAAACCTCTAAATATTTAATGCATTAATTAAGATTAGAAATACTAAAACTGCAAAATTATACTATTTTATGTAAGTTATAAGGATGATATTTTATAACACTCAGGTATTAAAATTTTGAATAAAATTTTAGATCTTTTTAAGTGAGATAGATCTCATTAAAATAATAATAATAACAACATTGCAAATAATAGTGAATAATAATAGAAAACTTTTTTAGAAAAGAAAAATTTTTTTTTTTGATTTTTCATAATATATCTTTTTAAGAATATTAAAAATGATTTATTAAAATATAATTTTTTTAATTTCTGATAATTAAGTTTTATTGTGGTAATTATTATTATTAAAGAAGACATTTATTATTAAAGAAAAATAAGGGCATAAAAATTATGAAGAGCTTATAAATTATTTGAAAACAGTTTCTCTAAGTATATATAAATAATATAAATATATATAAATATATATAATAGTATACAACAAAATAAAATGTAGCAAACTTGTCGTTCGAATTTTTAGCAAAAAAATTTTGCATAATAAAAATTATGCAATAGTTTTTTTTCTTTTTGCTTATCTTCATATAACATTTTGATATGTAACAATGCAATTATTTCTCTATGACATTGATAAATAATAGATACTACACCATAAATGAAAAAAATAAAAAAATAAAAAATGAAATACAATAATAATAGTAATTTTTCCTTAAAAAAAAATTTGAAATAGTTTTAATTAAAATTTAATTTTTTTTAATTCTAAAAAAAAAAATTTCGTATAAATTAATTAAATTTATTACAAATAATTATAACTTTTTAAAATCTATTTTGATATTGAAGTTTTTATGCATTTCATTTAAATTATATTATTATAACAATTATTAATATTTTACTTTAGATTATGAATTTAGATTATAATATATTTGTGTATATAGAGTATTTTACCTTTAAATGAAAGAAGAATATCTCATAATTTCATGATTGAAATTATAAAAAAAATTACCATTATTATTTCAAAGACATGAAAAATTTTGCACAACATGTTAGATCAAATATCTAGAACACTTTTTTGATAACTTTAATTTCTCGTGATTTAGTTAAACGAAACCTTGTATAATTAAATATATAGTGATCTGAGAACTTCTCTATATTAATTTTATATAAACAAAATTACAAAAGAACTTAATATTTTGGTTAGTTTTTTATAATTTCGATTATTATATTTCTCACTTGATTACCATTTTTTTAACGTAATTTGAAAATTACTTACAAATAGACTGCGGATATTTATACATTTATACAATTATAAAATTTGAATATACGAAAACATACAGAACATTCAAAAAATATAAAATATCTAATTATAATTTATTTTAATTATTATTGTTCAAATTATAATTATGTTTATTATTAAATATTAATTAAAGAATTTGTTTTATTTCTTAAATATTATAATTGGCTATTTTGTACTTTTTAGACATGTTTATAATAATTTGATTTTATATAAAAATCTATAGTTTATTTATAAGGTAATAAATAAGTTTTGACCTTAAAAGAGATATAAAAATATAAATGATTAGATTAAGAATTCAATTTATTAATGGACATTCATTAATTTATGATTTTAATAAATTGATTTTAAAAAATTAAATAAAAATTAAATATCAATTTGAAATTTTATATATAATATGTATACATTTATTATAATTTATTTTTAATAGTTTATAATATAATAATATTTATGTATAATAATAAGTTTTTTTTATTTTTTCTTTTAGTTAAAAATTATTATATAATAATGTATAATGTTAATAAATATCTTATAAAATCTATTACGAAAAAAATTAAACATTTATAATAATTAAATAATTAATATTTCTATTCGCTGTTATTGAACTTTATCATACTTTTATTCGTTTTTTCTTCAGGTAGTTTTTTTCTTCATTTTCAGAAATTATCACATAAATTTAATCTTTTCTTTCTAAAAAAAAAAAATGGTTTTCTTTCTAACAAAAAACAATTAGCGAATTTCTTTAATTAACAATTAATATTTCATATAGTTTCTTATATTTTTTACATTTCTTAAATAAATAAATATTATATTATAAATAATACATATTAAATCTTAAATAAATATATTATTTCATTATTCATTATATTTTATTTTTATTTTTTTTTTATTTTTTCTATCATTTTTGCATCCTTTATTTATTTATTTATATTTTCTGTTTTTCATATTTTCTTCACGAAAATATTTATGGATATTTTATCAGTGTGAGATTTCTTTTCCAATTTCTTAAATATTATAATTTAACCTTTCGTTACGGACGGCTATCGCTCTGCATAAAATGCCGCGAATCGTATGATATAACGAGCGATTGGAGTTATTGCATGTCAAGTATTTACTACTTTCTCTGGAAATGTAGCATCGATATTTTATTTCCATCATCAATTTTTTTTGTTCAATAAACACGATCAAAACAACTCGGGTTGCAATACGTACGAGACGTAAACGCGGCCGCTGTTTTTCAAGCACCGTACACATTTTTGGTGCAACCACTCATTCAGCGGGAGTCAACGGAGAAGTCGTCCGTAGCGAAAGGTTTAATATCAATAAAATTTTATAGTATAAAATATCAAGATCAATATTATTGATATTTGTGTTAGTCTAATTTCCACAATATTCTTTTTATTAGAAAAGGACTTTGAAGTTAATGTTTTCATACTTTTATAATGTCATTTTTTAAATCTTGTCTTTTTTTATTCTTTTGTAGCTCTTTCTATTTTTTTCTTGCATTCTTTTTTATCCACTTCTTGTAGTTTTTTCAATTCTTTTTTCAAAAATAATTTTGTTAATGTGATCTATTTTCAGTTTCCTTATATACAAAATATAATTTAATATTAAGGAAAGTATATTGTATAATATTATTGTATATTATTAAAATTATTATAAAATCCATATTACTTAATGTTTGTGTTAATCTCACAATATCAAAATGCATTTTCATTTTCAGGAATTTTATTTTTTGCCATTGCCATTTGCAATATTTCTTCAATATCACAAAACAAAATATTTTTGGTATATCTCTTATAATCAGATATAGTATGTATATATATATATATTCATATTATTATAAATTAATATAAATAAATATTATGTGATAGAAAAGCTTTTCAAAAGATTCAAAAGCTTCAATTCAGATATTCAATTCAAAAATTCAGATATTATAATTATCTTTAAATAAACTTTAAAAATCCTAGATAACGGAAATTTTTATTGATTAATATATTGAATTACGTAAATGACAAAAAATTCGGATTTAAACTCTACTGAAAATTTATTAAATTCTTTTATTTATTTTATTTAAGTGAAGAAATATTTATGAATTTTTTTTAGCAATTTAAAATGAACATCTAAAAATTTTGATAAAGATTAAATAAAAAACTTAATAAAAAGTAAAAATATATTATATATAGTATTGATAGTATTTACAACTAAATTAGTAATACTAATCATTAATTTTTAATTTTTTTGTAGTATTATTTTGTTCATCTATAATTAGTTAATTTTTTTTAGAAATATAATTTATTTTTATATTATATTATATTATATTATATTATTTTTACATTTAAATATTAAATTAAATATTAAATTTAATTCTTAACAAAATAATTTATATATTATAAAGATGTAAAAAATAAAACTTAAATATATAATAGTGATTTGACTTTGATTAAACTTTATCAATAATTATTTTCATTTTCTACTTGTCTACTTAGATTTATCTAAGTAGATTTATGTCTATTTGCATTCTATTTGTATGGATATTCTATTATAGGCAATAATATGACATAAATATATTGGATTACAAAGTGGAATAACAGAATTAAAATACAAATATTATATTTATTTATAAATATATTAAATATATATATATATATATTAATACTGCAGATTATTATTTACAAAATAAATTCATCATTCTTATTTCTAACAGAAAGTTAGATTTGTACAATGATTATTTTCATTTTCTATATTTATGACATGCAAAAATTATTTTTTTTTCTAACTAATATAATTATTATTATATATCTTATTAATACTAATTTACTTTGATTTTCTTTTTCAGATTAATGATTCATAAGTTTACATCAAGAGAGAGAATATCAAATAGAAAATTACTTGAATAAATATATGGAATTTCCCATGAACAATGGCTAAACAAAGGATGGCCAGAATGATTCAAAAGAAAATCTTCCAGATTAAGAATTGTAAAAAAAATTATTGCAATATAAATCTGAAGAATTAATTAGAAAATTAATTTGCGATAAAAGAGCTATATAAAGCTGAAGAATTAATAAGAAAATATTAAAATAAAACTATTTGTATAGAAAAAGTATAAAGTTGAAGAATTAATTAGAAAATTAAAATAGAACCATTTGCATTTGAATTAGAAATTGTAATTGTAATTATAACCTTAATTATAATAACTTATCATATAATAACTTATTATATATATATATTTTGATAAAAAAAATAAATAATTGTTTAAATAACATTTTACATATCCTATTTATATCCCAAAAATATTTTTGAATTAAATTATTTAAATGCTTAAAATAATTTATATAATTTTTAAAGCTGTTAAAAAATTTTTGCTATGGCATCCATTTACAAGATTTATTTTATATGTATTATATTCTATATGTACAATTTGGTGTTCATATTTGGTGTTATGATTACAAATTTTATTTTCGCACCAGAGATATTAAAGTTTGATCTATTTTTACAATCTGTATGATGTATTTTTACAATCAAAATATAAAATAAATAATTTAGTAATTGATAATTTATCAAGAATTAAGATTTTATGGAAATCAATTTTAACATCAAAACTTTACTCAATGAAATCAAGAAAACAACATTATAAATCAAAGAAATTTGTCAAAATTCAGTTAATGGATGACAATTACATAGGTAAAGATTTCATATAAAAACCCAAAATTATACATCTCCACAAACTAGAGTAAGATAATTTATATTTTTTAAATTATTATGATTTTCAGGCTACAAAATGTATTATAGGTGCAAATTTTTTTGGCAAATTATGAAAAAAGATATCCAGAAATAGTGTAAATCTTGTCTTAAGTTTCAAAAAAATAAGATAACGAAATACAATCTTTCAATAAAACAGTTCATGCGCCAAAGAAAAAATTCATATATATAAAGATCAAAATGATTTCGTTAAATGTCATTTCAACTATCATAGATTTTGATTTGCTAGATAATTCGAAGCCATTTCATTCAAAGACACATTCACAGAAATAATTGCAAACGCAATAATAAAATACAGGATTCAATGTTTTGATTGCCTAATATCCATCATCACTGAAGTTCAAATCAAAAAATTATTTAAACAATTATGTGAAATATTAAAAATAAAAAAATATAGAACAAATTAAAATTTTTAATATTCAAGAATCTAAATATGCATGTTTTCATAAAAGACATTAAATTTTCTTTATAAATCTTTCATAAAAAATCAATTTCATAAAAAGATCATAAAAAATCTAATAAAATATTTATTATTCAAGTTAAAAGAAACAAGGAAACGTTGATCAATAAATTGAATCACATCAACATAATATCACTATTAAACACAATACACAAGAAAATTACAAAAAAGATAATAAAATATCTTTTTTGTATTAAAAGAATTCCTATAATGACAATACAGAATCAAAAAAAGAAATAAATTCATCTAGATGATCATTTCAAGAGAACAGGTGGAAATTAACACATAAAAAAGACATTCCAAATAATTATTAAAATTGTTAAAATAATTGTATCTAATGGAGAGAATGTATTTTTAAAAATACTTTTGATTTATTTAAAAATTAAATATCTCTTCAATTAATATTCAATGTAACGAGTTATGCATGGAATTTTACTGATCTAATCTTGTGTGATCAGAATCTTTTTTTTTTGATTTTGCTACTATTTTGTAATATTTTGTTCCATTCTCTTTGATAACCAGCATCATGTCTGAAGTTACAATAAATTTAATAGCAAAGATATCAAAGGAGGTAATGCACTTTTTGTTTTATTTTCTATTCTGATCGATTTGTCAAATATTTTGAAAATCTTTCAAAAACTATTCACAATATAATTAAGATTAGCAATAATTTTTCATGAAGTCAATATGATTTCTTTCCAATATCAGCAATCATATTGAAGAAATATAATCTATGAAGATTATGAACGAACACTGCAAATATTCGTTTTGTTATATTGAAAAAACTCTCAACCAAATGTCAACTCTTATACAAACAAACGTATTCTTTTCTTCCTTTATAATGTTTATTTGATAAGCACTTATCAAATTTTTCATTTGTTGCTTACTATTTTATAATTAATAACACCTCGATGTATTCAAATATTTAAATTTTGTGTAAAATAATAATTGAACCGAGTCAAAAAATATTAATTTGAAAATCTTAAACGGCTCAAATATTCCAGCCCCCATAAAATTTAGAATTAATTGGAGATAAATTTTTAATTTGTATTTAGTTTTGAAAAATTTATAGAATTCGTAAGATTCAGGTTATGACATAATTACACTGAAATTTTTGACCATTTTTGAGCCGAGAATTTCTAGAATATGTAGTAAAAATTTATATTTTTAGAACTTTTAGTTTCTTCTGTGTTCAACAGGCAAATTTTTGTTATAAATTGGATTTTTCCGAAGGGTAATGAGAAAACAAATTTTTTTAATCTGGAAAAAGGCCTTGAATTTTTACAAGTCTCCAGATATTCTCATCAAAAATGTGCTGCATAAAAGAGGTATTAAAGCATCCAGTTGATTACTTTAAAAAATATTTTTAAAGTACATTATATTACATGACATTAAAAAATATTTTCGAATAAATATTAGAATTAAAGAAAAACACAATATAAAACAATTTAAAAATTTTTGAATTAACTATTATTTTTAAAGAAATCTGTAATTTTTGAACTAGTACAAGTTACATATTCGTTAATATTCAAATTAATTATTGTGTTTCGAATATTTATATTATTAAATATTAATCTATATAATAGTAATATATAAAAAAGTATATATAATATAATTTAATGTTTTTTTACATATTTAATTAATAAGTTTGGAAATAGTATTAAAAAATAATATTCATTTGGTATTTAAGTAACAAATATTTTTTTTATATTTATTAATAATGCTAGGAAACCTGAGATTTTTTTTATTAATCTTTAATTCATTAATTTTATAATGATTTAATTTTATTAATCTTTCTTTAATCTTATATCTATATTAATTAACACAGTTTTTTCATACATGCCTATATTCTTTTTCTTTTTCCATTTATTATTTAATAAAGAAAAATTTCAGTTAAATCTGTTCGATTGTGATTACGTCTTTAAATGCAAAAATTTATAATAAAGAAATAACTATCACAAAAATTAATTGTAGAAATAATATTAATTGAATTTTAAAATAGAGTTCGAAACTAACACAGAACAGTACAACACTGCTAATGACTGAAAAAGTAATATATTCAGATCTCTGTTGATTGAAAGTAAATAGGAAAAAAATTCTAGCTAAAAGCTATCAACTGATCTCTCTGGATGTGAATAAAGATGATGAATCTTCAATTACGAATATTTCTGATTTTAGAAAAAATTTCTGAAGAGAAATATATTAAAAAAAATGATTAAATATTCTATTCTTAAGAAAATATAACAAAAAATTGTATTGGAGATCTGCGAAGACTCTTTCCAACGTAAAGGATTCTCTGCGGAATGTAAGCAGAATTGGAAGAAAATACTTCTACTATGAAAAAGAAAATGATTTCATCATTGGTACAAAAATACCAAAGAAATTGCGATTGAATAATGAAAGGAAATCACAAAAAAAAATTTATTACTGTTAAGAAGCAAAAAAAGATCTCTATATATTTTGATAGAATCTTGGCAAAGATTAAAATCAAGCAAAAGAAAGTAGGATTAAAAAGATTCTATCAAGATTTATCAATAGCCCAAGATTTATCATATCTATTAAGCTTATTAGAAAATTTATATTGAAAAAACGTAACGTTCTGAAAAAGTAAAAGAATGTTAGGAAAACAAAATAGGAACATATCTTCATTGAGCCTACAAAAAATACAAAATCTCTTAAGATCACTGAAGATCTTCGAAATATATAATTGTACAGGTAAATAATATTGATTTATTAGTTCTACAAAAGATACAAAATTCCTTAAGATCGCCAAGAATCTGTGAAATACTTTCAAAAAAAAGATTATGATACCTGATAAGAATAACTGTATAGGTAAGTAAATAAATAATACTAATTTATTAATTTTTGTAGTTTAACATATGATATAATTTGATTTTCTTACAAAAGAATTATAAACATGGCTGCTATAATAAATGTCTGTTATAGTTAAAAAATAGTTTATTTCTAATAAATTTATTATATAAATAATATATAATTATTATTATTATATTATAAATAAATAAATTTAAATAAATGTAATCTAATCCAGAATGATATTCTAATTCAAACTTTTTCTGATGTTCATTGGATGTTCAACTCAGATGTTATTTCAAAACAATATAGGATCAAAAAATATCAAATCATATCAAAAAATTGAATAAGGATCTCCGAAGGATCATGGCAATTTTTATTATTAAAAATCGCTATGTACAAGAACATGGCATCCAAATTAAGAATCCTTGATAATGAAATGGATGATATATTAACGTTATTATACTCTTAACGCGAATAAATTTAAATATCTATTAAACTTGAAAAAATTTTGTTGTCAATTGTTCGTGTTTGGAATAAATATTATTGGGAAATTTTAATGAAAACTAAAAAAATAAGAATTAAATTTTATATGGGACAGAAATAAGTTCTGATTCAAAAAAATAATCAGGACTTTTTTAAAAATAAAAAATATTTATATAAATATTTTCAAACAGATAATCGATCTTAATTAATTAATTAATGTAATAATGAACTTAAATTAATTAAATATTCTTCAAATTCATTCTATCGATGAATTATTCTGAAGCTATTATATCATCTAAAATATAATAGGCATTGAAATGATTGACATGTAAATAACTAAAAGAATAAAAAGGTTGAAGATAGAGGCCTGGGGCCTTGATGCTCGGAGATTAAATAAAAAAAATAGATTAAAAATCTAACAAAATTTCGAAATTATTAGAGGCCTGGGGCCTTGATGCTCGGAGATTAAATAAAGAAAATAGATTAAAAATGTAACAGAATTTCAAAATTATTAGAGGCCTGGAGCCTTGATGCTCGGAGATTAAATAAAGAAAATAGATTAAAAATCTAACAGAATTTTAAAATTATTAGAGGCCCGGGGCCTTGATGCTCGGAGATTAAATAAAGAAAATAGATTAAAAATGTAACAGAATTTCAAAATTATTAGAGGCCTGGAGCCTTGATGCTCGGAGATTAAATAAAGAAAATAGATTAAAAATGTAACAGAATTTCAAAATTATTAGAGGCCTGGGGCCTTGATGCTCGGAGATTAAATAAAGAAAATAGATTAAAAATGTAACAGAATTTCAAAATTATTAGAGGCCTGGAGCCTTGATGCTCGGAGATTAAATAAATTAAATAGATTAAAAATTTAATAGAATTTCAAAATTATTAAAGGCCTGGGGCCTTGATGCTCGGAGATTAAATAAATGAAATAGACTAAAAATTTAAAAGAATTTCAAGATTATTAGAGGCCTGGGCCTTGATGCTCGGAGATTAAATAAATTAAATAGATTAAAAATTTAATAGAATTTCAAAATTATTAAAGGCCTGGGGCCTTGATGCTCGGAGATTAAATAAATGAAATAGACTAAAAATTTAAAAGAATTTCAAGATTATTAGAGGCCTGGGCCTTGATGCTCGGAGATTAAATAAATAAATTGATTAAAAATCCAAGAGAATTTCAAGATTATTAAAGGCCTGGACCTTGATGCTCGGAGATTAAACAAATCAAATAAATAAAAATTCAAGAGATTTTCAAGATCATTTTCCAGAATATTATAATCTTTAAATAGGTTTCAGCAGCGTGGAAAAATGCAAACATTATTCTAGTCTCAAAACTGAAAAAAATTTAAATGATCTTTCAGCATTCTATTCTATTAGTATACTGATAATCCTCAAAAAAATTGAAAGAAGTTTCATTGAAAAAGAAATTAGATATCGGTTCGTTAATATCAATTAATTTCAATTAATATAAATTAATTTTTTTTTAAGAGTCGAAGAATTATAATCAAAACCGCGATAAGAGTCACGAAATTTGTGCATAAATTAAACAAGAAAAGTCTGATTTGCATTCTATATTTCAAGAATATATTCTATTAGAATATCATCCTAAACAAATTGAAAAACAAAATATTAATATTTAGATTGTTTGTAATATTAGAAGTATTAGAAAATTATTTAAGAAATAAAAATATTACCATTTATTATCTTGATAAGATCTTTCAAACATAAATTTATGCGATTATTCCATTAGAGCATCATTAACCCATTTCTATGGAATCTCTTATCTGAAAAAATAATCAAATTCATTCATAATATTTCCATTTTATGGCAAAACAATGGATTACAATTAATATCGAAAATTCTTTTCTTTAAAAAAACAAAGAAAATATCAATGATCTAATTAAACTTGCCTTAAACCGTTCGAAATTGAAATTGATTACTTTGCAAAAACAGAAGCGACTTCTTGCTAAACAAATAATTCTAAAAAAAATTATTATTAACATAAGTAATTAAATTCGGCTTAGGCTTTCGGAGATTGAAATTGGCAAAACAAATGCGACTTCTTGTTAAAGAAATGATTCTAAAAAAAATTATTATTAACATAAGTAAGTAAATTTAATTTAGTTTTTGGAGATTGAAATTGGCAAAACAAAAGCGACTTCTTGCTAAAGAAATGATTCTAAAAAAAATTATTATTAACATAAGTAAGTAAATTTAATTTAGCTTTCAGAGATTGAAATTAAATACTAGCAAACAGAAGCGAATTCCTGTTAAAAAAAATGATTCTACAAAAAATTATTATTAATAAATTCATTTATTGAAAAGCCTATTAATTTTTGATTTTTAATAATATGATGCGGGATGCTCATCTGTAGAGAACAGTATTTGTGCATGCCATTTCATATACTGGCGTTATACACTTCCTGCTAAAGATTTTTTCAATGAAATCTAATTTAAATGAAATATATCTATTATATAAGTAAATATATTGAAAAAATATAATAAAGATTATTATAAGATTAAATAAATACAATAAAGATATTGAAAAAATTGGTATCAGAAAATATATTTAAATATTTTAAAATTATTGCAGAATCTAGATTGTTGTAATTAAAACGCTGCACGATTGGCATATTTCATTTCTAAATATTTTAAAACTTAGATATTTCGAGAAATATCTAAATATATAAGGTAAATAATTTTCTCTTTAACAATGATCGATCTTCATAAAGACCAAAAAATCTTTAATGTTTAAAGATTTTGTTTCGAACGAAGAACAAGTTATTTATTTAATTTATTTCGTAGTTAAAGTTTGAATTCTTTCTTAGCTCTCTATTTTTTTTTTCATGTCGATGCATCAAGAATCTGATCATAATATTATGCAATCATTGCTTCCGGTGATTACTTGGATTTGATGTCTCATGGATGAACTCATAGAAAGTAAACAAAACTCGTCAGAGGAGTAATTTATATTTTATAAAATCACTAAACTAAGATCATTTACAAAAATAACGAAATTATCCGATGCAACTTCAAATGTTTTCAACAAAGTCAACAACAGTACAAAGCTCATTTGATACGCATTGAAAAGAGATCTTTCTTTCTTGTTATGAATTGCTCTTTGTGCGCGTTTCAAAACTTTAAGACAAAATTATTATTTATTCTATAAAGACAAAAGAAATAAATAAAGATGAAAATATTTAATTGAGTTTAAATTAAATAATTACATAAATAAATTTATATTTATAATCTAATATCATAGAATCTAGAAAAGTAAATAAATATATAATTAAACATAATCTATAAATATTACTTATTACTTATAAGTTATATAACTATTATTATAATATATTATACATTATATACATACATATTATGTTTACAAAACAAAAATCTATGATATAAATGTAAATGGTATAGAAGCACTCTATGATTAAAAAATTAATTTTTCTACTTCAAATTTTTACAAGAAGAGAATGCATTTTCATTACGATTGATGGATTAGAGGAGACAATACGTAATGATGCAACACTTCGTTTTGGCGGAAGTTTAGATCTACTATTTTTATTAGAGTTTTTAAAATATGCAATTTAAATTTTGTAATTTTGTATTTCTTGTAATTAATGTAAATTCTTGTAATTAATTCTTTGTAATTAAATTCTTTTTAAATTTTTGTTGTTTTTAGTAATTTATAATTTTTAAAAAAATAAAGTAATATGAATTTATCAAAAGATAATATTTAATATTTTTATATTAATTTAATTTAAAAAATAATTTAAAATTTATAATAAATATATTATTATATATAATATATATAAATTGAGTTTTAAACTTATATATAAATGGAATACAACTAATATGATTAATTCGAAAGAAATTCAAAAAAAAGAAGATGAAATGCAATTTTCAACTTTTTATTAATGAAAAGCATAAAAGAGATAAAGATAAGAATTTGCCTAAAATTATTGAACGTAATAGAAGTTTTCATTTATTTTAATATGTAATTTCTTATTGAAATATGTAAAATAGCATGGTTTGATTCAAACATAATAAAAAATATTTTATTGAAAAAAATAAAAATAATAGGCATTATAAAAAATATTATCAATAAATCTATTATATTAAAAAAAATAAAAATAATATAAAACAAATTTTTTTCATTATTAATAGTATCAAATACTGATGTATTAGATATTAAAGTATTATGTATTTTGATATGACTATTGAGTTAATCAATTTATATGTATTTTTCGCAAAGTTTAAAAAGATGAAATATAAACATATTTATTTTATCTAATCTGATGAGGATTCAAAATGGCACTGTAGAAAATTTACAAAAGTGTATATAGCCTATATTATAATGCAAAATGCAATTTATTATTAAAATATGGATGGAAAAATATAAATGGAATATATATGAATAATGTATACATGATATTGGGAAGATAAAATTCATTGATTTCTCGTTTAGTGCAAGCTAATGAGAAAATTTCTATCTGCCCATGCATTTGTTCTTCATTATGTATTTACTTATCATGCAAGCAATAATTTGACATTGAATTATTATTGAGTTAGTCAATTTGTACATATTTTTTACAAAGTTCAAAAATAAGCAATTTTAGAAAATAATAAAAAAAGATGTTGTTTTATTTAAGAAATAAAATAAAATGTTTTGGCATATTCATGATACGATTGTTAGAATAGTCAGAATGTGTGAAAATTATAATAATGAATTGCAATATAATTTGTATAACAGATCTATATAAACATGATCTATATAAAATTGTGATGTTAATAATAAAAAAAAGAAAATTTATTTAGCTATACATTTATTTTAACTATAGAATTTATAATTATCAATATCGAAATTTTAAAAATAATAAAAAAAATTAAAAATTTTTATATTCATTATAGTTTTTAACAATAAAAGTTGCTTTAAAAACAATTAAATACATAAATATAATAGATTTAGTGAAATACTTTATTATTAAATAAATATAAAACAAAATTTCATAAATTTTTAGTATTTTTAAATGAATAATAGATATTGCCATTTTATTTTTTTGAAAATGAAAAACAAGAATTATTAGAATTAAATATAAAAAAATTTTTGTATGGAATTAGTACGTCTTAAAGAAAAATTGATTTTTAAAAATATTGTTAATCTAATAATTTTATATTTAACATTATTACATTTTAATACAAATACAGAAAGATATTTTTCAATTATAATGTGTTGTATAATTTTCAATTGTAATCAATTATAAATCAAAATAAAAACAAAACATAAAAATAGTTTAAAAACGAAAATGATAAATGCAATTAAAATTTTAAAACACAAATAAAAATTGTTATACATAAATAAAAATATATAATATAAAATAAAGAAAAATATGTTAAAATTATATAATTAATTCTAATATATTTTTAAATTTTTAAAATTTGCTATTCATTTAAGAGTAAAAATTTATGAAATAGACAAAAATATGTTAGAATTAAATAATCAATTCTAACATATTTTTGTTTATTTCTCCAATATGTATATCATGTATATATTTTTTAAATAAATATTTTTATATTATTCAAGTATTATTTAATTTCTTTATTATTATTTTTTTTAATATATTTGATAAATATTGCATATATTTTCATTTATTCATTTTTTATTATAATAAAAGATATATTTTTAAAATGTCTTTCAATAATTTAATTTCATATTAATCTATAATCTCAATGAAGTCTCATACAATCCCCAAATCATAAGATAATATTATCATTTATTACATTTTATTCATACATATAATGATATTTTTGCCTAATTTGTAATATTCAATACAAATGGCGATAATGTAACATTTTTTTCTTATTGAAATTCACTGCATTTAAAAATCACTTTTAAAATATATCACACATGTTCAACAATTATAATAAATACTGAGTATATAATAATATAATAATAAGTATATACTGAGTATATAATAATAATATTTAGTATAATAAATGCTGAGATTGCAAATGACGCTGAAAATATGAAAATCTGTATTTAAATTAAATAAAACAACATTTTATATAAAATATTTTATGAGTAATCTTGTGAAAACATTGTGGTAAAAAAACTTTATTTAAATTCAATATTATATTTTGTTTCATATTAGAATTTAATTATATTATTTTATATATATATATATATATATATATATATATATTTACATTATATAATACATGGAAAATTAATGGACTAATAAAAAAATTAACATAATTTTTATTACTAAAAATTTTGTTTCTTTTTCGGCCAATTTTATCAAAATTTAATTAAATATATATTTAATTATTAAATAATATATTTGAGTTCACGAAGATTCTTTTTTGTTCTTATCTTTTTAACTTTAATGTTTCAAATTTTTTGAAATTTTTTGATTTCGTTAATAAATATTTTGATATATTAATATCAATTTTTATTGATATTCATGTTCCAAACCAAAACATGAATTGCTCGATTAAAAACAATAACGAAAATGTTTCTGACTATCAAACATTTTGTTTGTGACGTAGCACTCACATGTATATCCATGTGGATGAATGAGCAGTTGCTAAAAATTGTGTCTCGTATAACGTGACATCGTAATTTTTTATCTTTCTATAGAAATTGCTTCATTTAAATCTATGTTACTCCATGTTACAATAGTGAATTATTACCGCAGAGATTTGTTATTGTTTGCGATTAAAAGTTTATCTCAAGAAATTACGACTCGTGTGAATTGCTTCATATAAATTTATATATTTCTAAACAGTGACATTATATTAGGCACAATTTCTTTTTATTGCGCTAATTGGAATTCTGTACAAAATCATAGAGGTTACAAGCGAATTAATTAGTAGTAAATTAGATTAGTAATTCAGAGATTTTGTTGATTGAAATATTTCTAAAATAAATTATATCACGACTTTTATTTCATTTTAATATGTGCATATTTTAGCTTGTCCAGATGTTTTGCAACTTTTTTGCTATTTCAAAATTAAAATCACATTATTTTCATCGATAATCTAGCAAATTTTCATATAATTCTTCGTCATAGACGGAGATTTCTTTAATTATAATTTCTTTAATAATGAAAATTATATTAAAATATAATTTTCAATTTTAATTTATCATTTTTCAAATTTTTTCATGTTAATTGTTGGATTTTATTCAAACATTTTTTTCAATTAAAATATTATTTATTATTTTATAAGATTGAGTATTTTAGGTTATGAATAAGATTCTATAAAAACTATTTTGCACTATTTTGCAATAATGACAAGATTTCATTTAGAACGAAATATACTAACAAATTCTGAAAAAGAAACCACGTTCTTTTTCAATTTCACATTATTATTTTATAATATTCCAGTATTTATAGTATTTATATAGCATTATATAGTATATATATAGTATTACAATTATAGAATAAATTATTACAGATTTGATATATATACATTACTATTTATAATAATATAAAATCATTTATTTTTATTGGTTTTTACTCTTTCCATGAATATAAAATATGTATAATTAGTTCGCGATTATATAAGACAATCGCAACATTAGTATTTTAAATATAGTAATTCTTATATCCGCTCAGCCGGTTTGCCAAAAAATACATTTTCAATAATAATAGAAGAACAATGCTTCGATTACAATTTTATTTATTTATTTAATTATATCAGTTTGTATAATTTATAATTTAATTTCTTTAAATATTTGGAAAATATTGGTGAATTATATAAAATAAATTTCTTTTTAATAATATTATATGTGTAATTATATAATATAATTATATAAATTTCGTGAAAATCATTTATTTTTTTAATTTTTACTTTTTCCATGAATATAAAGTATGTATAATTAGTTCGCGATTATATAAGACAATCGCAACATTAGTATTTTAAATATAGCAATTCTTATATCCGCTCAGCCGGTCTGCCAAAAAATACGTTTTCAATAATAATAGAAGAACAATGCTTCGATTACAATTTTATTTATTTATTTAATTATATCAGTTTGTATTATTTATAATTTAATTTCTTTAAATATGTGGAGAATATTGGTGAATTATATAAAATAAATTTCTTTTTAATAATATTAAATGTGTAATTATATAATATAATTATATAAATTTCGTGAAAATCATTTATTTTTATTGGTTTTTACTCTTTCTATGAATATAAAATATATATAATTAGTTCGCGATTATATAAGACAAATCGCAACATTAGTATTTTAAATATAGCAATTCTTATATCCGCTCAGCCGGTTTGCCAAAAAATACATTTTCAATAGTAATAGAAGAACAATGCTTCGATTACAATTTTATTTATTTATTTAATTATGTAAGTTTGTATTATTTATAATTTAATTTCTTTAAATATTTGGAGAATATTGGTGAATTATATAATATAAATTTCTTTTTAATAATATTAAATGTGTAATTATATAATATAATTATATAAATTTCGTGAAAATCATTTATTTTTATTGGTTTTTACTCTTTCTATGAATATAAAATATGTATAATTAGTTCGCGATTATATAAGACAATCGCAACATTAGTATTTTAAATATAGCAATTCTTATATCCGCTCAGCCGGTTTGCCAAAAAATACATTTTCAATAGTAATAGAAGAACAATGCTTCGATTACAATTTTATTTATTTATTTAATTATGTCAGTTTGTATTATTTATAATTTAATTTCTTTAAATATTTGGAGAATATTGGTGAATTATATAAAATAAATTTCTTTTTAATAATATTATATGTGTAATTATATAATATAATTATATAAATTTCGTGAAAATCATTTATTTTTTTAGTTTTTACTTTTTCCATGAATATAAAGTATGTATAATTAGTTCGCGATTATATAAGACAATCGCAACATTAGTATTTTAAATATAGTAATTCTTATATCCGCTCAGCCGGTCTGCCAAAAAATACGTTTTCAATAATAATAGAAGAAAAATGCTGCGATTACAATTTTATTTATTTATTTAATTATATCAGTTTGTATTATTTATAATTTAATTTCTTTAAATATTTGGAGAATATTGGTGAATTATATAAAATAAATTTCTTTTTAATAATATTAAATGTGTAATTATATAATATAATTATATAAATTTCGTGAAAATCATTTATTTTTATTGGTTTTTACTCTTTCTATGAATATAAAATATATATAATTAGTTCGCGATTATATAAGACAAATCGCAACATTAGTATTTTAAATATAGCAATTCTTATATCCGCTCAGCCGGTTTGCCAAAAAATACATTTTCAATAGTAATAGAAGAACAATGCTTCGATTACAATTTTATTTATTTATTTAATTATGTCAGTTTGTATTTTTATAATTTAATTTCTTTAAATATTTGGAGAATATTGGTGAATTATATAATATAAATTTCTTTTTAATAATATTATATGTGTAATTATATAATATAATTATATAAATTTCGTGAAAATCATTTATTTTTATTGGTTTTTACTCTTTCTATGAATATAAAATATATATAATTAGTTCGCGATTATATAAGACAAATCGCAACATTAGTATTTTAAATATAGCAATTCTTATATCCGCTCAGCCGGTTTGCCAAAAAATACATTTTCAATAGTAATAGAAGAACAATGCTTCGATTACAATTTTATTTATTTATTTAATTATGTCAGTTTGTATTATTTATAATTTAATTTCTTTAAATATTTGGAGAATATTGGTGAATTATATAAAATAAATTTCTTTTTAATAATATTATATGTGTAATTATATAATATAATTATAAAATATAAATTTCGTGACAATCATTTATTTTTATTGATTTTTACTCTTTCTATGAATATAAAATATAATTAGTTCGCGATTATATAAGACAAATCGCAACATTAGTATTTTAAATATAGCAATTCTTATATCCGCTCAGCCGGTTTGCCAAAAAATACATTTTCAATAATAATAGAAGAACAATGCTTCGACTACAATTTTATTTATTTATTTAATTATATCAGTTTGTATTATTTATAATTTAATTTCTTTAAATATTTGAGGAATATTGGTGAATTATATAAAATAAATTTCTTTTTAATAATATTATATGTGTAATTATATAATATAATTATATAAATTTCGTGAAAATCATTTATTTTTATTGGTTTTTACTCTTTCTATGAATATAAAATATATATAATTAGTTCGCGATTATATAAGACAAATCGCAACATTAGTATTTTAAATATAGCAATTCTTATATCCGCTCAGCCGGTTTGCCAAAAAATACATTTTCAATAGTAATAGAAGAACAATGCTTCGATTACAATTGTATTTATTTATTTAATTATGTCAGTTTGTATTATTTATAATTTAATTTCTTTAAATATTTGGAGAATATTGGTGAATTATATAAAATAAATTTCTTTTTAATAATATTATATGTGTAATTATATAATATAATTATATAAATTTCGTGAAAATCATTTATTTTTATTGGTTTTTACTCTTTCTATGAATATAAAATATATATAATTAGTTCGCGATTATATAAGACAAATCGCAACATTAGTATTTTAAATATAGCAATTCTTATATCCGCTCAGCCGGTTTGCAAAAAATACATTTTCAATAGTAATAGAAGAACAATGCTTCGATTACAATTTTATTTATTTATTTAATTATGTCAGTTTGTATTATTTATAATTTAATTTCTTTAAATATTTGGAGAATATTGGTGAATTATATAAAATAAATTTCTTTTTAATAATATTATATGTGTAATTATATAATATAATTATAAAATATAAATTTCGTGACAATCATTTATTTTTATTGATTTTTACTCTTTCTATGAATATAAAATATAATTAGTTCGCGATTATATAAGACAAATCGCAACATTAGTATTTTAAATATAGCAATTCTTATATCCGCTCAGCCGGTTTGCCAAAAAATACATTTTCAATAATAATAGAAGAACAATGCTTCGATTACAATTTTATTTATTTATTTAATTATATCAGTTTGTATTATTTATAATTTAATTTCTTTAAATATTTGGAGAATATTGGTGAATTATATAAAATAAATTTCTTTTTAATAATATTATATGTGTAATTATATAATATAATTATATAAATTTCGTGAAAATCATTTATTTTTATTGGTTTTTACTCTTTCTATGAATATAAAATATAATTAGTTCGCGATTATATAAGACAAATCGCAACATTAGTATTTTAAATATAGCAATTCTTATATCCGCTCAGCCGGTTTGCCAAAAAATACATTTTCAATAATAATAGAAGAACAATGCTTCGATTACAATTTTATTTATTTATTTAATTATATCAGTTTGTATTATTTATAATTTAATTTCTTTAAATATTTGGAGAATATTGGTGAATTATATAAAATAAATTTCTTTTTAATAATATTATATGTGTAACTATATAATATAATTATATAAATTTCGTGAAAAGCATTTATTTTTATTGGTTTTTACTTTTTCCATGAATATAAAATATGTATAATTAGTTCGCGATTATATAAGACAATCGCAACATTAGTATTTTAAATATAGTAATTCTTATATCCGCTCAGCCGGTCTGCCAAAAAATACGTTTTCAATAATAATAGAAGAACAATGCTGCGATTACAATTTTATTTATTTATTTAATTATATCAGTTTGTATTATTTATAATTTAATTTCTTTAAATATTTGGAGAATATTGGTGAATTATATAAAATAAATTTCTTTTTAATAATATTAAATGTGTAATTATATAATATAATTATATAAATTTCGTGAAAATCATTTATTTTTATTGGTTTTTACTCTTTCTATGAATATAAAATATATATAATTAGTTCGCGATTATATAAGACAAATCGCAACATTAGTATTTTAAATATAGCAATTCTTATATCCGCTCAGCCGGTTTGCCAAAAAATACATTTTCAATAGTAATAGAAGAACAATGCTTCGATTACAATTTTATTTATTTATTTAATTATGTCAGTTTGTATTATTTATAATTTAATTTCTTTAAATATTTGGAGAATATTGGTGAATTATATAAAATAAATTTCTTTTTAATAATATTATATGTGTAATTATATAATATAATTATATAAATTTCGTGACAATCATTTAATTTTATTGATTTTTACTCTTTCTATGAATATAAAATATAATTAGTTCGCGATTATATAAGACAAATCGCAACATTAGTATTTTAAATATAGCAATTCTTATATCCGCTCAGCCGGTTTGTCAAAAAATACATTTTCAATAATAATAGAAGAACAATGCTTCGATTACAATTTTATTTATTTATTTAATTATGTCAGTTTGTATTATTTATAATTTAATTTCTTTAAATATTTGGAGAATATTGGTGAATTATATAAAATAAATTTCTTTTTAATAATATTATATGTGTAATTATATAATATAATTATATAAATTTCATGAAAATCATTTATTTTTATTGGTTTTTACTTTTTCCATGAATATGTATAATTAGTTCGCGATTATATAAGACAATCGCAACATTAATATTTTAAATATAGCAATTCTTATATCCGCTCAGCCGGCCTGCCAAAAAATACGTTTTCAATAATAATAGAAGAACAATGCTGCGATTACAATTTTATTTATTTATTTAATTATATCAGTTTGTATTATTTATAATTTAATTTCTTTAAATATTTGGGGAATATTTGTGAATTATATAAAATAAATTTCTTTTTAATAATATTATATGTGTAATTATATAATATAATTATATAAATTTCGTGAAAATCATTTATTTTTATTGGTTTTTACTTTTTCTATGAATATGATAATTAGTTCGCGATTATATGCGAAAGACAATCGCAACATTAGTATTTTAAATATAGCAATTCTTATATCCGCTCAGCCGGTTTGCCAAAAAATACGTTTTCAATAATAATAGAAGAACAATGCTGCGATTACAATTTTATTTATTTATTTAATTATATCAGTTTGTATTATTTATAATTTAATTTCTTTAAATATTTGGGGAATATTTGTGAATTATATAAAATAAATTTCTTTTTAATAATATTATTTGTGTAATTATATAATATAATTATATAAATTTCATGAAAATCATTTATTTTTATTGGTTTTTACTTTTTCCATGAATATAAAATATGTATAATTAGTTCGCGATTATATAAGACAATCGCAACATTAGTATTTTAAATATAGCAATTTCTATATCCGCTCAGCCGGTCTGCCAAAAAATACATTTTTAATAATAATAGAAGAACAATAATAATGATATTTTTTTTTGTGACAAATGTAATCAATATTTTTCCATTTTTTCCAAAAGAAACTTTTTTTCTATTTGACCATTCATATCTATTATGCATTTCATATTGAATTAACAGCAAATTAATGGCATTTGATCAGTGATCTTTGTAATAATTTTAATATTTATATATATAAAATCAATATATAAATTAATGCTTCATAGCTTTAGTTACTATAAATATAGGTATATAATGTATTTGATAAAATTATATTCAAAAATACAATGCAATGAATTAAACATTGAATAAAACAGTTTTATTAAATTCATTCATATCGATTTAATTCATTGTCTTTAGGAATCAATAAAATGACTTATCGAAGCATAAGATACTCTGAGTCCAATGACGGACACAATATTCACACAAACAATTTCTCCATTTTGAATGAAATACCTAATATTGAAATATCATTTCACTCAAAAATAGAATTTCATGTGGTCAAAATCAACGATATATTTTATAGTACGATATAGATTATAGTTAATAGCATACTTGGATTATATCGTATATTCTTGTTAGAGAAAGACAAATTCATGAAAATATTAAAATAAAATCAATGTACAATAAAAACGTGTATAATAAACGCATTCGCAACGACCAAGATTACGATTTTTGTTTCAGAAAAAAATTGTATATACTGCAGCATCTGAGAAATTTATTTAACCGGCATAGAATTTAACGTTGTATTGCTATTTTTGTTCTTGAAACAACAATACATTAGAAACATTTTTTGTGATCGTTGATTCACAAAATGTTCAAATTGAAAAATAAATTCCTTCAACATTTCTTAATTAAATGCTAAAGCGTATCGATTGGCAATAAATTTATCAATATAGAATTATTTTTATATAATTAGTAATCATTAATATATTAAATAAAAAATTAATAATAAGACTCGTTAGAAGATAAAATAATCTCATAATAAAAACATTATTAAGTTGGATCAGAAAGAAGAATCAAAATGGTAATCTTGATCCTCATTAAAAATAAACTATTATCAAAATAATGCTCCGGATCAAGATAGAAGAAATCCATAATCCTTCTTATCATTATAAGTTTGAAGAAAAAATAAAATATTATAGATAAAATCTATCATTGATCAGTAACAGCCACCAATTATTAAGGAAATTAAAAATATATCTCCAAATAATATCTCGAAATAAGTCAATCGGCTAATTATCAAAGATACAAACATGTAATAATCTATCTAATAGAAATTGAAAACATCTCTGTTATCATTAAAAAGAAGATAAGAATTTAATAAAACGATTCGCTCTTACAAATTCCCTTACAGAATGTATAATGAAAACAACATGGCAATAAATCGATGTATATATATTATGACAATGTTGAACATGGAATTACAGCACTTTTTGATGTGAAAATTTACCATGGCAAAGATCCAATATACGATCATAGATAGATTTTTAAAAAATTACGATTTTTTGTAGATTTATGGAATAAATAACCGATTGACGTATAATAATATTAACATGACGAATAAATCGATGATAACTATAAACCATGAACTGCAATAATAAATACTAATAATTACTGAAAAAAATTTATAAAAATTACTCGAATGAATTTTGACTTAAGGAACAATAATTCTTAATAAGTTATAAATATAATATTTCGAGTTTAAATATTAATAATATTTTGATTGCCTTTGCCAATTAATTCCATTTCGAAAATGAGTATTAAAAGCACTCCAGTCAAATATTTGAGCGTTTCAAAAAGAACAAAAAATCTTTCTAGAGTAATTAATTGTCAAAAAACCTTACATTGGAAAAAATTAAATCGAAATAATTAAAGAATATGAAAAAACGAAAAAGTTTTAATAATAATACAAAAAATGATCTTTAATATAATCTATAATAAGTAGGTACATCTAAACATCAGAGACCAAGTTCGTCTGATCAGAGATAAATAAAGATATAGTGTAATGGAATCAGAATTCCCATTTAACTTTAATTCAGAATCATCAAATATAAAATTATCAAATCCAGTAAAATCATAGTTATTTTAGAAATCTATTTTAGATAGATTTTAACATATACATTTGAATTTGATAGATTTTCTTTCCAACAATAGAGATATTCTCTTTCAGATTTTCTTAATAGTCAGAGGCAGCTTTACTAAAAGATGCAATTTAGATTTTGGAATGTTCTAATGAACATTAGATAGCATAATTGAAAAAAATTCAGTTATTTGCAGCACTAATCAGAACAAGAATCTACTATACAATAAATTCTTAAAAATAGCAATAATGTATTAGACAAGATTATATTTTTACAATTAAATTATTTTAAATGTATATATATATATAATATTATTCTATTATATATAGTATTATTATATGTATATAATTAATATGAACACAGTATTATTTAATATTTTTACGAGTGATCACATTATTATAATTTATGATTAACAATTGTCTAACTTGTTTAAAACATAACTTATATATGTTAAAATATGTTAAGATATATTTAAGAGATATGTTATAATATTGGTATTATTCAGTACACTTTTAACTAATTAATATTTATAAAAAATATTATAAATATTTAGTAAATAAAATATTATCATCGAGTACTGATTGCACTTATGATTAATCCAAAAACGACAAAATTACCATTTAGATAACTATATTTGAATAATATAGAAAATTATTGTTAGAGAATGTGGCATTTAAATATAGTTAATAAGATTTTAAAATAAAAGAAAGAAATTGGATAAAAGTGTGTTATATTATAATATATATGTGTTAAATATTATATATTATATATATATATATATTTTTTTTATCAATAAAAAAATTATATCAAATTATGAACAATCATGAACAAAAAAATAAATAAATAAACATAATATTCAATTGTAAAGTAAAATCTTAAAGTCTTTTACACGTATATTCTATGTATATGTATATTTCTTTAATTCAAAAAATCAACATTAAGACCTATTTTGAGTGTGCAATTTCAGAATAGATATAACTCTTGGCTATATTTGAATGCTTTTGATTATATATATACATATAATATACATATAATATAATATAGGTTCAAAAATGATAAAATTTAACTGGTGATTCTTAAAGTGATTTCAAATAATTTTTTTTCCTTGTAAAAATTTTCATTTTAATTTTGTAATTTTATTAATATTGGTTAATTATAAAGCACACTGACTTATTGAGTTACAATATCATTGGATACGTAATATCAATTAGGCAAACAAATTTAAGTAACAAGTATTAAAGCAAACTATTGGACAAAATTATATCGAATTGTACTTATTCACAAACAATATATAATTAATTGTTATTCACGTACGACAAATAAATGGAATTTTTTATTCGATTTCAAAATGAATAATGCAAAATTGTGGTACAAAAAGATAAATATAAACTTTTTGAAATAGATTTTTGAATAGATTAAATTGACTTATTTATCTAAAAATTCAATTCGAGTTTTAAAATGTATCAATAGATTATGAATTAATTTATAATAAATTAATCTGATTAGAGATAATACATCACCAAACAACAATATCGAACTAATTATATTGTCCATTTTACTATACAATTATCTTTAATAATCGGTTAATGATTTATAATCAAATTAAGTAAGAAAATTGATCATTTGTAATTCAGGAACTATTATTAAATAAAATTTATGTTAAATAAAATCTAATAAGATTGTTTTCTATATATATGTTTCTACTAAAGAAACATCTTATCACTTCCTTCTATTTATGCGGTAATATTTATTATTGCATCATGAATTTTGATAATTTCCTTTACTAATGTCAATGGATATCTCTTATTCTGAAATAAAAAGAGGATTATTTCTAAAAATGAAAATAAAAAATATTCAAAATAAATAATGTGAAAAACAATATTAATAACAAAATTATCTTAAATGTCCGCGAGAGCATAAAATCATCGTGTTTTTTGTTATTCGAAACATTTAAATAAGTCTGGATTTAAAGTGATAGGAATTATAATATTATCATGCTCTTACGGATCTCCAATGGAATTTCTTTCAGGAGTTTCAGAAGAACATTTTCCAAAAATGCTTTATATGCGGCACTTTATAAAATAATAGGCAAGCATTGGGCATTAGAAATTATTGGCCCATAAAGTGATTGACCAGCGGATTTGAGCATAAAATCGAAATGCAAAAATATTTTTTGCTTCATAAATAATATTAAAGTTTTTTATATTTTTTATATTCTTCTCTTGTAAAGAGAGTTTCATCTGTTCACAATACGAGTTAGATTCCATTCCAATTTTTTTAACAACTACCTTGAATTGAATATTGCAAACAATTATACATACTTGTACGAGTACAATCTATCAGAATGCTTCATCAGAATGCAATGCAAGAGTAATCCAATTGACATTAAAGTGAAATGAAAATATCCAATATTAAAAAAATATTTCAATTATTAAGTAAATATTTTTCATTATTTATTTTTTCAATAATAATTAATCAATTATCTTATTCATATTCAATTTATCAAAACTCATCTTAGACAGCAATTTATGTTGATGTCGTCTTCTTGCATTGTTGACAATATATCGTCGACTATCATAACATACAAATGATCTATTTCCATATCTGTGAACATTAATCTATCATCTGGATTGTATCATATGCACAAATAACTAATGTCTAAAAGCCGACTTTAGTTATAAGAATGAAATTCGAATAACAATGAGCAATCTTATTAATACTCACAACTCATTATAACTCATGTTATAATAACTTGTCTATATTGTTCTTTGATCGCTAGCGACAAAAAATGTATTGTAATTGTAATGCTAATTATGCAGCAAATTTTAATGCAATAACATAATGCATCAGTAGACTTTTCATTCTTAAAAATATTAAAAATTAAAATCAAAGGAGACAAAAAAAAACATATTGAAGAAAAAACAGAAAGAGAAAATTGTAGTCAACAGAAGAAAATTATAAAAAGCGAAAGAAGTTATTTAGATTTGATTAATTCTTAATATCAATTTCAAGTGAAACATTGCAAACTATTAAAATAGAAATAGAAATAAAAAAAGAATAACAACATACACAGTTAATCATCAAATAATTAAAATAATATTATATTTATATTTTAAATAAAATAATATTTACTCTAATATCTATTGAACAAATTTTTTTTTACTACTTTTTTGTCGCAATTGTTATTTGTTGATAATCGATCATAATTAAATTACATTTGCATATGTGGTGGCAAAAAATTATTTTTGTAACATTCACAATAATAGTTAGTAACTAATTGTTTTTAGTAAATAAAAGATAAGATTTCACTTAAGACATGATCAAAACGAACAATACATTACATTCAATTGAAAAATTAAAATGAAAATTAATATTAATTTAGATATAATTCAAAAATATTAGAAATATAAAAACATAATTTTATTATTGATAATTTAATTTTAAAAAACAAAGAAATTATAAATGACGATTTTTATTTTGGAGAATGATGTGACCATTTTAAAATCATAGTCGTATTAAAAATATAAATTTTTTTATTAATTGATAAAATTTTTTATTATAAGAACTTTTAAAAAATGTCTATTTATGATTTGACGCGTTGTGTAATGGACAAAAGTGAATGATAAATTGCATTAGAATTTTTTATTTAATATAATTAATTCAAATTAAAAAACTTTTTATGTTTCAAAAAGATATTATACAATCTTTATAAAAATCTTTCTTCTTTAATTTCTTTAAGAACATTCATATCAGATTAATTCATAATTTATAATTCATTATGAAAATTCAAGTAATATTTTTCAAAACAAAAAGTTTTATATGTTCAAATATGTAACAAAAACATTCCTAATATCAGTTTACATTGGAAATAAATTTGATGAATTGATAACGAATTATTTTAAAGAAGTAATGAGATTATACATCATTGTTTATGTAATAAAAGACAATTTAGAATTAAAAAGCACAAAAACAATTCTAAATCCAATAAAATTATAATAAAATATAAAGTTTAATTATAAAAATAAAAAAATTAAGATATACATTATATCTATAATTATAAATTTTTTGATCTAAACACAAAATACGGATACCATATATAACATAACATAAAATCATTAGTTCACAATTTTGAAAAAGATGGAATTATCGTTCAAATATAGAATTAATTAATTTATTGACGTTCAAGATCGTACTTTTGAACACGTAATAAATAATATGTATAAGGAAACAAAATATAACTTCTAGATATTTAAGGAATATAAATTTTGAATAATAATAAATAAAATAATATTTTAAATAATTTTCAAATCATAATATAGATCAATGAATTCGTCTTAAAATAGATTACATGTCTATCTATAATAAAAATGTGTAATTTCATTTAGAATTAAAGTTAGAATGAAATCTTGATGATAACCTTATGGATAAGATTTGTGATTATTCATAATCATTCATATCATGATCATAAATTCACCCTCAAAATAATATTTCAAATATTTTTTACGATAACGAATATTTTAGGAGATAATTGAAAGATTCTATGCAAAGTGTTAATATATCTTTAATATTTTCTTTGGAGGATCAATTCTAGAAGGTATTGATATATAAAAATATCAATCTCTATCTTGTTTTATTTAACGCGAAATTCCGTATAATGTAATAAATATATCTTAATTGACATTTTTGTATATCAATTTATGTCTAAAATTAATATTATCTCTAAAATTCACTAATAGTATTTTATGAATATATTAATAGCCTATATATGAATTATAAATAAAGTAATAAAGTAATATATAAATAAAGTTCATATGAAAGTATACAAACACACATAGTTTATAAAAAGATAAATTTTTATCTTTGTTTTGATATTTAATATCGATTCTAAAAATATATTTTAATATATATATATATATATATATATATATATATATATATATGATATATACATATCATATATTTTTAATGATATTTATTTTTTTTTCTTTAAATAAGTTTATTATTATTAATACGAAAAATGAATTTTTAAATTTTTATTAAAAAAAATTATATTGTAAATTATATTTTATATTTTTTTTTTGCATTTGTTATGTTGTGATTTTTTTTTATAAAAAATTTAAAGGATACTAAATATAAATTACCAAGAAGATATTTATTTCGTTATGCATTCCTTATGGAACCTTTAACAATTTTTATATCATCCACGGGTCTGTCATTTTTATCAGTTTCCACCAATCCAATTCTTTTTACTATTGCCATACCAGAATGAACTCTACCTAGAGAAAAAAAAAAAATGCAAGTTTGTAAAAAAAATTTTTGATAAATTTATTTATTATTATTATCATTAAAAATTAGGCTTTAATTTATATCAGGGATCAAAAATAATGATTCTAAAAATTTATATAAAAAAAAAAGTTGTTTATTATTTAAATTGAAGATGATTTGAATAAGATATATTGTGTATTTTCAATTCATACTGTGAGATGTATATGTAAAATATATAATGTATCTCTGAACAGATAAAATTTAACTTACCAAAAATTGTATGTTTTCCATCAAGCCATTGTGTAGGTGCTAATGTAATGAAAAATTGTGATCCATTACTATTTGGTCCTGAATTGGCCATAGAAATAACACCAGCACCTAAATCCACATTTCTTTTAATAATTTATTAAATTTCACAATAAATCATATTTACATAAATTCAGAAACCTTATACTACAGCACATACATATACACATAAATTGTAATAATTATAACGATATTACTGTAAAGTAAAAAAATACTAATTGTAAAGATCTTCTATTTGTAAAAAGTATCCATTTTTTGTGCATTCACGTATCGTATCATATTATCAAAACCATTGCAAATAAAGTATTTGATCTTGACAATATCGAAATTCATGTTTTAGATTATCTACTGACTATACCTGTTATTGTATTAGATATAATTATATATTAATATTCAATTGTTAAATTTGCAGGATGGACATATCGGATATGCTACTTTCTTTACAATTAAAACTAGTAACCCTCAATTCTTCTTCAATGAATTTCCGCATGAAAAGAATCTTGATATTACATCCCTACTGCTAAATTAGAAGTACATCACATGACAGGAAACGACAGTTTTGGCCAGTCTGAAGCATCCATCATTTTGTTGAAATTTCTGTATAAAGTTTATAGTCTTATTATATCGAAATTTTTTTAATTTTATTATTTCTATGAATTTGCAATTTTAAAACGAAAAAATGGAGATTCAAATAAAACAAATTTATTTTTATTACATTTATTTTTGTATTAAAGAATTTAAAGAATTATTTAGAATATATATATATTATAATAATGGATATTTTATAAATAATAGTGAAAGCTACATGTTTTCTTCTTCTCTTCTAGAAAAAAGAAAGAACAATAATTTCACAATGCATAATTCGAGAATTTAAAAGCTTTGGCTTAAACAATGTAATAATGATTCGTAAATTTTGCAATGAAATTTTGCATTAAAAATGATAATAGGAAAAAATTTTAAAACATAAAAATACAATTATAATATAAATATAACAATAAATATGACAATAAGTATAACAGAAACTAAGAAAAATACAAAATAATCATCAATTTTTAGTAAAGAAAATTAATATTAATGGAAAGTATAAAAAAAAGAGAGTTAAAAATTTATCTGAATATTATTAAATATTATTGAAAAGCTTTCATTCATTTTAATTTTTTTGAAATGAAAAAAATAGTATATTCTGATTCAAATATAATTGACATATGTAATAATGCATATTATATAACATATATATAATAATATATATTGAAAAAACAGAATTATTTAATTCTAACATATACAAAAAAATATCAAGAAAATTCACCAGGATTTTATTTTCTGATGTATGACTTGGATATGTAATGTAACAATTTTTAAAATAAATTTCATCAATTTTTTGCAGAAAAGATCTATTCGGATAGAGATGGATATAATGTTTGTAAACATAAAATTTTTTGAATATCTCTTTCGCGTATCTTATAAATTAAAATTAAAAATTTAATGTTTGAAATAATCAATGTTTGAAACAAGAAAAAAACAGATGCAAAAAAAATTGATAAAAGATATAAATTAATTATTATTGATAACTTATAATATATCTGGTCGCGAGCATTGTCGCGATCTATAAACAGAACAGTCCTGAAGGTTTCGGTCACGGGTTCTTCCCCGGCGACCGCGCGGTGAGGCGTCGGTAATCCGAGCAAAAATAGCTGAGGTTTTTGCTTGGGTTACCCAAAACATTCGCCTCGACCGTCGAATGTTCTGGATCCAAACACCTGCCCGCCCGTCCTGGACCTACATTGCGTATCGGGTGATATCGGTGCCCCAATTGCGGCACCGATATTTTCCCCACTCATAATTGGGACACTCCCAATCAGCCAGGAAGAGAATCCATCTGAGCGACTTTCTTCCTGGCTAGCACTCACTACCGATTACGTCTTCGGGCAGTAACACATTGTAAACCGTACTCCGATCTTCGGATAAGGTCACAGACAAATTGAGTTGGGACACAAGTTCCAAAAAAGCCATCGTCCGATGGAGTAGGCCGAATACGACCAACGTCAACACCACGACAAAACCATTGGTTCTTCGAGCCGGATGCAACCACCGGCGACATACCCGCCATCGGATCCCAGAATTCGCGATTCACGTTCCGTCGCAGATTCCTCTGGCGGATCCCCAGTTTGGTGTTCCAGCGCGAGGTGGATCTCATAATTGGCAATGGCCGGTTGTGCGATATCATGTCCGTGGGACGGATCAGGCTGGGGAAGGGGCTTCCAAACCTCTTAAAAACGCAGCTAGGGTGGGTATTCGGCGGACGCTTGTCCAACGTATCACGCATGGAATTTGTAGTATGCAACGTCGTGACAAACGAACAGCTGAGTCGTCAGCTGTCACTGAGAGTTAGACGGTGTGTCGACTGAGGAGATGGCATCTCACCTTTGCGAGAGCCGGTTCCTGGAAATGGTGGGAAGGGAGCCGATTCGTCAATACGTGGTTACCATTCCGTTCGCGAGGGACGTGCGTGAATTGGGAGAGTTGCGCGCGATGGCGGAAAAAAGATTTCACGCACTGGAGCGGAGACTCACGAATGCGCCTGAGCTGCGCGACCGGTATGTGCAATTTATGAGAGAATACATAGCCTTGGGTCATATGGCCAAGGTCAAGAACTATTCGGGCATCCACCGGACCTACCTTCTACCTGCCGCACCACCCGGTGCTCAAAACAAGCAGTACCACCACTAAACTTCGGGTGGTATTCGATGGCTCGGCAAAATCCTCGACGGGGATCTCCCTCAACGACCTGCAGCAGGTCGGACCGCCAATCCAGGAGGACCTCTTGTCGATTCTGATTCGATTTTGAATGTATCGGGTGGTCCTGAGCGCAGATATCGAAAAAATGTACAGACAGGTCCTGGTCGCTCCTCATCAGCGGTTTCTGCAACGCATATTGTGGAGGGAGGCCCCCCAAGATCCGATTGAGACATACAAATTGAACACGGTCACTTACCTCAGCTCCGTATTTGGCTACCTTGGTGTTGCGGCAGGTGGGGTTGGACAACACCGCGAGCCATCCAGCGGCTAGCACGTCTATCCTCCGTGACTTTTACGTGGATGACCTCTTGGGCGCAGACACCGTGGAAGAGGCAATCGTGCTCAAAAGGGATCTACAGGCTTTCTTACGGACAGCAGGATTCAACTTACGGAAATGGGCGTCCAATGAGCCCTCGGTTGTGAAGAGTGCCACGGGTGAGTCCATAGTCATGGGCCCTCAACCCGAGAAGATCCTCGTACGCTCGGTCTGCGGTGGGAGCCGGTGCCAGACCAATTGTTTGTTGAGTTGAACGACCCACTCACCACCCGAGTAACCAAGCGAGCTATTCTGTCAGAGGCTGCGAGAATCTTTGATCCTCTCGGACTGGTGGGTCCCGCAGTGCTTGCCGCGAAGCTACCGAAGACTACCAAATGGGCCAATTACCAGCGGCAAGAGTACGGGTACAAGCACCCTTTTTTAGTACGGGGGTAGATTACGCTGGACCATTCCTCATCAAGGAACGGTCTCGAAGTAAGAGTATATCTAAGGTCTATTTGTGCGTCTTCGTGCCTGGCCACCAAGACGGTTCACTTGGAGGCGATTACGGCACTAACGACAGAAGCGTTCTTGAACTGTCTGAGCAGGTTCCTCTCGCGCCGGGGTCGATGCCGAGAGATCTGCTCGGACAACGATACTAATTTCGTGGGCGTATAATGAACTACGGCGGATCCGCGAGTTCCTTCACCGGAATGGGAAGTCGATCGGTCACCATGCGATCGCGAAGGGTGTCAAATGGCGATTTATGCCCCCACATGCACCACACTTCGGCGGGTTGTGGGAAACTACAGTTAGATCTGCCAAGAGACACCTTCTGCCGATAATTGCAGAAACACGTCTCACTTATGAGGAGTTCAGCACCGTGCTGGTCCATATCGAGGCATGCATGAACCCAAACCGCTGCATCCTCTATCGTCGGATCCACGAGACCTCGATCCCCTGACTCCAGGACACTTCCTCACGGGAGGTCCTATTATTATATAATCCATCCTGACGTCACCTAGCACTGGCACCCTCACCAGATCAGTGGCCAAGGTCTGTCTATTACCTATGGATGACCCAGCGCCTCCCAGCCACAATGAACAACCGAACCAGATCAACCACACGAAGAATTGAACGCGAGTGGTTCAAGGCGGGCGGAATGGTCGCGAGCATTGTCGCGACCTATAAACAGAACAGTCCAGAAGGTTTCGGTCACGGGTTCCCCGACGACCGCGCGGTGAGGTGTCGGTAATCCGAGCAAAAACAGCTGAGGTTTTTGCTTGGGTTACCCAAAACATTCGTCTCGACTGTCGAATGTTCTGGATCCAAACATCTGTCCGCCCACCCTGGACTTACATTGCGCATCGGGTGATATCGGTGCCCCAATTGCGGCACCGATATTTTCCCCACTCATAATTGGGACACTCCCAATCAGCCAGGAAGAGAATCCACCTGAGCGACTTTCTTCCTGGCTAGTACTCACTACTGATTACGTCTTCGGGCAGTAACACATTGTAAACCGTACTCCGATCTTCGGACACGGTCACAGACAAATTGAGTTGGGACACGAGTTCCAAAAAAGCCATCGTCCGATGAAATAGGTCGAATACGACCAACGTCAACACCGCGACGAAACCAATATCAAATCCATATAAATTATAAATATATCAAATCCATGATATGTCATTTACAATTAATGAAAATACCGCTAGAAAATTTTTTAATAATCCAGAATTATTAAAAATAATAAGTCAGATCTAAATATAATTATTTTTAATGAAAAATTTAATAAATCATTGAATGTATCAAATCTGTGATGTCATTTATAATTAATGATAATACTGCCAGGAAATTTTTTGATAATCCAAAATTATTAGAAATAATAGGATATGAGTATAATTAAAAGATTTGATTCTTAAAATATATAAATATTACGTAATAGTATTTATAAAATAAATACTTAATTATACTTATAAAATAAAGATCAAAGAATTTGAAGAATATTGTTTATTAATAACATGAAGATAGCTATAATTATATAATTAATATCATATGTCTATTTCATTCATAAATATTTTATAAAATATTTACATATAGAATAGATGTTATAAAGGCTAGATCGCTTCACAAGCTTTGTCCTTAACAAAAACTTAATCCAGATTTTGGATAATTGTATAGCTGAATATAGAACATTCGATATTAAGGTGAGCATGGAGTAAAGGAGATCTTGATATAGATTCTGTTTGAACTTATTTGAATCTATTCGAATCTTAAATTTGTTTGAATCTATTCAAAATTCTTCGAACTGCAACAAGATAACAAGGATTAAATCGATCCTTCGCTTATATTAATTAAAGAGATCATGATTGCTTTTGATTTTGTTTCCATTTTGAGATATCGCGACTATTGCATACGTAAATACAATGTAATTCTATAGATCATAGTTTATAGTTAGTAAGCATTGTATACAATGTTTGGCAACTAATACTGACGATATAAACTTTAAAAATTAATAATTCAATATTGACGAGTTTTTTGAAATAAATAAAATTATTATTAGATTATAATCGCGAATTAAAATTATAATTCCTGTTTTTGTTCCTATACCGAATTCTGCTAATCCAATCTCCAAACAAACAAATACAAATCTTGTATTGTATCATACATTATTATATTATATAAAATACAAAATAATAATTTAATAAAGAAATATGGAATAGATAAAGAATTTAATTTATTAATTAGACAAATTTTTAGTTTTTTATCTTTTATTTTGAAATTATAAATTTAACGATTAAAAATTAAAAAAAAATTGAGGCATTGGTCAATATTCTGAAAAATATTATATAAAAAGTATTTGGCATAAATATGTTTGTTGTCCGCATTTCGATAAAAATGTCCGTTGTAGCCACGAATATAAATCGAATTCATTAATATAAAGAATGAAAAAAACATCTATTATTTGTTAAAGCACATCAATATATAAATTAGTTTTAATTTTTTTCGAGAAAAGATTATATAATTCGATAATTAAAATAATGAATACAAGAAAACGAAAAAAAAAGTATAACATATATATATATTATGTCAGACATTGTAATAACAAATTTGTAACGGAAATTCAGAAAGATCAAGATACAATTAAAATGCAATGATGATATACAGATATGTATTCTTGGCTTCTTTGGTTTATTTATTTACTTATCTTAATCTTCTTATCTATCGGATTCGTTACATTATTTACAATCTATTGCATATTATTATTATTGATTTCATGGAATGGTTTTTTTTTATTAAAAAAAGAGGTATCATGTTAAATCATTATATGTAATAAGAACTATATATTAACTATATTATAACTTATTTATGAAGATTAAAAGGCATATTTAATTTTATTATTTACTAAAAAAATAAATTTTCAAATAATACTGAATTTTGATTCACTTTTTAGAATAATTGACCACTGTGCGATCACTCAACTACGAATTATTGTATATGAATTATATGTATATGAGTAACATAAGTTATATACAATTAATGAATTTATTACCGTTAATATGTTTATACAAGATATTCCCTATGGAGAATATAAGATCATTAAAGTTACATGTAAAGTTACTACATAGTGTCCAAAAAAAAAAAAAACGAGAAGCAATCTAATTAGAATAGTTCATAGAAAAATAATAACAATAAAAAAAAATTAAAAATGAAATTAAAGTTAAATTATACAATATAATAATGAAATTAATAATAAAATTGTAAATGAGAATAGTTATATAATATTTAATATATTTATGATAATTTTTATTAGAAATAAAATAAAAAAAGTGTTTAAATTAGTTTTAAATTTAATATTCTTGATCATATAATTGTCTTAAATTAATAATATAGATTTAGAGATTAGAATTTTATTATATTATTATGTTGTTTCAGCGAAATATTAATTAAAAAAAAAAGCAGAAATATATTGATAAAAACATTCCAGGCTTGGAAAAATCAAAATCAAAAAGTTAAATGATTTCTGTTATAATTTTTTGTTTCATTACAATGTTTCTTCTTTCATTTTTAAAACAATCCGATTAATTACGGATCAATGATTTTGAATTAGTGATTTTTCGTCTTTTGGAAAGAGAATATCTTCAAATTATTTAATAAATTATTTTTTATATTTTTCAGATGAAAAATTAAATCATTTTAAATAGATGTTTTTTTGTCATTTTTTCTCTCAAATTATTAGAAAAATTTCCATATTCTTGTAGACAGATGAAATGAATGATATACAGTTCCATCATATGAATCATTGATTGCACTCTTGGATTGAACAAATAATTAAATTTTTAAATTTCTTTCTATTATAATTTTGAATGCTTCAGTTGATCTTTTGATCAATGATTATTAGCTGTGAGTGAAATACTGGAAACTTTAAAGTTATCAGGTTTAAAAATTTCATTTTATAAATTCAATCATGTATAATTTGTAATTATTTTTAGCTTCTTAAAATTTATTCACAATGTAATTATGAATTATTTCATTATTTTCCAAATGAAATCTTCATGCATTTAAAACATCTATTTTTATCGAGTAGTCTTTGAAGATAATTCAAAATTTTAATTTAACAATTTTCCGAGTTTCGTTAATATCTTTACAATAGTCAATGATTATTTGTATTACTTTTAATGATATTTTTGATTTATATCTCGGAATATCTTTTTACTTGATATATATTCAGATTTTTGTTAAAAGAAATATAACTTTCATTATCAGATTTTATTAGATTATGAAATTCTTTTATAAAATAATAAATAATTTCATCTTCAATAAATCGAAGTCTTCTTCTGATTCTTCACTAATTGTGCAAGAATAATATTGTAAATAATTCCTTGAAATAATTGGAGAACTCTTGTTAAATATTATTCTTCTTTTTGTTCAATAACATTGTTATTTCGAAGATATCAAGAAGAATAATAATTTAAAACATTCTTGAAACTCATGATGAAATATTCAAAAGAAATAAAGAGCGATTAATAATTAACAACTAAAATTTCTTTTATAATCAAATCCATAATACATAATCGAGAGAATGGATTTCAAAATCAGTTTCTTACAAAATATCAATTATTTATAATATTCAAAATTCTGTTTTGATATGTTTGATCTGTGTTAATTATTCTTTACAATGATATTAGAGATCGCTATCATTTGTGTGTTATCTTTGTAACTTAAATATTTATCGTTTTTAAAAAGAATAAATAATAATCAGGTCCAGGCAATATGCTGAGATATCTTACTTGAATTGTACCAATTTTTATCTAGTGACCAAAGATATGATCTTGCATTATCTTAATGGAAGACAATGATCTGGTTAATTGATGATTAATCAATTCCAAATGTTTTTCTTTTAATTGCGAATAATTACATATTCAAATTTATTATTTGTTTCCTTAAAAGGAATTTATAATACAGGATTCCCTTGTAATCTTATTTTTTTTTATCTTATTACATTATGCACAACATATTTTTTGTTTGAAGATTCACTTTTGGAGATATTAATGACTCTTTAGCTTTATTTATTCCAGGATTATTTTTTTTCATGTTATATATATCGTTATATTAAAATATCCAATAATAATTCAATAATAATCTATTTAAAAAATAGATCATTTTTATTTTATTTAATCAAAGAATTACATATGGAAATTATATATATTCATTATATATTTTTTTTTCAATAGTATGTGATACGAGATACGTTGTATATCCAAACTAATATAAATGTTCTTTATGATATGATAAATCTTTGTGATATTGATTTACAATGTTTGCTCATATCATATAGCGTGTATTTTGTTTAATTAAAGCTTCAATATTGTAATTATTATTCTTGATCGTCTTGAATGTGAATCGTCGAAATGGAAATTTTCTATATGAAATCTGTTGTAAATCATTGTAGTTTTTATATTATATTTTCTCCTATATAGCAAAAATTTTTAGTATTTAGTATTTTTCAGTATTTTAGAGATTTGAATTTCAGTTCATTTCAATTCCATTTTTTAACAAAAAAACGGAATGAACAATATGAAATCTTCAACAATATGAAATTAAAAGAGATGATATTATTTTCGAAACAATCATATATTGCTTCAAAATACTATCAAATTATAATTATTTATTCGCTTGTAGAGTCACTGAAAAAATTATTATTTTAATCACTTTTTTATATCTTCTAATCATCAAAATTATTTAGTTTGTTTATGATTGTAATAATTAACTATTCTCATTTACAATTTCATTATTATCATATAATCATTTAATTTTTTTTTTTTTAATACTAATTTTTTTTTTTAATACTAATTTTTTTATTTTAAAATTGAGATTTTTTAAATTATATTTTTAATTATATTAAAATTATATTTTTGTAATTTTTGTATATAATTTAAATAAAAAAACAGATTTAAAAAGAAGAATAAAAGAAAGATCAAATTGAAATTTATTGTAATCTTATAAGGTTGAAGTGTATAATTTTAAATTTATATTAGGATGAAAAATCATTCAGAATACTATTCAATCGATGTCAATAAAACAAAAAAGATACATAAATCTTCATTATCAATCAAACTTACACAGCAGTCAATTTTTTCAAATTTTGAAGCATTTTTTGATTTATAAGAAATCAAAATATTATATTATATATATCAAAATATTAAAGCATCTTTTGATTTATATGAAAATTCTTATCCAGGATTTTTCATTTGATTTAAATCGATTTATTTCATTAGATCGTATTCTTTTAATTATCTATAGTTCATTCTCTATAGATATTAAATTTTTAATTATTATATTATATCTTAAATAATCTTAAGGTAATTATGATAAAATAATAAAATCATTAAAGTGCTGAGAAATATAAATATGTATCATAACAATTATATGAATTTCGAAATGTATAAAATAGTTATCATAATTTTTAATCAAAAAAGTAATACACGCTATTACGATAAATTACGTAAACTATAATAAATCAATAATCTATACTAACTTATTAATTTTTTTCTTTTTTTGTTTAGATTAGACTATATAAGAATATAATCAATAAATCATATAATCATATAATCAATAAAATATAACTTAAACATAATCTAATTTGATCTAATCAATTTTTTTTTAAATTATATATATAATTATATATAGAAATATAATAGTCATGATTAGATTAAATTTGGATTATCAAATGAATTCATATCATAATAAATATTATAAAGTAAATTTAATAAAAATTTTTATTATATCTTGAAAATTAAAATCGAACAGTATATATAAAAAAAGGAAAAGTTGTTTAGAATAATTTGACAACATATTTCAAGAACCCTTTGTAAATAATTACCAATTTTTTTATAGTTTTATTTTTCAGTTCTTCCAATTCTTGTAAGAAAAAGCAGATTTATTTTATTTTTTCTTTTTTTCTTTAATTTCCTGTAAATTTTTTTTAAAGAATTTATTTGCTTAATTAAAAATTATTCATTTAGGATTTATTTCTAATTCGAATTAAAAATCAAATTACAATTACAATTACAATAATAATCTGATGACTTTTCAAAATATATTTTTAAAAAATAAAGCGTTAAATAAAACAGTGTTAAATAAAATCATTTCAATACATAAATAAAGATAAAGAAACTTGTCGAAAAAAATATAAAAAAAGGAAGTTTTATTTTAATTTTAAGTTATTTTTATTTTAATTTATAAAATATATACATATAGAGATAAGAATAGCCAGTTTTACAGATGACAAAAATCGCATTATATCAAATCACCATAATTAGAATTATAATAGAAATATAATTAGAATTAGAATTAATTAGAAATGTTAAACAAAATCTTATTATATATTTTTATTATATATTCGTTGATTTTTTTATATATTCAAAATGAATACGTATGAAATTTTACTGCAAAAATAATTCATAGTCTATTATGTTTTTTATTGAAATTAAAGGACAATCATATATATTTTTCTTATTTTAGTAAGAAACCAAGTAGCATGTATTTTTATCGCTTCATATTTTTTGTTTTTTGTCTTTTTCTAGTATTCTATAATTTTTTTCATTCTATAATTTTTTTCATTCTATAATTTTATAATTTTTTTTTTAAATTTCTAATTCGTTCGAAGTCCATTTCTATTTCTCAATTATAGTTACGCTTTTTTCATTTTATTTTCTTTTTTTTGGGGCTGTTTTTTCTTTATATTTTACTTAAAATTTATTTGAAATAATAGAATCTTGAAGTAGAATTTGTGCAATTTACCCATTCAAAAAAAGCGATAATTATTAAAATACGAAAACAAATTTTTACGTACAAGTCAAATCTAATCTATTTATATTTATTAGCCGTTAAAATTACATGAAAGGACAGAATATTAGTTGATTTTGATATTGATCATGTTCATCTAAATAGTATTACTAGTATTATTAAACTAGATTTATGACGCTGTTTTTAAGAAAACACATTTTTTAAAGTTTTTACTCATTTAAATTACGGTTGCCAATGATGATTAATTTTAATTAGCTGATCGAACATTTTAATTTTTACAAATAACGAAAACCATGTCATAAACTTTATCTCTGCCAAAAATGTTCTGATGATTAGATTGGATTTGATAATGGATTCTCAAAAAACTTTCATTCTCTAGAAAATAGATAAAGTCAACACTCCTGTATATTAGATTTCTATTCTTTTTATTCTATTTTTTTTAAATATAGCATGCAAAAGTTGATAAACTGAATGAAACTAGAATATTATTAACATTAATATTTTATTTTTTGAAAGATTTTTTAATGTGACAATCGCAAAATACAATCTGGTATTCGTATCATATACATATCAATTGTTTAAAAGAAATAAATAATTACCAGAAAATACTAATACAAATCATTATAATTAGTCATTAGTTATATAACACAACTTCAATGCATAAGAATATCAATCGACTGATTTGAAATGATCGTCGTCCTGTAGTAATTGCCCATACCACAGTAAATATAAGCAAAAATATAAACATTCGGTATAGATTCATTTTTTGAAGAAGTATATTTTCCTAAAGCAAGTAAATTCTAAAGTAATTTGCATAATTTCGTTAACATGTACTTTAAATTATTCAAAAAATTATTCAATTTAAAATTGATTTATGATCCTTCATTTTCATGAGAATAGCTCATAATTGTACAATTTCACATTGGCGATTCTACGATAAATCGTTCTTCACAATTACGGAAGAATTTTATTATTGTCGGGAGTAGATCTTTTTCAAACTAACAAATCAAAAATATATAGAATTTCAAAAAAAAATTCAGTTTGTTAAAGTTCTCCGTTCTTCCAATATCTTAGCAATTACCTTAACAATTTAATATTTTTGTATTCTTGTATTATTTTTTATTTTTTTTCTCAATTTAATTATTTCAATTATTTCAATACTATTCCAATTATTTCAATTATTTTTTGTTTATCATTTCAATATTATTTAAGATTGATATAATTTAGAAAATTAATCGCAACAAAATAATTAAATAATATTGAATCCTAGATATTCGATAAAATAATGATTTAATAGAGCATCGTGAAATTATAATATGAAAAAAAATTGGCAAAGTAATATGCAGTTGAAAGATATTATTCTACATATATTCGATATCAAAAATCAATGCTAGGCATAATGGTACAGAATCATAACATAATTTTCCTATATTTTTATATTTTATATAAATGTTACTGTTAATATATATGCCAATAATTTTAGAAGGTTTGTCATAGAACAGTATATCCAGAATTGTAATTTCAAGATATGAATCTGAATTAAATCTAGATAAATAAGTTTAAGTTTCATTTGAATTAGATTTGTATTTTTGTTGAATTTGAGTTGAGTTTAACATAGATTAGTTTTGTGATAAGGGAAAACTCATGCATTTATTTTTCAATTTTATGAATAATTCAATTATAGATAAGATTCATATTCAAAAAATAGAATTCAATTAACAAAAAATTGAATGAGAGAAAGAGATTTCATCATAATAAATTTACCTATATGAATTTTTATAACGTCAATTTTAACTTTTTAACATTTGTATTTTTGGATTCATATATTAAAAAATATTAAATAGAAAAAAAAATCAATAATTCTGTATATAAATTTAAAAAATGTATATAATATGTATAATGTGAACGAAAGTAAATTTATTTAGAAATGCCGGCCAGCAGAAACATTAATGGAAGAAAAAGAAAAAAATATATTTGAATACAAAGTCTGCAAAAATAGGATCATTGTTAAATTTTATGCCAACGTAATAGGAACAAATAATATAAAGCTTTTAATTAGGATTATAATATAGGATAATAAAAATAAAAGAAGTGCGATACTTATATTAAAGTTAATGTATTATAAATTAAGAACTTATAATACTTATCGAGAAAAATAAAAAAATTTAATACCTAAATATAATAGCAATCCTAATCTTATAAAATCAACTTTTGTTCCACATAATTGATTTCAGTAATGTTTCATATTATAATCGATTTTCTTCGTAACATATTGAATTGAATTTATATAATATTTATTTATCATTTTCACAATAGAATAATGAAAATTCTATTATTAAAAATTTTTATTATATTTGCGATGAAATAATTTTTATAGATATTAATACACAATAATCTTGTATTTATCAACTAATATTTTTCTGTATAATAAAAAATATATAATTATGACTAGATGAACTAAATAATGGAGATTGATTTTATAAGGAAAGAATTATTTTTGAGATTAATGTTTAACGATAAAACATTTTTTATTCTTCTTTATGAATATTTAAATAATCAATTTTTTTTCATTATTTCGTAGATATAAAAATCCAAAAGTTTTAAAGCATTGTAAAGAAAATTTTTGAAATTATTAAAATTATAATATTATAAAGGAATGTCTGAATAATTAAGAAAATGTCCGAATATTATAAACGTTTTTTTTTAAAAATCAATACAAAACTTTAAAAATTCGTAATGATTCATAAAATATTTTTAGGTTTACATTGATTCTTTTTAACAATTTTTTTCAATAAATGATTCTTTTTAACAATTAATAGAACATGTAATTAATAGAACAAAATTAATATTATAATTTTTATTAATATGGATGTATATTATAACTCTTTATTATAAAATTTGAAATTCATATGCAACATAAGTTCAATATTTTTTATTATATAAATAATTTAAATTTATAATATTAAATTATATTATAAAATTTATACAATTATAATTTAAAATTAAAAATATATCGTAAGAATAAAATGAAGAAAATTCAATATTTAATCAGTCTTTTTTTTTTTAATTATCTCAAATTAATTATCTCTTTTATCTAGCATTAAATCTATTAATTATATAATAATTTATATAATAATTGTAACAATTTGATTCGAGATTATGTCTTTCTGATGTCAATTGATTAACATATATATTTTTGATATACTCGTACTGTATGTTTTTTATATGATTAAGATTAAAATGATCAAGATTTTTAATAGAATTTTTTATAAACAAAATTTCAACATTTACTGGTTGAAATCATGTCTTAATTGCTTTTGATATTATTATGCAGAAAGATCAAATATGATTCATTAATTCTGCTATCATATTCAAACAATTTTTGAATAATGAATTATATTTTTAAGTACTACATTAACTAATTGTAAAAAATAACAATATGTAAAATGTGATCTTAGGGAAAAGATTGTAAAATGATTTAATTATAACAAAGAATACGCAATAAGAAAGAATATATTTAATAAAAAGAAAAATAATATATATATATGGATAATGTCCATATTTATATTGTACTATCTTAAGCTTGCTATGGCAATTTAAAAAGTAAAAATAATAAAATGAAAACAAAACAGTGATCGTGTTCAATGACACTTAATCACGAAAAATAAGTAACATATATATAAATTCAAAATCCATAAATTTTTCCTATAATTTTTCTGTTTAAAATATATTTTTGAAAATAATGGTTAATTTCTTTTCGTGATTATTTAATGATTTTTCACATCTCATTATACTTTAAAAGCATTAAATAAATATAATAAATATAATTTATTTTAAAATATTTAAATTTTAAAAGAAATTATAAAGTATTTATTTTATAAAGTTTCTTCTATGAATTTAAAATTATTTCGCTTTCAATAGTTTTCAATAAATTTTTTAATAAACTATATTTGATTATTAATGCTATTAAGTAACTGCTGATATTTATATCTTTATTCAAAATAATAATAAATACTATAAAATACTTTAAACAATGCATAAATCACGAAAAACAGATAAGATAAGTAAGGATTCGATAAGTATCATTATTTCGGCCATGTAAATTTTAGATTAAATGATTTGTAAATAATTGCAACATTTTAAAATAGGAAAAGAATGGCATTAATAAAAATTATCTCCTATATATTTGATGACCTCGAATAATAAACACAATATAATAAACACTTGTATGAATAAATTAAAAATAAATTAAATAATTATTGTTCTGTTCATCTATTTCATATTTTTGTTATAACTTTTTATATAATAAAACTTGAATACTATATTTATAAAACATTTTTTTCTTATTTATATCTATAGAATTAACATTTGGCTATAGAATCTTGTATAATATAACATGTTTCTTGTATAGTAAAAAATCCAAGAAAAGTTTCAGATCAACGATTAAACTAATGTTTTACACGTAGCGTATTGATACTAAATTTTATTAAATATTATTAGCATATCAACTTCATAAATGTGTATTGATATACATATGTAAGAATTTATTGTCTTTATACGTTTCAATTCTATAATAGATACATACAATTGTATCATATTATAAACATATTATGTGCAATGTTGACTTTATAAAGAAAGTCTTCAATTCTATCGAATCTACGTAATCATTCTGAAATAATGTGTTAGTTTTTCTAACTTTGAAATTGATATTGATATTGATACAAACTTGATTATTATCAGCATTCATCAGCGTTTTCTATATTAGAATAAGATCTTTTAACGTTAAAAAAACAACATTAAATGATTGTTTTATTTTTATATTATGTTTTACTAACATCTGATTGATCACTTGCTATTAATAAATAATAAAATAATAACTACTAACTTTAACTCGAAATATAAATATTTAAAAAATGAATTTAAACAATAATAGAATTTTTTTGTAATATTTTAAGAAATAGATATAGAAAAAAATATATTAATAAAAGTCTATATAAAATAGATTAGAGCCAGTTAAATATAAAAATCATAAAACCAACAGCGCTCTATCGTGTTATTATCGCATTATATATAAATCAACGCTGTTAAATCAATTATAATTTATGAATTTAAAAACAAAAGAACACTTTATCACAAGAAAGCATAATTTTTTGTTTTTTTTCCAAGATCTTACATACAGGAATATTCTTACTTTCAATTTGTTATATGACTGACTTGTATATCAATTTTATATTCTATTATATTATATAATGTTTATAAGGATTTTAAATTTTACAAACGTATTTTACTTTGAAAAAGCATTCTAGAATTCTAAAAAAATATTTCATTTGTTTATGCAAAAGAAAAATCGTCTTAAATTCATCAATCTTTCGCGTTTAAATTTTAGATTTGTAAGTGGTGAATTGCAATCTTATTTTGTTGCAATATTGGCGTCCAACTAATAATAATTGAACAGAACATAAATTTAAAATGGCAAATAAAGAAATTCACTCATAATTTCCAATAATAATTTAGGTAATAGATAATGAACTAAACAATTCTTAATTTGAAATAAATATAAAAATGCTGTTATAAAAGTATATAATTTATTTATAATTATTTATTTAAATTCAACATAAACTATTATTATTAATTTTGATATATGTTAGCAATTTATACATAATATTTATTGCATATAATTCACAATATATTTTCTTTTTATTATATTTATAAGTTCGATTGCATTTATAATATGTTTATAAATAATTATTTCTTGATTTTCGAATATCACATTTATATAAAATTCTCAAAGGATTTTTGATCAATCGTGAAACGAATACATTATATATTGCAATACTAATAAAATCCATAAATAGTGACAATGACCAATATCTTGTACATTTTCAACATGAATATTTATGAATTGTTTTGTCTAATATATTTATAGTATTTTTTATTACATTTATTTCATTATATAAAATGAAATAATTTCTGATTCAATAATTTTTTTTAAATATAATAACTTTCAAAAATATTGTGATTATTATACAATTTGGAAAGAAAAAGACATATTCTATCTAGATTTAGCAATATATAATACAAATATGATTTTGTATAAATAGAAATTTAAAATATTTCTGCATTGAATATGTGCAAGTAATTTTGAAAAATTGTCATATTGTATCAATAAGATAAATTTTTTTTCATAATAATTCTTCTGCTAAGATAATTTTTATAAAGAGATTGTCATTTATAATTGATCGTTCCAATTGTTTCCAGAAATCAGATAACTATCTGATAAATTATTCTTGATTCTTTTCTACAAAGTATCCAATTTTTTTTAAATTCACATTCAAATTACACAAATAAACAAATAAAATATTTTCGTATTATACAATATGATATTATTAATTTTATGCTATATTTTCCAGATTTATTAATACAATTATTATTAATAAGCATCTTTAATAAAAGTTTATTAATTGTGTATCCATATTTGTTGTGTCATTATCACAAAAATATCTGTTATGATTGCAAATGGTTTTTTTCTCTTTTCAAATATTTATATTATATTCATATCATTAAAATTTATATCACATAAAGCATAAAATTTCTCTGAACTTAACTTGCAATCGTGTAAATATAAATGAAAATATCATATCTTTTCTTTTTAAATAATATATATTTTCTCGAGATTCCATGAATCTGTTATAGTCAATAAAAGCCTAAAAATAAATTAATTTTGATTTATAAATTTCTATTTCTTATTTGATTCGTACTAATAACTTATAAATTTTTATTTTTTAATTTATATTGTTATTTGATAAAAAAATGAAAATTGTATCAAAATAATATTTTTGATAATTAAATTATCATTATATTGTAATTTGATTTGGAATAATATATATTGATATGCGTTCATCGATACATCGATTTGATTTTTTTCATGAATTTTCATTTCGTTCATTTGATTTTTATAATAGACAGAAAATATATTGTTCCGTAATTTAGCCTCAACATTTTTATAACATAATGCAATATTTCCATTTGATAAAAACTGAATATCAAAATGATCATTTATTAAGATTATCAAAAATTTTGATTTCATTGGCTATTCTTTTTCTTAATAATCTTAACATCAAAAATGCTTCTTTCCGTATTAAAATATTTTTTCTATCATTAATTCAATAAATATAATACTAAAGGATGTACACAGAATTTTTTTTTCTCCTCATGAGAAGATAAAATATTCTTATTATAAAAAATAATAGAATAAGAACGAGCATGTTTTCCAGATTGCAAATTTGATTTTTTATTCTAAGGAATAAAGGAATAGGGTGTAATTCAAAATTAATGTGACTTCGATGATCAATTATTAACAAAAGTTAATACAATTGGGTTATATTACTTTAAAATAGATTCCAACAATTAATATTATTGAATATATTTACATCTCATAAATATTTCATTGGAATTTATCTCAACGTTCAACTTTATTGAGTATATTTATATATTATTTCATATTTTTTAAATTTTCAATTTTATCAAATTTCATAAAATGTAAATATTTCTATTATTTATGATCTTTATAAGATTATATATGGTATCAATAAAGTGAACTAATAAATATATTATTTATCCTATTGATATTACTTCTAGATAGCAAGATATTATTAAAGGTATGCAAGTTATATTAGGTTAATACTGTTATTGAACAATACTATATCTGTGATATTACTAGATATTGCTAGATCTATAATGTTGTAAAATGTGTTTCAGGCTAAGTATAATACTATTTATAAATGAAATTATATACAATATTTTTTGTATTGATTTTTTTGTTGAATATAAATGTATTTTCTTCTTTGATTCATAAAATAAAAACAAATTATCAACATCTTATTAAAAATGAATAAATATAAATTATTACAAAATAAATTATTTTAATTAAAAATAAATTATTTAGTTAAAAATTTATATAATATCTTTTAATTCCATATTACATTATAATAATTATCAAAAAGTAAAAATTAGTCACTTGTATAAGAAATACACCAGTTAGAGAATTAGTTCATCTATTTAATATTAGATTCCAACAATAAAGGAATATTTTTTAATATTTTATGATATATTACATATATTTGGATATGAAGAGATGTTTTTAAAATTATTTTGTTTTATAAATAATGTTAATTCATTTAATTTACCAAAAAATGATATCACATTTCCTCAGCAATCTTGTATAATCATGCACTAATATATTAAGCATTAAATAATCATATATCATATTTTTATAAATTAATCTAAGCTTTTTTTTCCTTTATTTTCTTCAATATTTATATTTTTAAATTTTTTGCAAATACATTATTATATTACAAATTAATTATAAATAAGCATAATAATTAAAATAATTAATAAGCAAATTAATTATAAGTAGCTGAATAATCCATGAACCATTGATACCAATGAAAATAGATATAAAAGATCTTTATAGAAATAATATAATATAATATATGCAAATAGTATGAAAAAATAAGAATTAATTAATTAAGCAACATAATAAAGCAATATAAGCCAAATAAAAAAAAAGTATCATATATCAATAATCAAAGTATCATATATATCATATAAATCAAATTTTGAAATCACGTGAATTTTATTAAGATTCTTATATATGTGCAATCTAATGGAATTTTTTTAGATCGAAATAAAAAAATAATATGTCTATTTTATGTCTATCATTTTATGTTATATATCACTTCATGAATTAAAGAAGCGATTAATCTCACAATCCATTTAAGAAAAATTTAAAAAAAAATGAGAAAACTATTATAAACATATTGAAAATATTAAAATGATAAAAAAAATTTTATATTTTATTTTATATTATTAGTATAATATAAAATATAAAATATTCTTTTTTTAATAATAATAGAAGATCAATATACAAGCAATATATTTTTATTTATAAAAATTTCTAAATTTCTAAATTCAGTTTATGTGTAATAGAATGGTAGCACATATATAAAAAGATTTTTTTTCATTTGAGAATGCAATGATTTCTGTATTTTCGTGATATTTTTATGAATCTAAATCTAGCCGCAAAAATTGCTTATTATATTAAGTTTAGAAGATAAAAAAATAAATATAAAAATTTAGGGCAAAAAATATCGATTTCTATTATATTTACATATTTACAAGAATATTCCAAAAAAATAATTTTTTTTCAATATTTTTGCTAACTACATTATATAACTATCTTTCTAAAATAGAATTTGATAGCATTTTTCATAGCATTCTTTTTTACTGAGATTTAAAATTTATTTAAATTTTGAAATTTAAAATTATTCTATTTTTAACTCATTGATGATAAAAGAAAAAATTTTTCAAAAATTTAAATTTATTTTTTTCAAGTAAAAAAATTAATAAAATGAAAAGATATAGTTTTTCGAAAATCAAGGCAAAATTTTTAATAGAATTTTATTCATAGAAGAATCAGTTTGTAATGTATTCTCATAATTGTATTTTAATCTTTAAATAACATAATCAGATAAATATTATTATTTTACTTAAATATCAACATATTTTATTCTAACATCTTGATTTTTCATAAAAAAAACTTAATAAATATCTATTGATTTTTTTGCAAAATTCATTTAAAATTTATAATATATATTTTATATAAATATACAAATCTAATCATGAAATTTATGTACTTGGAAAATCGTTAGCGCCTGCTTCTTGTATTATTATATTATTATATTATATATTATCTTAATATGATAATATAATTTTAATTATTTCATTAATATGAATTTGCAAATCATTTTTCTCAAAATTCACAATTATTGTCAAAAATTATCAAAAATTAAATCAAAAAATTAATTTTTTGAAAAATTAAAATTTTTCAAAATATTTTGTGTTACTATATTAATAGTTATTCGATTACTCTTGGCAAAATGATTCTGTGAACTTTTTCAAATAAAATGATACAAAAAGTTATTAAGTTATAAATATATATGTTTAAATAATGATTAAAATAAACAGAATATTTATTTTTGTTGATATCTTTTAATTTATATAAAATATTAAAGATCTAAGAAAAAATCTAATCACATATAATAGAGCAGATCTTTTTAATAAAGCTATAAAATTATTTTTAGTTTTAATTTAGATAATTTGTTAAAATACACTGTGATACTCAATGATAATGGATTCGTCATCTTGGATTCGCAATGTAAAGAACAATTGAATAATTATTATTTTAAAAGTATAAAACACTTGTTGCTAAAAGCTGAAAAATTGCATGATTATGATTACGAATTATGGATTATTCATGATTTACGATTTGAAATTACGAATAGAAGATTTATAAAAATCGCGAGCTGTATTGTTGATCGCGTTATTCTTATTCGGAGAATTCTATTTCTATTGCATATATGTATATGTGAATTTTCTAGAGAATTTTTAATCTAAAACAATGAAATAGATTCTTAATTTCAATTTTTTCTTTTTGTTTTGTAAAATATAACTTTATAATATATGAAATAAAACTATAAAACTTTCAAATTTTATATAATGTATGTATATTTTAAATTCTTATATATATTTGCCTATTATAAAAAATATTTTTAGGAGAAATTATATTCATAAAAAATAAAAAATGTTAAAATTTTGAGGATATATTTCATCCTTTTAGAGAGGATGAAATATATTTTTTTCTCAAAAAAATAAATTATTACACATACGTATAATCTATATACGTATACGTAATACGTATATATAATCTATTTTATAGATAAATTTTTATTAAGATTAAGACTTTCGATATATTTTTCTATAAAATTTTTGAATACTTTTATGAGCTATTATGTGTTTAAACATTATATGTATTAAATTATATGTTAGTATAATATAATCAGATAATTTATAATTAAACATTACCAGTATGTTTTAAGTCATCATGAATTTCATCATCAAAACATTCTCCATAAATAGATACACCACCTTTTCCAGTTCCAGTAGGATCACCACCTAAAATAAAGTAAATAAATATATTTAAATTAAAAAAAATATATTAAATTAAATATATTTTAAATTTTTAATTTTTACACTGTAATAAGAGATATAATAAAAGATTATTTATTATTACATTATATTGTATATATACAATATATTTAGATTATATTAAAATACGTTGTTATTATGTTTCATATTTAGTTTTTATATTTTATTAGTCATATCAATGGTGTAAAATACTTCATACTATATGTATATATACATGATTTGATTTATAGACATGAATTTACGACTGATACGATATAAATAATGAATATATATAAAAACAAAACTATGCTATCTTTACAATTATATCAGAGAAAATGTGTTTATATAGTAAAAAGTCATATTTCTTTCAAATTTTCTAATATTATAATAAAAAAGATCAGACCTGAAGATCAATTTTTAATTTTTAATTTTTAATAAATTATATGTTCAATTATCTGATTAGAGATAATTAAAAATGATCTAGTAACAATTAATTTAATTATAATTTTAATGTTTTTCTAACATCTTCCATATTAACCTCAAAATTATGATTAATTGTAATAAATTAAAAAAAATATTATTAATAATTTATTTTAGTGATAATAAAATAATACAATGTCAAAATCGTATTGATAAAATATTAATTATCTAATTTTTATAAATTTTAATTATCTAATTTTAATAATAAATTAAAGATTTTTTAACTAATTAAACATAACTTATAATATAACTAATAAGTTAGAATATAAAAATTTTTTGCTGACAATAAACAATAATTTATAGAAGTAATAAAAACTTAAAATAATAAAAATAATATAAAATAATTAATATAATAAAATAATAAACGTATGTATAAATATATAATATATAATATATAAAATGATAATAAAATAATTAAATATAAAATTTCAATTATAAGAAAACATACCATCGAATGTTAACCAACTTCAAATACTCACTTTGATTTGAATATCTTTTTTAAATTATTAATAAAAAAAATATTATTACAATTTAATAAACAAATTTTAAAATATTCAACACTTACACAAAGCATGCAAAATATAAAAATTTTAAATTCCAAAAAAAAAAATATTTACTTAAATAATAAATTTTTCAATAAAAGTTAATAATTCACCAATAATGTAAAATCATAGCAAAAATAAATAAATGACATAATAAAAGTCAATTTTTTCTACTATATATGTTTCTGCAATATAATACAGATACGTAAAATATTATTAATAATTTTAATTTATTCTTATAAGTTTTTTATCTTCGCTATTTTATATTTTTAAGATTAAAATGATTTAAGAAAAATGATACCTTGTATCATAAAATCTCGAATAACTCTATGAAACTTCGTTCCATTGTAATATCCACGTCGTGTAAGTTCAGCAAAATTTCTACATGTAATTGGCACATGCTTCCAGTAGAGTTCAATTACTATTTCACCCATGCTGTAATAATAATAGAGAAATATATTAATATAAAAAAATTAATAAGAAAATAGGAAACTGTTATAGTAATTGAATTTGTAATAAATGATTATAATATGACAATATGAATTATAATTTTAAGTAAAAAATTTAATACTTTTTTGACAAGTTATATAAATCATTTTATATCATGAAAAATATACAAATAATATAATCAAATTTTATTAGAATCAATGATGTGCTAATAATATTAGTTCATGCAATAAATTATAGATATGATGAGTATATATATATATTTACTCAAAAATGACTGATTCATATATATATAAAATATATATAAATATGTAAAAAAAAAAGGAAATGTTCAAAAATTATCTTACTTCGTATATCTTATGTATTTTAACGCAAAATTTTGTGAAAATATTCATAATAGGTTTTATTATATTATTTTATTATGTTATTATAATATTATTTTATTATATTATTTTAATGAATAAATTTTTTAAAGAATTTTTTAAATAATTGATTTCTAGTTAAAAACAAACAATTTTTATACCTAAATTATTTTTAAATTAAACCAGAAGTTTTAAAAATATTCTATAAGTACAATTATTTATATTGAATATTTGAATGTTATTAAAATTTTAAACAATTCTTAATAATTGTAAAAATTATATAATTTTAAAAAATATATAAAACTTAATTCAAGTAATAACAAATTAATACAAAAAAGATATCAAAATTATGCATATAAAATCTAAAAAAATTTAAATCTAAAGAAAATTGGATGAATTTATAACAATTGTAAAACATTAACTGTGAAGATGAGTTCGAAGGGATACAAAAGTATTTAATTGTGCGTATTATTATTTATTATTTTTGTAAACTATTTTACATCAATATTTATTTTTTCCCTTTTAATAATATCTTTAATATTCTAAAATATAAACTAATTTTTGTATAAAATTTATAGAAAATTTTACGTTAAATTTGATATTATTAATATTTTATTATTTATTTTATTATAATTATTTATATTTATTTAGTTATTTAATTTATTTCAAAGAATAAATAATAAAATTAATAGAATTAATATATATTATTATACAATTTTTCGATTAAATATATTATATACTGTTATATATGTTATAAAACAAAAAATTTATTTTTTGTCAAAATATTAAAATCTTTCCATCAAAATTTGGAAAAAATTTTTTAAATTTTCTTTTCTATTTAAAAAAACTAAATTGTCCAAAGATATATGAATTTAATTCAATGATAAGACAAAGATTTGAATACATTAAATGTACTCAATTAAATCTTATAGACTTTTTAAAACATTTTTTTCTTCATAAAGTCTATTTTCTGAAATATTCGCTGTCTATCTTAAAGTCTATAAATTTGATATATATATTTATTGAAAATTGCATTTATAAATGTTATTTTAAAATATTATTTTATTATAAATTATTTCCATATATTATATGTTGAATTTTCTTTATATTAAAGTATGTTCATCAAAATTAAAAATATTATATTTATTTTTATTAAAGAATATTAAATTCTTAAAATGTATTACTTTTAAATGTTTTTTGAAAAATTTAATCTATTTCACCTTAATCTTATTAGTGTATAATTTCTTTATTATAAGTTTATCGTAACAATTTTCGCTAGAATTCGAAAATTTTAGATTTTTTCCAAATGTATTTATGTTTACATGTTTTATAGTTATCAAATTATTTATATTTTTTTATATTGAATCGTTAACTTACTCTTACCAAATCAATAATTTTTTTGTAAAATTTTTCTTCTTGATTAAATTCTACTATCAATCCCATTTCCAACTTTTGTACTTCTGATTTGTTGATATTATACACTTTAATAATTGCGCACAATGATAACTTGAAATTCACTGAACAACGTCCTACCATCAACTAAGTTTGTTAATCATAATATTTGCTAAAGAAACTTATTAACTAAGTATAAACATCATTCACCTCTAAGTGTTCGAATACTTTTGAAATCCAACGCATACAGTTACAATAATATTTGGATACTATGCTTATTTTTAAAAATCCATATCTTAATTATAGAAAAAATAAAGTTAATTATTTTGTTGTGGATTATTTATTGTAGTTTACTTACATAAACAATTTATTTAATTTAAATTTTTAACTTGATACAATTAAATATTAAAAACTAAATCACAACTATTTTATATCAAAATATTCCATATCTTAACAATTTAACACAATTTAAAAATTTGTAGTAAAATAATAAAATACGATTGAAATAGCGATTTTTTATAAATATTAAGTTAAGTTGATATTTTTTAATTCTATGATTTAAAACATAAAAGTATTATATTATTATCTTAAATAAAATAAATATATAAAGTATATTATTATTATTTTAAAACATACATCATTAATAAAAAATAATTTATGATATTTTAAACTTTAACTGCTCCAAATTTATTATAAAAAATGACAAAACTAACTCTTAATTTTTATAAAAAAATTGCTTCTTACTATAAATTTTTTAAGTATTGGAATATTTTTGAGATAAATATTATTGAGATAAAAATATTATTGAAATAAAAATAATTGTGATTTCATTTAATTTTTAATACCTTTTTTTATATGAATTTAATTAAATAAATTGCATAAATATAAAGTATAATTTTATCAAAATTTCTATATAGTATATTTCTATATTTTATATTCTATTAAAATAGTTTGAATTCATTTTTTCTATAATTAATAAAGATATAGATCATTAAATATTAATGTCCGATTATTTATGTCAGTAATATTCAGTGTATTCTTCATATTCAGCAAATATTTTACAATTTCTTAGAAATATTCAAATTTCATATATAATAGCTCATGAATAAATTTTGAATTTTTATGCAAAACTATATTTTAATATATTATTATTATTTTACATATTACGCATATTTTGTTTATCTCAATCCAAAAGTATATGGACATATATGTATATTTAAATATTAAAATATAATACATTAAAATATTTACAAATATTGCTAGCTATAATAAAGAGATTAGAAAATAATGGTTTGTTTTAACAGATTTTATTTAAATATTCATACATTAATATCCATAATTATATTATTTACTTACCATTTAGTTACTTATCGAAAATATATCTGATAGTTATAATGAATAAATTCCAAAAAGAAATATACTTTTAAAAACTAATTCAAATATATCTGAACTATATAAAATTTCAAATATAATAATCTAAATAAATATAACAATACTAAGTTATATAATATATCACAAAAATATGCAAATATACATTACACCTCAACTAATAAATTGAAACATTTAAGTTTCACAAATATTGAAGAAATTATTTATAATTAATTAAAATTTATTAATTATAATTAATTATAATTTATTGTAATATGTATAAATTATTTTAATATTAATTATATTAAAATTAAAATTATGAAAATTCATGATAAATAAATTATTAATTGAAATAAAATTATAAATATCTATAAATATATATATCATATCGATAAATATCTATATCAATTTAAGTCATATATAATATATCTATATTGAATTATTTATCCATGATTTTTGATGGATAAATGTATTTTTTCTACATAAACTTCATATACTGTTTGTATATTTTATTATTATTAATAATGTTCTTTATGACAAACATTCGAATATTTTTGTGAGCCAGTATCATTTTGAAATAATCAAATACTACTGTTTTTGAAAGAATTAATTTAAAAAAATTTTTCAATTTTAAAAGTATTAATCTTGGAGCAAACTAATTTTGTAAATTCTTCCAAATAAAATGATATAAGCAGTTCTTTATAATCAAAGTTAAAAATAAAAATAGACACCTAAAATATATTCTCTTTTATTGATTTTCAATTTAATTAATCAATATTTTAAAGATTTTAAAAACTAATCTAAGAAAAAATTTAACCATATCATGTGATAGAACAAAAGTTTTTACTAAAAAAAAAAAAGAAAGTTACAAAATCATTTTTATTTTCAATATAGAAGAAAAATAGTTTATTAAAACATGCATAATAACAATTGCCTTGCCTATCTTAGCATATTGAAATCATAATTTTGTATCAAAAGAAATTGAATAATTATTATTATAAAAGTAAAATTTGCATTTTTTTTTTAATTGGATTTTTTTTCAAATTCGTATTCAGCTATTCATGTTAAAATGATAAGTTAGAATTTAAAATGATTATAAAAGAAAATTAAAATTTATTAAATTCCGATATATACGTAAATAGTAAATACTTTTATATATATAATATAATAGTAAATATTTGCTACTTAATTATTTATTTATTTCCATTAATTATTACGGATTTAAAAATTATAATACATATTTAATATCAAAATAAATCATTTATAAAAAACATCATCTATTTTTAATTATTAGTCATAACTTATAAAAAAATTTAACATTTTGACATTTTAACAAAAATTTAGAAGCAAAAAATTTTAACATTAAAAGTTTACAAATATTAGATACCTGAAAAGTTCTTGCTAATGTTTCTTTAATTCTTTATTTGAAAAATGGCAAACTTTTCTAAACATCTAATATAAAAATTGATTTTACCAACATTTCAAATATTCTATTTTATAAATAATAATAATATTTTGTAAAAATTATAAAAATTAATAAGATAAAAATAACAATTATATACTTACGTCGTTTCAAATGCTACAAATGGCGGTTGCCAATGTTTATCAGGAATACCAGATATATTTGTAAGAGCCATGTTTATATAATGTTTTTAATGACGTTTATTCCACCTATAAAGATAAATGACATGAAAAATACTTGTAGATTATTTTCTAAGTGCTTATAGAAATAATTTAATTATATAATATAATATAATATAATATATATTTAATTATAATAATAATTTCATACAAATCTTCAATTGAAAATATAAAAAATAAATGATTAAATAATAAAATGATAAAATTTGATAAAATGATAGCATTGCTATTTTTTTATGCTTTTTATTTTCAATATCCTATGAAATTCTATTAAACTATACTATATTAAATCATAAAATTTACATTCGATTATTTTTTAATTTATTTTATATATATTTGATTAAATCTTATTTTTAGAATTATTAAAATTTTCATTACACAACATTTTTACAACTCATTTCTGGATATTTTCTTTTTCTTTCGTTTCCTCCAAATGTTTGATATTACTTTATATAAAATTATACAAAATTTTCCATATTCATATTATAAATAAATCATATTATAATAAATACTTAATAATTAGTATATTATTAAATCCGAATACGCATTTATTATAAATATTTTAAACCATGCAATTTCTGTAAAAAGTACAAGGTATATCAATTTTTTATATTTTGAGAATAGCTAAATAAAAATATATTTAGATAATGTATTGAAAATCATTTCGATATAAATAATATAATATAAAAGTAAAAAATATAGTTAAAATATTTAAAATTGAATTTTGCAAAATTTTCAAAAAATCTAAAAAAATCTAAAAAACATTATGATCTATTCTTTTTGAAACATATTTCGTTTGAAACATATTTTTTATCTTTCGTATTTTTTAAGAAAAAGTATTTAATGTTGATTAATTTTCTTAATTAATTCAATATAATAAATATATTTTTGCTTTTTTGGATATTTTTAAAAATTTTTTTTCTCTTTTATTTGATTATAAAATATATAATATAAAAACAAAATAGAGATATATAATTTAATATAAAATATATAAATATAAAATATAATTTTATTATAAATAAATTTTCAATGAATAATGTCATCGACGATTTAATTAAGCGATGATGATTATTACAAAGAATATAATTCTGTTAATAACTAATAGACAGCATTGTAATATCTATATAGTGTTTTCAATGTGTTATATTAAAAGTTTTTCATTAATTCATTTTGGAAATCAATAAATTTCTCAAATTAAAATTTTATATTTCGTATATTATAAAATATATTATAATTTAATTTAATATTATATATAATTTAATTTAATTTTATATTATATTTTATATTCCTTTCCCCTCTTCCCTTTCCATCATGTTGATTCATAATCAACAATAATCAATGTCATATAAAACTTTATCCATATCTTTGAACATAAAATTTTAAACTTAATGTTAAATAATTTATACAATTTATCATAAAATTATTGCTACAAATAAAAATTTAAAAAAAAATTAAAAAAAAAAGTAATGAAATAATACGTATTTCTTATTGTAAATATATAAATACATAATACATTATATAAATATATACTTATTAAAAAATATATATATATATAATATACATATATATATTATTATTATATATTGAATTTGTTATATATATGTATATTCAAAGAAATATATAGTTTATGCTTTGAAATAAAAAATTTATACGATAAAACAATAAAATTATAATTTATAATTATTATAAATAAAAGATAACAAAATTTTTTCATTTAATTTTTTATTAATTTAGATCACAAATTGTAAAATATATATATTTTTTCATTTAATTTTTTATTAATTTAGATCACAAATTGCAAATATATAACAAATTTTATGACAAATATATGTAATTCTGATTTTCTTATGTTTTTATCTTATTTTACAAATTCAATATAATATATTGTACAGTTCATATTATACAATTAAATATTTATAATTGATAATTAGTTAAAATGATAGTAAAAAGAAAGATAAGATATATAATTTAGAAGATATATAATTCGTCTAAAAAGCAAGGCAGTATTTAAATACATTATAATTACAGTTTATATATATCTCCTTCAATTTTACTTTAGACTATGCTTCATAAAAAGATTTTAACATAAATTTCTCTTATCACATATCAAATTTGTATTAAATTCGCATTATTTCGATTTAAAATCTACAAAGCTTAAAATGCATAAAAAAAAAATCAATATAGTTAATAACTGAAGAAGTTATCAACTATAAACACTATCTTGTTTTCTTTTCGCGAACAAATTACTGGAAATAATGGATATAAGAAATGTAAATATTTTTCACTCAAAACAGAGCATCATCTCAAAATACAAAGAAACTAAAAATATTATATACAATATTATATACAATTATTCATAAAAATATTTGGACATTTAACATATACTTAATTTTAACGACTTATATTTTTGTTAATTATAAAAGAAATGAATTCAAACTTGTTTTGATAGAATATTTATTGTATTTTACAAATAATTAAATTACAAATATTATAATAACTTATTTAACTAAATTGATATAATAAATAATATTATATAATATATAATATTATAAAATAAAATCATATTATAATTATTTTTTATCATAAAAATATTCGAACGAATATTTAAAAATTTATAATAAAATAAATAAAATAATAGCTTTTTATAAAAATTGAATATTAATTTTGATATTTTTTTGATTTTTAAGTACATTTTGATTCTCATATATATATAAGATATAATATAAAAAGATATAAAAATTTTTTTATTAATAATATATTCTATAAAATATTTTATATTCTATAAATTTTTTTATTAATATATATTCTATTAAATATATATTCTAAAGATAATAATTAATGTAATTAATATTCTTATATTTTAAGTTATTATAAAAGAGAAAAAAAAATATCAAAATTAATATTTAATTTTTTTTTTTAAATTTCTATTTTTATTTTATTATAAATTTTTACAATTCGAATATAACACATAAAATAATTGTAATATTAATTTTTAATATCATTTTATTATATTAATAAATTTTATAAAATATTCATAAAGTACAAATATAAAATACAAACAATAAATATCTATCGAAAGAAATAAGAATGAATTTTTTGAAATTTTTCTATAATTAATAAAGATAGATTGTTGAAGTTAAGCATTATTAGTTTCCAAATATTTTTATAACTATATAAGAATTACACAATGATATAAAATATTATTAAAAAATATAAAAACAAAATACAAAATAAAATCAATAATAGATTTTAAGTACAAGAGAAATGGTATATATATATATATATATTTGGATGTAAAATAAGAAAATTACATTCTATTTTTAAAGCTATAAATAAAATAAAATATTTAACTATTATACAATAATAAAATATTTAAATAAAAATATTAAAATAGTAATATTTTTAATATTTTTTATTTATACAAAAAATAATAATTCAAAGCATTAATATGCGATTGTCTATAGATTATAAATACACATTTTCAATTTCAAATCTCATTAAATGAAAAAACTACAATATTACAAATTTCTTAATTTCAATATAAAAAATTTTTTTTTTTCATACATTGATAAAAAAATATATTTGAAAGAATATTAAAAAAAAATTACAAAGAATAACAAATTTGATATAAAAAAGATTTTCGTTCCAATTCATATATATTATATGTTACATATAAAAGAATATTTATTTCTATGAAATTTTTATGGGAATTAAATATCATTAATAAGAACTTTTTTAAAAAGTTTTAAAAAGTTTTTTAAAAAGTTCTTATTAGAATATATTTATATTTCAGAATTTGTATAATAATAGTTTCATGGAAATAAGTTATTTTAATACATTTATTACAGAAGATTTTATAAAATAAATATAACTACCAAATTATTTAGATATTTTTAGTTTTATTTAACAATATAATATTATATTATTGTTTTACAAAAATATGACAAATATTATTTAATATTGATATTTAAGATATCTTTAATAAAAAAAATTTTATTTTTATATTTTATAAATTTTATTCAAATTAAAATTTTTTTCAATAATTTTTTTTTATTTATTTTCATATAAAACATTATATAAGAACATAATATAAGAACTTTTTTAAAAAACAAAATAACCATATTCTATGGTCTATGTAAAATAGAATCTATAAAGAAGTTTTATGTATCGAACCATAGAAAAATGAAATAGAATTAAAAAATAATTTATGAAATATTAATTACACTAAAATTATTAAATTTTACAAAATATACTACTAATTTAGAGATTTAAATTAAAATAATTGTTCTTATTTTTATAAATCATAATTTTATCTTTTATTTCATTATTTAGATAATATATATAATAATAATAATTGTTTTAATAAGAATTATAATTATAAGAATATCTTATAAAATATTTATTTTTTAAATTATTAAAAATTTTTATGATTATCCTCTAAATTGCTTATTTTTAATTTTTTTTAAATTTAAATGTTAATTTATAATTAATGATATAAAAATTTTATATAAAATTCCTTTTTATCAATAAAAGTTTAAGAAATATATTTATAAAATGAATTTGTTATAAAACTAATTCAAATTATTTATTTCTATAAATTATAAAATTATAAACAAGTAAAAAACTTTTCAAAACGCAAAAGTTATCAAGGAAATTCGAATGAAACATTGATTAATGAATTTGAATGAAATTAATTTAATTAATTTTTAAAAGTATCTGATCTATATTTAAATTATAATTATATTTAAATTATAAATTAAAATTAAATTATTAACACTTATGTTTCATATTTGTATAATAATTTGTGTAATAAAAAAATTCATATATAAAAAATTTTTATATATTTTATATATACAAATAATTTTTATATATTATTTTCAAATATTTATATATATTTCTTAATATTTTTATATTATTTCTTAATCAAAAGAATTTATTTTAAAGAAATAATTCATTCATTATTCAGTCATTATATTATAAAATTATTTATTGTAAATATATAACATCATACTGGAAAAGTAATATTAATATTTTATTAAAATGTTAAAAAAAAACATTAAATTAAATTCAATAAATCATTGAACTATTTATTCTATTATATTCTCAATAATTTTTTTTGTTTCCTTGCAACATTATAATACAATTAGAATTATTTGATTTACCTTGTTATAATTAATTCAATTATATTTTTTTTATATTTTAATATCTTATAATGCCTTCTTGATTTAATTTTAATGTCTATTATTTATAAAAAATTAAATTAGATGAAAATATCAAAACCTAACCTCACATGCACATGTAACTTTTATCACATGTATAAATATAAGAGCACCTTGGTACAAGGATAAGAGGAATATTTAGTATTCTCCTTTATACTTACCGATACAGTGTTATTATTTGGAAATGTAACTTTTAACCAATATGTAAGCCTATTTTTATAAATGTATTGAATCTGTTAAAATCAACCAATCACAATTCAAACTCAAATCTGAATTCCTTATGAACGCCAATGTATCTGCTCTACAAAACATGTAATTTATTAATCATTATTTTTCATATAAATATTTTAAAATTCGAAATATTCTTCTTATAAATAAATACATTACTTAAGATTACCAATAATAATTTCATTTATGCTATTTAATTAACGATTTATATTTATTGATTCGATGAAATATCGTTGATGATATTTTTCATTGATTTTTATTTAATATTAATATTAATATTAATAAGTGAGATTTGTGTTTTCGACACATTGAAATTATGGAGAATATTTTTCATCTTGTCCACACTTGTCTTATTGATATCAGGTTATGTATATTATCATTTATGGTAAGTTTTTCTCGTTAAATCTATTTGTTTCTTTTTGTAAAAAATAACGGAGAAAATATTATAAAAATGTTATAAAATCATATATTTTTTACAATTATTCTAGTATTATATCTTAATGATTAAATTATTTTATCTTTTAAATTAATAAATAAAAAAAATTATTTTATTAACTAATAATACAATTTTATATATTGTTATAATTAAATTGAAATTATTTATTTCTATTTAATTCTATTTCTGTAATATTTATTTATGATTTTTAGTTAATATTATATATATATATATAAAAATTAATATTTTTTTGGGAAGATAGAAGAATTTTGAAAGTCATATTAAATGCGTAATTTTGTTTATTTTTATTTATTCAATTATTATATAACTGTATAATATTTTTTTGATTTTGGAATGTAGAGATATATTTTTAAATATCTCTATGTGTATAGTTCTCATATTTGTAATAAAAGTTGAATGTTTCTATAATGAATTTGATAGATTTGAATGTTTTTTGATTTAATAGGTTTGATTGTTTTTTCTTATCAAACTAAACTAAAAATTTTACTAACATTGAAGAGAATATTCATTTATAAATATTATAATATATATTTTTTTGTTAGAAAAGATTAGAACTATATTATTTTTTGCTAATTAATTTCAAATAATTTTAATAATAATGTATGATATCTATCATACAATAAGATAATAAAAGAGTTTATAATTAAAGTTCTATTATATTATATTATTATATATTTATTATAATTCTATATTGGATAATTACATTCACATTTGGAATTGATTTTTATATCTTTTCTATATATATAATTATTGTATTTAGTATAATTTGATTTTATTTTGAAATTAATTTATCTATCTTTTTTTCTTTATCTAACTCAAATTTGTGTAATTATGGTTTCGATTTAAATATTTTCCTAATAATTAGAATATTTCTTGTTTTTATTAAACTTTCATTCATAAACTTTTATTTATTGTATTTTGATTCTTGTAGTTCTCTCGATTTTAAAAAAATTATATTTAAGTTATATCAAATCTTTTTTACAAAAATATTGAGAACTAGAAATTCCATTTTCAAATATCTGATGTTTTATTTTCTATAATTTTATAATTATTAAAGTTACATAAAATTAGAAAGCAAATATTTGATAAATTTATCATAAATAAATCATTTTTTATTAACATTAAAGTATACAAAAAATAAATATAATAAAAATATTTTGCATATACTTTAAATAATTTTCTTAAAGTTATAATAAGAAAAAATTTAAAAAAATATATAATATAGTTTTGATAATCTTTAACAGAATTTACTTTATAGGTGTTGTGATACAAATTTACAATTAAATAAAATTTTTTTTTCATTTTTTATTTTTCTTTTAATCTTAAACTTATTGTTAGTTAAACTTATTGTAGTAGATTATTGGTTTTTTTTTAATCAGTTTGTATTATTATTATTTTTATTTTTCTTCTATTATTTCTATCATTTTCTATTATTCATTTTTTTTTTTGTTTTAATTTAATCAATTATTTTTGATTATATTTATATTGTAATTGTTTTACTTCATATATTATGTATTGTAAATTATTATATATATATATATATATATATATATATATATATATATATATATATATATATTTATCTATTTGGAAAGAAAATATAAAATATTTTCTTTTCTAAATCTTATCATTTTAATATTGTTTTGTTCTTAAGCACTTAAAGTATAAAGACTGAATATTAGAACTTTCTTTGTTCACTATCTCATTCGTTTAATATTAATAATTTTTAATATCAAGCAATTATATAATAGTGATCTGTAAAAATAATCAAATTTATTTGTATATTATTCGTTAGAAAAATAATAATTTTTAAATTTTCTGAATTCATACAATTTAATTCTAATGTTATTTTTTTAAAATAAAAAATGGAAAATATATCAAATTTTAATAAAATCAAATAAATAATAATGAAAATATATTATTATTATAAGCGATCAGTATTTGATGTTTACAATTATTTTTGATTGTATGTAAAATAGTGTGTTATGTGAAAAATCACTTATCGGTTCTTATTAGATCACTTAATGATAAAAATATTCTGATTAAAACAAATAATAAATCTAATTTTTAGAGACAATTCGATAAGTCGTGTTTTATATTAGATGAACTATTTACATAATTATTTTTATTTTTTTCTTATTTTTTAAAACGCAGTGAAATATTTAATATAAAAATTGTTTGCTTTAATGAAAACTATTATATTAAATAGAAAATATATTTTCTTAAATGCACATATTCATAAATTTTGAAATTACTTTAATTTTTTTAAATGGAACTATGTGTATTTAAATGTATTATATACTATATATTGAATCTATTAATCGATTTATTTCTATAAGAAAATAATTTAATTTATTTATGTTAAAAAGCCATTGGTTTAGCAGATTATTTCAATTTAATTTTTGCAATTGCATTATTAAAATTTGGAAGATGATAATATGATTCAGTTTACAGTTCGTTCAATGAATTGAGTCACCAGCTATAAACAAAATAGTTATGTATTAATATATATAAGAAAGATAATTATTATCTGACATTAATTAGAGATTCATAAAACATCATCATTATTTTGCTTGCTTCTTATTTTCTTGTTTTATTTATTTATACATAAAATTATTATATGTATATAATTAAGTAGAATAACATTCTAGAATAACAGATTAAAAACATATATATTCTTTATTTACCGAATAAATGCCATCACATTTATTATTATTTAATTCATGTGTCATGTGTAATATATATATTATTAAATATAAGTATATATTTATTTCAGCTGATAATTTTGGGATTCTTGAAAAATTTTTAATTAATGTTATCCTAAAACATTATATTATAAGTTATATTTTGTAAAATTATTTTTATGAAAATGTATATTTATTTTAATAGTAACAAATAATAGTAACAATAATGTTTTTGAAATATTATTTTATATATCTTGTTTTGATATATCGACTATTAAATTCATTTGTTTTTTAAATTTTTCATCTATCTCTTTTTTTTAAACTTATTTTATTTTTATTTTTAGTTTTCATTTATTTAAAGGTAAATTGTATATCAAATATAATAAACTTTATATATATGTATATAATATACCAAATATAAAAATTGTATTTTAACATATAAAATATAAAATCGATAAGTCCAATTTTATTGTATTAAGATCAATTTCTTTTTTTTTTTTTGACAAATTGTTAAAATTTATAAAAACACTTTCACTTCATTTAATAAATTTAAATTTTGTATAATCAATAAATAAACTTCGATCAATATTTTTGAATACCAACTTTTTTTTCGAGATCTGGAGTTGATTCCCTAAAAATATCGCAAATATAGTATATAGCATAAAAAAATTAATTAATAAATAAATAAACTTCAATCAGTATTTTTGAATATCAACTTTTTATTTCGAGATCTGGAGTTGATTCCCTAAAAATGTCACAGTGTAATATATAGCATAAAAATTAAAACATAAAAAATATAGCATTAATTAAAACATAAAAAAAATTAATATAATTTGGAAAATATTGATGATACTTAATTAAATAAATAAAAATGAATAAATGTGGTAATAAACAATAATTATAATATTTATAAAAGTAAAAAATAAACATCAATTATATTGTTCAACAAATTTTTTCGATTTTATAAATATAGATATTTTTTAGAGATTTTAATGAATACGAATCTTCAACTTTTTTTTAGATTTTTAAAGAAATTAATTTTAAAAAATATTGGAAATTTTCAATTATGGAATTGTTTTGTATTTTGTTTTTGTAGTAATAATTATTTAGTTATATGGAATGATTTTCTGAATCCGAATAAAATTTTGTAAGTAGATATTAAATTATAAATATTTAAATATGTTTAAATACTGATCAAAATTAAATCAAATATATATTTATACCAAAAATATATCTATTTTTACTGATATTTTTCAATTTATATGAAATATTAGAGAAAAATTAAAAAAAAATTTACTTATTATTATGTAATAGAACAGATCTTTTATTTATTTCCTTATGTATATTCATTGATACTCTTCACATTTCGAATTAATGAGAAAATAATTTATCTTATTCTATTAAAAATAAATTAATTATTAATGAAATAAATAAGGTACAATTATCTTTGTAGAAATTTTTGACACAATTAAAAACGGTATTCTTTTTAAAGATATTTATAGTATTATAATATTTGTTTCCGTTTTTAATTATTAACAATAATCTGTTAGCAACGCAACACTTTTTTTCTAATAGTTTTTAATCATAATGTCTTGATGAAATTATTTATCATTGTTGAATTACTTATCATTGTTTTCATCTCTAAAATTTTCAGAAAAAAGTTCAGATATGAGCGTAAAAAATGTATTTTAACATTATGACATTACATTCCCTTTTTTGCAAACTTAGTAAGAGTAATTTAAATATAATTCTGACGATTTATATGATCTAATAAATATTTCAAATATGTTTTTAAGTATTTTCCATATTTTTTATAGATAATTTTTTTTTATCAAATTCTTTATCTTGCATTATTATGTGAATTTATTTTTATAAAGTTTTATAAAAATATTCCTTTTTTGTCTCTAATGAAATAGATATCTCAGATTTTAAATTTAAATATTTGAATATTCGATATTTTTATCCATACTCATAAAAAAATTTTTTATAATTTGATAAATTTTTCCAATTTAATTTAATTAATATGGAATAACGATAAATATTTTTGACAACTAAATTAATATTAAATTTAGTAAAATAAAAGTTTTTTGTGCTGATCTTTTTTTTTGATATTACAAATAATCGAACTACTTCGTATAAAAGGCAACAATATTTTGTGTATTTGCTTTGAAGATCTAATATGCCTATAACTTTTAAATCTCTACATATATGCCAATTCTACTTTTTACAATTAATTTTATATAAAATTAATATAAGATATTTTTATAAAATTATTTTAAAAATATTATATATTTTTTAAATCTCTTACTATATATAATTGGTATTCAATAATATAAATTTCCAATGTAAAAATACTGTTCTTAAATTTTTGAAGAATCTATGAACAATCTTTATTCTTTAAGCTGATGCTCATAACTTGACAAATAGAATTTTAATATACTATAATAATATACTATATTTTTATATATAAATATGATGAATTGTATAAAATAATTAAAAATAACAATTGGATTTTAATATTTATATTTATTCTTGGAATTAATTATATTATTAGTTATATTGTAATTACAGAATTTTAACTTTCTTTGTGCGTCGATCATATTTTGTGCCAGATATTGGACCGATCAATAATTTTAATCATGAAATCGTAAATAAATGGATATAAAACGTAGTGATACATTTATTGGGATGTGGATACTAAGATTTAACTATCCATTTTTATTTATTTTATTAATCTTTTCAATATTTTTCATATATTTTTCAAAAGTGAAAAATAATTGTTTTTGATGTGAGATTCCATTGTTGCAATTTGGACAAAAGTTTAGACATCAGTTCTGTTTTATTTATTTATTTTATTTTTTAATTTAAAATCATTTAAATTCATTTAATTAATCAAAATAAATAGCCATCGAAAATTTTTATTCAGTTTCATCGGACATGTTTTTTTTTAGAATTTGAAGATATAACAAATACAACTTCTGAAAGTATTAAAGATGATTTATCTATTATCTTTAATTTTTCTTAATTTTATTTACACATTGATTTTATAATCAATGAGAGATAAAATTATTTCTATATTTTTGGTAATGCATCTATGTAAAATAATAATCCATAATTTGTTGATTTCCATAGTGAGATAAATCATTAATCATTAGATCATACACATGAAATTGCCGTTTTTGTTATTCGAAAGAAAAGTAATATATTTTCGAAACTATAATCTTTATTTAATCAAAATATGAATCATTGGCTTTAATCTTTTAATAATCTTTTCCTGACGAGATTTTAATTGATATATTCCATTTTTATAAAATTTCATGCTTTTAATATAAAGAAATTCTTCGAATGTTGTGATTATAACTTTTCGGGTATCGAGTATTTTATTTTTTAAAAATAACAATGTAAATGGTGAAACAAGTGATAATCAATTGGTGAATATGGTGAATGGATTTCAAGATTTTATATTTTAATTCAGCTAATTTATAGAATGATTTATAATGTATGCGGTCGACTGTTGTTATACAAAGGAATAGATCCATGTTTATTAAGTAATGTAAGTTGTTTTTTAATCAATTTCTGATGCATATTAATCAATTTCTTAACAGGTGAATGCTATTGTTATGATATATGTCCTTGTTTCAGAAAAGAATATGAATTATTAATATAATGAATTATAATGAATAATAATGAATTATTCTTTACAAATCATTATATAGTTATAACTTTTATCATATATCATAACATAGTGATGGTTTCGATATTTGTTTAGGATTTCCATCAACATCCAACCATTGTTCAGATCATGTAAGATTATCGAATCCATTTCTCACAGATTATAATTCTATTATAAAATAAAATGGATTTCTATGGTTTCGAGTTTTATGTGATAAGCACACTTCCAAACATCATAATTTTTGATTCTCTATCAGTTGATGCAGTATCTATTTTTCCAATTTTTTTTGTTCATTCTGCAAAACTGTCATTGGGAGATACGTCTAACTTTGTGAATGTTTGTTTGTAGATTAGCTTCTACTTTGGCTTTCAATTTATTTTTATTTATGAATTTTTGGTCTACTTCAGAGTTCATTTTCAAGATTCTCATTTCCAGATTTGAATTTTTAAAATCATCATCGCCGATCTCCTTATTAATTTTCTCTTAGAATTCTCTTAGAATTTTCTCCAAAAGCTAACCTAATATTTCGATATGCTTCAGCTCTACTGAGGATCAGCTTAAATTCATACAAAATAATATTCTGAATTCATTCGATAATACTATATTATTCACTTTTTAAAAAATAATTGAATTGATCCAAAAAAAATTTATTACACAAAGAAAATATAAAAGGACAATGTCAAATAATACTATATTATTCACTTTTTAAAAAATAATTGAATTGATACAAAAAAAAATTTATTACACAAAGAAAATATAAAAGGAAAATGTCAAAATATGCTAAACAAAATATAGGTTAAATAGAGTTTAACCTATTAGTTAATAGAGTAACAAGTTACAATTGATTGTTATTTATTCTAAAATTAGTAATTTCATGTAATACAATCTAATATATCGAAGAAGTCTTTTTTTTCTTCAGAATTTGAATTTTTTTTAAATTGATTTTTTTAAAAATCATCCAAATTATCTGTATTTGTTCTGTATTTATTTTCTAGTTTAATACAGATTCGTATTCAATTCATTAAAATTTAAGAAATATTTATTAAAAATCGCTCGCATTGAAACGTTATTAACAATAATTAAAAAATTTAATAATAAACCATTATAAAAAATAATTAATAGACATAATAATTAAATTAATTAATTAATTCTAATTAAATTAAAATTGTAAATATAGGTAAAGTGAATAAATTTTAATATAATATTTCATTTTATTTATTAATTTTTATTAATTTATAAATATATCATTAATTTAAAAAATTTTTTTCTATTTTTTCTTCTTCTTTTATGTTTCTCTACATATTTAAGAAGTCTAAACTTATATCCTTGTTATATTGAATTCTTTTTATATTAATTAGTTAATCTTATATTACTTAGTAAATTTTTTTTTATATTATATTTATTCAATTCTTCTAATTAATTTTTTATTATATCTATTTTGGTCTTGTTATATCTTTTCATTTTTTTTGTCGAACTGATTAAGTTTTCTTTTCGATTTAAAAATGTTTCAAAAAGATCAAATTTCTAAATTATCTTACTACATTAAATATATCATTATAAGGTATAATATCATAAAATATATTAAAAAATTAATTAATTATATTGAATATATTAAACAATTGATTTATTTATTTTTATTGCTAATAATCTTTTTTTTGTTTGTTTGATTATTATTAATAATCTAATATTTTTAAATTAATATTTTTTAATTAATGTTTTCATAATACGTAATATTACTACTTTAAGTTTTATTTTTAATTATTTTCTAGAATATACTTATTTTCTAGAATATACTATACTAATTTCAACATAATATGTGTTCTAAAAATTCTTTATCATTAATAATTATTACATCCATTCCAAAAATTTACTATAAAATATTCGAAATATTTATTATATTCGATATAATGAATTATTCAATAATATTGATATACACAAAAAATAATGATTTTATTGAGTATGATTTACTTGAATCGTTCAAGCTATTATTTGAAACTAAATAAATATTCAAGTATGTTGTCAATATACTATTTTCTTAATGAAACTATATTCCATGATAAATCTAATTCATAGATCCATATTTTTTAATATTTCAATAATTTTTTTAATTTTTTAATACTTGTTGAAAGCTAATATGTTACCTATTCATATTTACCAATATACAATGAATGATAAAATTATTATGAACACTTCGAAATTGAACTTATTATTATACTTATTATACTTATTAACTTTATTTGAAGTTTAATATGATAGAATTTGAGATAGAATGAAGTTTATGAACAATGATTCTCATATTAATATTTAATATTTTATATTTAGTATAATTGTATTTATATAGAATAGCAAAAATATATGATATATATATTTTCTTCTTAACAAATAATAGCAAATTTTATTTATTTATGCGAATCAAGTTTCAGTTTGAATGATCTGTCTTGTAAAAGTATATATTAAATTATATGTTAATTACTAAAATATTTCTTTTAAATTTCAGTATTTAGTCATTTAGATGGCGTTTATTTCTATGATACATTCGTCTAAAATATTTTCAAAGAGTTTCAATGCAATAAATGAGTAAACAATAAATAAACGATTATATCATATGCCAATATCAAAACCTCATTGTTTAAAATGATGAATTGAAATAATTGAAGCAATTGAAATATCTTTTGAATTATGAATAATTCTTGAAAAAATGAACTAAAAAACCAACGAAAAAGGCAACTTTATTAAATGAAAAGAGAAATCGACATACGTAAACATATTAATAAACTTGTCATCGCAATCAATAGATTAAAAGTAATATAAAAATAAATTATGATTTATTAATAATTTTAATTTTTCTTTATCATTTTTTTGCAAATTATGATAATTTTCAATATATTATTGAATCGCACAATGATTTATTATTATTATTATTATTATTTATTATTATCAGAATCATATTAAAAAAGTTAAGAAAAGCGAAAAAAAAGAAAAATAAAATTTCATTTTTAACATTATATTAATTGATGTTTCAACGATGAAGTTTGAACACAAAAAAAAGAAAATGGTTTATCACAATACAGCATCATAATTCGATTGATAATTAATTAAATAGTAACGAAAGATCGATCAGATACCAATGTTATTCGATACTATACACAGCCAAAATAAGGCCTCAGAAGATTGATTACGGTAATGACAACAGAAATGTATTTAATTAATAAAAAGAATAATTGGAATATTATAAACTGCTCGACAATACAATTAGAGGGATTAGAATAATTAATAATTAATTGAAATTATTAATTTCATCCTGAAAAATAAACATATAAAATAAATATATAACAAATAAATAATTTGTACAGAAATATACTAAAATTGTTTTTCATAACAATATAAAATCGATTTTTAACAGATTTTTGCTCTTTTAGCATACATAAATTATGATCGGTTATTGACAATTCAACTAAAAATGAAATTCTATTAACTTATCATTATAGATATCATTATAAATATGATACATTGGAAAAATTAATTTACTTGAAAATATTTCAGTGGCTAAATTTTGATAATATATCAAGTAAATTTTATGATAATATATCAAGTAAAATTAATACATAAAATAAAATTGATTCAACGAGTTTTACAAGTTTTTGGAATAATTTCGCATTGATCCTTAAATCGGACAAAAAAAATATTTATTGTTATTTATTCAATGAAATTTTAATTACATCGTGTAACGAAGAAGAAAGTATAAAATTAAAAAATTATTTTTAAATCAAGAATATGAAGTTCTGTTTGGAAATTAAATTTCAATAAGAACAAGGACGAAATATATATTCATCAAAGGATTTAATCCTGTCCATCCTGAAACCAGCATCAACAATAAAAATGTTCAATAATTTTATCTAATAAATTGAGATATAATAAGACATAGTAAGATATGGCACTGCATAGAATAGATAAAGGTTACAAATAAAAATTGTAGTCGCTTATCATTGAGATAATTAATAATCTTATATTTAGCTACTACTACTGATATTGGATATATATAGTGAATAATAATTAATATAATTTTTAACAAATTATAATGAATAAAAACTGGGAATATTCCGATATTTAAAAATTTATTCCGATATTAAAAATTAGGATGCCGGATTCTGAATCATTAAATCCAGATAATTTTAGTAAATATATATATTTTTATTTACAAAAGAAACAATGGATTTCCAAAAAACAATACATGGTTATATTATTATCAAAAGAAATGGAATATATGACATTAACAGAGGCATCTAAAAAAGTGATCTATTTGAAAAACTTTATGAAGAAATTTAAATGTTTCAAATTTGGATTATTTTTTTTTCATTGATAACATTGGTATTATCAGAATTTATTGAGAATTCTATGTTCTATAAAAAAAGATATTGATGCTCATCATTATTTTGATAAATTAAAAAAAAAAATAGAAAATATAAAAAATATTAAAATTAAAAAATAAGTAAAAAATATTAAATATATTTCAATAAAATTTTTTTTTAGTCAACATTTTAATTAAATCATTAAAAATCTTTGAATGGGTTAAATATAAATGTAATAAGAAAATAAGAATAATCGAAGATATGGATAGAAAAAGAAAGCGGTACATATGTTTTTCCTTAACAAAAGCAATTTAATAACAATTGTTTTTATTTATTTATTGTGAATTGACTTCAATTAATCATTTCATAAATAGATATATATATATATATATATATATATATATATATATATATATATATATATATATATTTATTTATTTATTTATTCCAAATTATATGTTAATTTAAATACTTGAATTTAAAAGAGATATTTTATTAAAATTTTATTAAAATAATTATTTTATTATGATTATGATCATATATCGTAACAATCTATTGAGTTAAGAATTATTTTAAGAATTATTATTTACATGATAGATAATGATTTAAATTGAAAATTAATAAAGAAAGTAAGAAATTAATAAATATAAAATAGAATCTATTTTACATTTTTATATTTATTATATTTTAATCAGGATATTAAAAATTCAATTATACAATTAATATTTAAAATTTAATCTTAAAAAAATTATTATTTTCTTAATCATCTTTTTATATTTATTATATTACAACGATTTATTTTAAATTTTAAAATATTAATTTTTTCCATAATTTTGGATAAATTTGTTATTGTACGATAGGATCAAATATTTATAAATGTTTATAAATTATATACATTTTATAATCGTTTTAATATATTATTAAAAATATAAAAATACGTTTTATAATAAAGAAATTATTATTTAAAATATACATATTTTGAATTCCATTTTTAATTAAATTTCAAATAAATCACAATTTCAAATGATTTCATAATGATTTGATCATTCTATATGCTTTTCTTTTCCTATATTTTTAAATAACAGTTAAAAAATTTTTTTACAATCCACTTTCAATCAATACTAGGTTTTTTATTAAATTTCTTTTAATATTGGTGAATTTTATTTAGAACTCATATTGTTTATGGAGGCTGTAAATGATCATGATTTTGATTATAAAAAATTTATTTTTTGTCAAATGATCATTAATAATTTTGAATAGATATTATAACAAAATTTTTTTTTATTTCGAATGTCCGGAAATAATTGTAATTCATTGACATCACTATTCGAAATCTTTTTTTCCTTATTTTATATATTGTCATTGCAATGATTTAAATTGGAAATAATTGGAATTTTTTGGTAAGAATGAAAAAAATCTATTTTTTTTAATACGATATATTGAAATAATAAGAAATCATTTGAAACGATTTATTATGTGCTGAAGTATCTCATATTGTACAATACATAAAATCAATTCTTTTTAATGCTATCATGATGTTCGATATAAGCAATTATAGATTGAAAATTCGATTGAGATACATAGAAATTAAAGAGCATTATAGCATAATTTTACATATTTGGATGAAAATTTGTAAATAAATGTTTGTCCAAAAATAATTTTAATTTTGAAGTCATCTTTTTTTTTTATTGCATCGTATTGTATTCATCACAAGAATAAAAAATTTCAAAGAAATCATTCTCTTGGAAATATATTAAAAATATTAAACTTCGATTAACTTTCAATTATATCAAATATAATTTTATATTATGTAATAATATGTAATTTTATAATATATAATAATTTTTTATAATAATATTTTTTTCAATTTTTTATTAATTATAATATAATATAATATCATAATATTATATTAAATTTAATAATATAATAAAATAATTTTATCCAATAATTTTATATTGACCTAATATATCTAATATACCATGATCTTGAAAGTTGTCAAATGAGTTTTATTTTAAAAAATAAAATTAAAATAGAAAAAGAATAGAAGAAATAATTTCACATTATTTTAATAAATATTTATAAAATGCTATATTAAGATATATTTGCACATAATATGTGCAACGATTCAATGGCCATCATCCATTTTTAATTATAATATATAATTGTAATATATTCCGTAAAATGCATTCATGATGCAATGTTTTTTCCGTTGTTCTTTTTCTTTGTGTTTATTCTTTCTTATCATTATTCAAGCATTAAATAATAATAAATTTCATTATATAGTTGATTTTCATCAGTTGATTTCAAAATTCTCTACAAGTAATCTATTAGTGATAAAGATGAAAAAATTAAAAATAATGCATATAATATATCATAATCTATTCATGTTGAAAAATATATTATTTAAGATAAAAGATTTTTTTTTACATTATATTATTTTTGACATTATACATATTGAGCCATATTGCCATTACGCTGATATCATATTGGTATTTATTAATAATTAAGATATCCAATTTTGTAATTTTTTAATAAGGAATTTTTTTATAATTTTCACTATTTATTGTGAATTTTCTTAATAAATATAGATTAATTTTGTCTTTCAACATACTAACAGATTTTAATATTATAGTTTTGAGCTAGAGAGAATTCTATTGCATGTTATATCTGATTGTAACACGTGACATATGATTAATAAATTAGCAAAAATTAATGAAATCCATTCACAAAAATGAATTCGGTTTTGAAAATCATGAATATAAAATTGTTGGTAAAGAAACATGATATGGATAAATTTTTTGTTTTTTATTATCTGTGTGATTTATTTCGATACATTTTTCAATTTGATTTAATTTCTGAATATTTTTTTGTATATTTTATATAACTCTATTTCTAATACAATAATCTCTAATTTTTCATGTTATATATCTATCATTATACTTTTTTTTTATGAGATTAATACTATTTATTTATTTATAACATAATGATTAAATATTATTCTTAATATAAAAATGTAATTAAATATATTATTTAATTGTTCAATTATTGTACAAACATATCTTGACATAGCCAAGTTTTTAAACGCCTATTAGTATTAAAATAACATGATATTATTTCTCTTTTATTATTTTATATTCTTCAAAATGAAATTCATTCACTTTCAAGATTATTATCATTATTATCATTATCTATCTTAATATTAGCTGAATTTGGTATTATAAAAAATGAATAATTTACAAAAAAAAAAAAAAGAAATATGATGATCTGGGAAGAATAAAATGATTTTTAAAATATTTTTTGTCATCATCAAATGTACGTCTCGAAATTATTTAAATTCTATACAAAATTTTTTTTCGTATTTCATATATTTCATTTGGAATTATAAATTTTAAATTAATTTAAATTAAAATTAAAATTTAATAATTTATAAGAATTCAAAACATCTTTATCTTAATACTTATATTTTTAAATGTATTTATATATTTAAATTTTACATATTTGTTTAAAATAAGTTTGATAAAAAAGTAAACAAAATCAAATAAAATAAAATATACTGTTCTTTTAACAAGTTATTTGAGATTTGATAAGTGAAAATGTTTGTTATTATTTCGATAAATATTTGTTTATTTTGTTTCTAACTGCAAAATCATCTTCGATCTTTGAAAACAAACTTTTAATTTTTGAGTTGCTAGAATTAGAATCGTATTTTATGCTATTTGATAGTGTGGAAATTTCATTTTAAAATCTCTATGGAATAAGACCATGAGTTTGAACTTTATATTCTAATGTGTGTACATATCTAACATTTACAGATATTTAAAATAGTTCATCCGAATAATTTGTTTATTTTTAATAATAAAAAAAAAAATTCTCAAATTAGTTTCTAGAAGTAAATAATCTGAGTTCACTAATTTTTTTATAGAAAAAAGTAAAAAATATAAAGATCAATTATTTATTTTTCTAAATAAAATGATATAATTTTTCATTTACACTCTGATTAAACGATTCAAGGCGAATACATTAATTGTTACATTAATTAATATAATAAAAATCGTTCAACTGCAATAAAAAATATTTAATATTATTTGAAGTTATTCTGAGTATTATTTATAATATAATAATGTAAATAAATATTTATGTACTCATTGTTACCACAAGTATTTAACCGATAACCTAAAATGTTGCGATAATGTTGTATAATAAATTTTATTTTTGAAACTATTTGAATTTATCACAGAGCAAGATCTTTTTATAAGTTTTTGCATATTATCTTTGATTGTTCATATTCTCTTTCATATACTTGTTCCTTTAATTTTATATAAATAAAAATCTAGAGAAATCTATATCAAGTCTAGAAAATGTGTCAATTAATTAATATTTTTGATCAAACAAGTGATTTTCAAATTTCTTGTTCAGAAGTTGCTATCTAAATCTCTATGCCATCGAACTAGAATAAGTTGCCTCTTTGAATGTGGTGATATTGTTTAAGACAGTAATTTTTTCTTTAAGTCAATAATAGGTTACATCTGTCACTTTTATTTTATTTTATGTTCATTGTGTATTTCATTTGATGATAATAGATTTCTCAATTGTTCTCTGGTACTTTCATTATTTTATATTACATTATTGTTATTGATAATAGCTTTCCTGCTTTTTTTTTCTATCAATTTTTCTTTCGACAGATTCTTTTGTATTTTTTTAATTTTTCATTTAATTGATGAATTTGCCTTTCAACGAAGTTAGCTTGAAATCATTATTCGCTCTGATTTCAAAATTTTCTCGAAGAAATTCCCAAAGAGCTTGTCTTCAAATTGTTAATTTTTGTTAATTGTTAAATTATAATCTGTCAAATCACTCATATTTGATTATTTCAAATAAAAACGTGATTCGTGAATTTATATATGTATCGAACATCGACGTCATCTCTATTATTTAAATAGAGAGGTTGCAAGCGATAATTGTTCCTTTCTTCTATATATTAATATCTTATATATATGTTTTGTGTACACGGGACGATTCTGCGTATCTCGGCATGATTTAGTATTGATGATGGAAATTTCCACGCTTCATCACGAAATTTCCAATCAAATCCAAAAAAATTGTGTGGCAGTCGCGGCGTCTGAAATTATAAAATTTTTATTGCTATTCCAACAGAAAAGACTATGCGGTTTCTTAATTGTCGTATATAAGTCTTTTGCGTAATGGATTTATGGAGTTGGGATGTCATTTAAAGATTCGTTTGAATTCGCTTTATAGTAATATTACTTACTTAAAATATATATATATGGATTTAATCAAAAATTGAATGTAGAATAACTGATAATACAATAGCGTTATTGATTATGCATGAATGCATAGGATATTCTATAAGCTATAATTTCAAAGGATATTTTCTATCTGCAATATGATCGTTTTGTTTTAAATTGCGTTATATTTTAAAGTTAATCTGTCAATTAGCTCTTTCATTGAATAAGTATACATTGAAATATGTTGTGCTACATACTACACGATAACAAATTTTATGGCTGTCCAAAAATTTTTTAATAATATTATTAATAATATTGTACTTTCGCTTTGTATTAACCTGCTAGAGGTAATATATTAGTTAGGAATATTAGAAGAATTTTGATTTATATTTGATATTCGATTTGAAATAATATAAAATAAAATATACTAAAATAAATAAAATGCGATTCGAATGAAAACGTTTTATTTTTAATATTCCTTTTTTTTCTTTGCATTGAAAAAAAATTGCATTTTAAAATATCAATATAATTTATGCGATTTATTATTCCATCCATAAATTGTAATTTTTCAATACTAGCGATGCTCATATAGTTCCAAACTTTATTATGGAACTTTCATTAAGTTTTCATTCAGACTGCAGATTTTTTGGTTTCAGTTCTTCATTTTTTTTTCTCTCCTCTAAATAATGCATATCCATCAAATGTAAAATATTAAATTTATTCTCATTCATGAAGATCATCTTATTCCAATATTAATATTATTTACTAATTGCAGTTTTTTTTTTTATTTAATTCACTTACAAGATTGAGCCACTTGATAATGATATTCTTCATTTCGGATAAAACTAATGAATTGATAAATATATCAATATTTAAATTATTTAACTAGTGTTTCATTGCACTTATTTTTACATTTTGTTTTGTAGACATCTACTTGATTATTTTGCATTCTTTTTTATAATCCATATCTATGTATATCTATATCTCAATTATATTTTATATAATAAATTTGTTTACAATCTATGAAATTTCTGCTAAATTTTCACACTGATTGTAAATGTAAATTAATAATAATTTTTTTATTACATTTATATCTTTCTGCTTATTTTTGTTCCATTTTTTAAAAATAATATCGAATATGAGAATTTTTCCTTGATGCCAAGTGGCATCACAAGGATTTCCAACAGCATTTTTCTACAATCTATCCAAATGAGCATGTAATAGAATGAATTTCCATATCGATTTCGATATCTTCGCGATCGCAAAATCAAAAATTGTAATTTTTCTCAAAGAATTCGTAATAGATTCTAGTCAATTCATTCTGAATATCCATGAAATTTGTTTCATCGATTAGATTTCCTTACTCATAAATCGTTCAAAAAGAATTTTGTTGTGAGATTTGCTTTTATAGCTAAATATACACATACAACTAAATCTTTGTCATCACATTACTATACGATCGCTCTTTAATGAAGAATGATTCAGCATAATCCATGCCTGAATTAAAACAGGATGTCTCTATAAGCAACTGATTCATTAATTAGATCATATTCTTGGATTCTATTTAGTGGCATATGTTTCATATAATGCTTTTAGCAATCATAAAGGATAGATTATAATATCGTTTCATAACTTGCTGTTCATGTCGTTCACGCGACACAGAATAAACTTTTTCTTTAAAAGAATAAGATATATACTGTTTGTACGGCATATTTGCTCGACTGAACCTATCCATTCTATCCATTCAGAGGTTTAGACACTATTGCATGCTTAACTATAATATTAATCGATAATTTCTCTTTCCGCAAATGTATAAAACTATAATCATTATAAGATAGCGTTTTTCATGATCGAATACACTGAGAATGTGAAGTCTCTTTGTCTGAATGAATCAATTGTAAAAATTTGTGAATTTTGTTAAGTGCGAACTGATCGATAAAAGCGATTATTGATATTAATCATGTATAATTCAAATGTTTATTGAAAGCTACGAATTCTTCTTTTATCATCATATTAATCATAACTCGTTTCTTGGATAGTCTAAAAGGTAGACTACAAGATAGAACCAATAATAGATCATTTATTGTAGCAATCAATACATTCTTGTTAACCAATTCTGCTATCGTCTTGAAGAGAACGATTTGCAATTTATCAGATAATAAGCGGACTGTTATAATCGTCTTTTTAAATCATTAAAAACATCGCAAAATTTATGCAAATTTCATTATATTTTCGCTATTCACTGAATGTGTTGCATAGGCTTCAAAATTCAATTGATATTTCTTAAATTCATTGTAGATATTTTGAATTACAGATTCATTCTAGAAAATTCCAAAGAATTGCTAAAGAATTTAAATTCGTGCGGACAACAACGGATTGGAACATTTATTTCGCGTGTTTGATACTCACTTTCATAATTTTAAATTGAACGATCTATTTTCTCTCTAATTATAATAACTTATGCGATATCTGTATCTGTTAATAAATCGTCGACATAAAAGTAATATTGATTAACTCGTGATCAGATGCAATCATTTATTATCTATTGTAAATCTGATGTAATACGCTTGACTAAAAAGAGAATCATATGATGTATCTATCAACTGTACGTAATTATATTTAGTTCATATATCGTATGTTCTTGTAGGTTTTCTCTTCACAGAATGCGTTGGAGAAGTTGCCGATACAGATATACAATTCAAAATTGGATGAACTATCGGCCCGACATGTTATATGTTTGTTGTTTGGTGGTGTTCGTTAGCTTAATGTGATAAAAATTGATAAAAATTGGGTTTCTCTTATCAAACTCTCATACGAAGAGTTGTATTCTTGCCTAATACAGGCAATTTAGAAAATTTTGTTTCAGACAAAATTAATTTTCATCCAGGCACAGATCATCATGGGTGCCATCTATAAAAGAAAGAAAGAAATAGCGATTATTTGGATTCTCCTTGACTATTTGTGAGATAATTTTCACATGGATGACTATTTTATCTAAGAGTGACACGTTTTCTAGTTCCCAGAACTGCATCATTTGAATGATTGAGTTGCAAATTCAAATCAGCTTTCATCTGTCCTATCTAAGTTAAAGAAAAGAGATAGATTTCTCCTCAACTTCTGTTATTCCATGATATCCCAAAGATGATTATTAATTATCAAATTACAAGGAATTGTGGATTCGTTATATAATATAATATGAAGAGAAATGTTTGTAATATTTTAAAGGCATTAATAGACGAAAGAGTTCTACAAAAATTCTACACCGAGAGTGCAAATTAATATAGATTTTATCTTTTATAGGATCACTAATCTCAGCAATATTTGAGATCTCTGCTTGATAAGGAAAGGATTAATTTCTTCGCAAAAAAGATTTTTATAATATTTATCTGAGAATCTTGAGCATCTAACAATGCTCTGTATTCATGTTTGCTCATGTTGTAGATAATATACACGATAACTATCGAAAATACGCAGTTCTCAATGCATAATATAATAGAAGAATTCAGATAAATTTCTTTTTCACAATTTTCTCAGTTGTATGAACAAATCTTTGTAATATGTAATCTAAAATTGTAGTATGTGGTATTTAATGTACATTGAAAACATAAATCCATATCTTAATTTCAATTGAAAAACAATTAAAATAAATTTTTAACTTTTTTACGCGAGTTATTTTATTATTGTCGACTGCGTGAATCTTAAATTTCTTGCATTGTAACAATAGTTCATTCAACATAGTTCAAGGAATACGATGGATATGTTGATTTTTTAACCGTATCAGTGCAGCAGCTCGTGATCATTTTTTGAATATGTAATTTCATTATCATTATAATGGGCGATTTTAGATAAGAAAGTTATTTAAAAATCTGAAGATCGCTCAAGATTTTTCTGCGTCTTTTCCATATCTCGGTTGTTCGCGCGTTTTTTGTTTTCAAGAATGTCAAAAAAATGTCAAAAAAATATTTTACTGACATTTCTGTAACTTCAAGGACCAGATCTTGTTATCTATCAATTGCTGCAACTCATTTATCAAATTTAACAATATAGTCTATGATTACTCGAATAATATAATATCCATGATGATCAATGAATTAATGTCCTCATGTAATAACTTCTATGCAATAAAATAATTGACATTGGATAGCAACTTTAAGGCAATTTTTCTCTTCAGTGCAAATTTCAGGTAATGGAATCTCTGTCAATAGCTATCCTCTTAGAAACTTCTGCACTTGTTTCAAATCTCATCAAATATTCAATTAATGATTGCAATAGAATTAATAGATGAAAGATAAATGTATATACGAATAATGATCCTTAGATTCAGTTGTTTGCAAAAGATAGTATAACAATGAATAAATATAACAATTTGCGTTATGCTTAACTTGGATTTCTTCACAATAAATCATAGTAAATCATGTCAGAATACGATCAGTATTTATAAAGAAATTATTTATTATATCTGATTAAAAACATTTTGTTTATTATGAAGTGTTAATTGTATCTAATTTTTTCCTATTTTTTAACAGGATTCGTGAAAAAATTTTTTCCATAATTTCCATAATTTTTTCCATAATCCAGGAAAATCACAAGTTCGAGAAAAATTTCTTAAATTGTATAGCACAAAAGTATTGTGAATACTTATATTCAGGAATTGATCGATGTGTATCATAAATTTTTCCTATGTTAATCATCGTTGAAGTTATCATGACTGAAGTATATCCTCGAGATCACATTGCATTCCAATAGATTGAAGTATTTTAAATTATATATAATTTAATTATATATATATTTTAATTTTTTAAAATATACAAATTCAAATATCATCTAAATATTTTTCTTAAAAATAACATTGCCTCAAGCAATATTATTCTACATCTTTTATTTAATATGGCGTTAGCATCTGAAAAAATAATAGAAAAAAATGTTTATACGAGGAAATTTTTCTTGAATTAAACAGATTTAATAAATCTCATGAACATAAAAAATTATTTTGGAAATTGAATTTTCGATCTATAGTTCTAAAAATTGTTTTATTCAACATGGCTTATGTATTATATGAATTTTGAATAGTTATATTGTTAAGAACATTGACAGCCATAATATAGAAAATCATAATAGCACAGGAAAATGACAAGATCGATTCTCATTGATATCGGTTAAACGGAAATCGTTTTTTGGATATATCCATTTCTCCTTGAATAATGATTATTTCACTTTATAAATAAAATATTAAAATGGAAATAATTATAAATAAATAAAATATTGAAGTAAATAATTATAAACAAATAAATCAAATAAAGTATCGAATGTCTATTGTATGTCTATTGTATATCACTAATATCAGAAATAGGATTCCGGAGGATTTTTTTTCTAGAAATAGAAAAGGATCATGAGCTTTTTCGGAAGTTTTCCATTATTCAGTTTCCGGAATAATGTCAATTCTGGAATCATTGCAGAAAAAAGAAGCAGCAACGTATTCTACAAAATAACGTTATTATGAAAAAACTGAAATCCAAAGTCGAATATTGATTAGAATTAATCAAATTCTCGTAAAACAACTTCAAAATTTAATAATTCATTATTTTCAATTAATAGTAAGCTTAGAATTATAGAATAGGTGATTCTCTTTGTAATAGTGTAAAAAATACGTAATATGTATTAAATATTTATATAAATAGTAAAATTTCGGCTGAATTCAAGCACTCTCTAATATTAACTATAACATATCATTCTATGTTTTAAACTTTTTTCTTGGAAAAAATTACAACAATTTGAGATAATTGTACAAATGTTCGGAATGAATGACTAAGAATATAGTTTTGATTTTATTAGAAAAATGAACATGAAGACGGTAATACAAATTTGACTTCTCTTTCCATTAATCAAATTATTCAAAATTGATTTCAGCTGTAGATTTTCGTTTCAATGTGAAAAATCTTTTAAATTTAAATTATGTTTTGTTCTAAAATTATAATGGAGAGGAGAATCAATCTCAGCATTGATCATTGACACGAATGAATTCTTTAGTGGACAAGTGGCATAAGTTCAGAATTATGAAAAATGAAGTTTTTACAAAAATAGTAAGTACTACTAAAATATTTGTTTTACTTGTACTTTATTTTGTGTTAATAAAAAAATAAGAATCAATTTTACATCATAAATGAAGTGATTAAAAATATTTTGAATAATAGCATAAGTCCAATTTCTTGGATTTACTTCATTATTCCATGAAATATATGAATATATGAAATGGACTCACTCTACTATTATATTCAATTAAAGAAAATAAAAAAGAAATTAAATTAAAGGAAATAAAAGGTATATGTATATGCGATATTGTTTCATATTCAATAAAATCGATGAGGATCATTCATTTATTTCTTTTTTTACATTAACTTCTAGAACTGTTTAGTATCTTATTAGCTTTCGTATCAATAATATTTATATTACATCTACTCGAAATGAATAATATTAATGCAAATCCTACAAAAAGTCAAAAAAAAAAAAATAAGAAATAGTGATTGGATTAATGTTGCAAAATGACTTCGTAATTCGAGTACAGAATACGTAAATCGAAACAATAATATAGTTCCTGCAAAAGAGTTTGAAAACAAAGATATGAATGCCAGAAAAAATGTATAGACAAAATTGATGAAGAAACACGAAAGAATTACTTCTATAATTTTTGGAAAATAGGATTCTTTGAAGCATAAAATACATATTTTTATGGATATATAAAAAGTAGCTATAAAGACAACCACAAGATGAAAGTAGAAAAGTAACAGTAATATATATTGTTTATCCAATATTGATGACTCTATTATTTTTGTATGTAAGAAGTATTTATTGCAAATTTTTCAGTGATGCATGAACAGAAAAAATATGCAAAAGGTAAATCTGCTGGAAATGATAATAGAGTTATGCACCAAATCCACGTAAACTCAGCGAAGATACTATTAAAAATGTTTATCGTATTCATCGTATCAAATTTCGTATTCAAAGCTTTCCTGTTAATATATCTTACGCGAATTACATAATCCAAATATGAGTAAATGAAAATCTCAATATTTGGAAAATGTATATTTTTTATAAAGAAAAATGATTTGAATCAAACATTACTATCAATAAAAGAGCATATGCATCGTCATATATTTAATACACGTTTTAATTTTCATTTTAAAATACCACAGAAAGATACATGCAAGAGATGTGATGAATATAAAATTAAATTAAATGTAATGATCAAGAAAATATTAAAAAAACTTGAAGATAAACATGAGTTATTTAGGAAAAATAGAATTCTATAAAAGAGGATATAGAAATTGCAAAGTGTTCAAATAATATTTATACATATAGTATCGATTTACAGAAAGTATTACCATTTCCAATATTAACAATTTCTGATGCGTATTATAAGAGAAATATGTATTGTTATAATATCGATATTCACGATTTACGTGAAAACAAAGGATACTTTTATGTTTGAAATATTAGCATTCAGAGGATCGCATCATGTTTAGTTAAACATATTAAATCTGTTGCTGGTAATAAAGATAAGATAATTATTTATAGTGACTCTTGTACTGTAATCGTAATATAAAAATAGCTTTGTTAAAATTAATGTAAAATCTTATTACTAATTATAGTGAAGGTTATAACAGAAATTTTTAATATCAGAACATTCTTAATATCAGAACATTTTTTACCAAATGATTCAAATTTTGGATGTGTTAAATTTGCAGCATATATCTATTTATATCCATGAAGATTGTATCGCTGTATGAAAATTGTTCGATATTCTAACAAGTTTGTGGTTTATGAAACGAATTTTTTTTAACTAAACAATTAATAACAAAACGTAAGAAAAGTACATTACTACAAACTGTAAATTGGCTCACCATTCAGTGGTTACATTATGAACGTAAAAAACAGTTTGATATTTTTTATAAAATTAAGATTTGTGGATGTTGAATTTGAAATATTACATATTCAGCGTGCTTGGTGTGGCAAGCCATTGGAGTTGAAAAATATAGTGCAGGAAAATTTATATCCATCTGTGCATTCCGTTTCTGCGGTCAATCAGAAAGACATGTTAGATTTGTTGAAATTTATCCCTCTAATTCATCATGCATTTTTTCAAGCATTAAAGACCAGTATAAATGAAGAAACTGGTGAAGAATCCAGCAACAAATTTTCTTTAATACATAGTATACAGCAAACTTGTAGTGCAAAATAACATTTGTGTAACTTATAATTAATTTAATAACTTATAATTATATTAATAACCATAAGGCATAAGTCATTTTTTCATAAAAAAATGGTATCACAATTCAGTGAATGTTACTATTGAAAATGTTACTATTGAATTTGTTTACTATTGAAAAAAATATGGATTTTATTTTAAGTTACAATGATATAATTATTATTCTTTATCTGATTACAATAAAGTTATATTGTGTATTTAATTTTTTATGCGATATTATATGGAAGTTCAATTTCTACAATATTAAGAAAAGGGACTTAATTCATTTGTTAACTAAGGGGTTCAAATGGTTTTTGCTGATTGTTCCTAAAAATAATCGGCTCAAATTAATTTTTTAATTTATTATAGTGTTAGCTAATGATGAAATTAAGAAACCTCAATAGAGTCTCTGTTTTTAAAGACTCCCATCACTAGAGATGAGAACTTGTCGAGACTGTCTCAAGATTTTGAAAATAATAAACGGATATAAAAATACAAATCAATTTTTATTTCGGTAATATAAAAAAAAAAAAACTAAAGAAAAAAATAACAAATATTTGTGAGAACAAAGTCATTTTCAAAAGGATACCATAAAAAGAAGAAGAAGAAAAACAAGAAGTACTCCCATCATGTTAAAAATGAGTTCATCTTTGAATTTATTGATCATCGAGATAATAGAAAACTTAAATTATGAATACAGATCCAGCTTTAAATCTTTTGAAAACAGATCATGTTTCTAAGATAAATTTCATCGACATAGTTTTTTGTTAAATATAAGAAAGTTCAAGAATGAAGAATATTTTTTGCTGAATGAAAATTGTTTTTTAAATATTAATTTCCTTGAGAAACAAATATCGATTAGATTTTTCATCTGGAAAAATCAGAAATTATTTTCAAAAAAAAAAAAAAGAAGAAAAAAGAATCGAAGAAAAGATAAAAATAAAAGAAAAATTCCTGAATATTTAAAAAAAGCACTGTGCACAAAAAGTATGATAGAATGGCAGAAAGTTAAATTTTGAAAAATTATTTATTGAGTTACGAAATTTTCGCAAAAGAAAAGTTGGGAAATGCAATATCGTTCAATATAAAATTAAAACTGAAGAACACTGATTTATTAACACGTTCGTCGCCCAACGTGATTTCGATGAGTTCCTCACGGAGCCCAAATGTTGCTGGTTCGGAAAGCCAGACCAGAGCGGCACAGTACTTGTAAAGCAGTCAGGTCTGGCCTTTATTTTCAACAATTCGGATACCTCTATTAGCCTAACAGTAATTTATGAGCGGGCATGGTTTTCTTAATGCTTTCCAGGTTTTTAATTTAACAGATACCAGGCAATGGCCACTTTACAAGTCACACTTGTATGCTATGTAATGGACCATCGTGAAAGCGCCGCGACAGTTTTTAATCGTGAAGGAAATGATGAAAAAAAAATTAATAGAAAAGTCGAATAGTTCTCCGAATAGTTTGAACTTGTTAAAAAGAAAGACAGTTATCGGTTAAACCAAATTATTACTTTTATTTATTCGAGAATAGAAGATATTTTTAACATCTTATCTAATTCTTTCTGACTTCTTACTATTGATTTCCAAAGTAGCAGATTTGAATGGACGAAAAAGATTAAAAAAAATTGTTTTTGTGTGAGAATTGGATTACAGCATTTTAGAATAATGTATTAAAATGATGTTCAAATTCTATAATGTTATATTTAAATGTTTAATGGATATCACATTGGTAAATCTCATTTGGAAAATCTACTTGCTACTTAAACAATAATCTTTGAAAAAATATTTGAAAAAAAAAAAATTTAAAGAAAATATTTTTTGCATCAAATAAATTTATTTATGAGTTTGAAGAAATGTATTTTCTTTGCAAAAAAAAATAAGATACTTGTCGCAACGAAAGAAGAGATTTCAAAATTAAAAATATTTAGAAATATTATTCTAAAAAATATTCATCGATTTAAAAATTTCTTAAAACTTTGTACTTATAACAAAAAGTTTGTCAAGAATTTTTAATTTGTTTACAAAATATTTGCATTGCTTAATTGAAAATAAAATGCAATATAGTTGAATCAATAAATGTCAAAAGACATTCCAAGATATAAAATTGACGCTATCTTCCGTTTTAGCGTGTTTTTTAGAAGATGGTAAATTTATCATAAATACAGATACGTCAAGTTTTGGAATTGAAGCAAGAAGAGCGAGAAAACTTATTTTTTGAAAACATTGAAAAAAATTAATTACTATATAATTAAAAAATTACTAACAATGAATTCGAATGGCGAATAACAATGGCGAAACATTTTCAACGTTATCTTTACAGATAGAAATTTTTGTTGAACATGGACTACGTAGCTTTATTAATGGTTGATGTTCAAAAATATGAATAACTAATCCGATGGATAAAGCCTCTATAATAATATGACTGAAATTTAACATCATAAAGGAGAAGCACTTATATAATCAATGTTTTGTCAATAATTGCATCGAAATAAATTCCAAGAATTGTATATGGCAAGAAGAAAAAGATAGATATAAGAAGAAAGAAAATAAATATTTTCTCTATATTGCGAATGATTTATGAAGTTTTAAAATTTAAACAATTAGAAAATAGCCTAGTTGAAAGAAATCGAATTTATATTTAACAAGAAAAAAGAAAACAAAAAACCAATCTGATAAGACGCTTATTTTATTAATTTTTAACTTATTAAATGTGAAATATTGAAAAATATTGAAATGTGTGAGATTTCCTGAAATTAAAATAAAAGGATTATTATTTCGAAAATGAGAATTGAAAAATTATAAAATGCTGATACTACTGGTGGTATCTTGGAAAAAAATGAAATTTAAAAAGATACCCGTTCATTATTTATCAATTGAATTTTAGAGTAAACAAAATATTATTGAATCATATACATTAGCAATTTTATTGGGTCCCTTATTGACAAAATATAGAAGATTGATGTTGATGTCGTAATATTTGTTGAACAGAGAAAAAAGCAAAAACTCTAAAAATTTATAATTTTGAAGTTTTAAAAGCATTCGATATACATTAGTACTCGATGTATTCGTCCATTTTTGAAATCGAAAATCAATGATCATCTATTTTGCAAAATAACTTAAAATAAAATCTAGTCAAACTACAATCCCCAAACTTCTTTCTGAATACATTAAACTGTTATAGAATGTTTCTGAAATTCATTGCTATCAAAGACAAAATTTCGAATCAAAAATTTTTTAAGAATTCTGACTTGAAGGACCAATATTCGCGAATAGAACGCGAATGAAAAATGACTTGTGTATGTGACTTAATTGAATGTTTGTATAAGATAATGTATTTTTTTAATGAATAGATTTTTTTAAACAATTTACTTGTCTTTACTTGAATCTTTTATAATAAATAGATGATTCGATCATCAGAATACAGCCAGTATTTATTAACAAAATTTGAAAATATTTTTTTTGTGAAACACTTTTTAAAATTATGGAAATTATGATGATAATGTTTTGAAGATAACAGATCTAATAATTATTATAAAACAAACATCTATAAAAAAGTAAAAAAGTACAAATTTATACAAAGGTTTATCCTAATATAAACGATATAAAGGCCAAAATAGAAATAACTTGTATTAGCTTCTATTTTAAGAATTAGTGAATTAAATTTAATCATTAAATAAATATAAATACTTCAGCTTTTATCTTTCATATTCATGAAAAACATCCAAAATGAAAAAAATGTAAATTCGTTTTTATTATTGAAATATATTTGAGTGAAACTTTTTAATAGTTTAATAATTTTTTTAATAGTCATGCGTACATTTTCATTTAATGTAATTCATGTTTTTGAAATATATATAAGCCTCAATTTAATCTATTAAATTATTTATATTGTCTTTAGATTCTTGAATGAATTCTCATGAAATTGCTTTTTGTTGAAGATTAGTTAAATTATTAAATTATTAATTAAATTAGTTAAATAGTTTTTTTAAAAATTTTTTAAAAATTGAATAACGACTTAATGTAATTAATTTTTCTATAAATGGATTTTCTATAACTTTTCTGTACAAATCATGTTAAAGTCATTGATTTTTTTTTAATGGAATTATATAATTTTTAATATAGTGATTGATGCACTTCTTTATTTTCTACTAAAAAAATATTAAGCTATTTATACAAAAAAAATTAATTTGGCAATTAATTTAGAAGATATATTAATTTTCTAAAATTTGATGTATAAAAAATAAAGAAATATATGAAAGATTTTATATATTTCTATAATAAGTTATACTCTGAATTTCAAAATGAGCTTTTCATTTAATAAAAAATGAAATATGTTCCTTATGCATAAAGAATTTATATTATATTAATATTATAAAATTCATTTTTTATTTTTTTAACATATAAAAATGATTTAACTGGACAAAGAAATGCCAATCTACTGATTGATTGATTATAATATATTGATAATAAATTCAATATATTTAAAAAAATTAACATCTATTGACTGAAAATTTCAGATTTACTTTTAAATCACATAACATTATAACAATTCGTATTAGAAGAAAATAATTCTGTATCATTCCATTAGACAATATGTTTATACAACATTCTTTGTATTGTATATTTTATTTTTAAAAAATGTATATTTGTAAAAATTAGATATTAAATCTAGAGATTTTTATGAGAAAAAAATGCTATTTCCTCTTACCCAACAATGAAAAAATATTTTTTAACGATCATTGTGGAGTATATATCATTTATAATATCATTTCAAATCACATTCATACTTTTTTTGCAGTTCATCGATCAGAAAATTATTATAGTATTAGAGATTAAGAATTACCTATAAATTAATAAAATAATAATTAAGAATGTGAAACTTATATTTAGGAATAAATTAATGTATTGAAAAATTTTTGAGTACATAATAAAGATAAACTTTAAACGATAAATAGTAATAAATGATTTTGTACTTTCTCGAAAGATTGAAGTAAGATTATATATATATATATACGAAGTCAATGAATTCGTATCAGAATAAACACTAGTTTACAGCTAAATATATCAAATCTAGTAAAATATAAGAAAAGAAAAATTATTTTAAAATCTGTTTTGAAAACCATCCATTTAGAAAATATTTGTAAATATAATATGTTCTCAAAAAAGTAAATCTTATTTGAAACATTTTTTGAAACGAATTATATTTTGGAAAATAATTACATGCAAAAAACTTCAAATCGAACACTGAACAAATCAAATTAACAAAATAATTATTATTGATATAAATATATATGTATGTACATATATCATATGAAATTTGTAACGTGAATTGTTATGCAGCACTCATTGCATCTGTGAATTTTAGCCGAAAATAAGAAGTTTTGATTAAGATTAAAATTTTATCAATCTTATATATTTTATAATATATACCATTAATATATACAATTCTTACAACTTTAAATTATTATCTATAAAATTATAATTATTATGAGTATGTAGTAAGACTTTATTGTCTTACAGTCGTTGATATATTTAGTGTTTGAAGATGAAATTTATGATTACTATCCAATCATCTCGACAATTTTAGAAAGTTAGATTTATATTCATATAATTTTATTCAATATTTTGATGTGAAAAAGATCGAATCTGAATGGTGAGATTACGACGAAGTTGAATACTATGATGCACGGTAATTAATCGTTGCAGTTTAATAATTGCAATTGTATGAACAACTACTAGTAAAAATCGCTTGGCGTTCAGAATCAACTAATTGCGGCATCACTATTCAGCTCGTCTATGTATCGTAACAATCATGATTGCGGCGATAACGAATATTATAATTGGCAGATGATTTATCAAAGATACATTAATAAAATGTATTGTTATTATGTCCAAAGGCTTAATAGAACTTTTAATAGAATAAAAATATTTGTTAGATAGAATGATAGTAATACGAGAAAAGATTAATATTTCAGATTGATAGTTGAGAGCGAATTTTGATATAGTTAAATAATAAAAAATGCATAGAAAAGAGAGATTAAGAAAAAAGAATTAGAATGCATTTTGGAATAGCATTAATGGAGTGCGCGAGAAAAAGTTTTATAAGAAAATAATATAGAATATTTAGAACAAAGTATTGGAAAAAATTATTAAAATTATTATTATTATTTTATTGATTTATTTTTATTACATTTTATATATATTATTATTTTTATTAATTTATTGATTTTAGGAATTATAATAAATTATATTCTTTTTTCTTGATCTTTAAGTGAAAATAAATTGAAAATAATATCTTTAATAAGAAAAGATTTTATATAGAAATCATTTTTGAATTCCAAAATCGAAATTCAATTTTTCGTTATATATTAAATATAATATGTATTAAATATAATTATATAAGATTTGCGTAATGTTATAGAATGAATTTAAAAAAAAAATTTCAATGTGATAGAGAAAAATGAAATTTTCAGAGAAATTTATGGTTAACAAATACGGATAGCTTGATTTGGCACTGAAAACTCACAAAGTTTTTAAAATATGAATAAACAATCTTGAACATTAATGAGGCTTCGATTGATCGCATGTTGGTTATGCAAGTTTGTTTAAAGAAAATAGCGAAGAAATTTATTGGAGCTAAACTATTTAAGGATGTACTCAAAATAATGAATTTATAGAACATAAGCTCATCCTATTATTTATCCTAACAACAATTTTAAAAAATGTTTTCTGTATTCCAAGAAACTATTTCAATTTTTAGAAACATTTCGTTCTGAAAAATTCATTGCGATTCATTATCGAATTGTCTTTGAACGAACGAATTGTCTTGAATTGAACGAATGAATAAATAAAAAAATTATTATAAGTAATTTTAGGAATAATATTCTTGAAGTGATTAAATGAAACAATGACAGAGACAAAAATTATATGTATGCTATACAATTTTATGATTACGATTATCAAATTAATAGATAGAAGAAAAAAAGAAGTATTTACTTAATAATTACTTATAAATTTTTTCCATCAAGGATAATCTAATGAGTGAAGAAAAGTATATTAAATTTAAATTTTTAGAAAAAAGAAAATTAGAAACAATTTTCTCTAATTATTTCAAAGTTGAAAGTCATATGAAAGAGCTAACACAATTTTTTTAAAGAAAATATAGTAAGTAGAATCAAAAGATATTGTATTTTTTGAAGAAGTCGTGTAATATTTTCCTGGATATCAGGAAGAGGACAGATATTAAAAGGCTTTGAAAATTTTTTTGAAACAACAAAATGGAAAAAAACAAAAGAATTTCAATATCTTCATTATTCCGCAGAAATTGTTTATGCAGCTTCTATAAAACTTGGAGAAAAAGGCCAGAAAGCTACTATAAAATTATTAATAAAACACACATATTCGCTAATTACATCTTCCACGATTTTAAAATATGATAAATTTGAAATTGTACAATCACAAATGTCATCAGAAGAAGCATTATCTTTAATAATAACTTTGGATTTATCGAGAGAAACATATAATAATTTGCGTTCGTCAACTAAAATGCATAAACATCAATTGTACCCATTATATTATAAAATATTAATAAAACGAAACTTTATCGAAGAAGAAATTTTTATAAATGAACAAAAATGTGAAGTAACTTTATAAAATTGTTTATTAAATAAAAAATAATAGAAATAATTGACATTTTTGTAAGATGATTTAATTTTATTTTGTAAGTGGGATTTCGACGGAAATTCTAGTTTTACAAATTATAAACAAAAATTAGAAACAAATGAATTTAATGATAATGGAAATCTTTTTATTATTTATATTGTGTTCTATTTCGATTGATATGTAAAAACACTAATTCCATTTTATGAAAAAATTTTATTTGTTCTATATGTTTTTGGAGATCTATTTAGATGCAGTAAATGAAAGAAATAAATGAATTATCCAGAGAAAAAGAATTATATATGACTAAACAAATTCAAAATTTACAGTTATATTTTGTAAAAATAAAAAAAATAAACTTTATTTTAATTAGAAAATAAATAGATAAATATATATAATTTTTAAATGCATCCATATTTGTAAAACTAAATTTTTGAAATGAATTTAATTGGATTTGTACAAAAAAACCTATTCAAATATAAATTCAATCAATTATCAATTATATGCATATATTCGTTTTTTCAAATGTTTATTCCACATTTTGACTAGAGTCAACAAGAAAAAAAATTTATATTATTTTATAAAATAAGAGGTCAATTTTTGAAAAAAAAAAGAAGATAAAAAACAAGATTTCAACAAAATAGGAATTATTATTATAATCGATATTTCAAAGCAAAGATATGAAACAACAAATTATGGAAATACTGCCAGAAAAATTTTATAATATAAATTAATTTCGAGAGATATAACTATAAAAAAATTTAATGTTATTGTATGAATAACATAAAAGAATTTAAAAATTATTGCTTATTAACTGCAGAAAAATACCACAATTATAGAAATTGTACTATATAATATTATGATTTATTTCTATATACAAAATATTTATTCATGGAATAAATATCATTCAAGATAATATTTAGTAAATAAATAGTAACATAGGAAACATTACACACGAAAAATATTATGACAAATAAAGAGCAACAAATTAATTTTAAGTTCAAATCCATATTTAAATTCTTTTTCACAATAAAAAACCAAAAAAATATATATATAAGATGAAGATATATTAAATTTGATATTTTTATCGGCAAACGAATAAATCAAAAAATGAAACAAATTTTAATATTGAAGAATTTGAGATATAATATAATGCTATATAAAATATAATATAATGATATAATTTAATAATCATTTATTATTATTAATTTAAATATATTATAATAAATGATTTACATTGATAATTTTTTAAAATCTTAATTTTAACGAATAATATACTAATATATTATTATTATTATTATTATTATTATTATTATTATTATTATTATTATTATTATTATTATTACTATTACTATTACTATTACTATTACTATTACTATTACTATTACTATTACTATTACTATTACTATTACTATTACTATTACTATTACTATTACTATTACTATATTACTATTACTATTACTATTATTATTACTATATTACTATTATTATTACTATTACTATTACTATTACTATTATTATTATTATAATATATTTACAAGAATCATATTTTAAATCAAAAATCTTTCAAGAACTAATAAGATTGCTTGGAGTCAAGAAATAGGGAATAATCCTGCTAATCCTCCAAAATTAATAAAACAAGATATCTAATATTTAATAATATTTATTGCAGAAAATCATGATTAAAATGAATGGATTTCATTATTTTTTGACATGCCATAGCATGAATCAACACAATTATCACCAGCGATGATTTTGCGTGAACAAAATCTGCGTTTACTCACAATAGAAAAGATTTTTTTTTATTAAACAAAAGGATAGCATAAAATATACTGAAAAAATAAATAAGAAAAAGATTAGAGATTCTTTATTAAAATAAAAAAAAGATTGAAAATTTTCTCAGAAAAATGAAACATGCTATGATAACCGTATGAATTATGAATTTCTTAATGAATTTCCAAAAGAGAAAATATGATTTGAAAGTATCATATCAATTACATAAAATAAAAAAAAAAGTCCGAAATTACAATCATAATGAAAAAGATCATGCACAATTATACTAAATTAAAGATATAATTTATCGAATACGATATTCACTAAAATAAAAATAAAAAGACAAAATATAAAATTGTATACGTAAACCGATTGGCGAAATATGAAGGCGATGAATAAAAATACTAATTAAAAAAAAATATAGTATTCTAATTCTCGTTTAAAAAAAGAAGGTTTTCTCAGATCAGAATGTAAATTAAAAGTTCTTAATTTTTGGCAATGGCTTATTTTCCATTTTAGAGGAAATGATTTCGATAAGGAAGTCAAGAATGGATTCTTTTGCGGGAATGCCCTCTCGGATCTAGATCCAAAAAATTGTAACAAGATTTCATAACATGTGGAGATTTAACAACGATTTAAAATGATAGATGAAGAGCTATATTGAAACTTGGTTCATTTTAAGAGAAGTGATGATATTCATCTGATATAACAGGAATCCTTTTGATAGAAAATACACTTTAGAGAGAGGATTTAATTGTAAAAGTTTGAAATCTATCCGAGAAAATATCAAGAAAGAAGAATGTAACTCAGAAATAAACAGCGAAAATTCAAATTTATTGAATTTGGGAAAGAATATAATATTTGGATATCTTGCTCATGGCATGATTTTTTTCTGGAACATATATACGAATGTCGAAGTATTAGTTATCTAAAAAAAAGCCACTCAAATATATAATAAACTTTTTCAGATACAAGTTAGAGTTGATACAAGACAAATAAATCGAAGCCATTATATTATTTGAAATTGAAGTGAATGCTCAACTGTTGAAAAATATTCATCTTTTTCCAAAAAAAAAAAAAATAATGTTAGACTCATGATCATACTCATAATCATAGTGAACCATGAATGGAAAGTGATAAGAAAGTTGTCAACGATACCAAAAATATCGATTTAATACAATTATTTTCTGGAATATGAAGTAAAATGCAGTTGTTCCCTATATAAAAATTATATTGCCATGTAAAATATTGAAATGTAATAATAGAACATAAACTAATAGAGAGTAAGTTTTTAGACTTTCCTAACATATAAAAAAATCATAATTTCTTGATTACTTTTTTATACTTAAAATCTTTATGATTACATTGTTATTATAAAGATTTATATATATCTATATTTATAATAGCAAACTTTACTTAAAATAAATATTAAAAGATTGTTAAGAATTATAATATTAATTATTTAAAATTAAATATATTACTATATTTTATATTTTATATTATATTATGAAAAAAATAATTTTATTTTCCATCCTAGAATCTGATCTTTGATAACTATTTTTATAAGAAATCAATTTATAATTATTTTTAATTAAAATTTATAAATATAATTAATTATAATTATAATCAATTAAATAATTACAATTATAGAAATAAGTATGATAATTTTAATTTATTAATTAATATTTGAAAGACATATTTTATAATTATAATTAATTACTTAAAAATTATAATTATTTTCATCGTTCAAAATGGAGAAATATATTAGAATACTATAATTAAACGTTCATTATTTACATACAAGTTAAATTATTATTATATAATTATATATAATATATCTACATTATTTATAGTGGAACTCTTGAATTTAATATTGTTTCTGATTACAATCTAAGTTATTGTTATTTATTTATTTAATTATACTAAAACCATTGAATATTTTTTTTAATTTAAGTCAAGATTTCAGTATATGATGATATCTTGACAGTGAGTTAAGTATTATATTTTGTTTTCTTTTTTAGCGGTTCTATAATTCCATAATGTAATTCTTGATTTTGATTTTTACTTATTTTATTTTTATCTTAATCTTGTATTATTTTATTTGAGCGAGTTAATTTTTAATATAAAATTATTATAATTTGAAATATATTTACTAGTATAATTTTTATGCATACTTATTAGACTATTTTGTATTTTAGGGGAGTTTTGCTTAATTTCTTTTAATATTTTTTGATTCTTTGAAATTAATAGCATGTTTATTTTTAAAATTTTGCTTTTGCATCATTTTGATTATTCCATTTATTTATGCTAAAAATTGGTCTTTATTGATTTCCTATCTATTTCAGTAAAATTATTTTTATTTGTTTATTTTGAATTCTTTACATTTTTGTTTAATTTTCTGATTTTGACTACAGATTGTTACAGATTTATTCATTGTATTTTCTATGTTGTAATTTATTTGAAATCTTTTGAAAATTTTTTTTCGTACAATATCTTTTTATTTCAGGTATTCGTTTTGAAATAATAAATAAAAGCATTTCTTTGATCTCTGATTTTCTGATTTGATAATATCCTTTTTTATAGAATCAATTCTTTCAAAATTGTTTTGAGTTTAATTATTTTTTTAGCTATGAACAAGGTTTGTCTATCTTGATCTTTGTTTTTTTCTTTTTTTTCAATTATGATATAAGCAAGAGGTATTTATTCAGATAAGTGTAAATATTGTAAAGGGAAATTTTGTTATCATTTATTCGTATCCAAGCTTATCAAATCATTGCTTTTTTTCCTTTTAGATCGCTTTCAAATTCAAATGTTTTTGTTTTGTAGGTTTTCTGTTAGAATTTATTATTATGGAATTTATGGTTAGTACAATTCATGACATTTAATTAATCAATTTTCAACTTATCTACTAAAAAATTTAATAAAAAGAAATTGTTATTATACTTATTATACAAATTTTATTATATTACATTATACTTCTACATTACATTAAATCATTATATTTTATTTATAATAAAAATAAAATAGCTTTTTTAATTCTATTTTAATATTATTTTTTTATTTTTTATTATTCCTTACTTATTTCCGAATCTTTCGTTAATAATATTAATCTAAAATAATTTGCATTTTTATGAAAGATAGTAATGTTTTTATTTTCATTCAATCATTATATTTGAAATGATTAAAATTATTAGGTCATAATCTATATATACATAAAAAATAATGTATACATAGATACAATAGACTGTCGAATTTCAAACATAATCTATTCTAAAAAATGACTTAATTATCAAATTATTTCAATTTTAAATTATCTTCTTTGAAATACTGTAAAGTAAATAAATTTATTCCAAATATATAAAATTTATATAATATAAAACATTTTATTACATTTTCTATTTTAAAAAATATATTAGTAAATAATGATAAAAGAAGTTCAAAAATATTTTTATTTACAATAGACAAAATTTACAATACAAAATAGACAAATATTTTATAATAATCAATTAATTAATAATTTCTATTTATAATAATTAATGAATTGTGATTCATTAACATTATTTATTAACATCATCATCATTGGAATTTTGTTTTAAGAGATATTTATTTAATATTAAGATAATTATATAGAAAAGAGTACTCTTCACCGATTTCAATAAGTTTGAAATATATTTATTATTTTGAATAAATTTTTCTTATATATTATATAAGAATATATAATAAATATATATTATCTTATATATCTTAGTTCTTTTAATTTCAGAAATATTCACAAAAACATTTCTGATATTATTTTTTGCTATTTTGAAAATTGTTTTGAAATATTAATTTAATTGTTATTAAATTGATTAAACTGCATAATACTTATTTGCACATCCTTAATATTTTTATCAAAAATATTTTCAAATGATATCGATCTTTGTTCAATTTTATTTTTTAGATTTTATGGCTTAAATTTTAATAAAATTTTTTTTTATATGACGCTTTGTTTTCGTAGATCATGTTTGAAAATTTTTTAAATATAAGTGAAATTAACTAATTTCTGATTCGATACGAATAAATTATTAATAAATGATTATTTTACATATGAAAATAAGCAAAAAATGTAAAATAAAATTTTATTATTTATGTCATTTATGTTTTTTAAGAAAATCAGAAATTTAATATATAATTAAGGAGTCATATAATTGATATATAATTAAAATTCAATTTCCTTGAAAATTAATTTTTAAATGAAAAATGTATTTTTTTGATTATTTTCATATTTAGAATAACTTTCTATCAACAGATCATTTATATCCTATAAAAAATCAGTTAATTTCATTTGTATTTGAAAAATTTTTGAACTTGATTTACTCGAAAACAAAGTCTTCCATGTAATTTCATTATTCTTTATTTTCATTTTATTTAAATATAAAAAATGTAAGCAAAAATCTAAAATTTTTTCTTATTTCAGTTGTATTTAAATTTTGAATCTTTGTATAATCTTTGTAGAATCAATAATATAATCAAATTATTTGAAATGCAAAAGTTTATGTCTTTAAAAAAAAAATGAATTTTGTCAGTTAATAATACATAAAAATACAAATACATTAAAATATATTAAAATATATATATATATATAATTTTTATTTATGTTATCTATGTTATGTTAAAATAAACAAAAATAATTTAAACATATAATTTTTTTTCTTCTCTTCGTTTTATTATTTAATTCTTGAATGAAATAATTTTTTACATTATTTTTTATTTGAAAAGTTTTATTATATTTTAAATATTTTCTAATTCTATTATTTGTTTGTATAAAGAAATTTTATTTGTTGTGTAATTATTAACATAAGTAATATGAATGTTTTTCTAATAAATTGTTTGAAATAATAATAATAATTTTGAAAATGTATTTACATTATAAAAATTTTTGGATTCGAACTTAAATTTATGTTATTTTGGATAAAATTTAATTCAAATAAAATATTATTTTCGTATATTATATATTTATATTTATATTGTTTTTCACAAAATAAAATTATTTTTCTTATGTTATTTATAAAATAATAAATTATTTGAAATAATTATTTTAAATTATTTATTCATAATGTTATTTTATTTTAAATGTTATAAAATATATTTAATACTAACAATAATTGTGTATAATTTTTTTAGAAAAAATAAAAAAATTTATAATAATATGTAAATTAATACTAATAATACTAATAATAATAATATGAACTGTAATATGTAAATAATACTAATAATGTGTAACAATAAAATGCAAATTAAATAACGAAAATATTGAAGATATGAATAAATAGAAAAATTATTATTATAAAAATGTTGGGTAAGATAAAAATTCCACCAGAGGTGGAAAATTTTAATATTGATTATGACTTATGACCTTCATTCATTGTTTGTTAAGCTTAATGAATTCATTAAAATTTAGTTTGTCACTCTACTTTCAATAGTATAGTTCATAATTTCATGTTATTATTACAGTCTTTGAGTTCTTATTGAATATATTGTCAGTTATCTTTTTATTGCAATTATTCTTTAATATTTTTTTAAATATATCTATTAAATTTATATTATATTGTGAAATGTTATACAACGGGTATGTAATTTCATTATATGGAATATTGTATATAACGAAATATATAATAAAAATATATATTATATATTTAGAATATTATATGTTTTCATATTTAATAACTAATGTTCATACATTTCTATGATTATTGAATTAATGAAGAGATTAAAATTGTTCTTACGTGTTCTATATATTAGATATTAAAATTTGATATATCTTTACATTAAATCATCTATAAATCAAGATTAATTAAAAGTAATTTAAATATTTATTACATTTTCAAAATGTAAAAAATTAACACTACGATTTATTTCAATCATTTTAATAATTATTTAATAGATTATATAGCAATAATTATTTATTATTATTAATTATTATTATTATTTATTATTATTTATTATATAGCATATTGATTCGCAACAGTAATGAATTTTACAAGACCATTTAATTGATTATGAAATATAACAAATTTTTCAGAAATATTTTATATAAATATTGATAATAACTATTCAAAAAATATATAACTAATATTATATACATATACGTATATATATTTTATATATATAGAAAAATATATAATTATATATATATATGTTAATTATTATATTATAATAATTATATATATTAACATATATGTATTATAATATTATAATACATATATATATAGTTTTCGAAGATATAAATTAACTTCTATATCTAATTAAATATATCAAAATATTGTTTAAGAAATATTTTATTTTAATTAAAGTAATTTGATTTAGAATCTACGATTTTTACGAAAATTATATAATGTTAAAAAATATAAAATTATTTTGTCATTTTATCATAAAAATTTATGTAAATTTGTTGAAATTTATTAAAAATTTTAATAATTATTTCTAAATATTTGTAATAATATTTCAATGAATATTAGGAATATTAGATTCTCCTGTAACAAGAAATTGTAACTTACTAATTGTAACTAATTTTTAATTTGTAATTTATTTTATTTCAAAGAATTAAAATATTATTTATTATTTAAATGTATTATTTGAATGTGGAATATATCCATGATTCTAGAAAAAGAAAAGTAAAATGATATATCATAATGAAAATCAAATATTTAAAAAAGTTGAAAAATCAGTATTAGTTTTATTATGAAAGTTTTGTTATGAATTTATTTTTTTATAAAAAATTAATAACAAAAATTTTTAATTTTAACAATTTTCAAAACAATTATATGTATCATAATATTTCTATATAAGAATATTTTTAACATGAGAAAAAATATACTTAAGTATAATTTTAACTGTACAATTTTACAGAATTCATTTTAATTGAATTCTCCAATTAAATCACCATTTATTCAGATTATTTTAATATTTTATTATAATATATTTAAGTAATAACTTTTAAAATAGAGTTATATGTATAGTAATAAATATGTATAATAATAAAAATATTTTAAGGAACTTATTAATAAAAAAGATTAGCTGCAATTCAATGTTTTAAACAATATTTTTTTCTAATGATTTAGTAATTTTTAATATTTATTAGTAGACATTTATTAATAATTAATATTTTGATAATTGAATAATCATCTATATTTCAGATCATAAATATAAATAATAATGATTTTATATATTATATTTTATTATATATTATTATTTATAATAATTAAAAAAATTTATCACGATTTTGTTATAATAACATGATATAATTGATATTATTTGTTGTAATAATTAAATGATTGATATTTATAATAAAAAATATCAATCATTTAGAAATTTTAATCGTAAATCAAAATCATACACAACAAATAATTTAAGAAGAAAAAGCTTAATATAATATTTTTAATTTTATTTATTTAAATAATATGTATAATAATAAATATAAAAATATATCTATTAATATATATTTCTATATTTCTATTTTAGGAAAAGTCTACGAATATTAGACAAGCATGATGTTTCTGGATTTAGCAACACTTCTATTTTCCATAGCATGCAACAATTTATTCAAACAGTACACGAAATGGAAGATACAATTTTAATTCCCAGGCGGCTTCTAGATTTAACTGTAAACGATTTACAAGATACAATTTATTTGGAAGATAAATATAATTCTATCGTTAAAGCAATTTGGCCTAATACAGATTTGTATCATCTTTATAATATTATTAATCAAATGAAAGTCGAAATGTTATGGTCACATGATCACATGAATAATTGTCATGAATCAGAAAAAGATTCCGCTTTAATACAAAGATTTAAACATATTAAAAATTTAAGTAACACATCAATGTATAGTATAAAAAATACTGGTACTTCCTCTAATTCAGAATCAGATGTAATCATTAAAAATTATTCTGAAATGTTAAATGAAGATAGTGCTAATACTATTATACCATCTATTAAAAAACATTTACATGGATTACATTTTAATATTCAGAAAATGACATTAGCTGCTGAATATTTAATATTAACATATCAAAGAATAATCGATCATCAAACATAATTTTTTAAATAATTAGAAATATAGTAACATACTATAAATTAAAAAGTCATATTATATTACATCATTATAAAATTGAAATATTACATCATTATAAAATTAAACAAATTAATACAAATAAAGATATCACATTATCACTTATAGATATGCTATATTTACATTATTTTGACGGTACTTTCTAATTTATATTATATGACATATTATATAATTATATTATATAATTATATATTATATATAGGAATTATATATAATATATGATATATTAAAAAAAACTGTATAATATGACATAATTAAAATTATAACATTAAATTATTATAATAAAATTATAATAAAATTAAAACATAAAAAAATTAAAGAAAAATTAACAAAATGATATTTTTTTATAATTTTTAATTTCTTTTTGAAATTATATTATTCTCTTTTTGGAATCATATTAAATATTTATTTCTTAAAATTTATAAATATTATAAAAATTTATTTAAAAAAATATATAATATATTAGAGAACAATAATAATTTTTAAATAGATAGGATATATTTATTGTAATATTAAAAATACGACTAAAGCATATAAAAAACTATAAATTTTTATATAAGAAACTCTGTTTTTGGCATTAATATAATAATTATTAAAGATTTAGACATATAATATATTTACAAAATTGAATTTCTTTACGAATTTTTTTTTTTTTTATATTATAAATTAAAAATTGAAATTATCGAAAAATTTTCAAGATTGTTCTTCACATTGATAATCATATAATTATCATAAAATATTGAATTTTGTCAATAAAGATGTTTAAAATTAATTGTTTCCTATTTATATATCGAAAATAAAGTTGTTATTAATTCTTAAAATTATTATTGCATATAAAATATCAAATTTCAAAAATATATAAAATTATTCAAAATTTTGACTTAATGTTGACTTAAATTATATTTATATATGTCAATTTAAAGTTTGAAATTTCCTGAATATTTATAGAATTAGAATTATTTAATATTTAAGAATAAGAATTATAAAAATAATTATAGAATTATGTTTAATAATTATAAATGTTTTTATAAATTATAATTTTTTATAAATTAAATGTTATAATGTTTTTTAATAAATTCATCAACACTTGTGTATTCATATCACATATAAATTTCTTATGTTACTATTTTAAACACAATAAAATATTTGTTAAATTATGCTATTTAAGATATTTATTTCATGCTAATGAAATAATCTATACTATTTTATATTCATTTGCAATTACAATCAATAAAAAACGCAAAATAATATAATAAATAATATATTTAAAAAAGTTATCTAATTCGAAAATTCTGATTTTAATGAAAATTTGTATATATAAACTTAATTAGTTATGGAATAATTTTTTTGATGGAAAATTTTTTTGACCGGCAAATGAAATCAACCAGAAATGTTTCAATATTTTAAATATCATTTTGCTTAAAATTTTTTTTACAATAGAATGATAGAACATTTAATAGTATTATGAAATTTTTACAATTAAAATTTTTAAATTTTATTTTATTTCGTATTATTAATATATTTAAAAATATATTAAAAATGCATATGAAATTTTGAGCATTAATTTCACTTTAATCAAATCAGTATACTTTACATATTTATAAATTTTAAAAAATAAAAAAATTAATTTTTAAATTTTTTTTATAATTTATTTTTTATAAATATATATATATAATAACATATATAAATAATTTGTTTTTTATAATTGAACTCATAGAAAATATATGAAGATTAAGTATATATTTTTTTTAATAGAATCCATAAAAATATAAGTCTATTCATATAAAAAACTTAGTTTACAAGATATCTTAATTTTAATTTTTTTAAATTTATCATATGAAAAACAAGAAGAATATGAACAGAAAAGTATTTTGTATATTTTTTTGTTTTTCTTGTGATAAGATAAATAAAATTTAAATTAAAATTGATTTTATTAAATTGAAATTTAAAAAAAAATTTTTTTCTATTAGTTATTAGAATAAAACTTCTTAAAAAAATTCTGAAAACAAATAAAAGCATTTAATTTAATTATATCAATGTGTTGGTGAAATGATAAAATTGATTATATGATTTATTCAAAATATAAAAATTATTAATAAGTAATTGACTTAAATAAATATTTTTTTTTTATTATTTATGATGAAAATTAATATCGATTAAATTGCAATAAATAACAAGTTTGGTTTGAAGGATAAGTAGAATATAATGGGATTAAAAAAAAACTTGATTTTAAATTTCGATATCAAGATCAATTTTCAGCAAGTTTTTTTTAACAAATTTTCAACTTTGAAAATATGATTTGAAAATATTTATCTACAGATAAAATATTTTTTATTCTCTGTATTTCTAAATCAAATCCAATACAAAAGATTTGTGAGATGTTATTATGCATAAAATAATAAAATAATAAATAATAAAAAATAATGTTACATATATAAAATATTAGAATTATGGTATTTATAATATAATATACAAAGTTTCGAACCTAAAGCATATATATATATCTGATCAAAAAATTAAGATCATTCAGAATTTTCAACATTTTTCATAAAATTTAAAAATTTGAATAAAAATTTTTAAATTACAAATTTTATTAATTGTTAATATATTTCACATATATTAATATATTTTATGACATATAATATTATTTTTTATTATCCTATTATATGATCAAATAATTCTCTTGTGAATCTAATTGAAAATATTGAAATTCACACTTACATACAAATATTGTATACAAATCATCCGTTAAGAATAAAACCAGAATTAATTTGTGAAGCAACCAGATAGCGACCTTGAATTTCATTATCGATATTTCCAATATTTTCAATTTAGGTTTTAATAATAATTTACAAACAGGTACAGTTTTTTTATAAGATTTTACAAGTTTTCAAGATCTTCAATAGTAGTCGAAATTAAGATATAATAGCGATGGTCACTTTATAAATCACACTTGCGCGCCAAATATCTTGCAATAAAAATATAGAAATACTATAGAAGCGCAAGGATCTTGACCTCCATATGCTGCGATGTGACTTCGCGAGGATTCATTCTTGGAATCATTTTTTTCAAGTTCTATTTTCACAGAAAATATTGGAAAAAATGATATGATTAGACAAAAAACTAAAATCCAGAATCAGATAGAATTCGGTATAGATACAGTTCAAATCAGAGTTAGAAATAGATAGAATTTAGTTAGTTGTCAATCATCGGCTAACTCTAAATAGTTAGAATCAATTACTATTAGTTCACTCAAAGCTCACAATACAAACAATTGTACAGTCTTACAATCATAGGTGTAGAATGCAATTTAGACACTTTTTTGAGTAATATTTAAAATTTTATTGGGCTTTAATATTATCCAAAAATAAAAGATATAATATAGTTCTTAGAATCTCATACAAATTAGAAAGAATATGTAAATAATTATAAAAATATTTAATAGTAATAAATATTATTATTAAATGCTGTATTAAAAACATGAAAAAAATTGAAAATTGTAAATAGTCTTAATTTTTTAAGTAGAGATTGTAAAACTCGAATATATATTTATTTGTAAATAATTTAACATTTAAAAGAATCGAATTTGATGAATTTAAATTTGAAAAATCACAATGAAATTTGAAAGATTGTGATTTTATTTAAAATTTAATCAGGTTATTTCTTAAATTATAAATGTAAAAAATTATTATAAATATAAATTAAAAATATTTGTAAAATAATTGTCAAAAATAATATAATTAGAGATAATTAATTAAAGATAATAATATAGACTAGAGATAGTTATAGAGATTATGTAATATTTTAAGTGATTATTAATTTTTCGAATTAAATAAAGTTTTACTTTTATAAAATATTGAATAGAAATATTAGGCATTTTCATGCGACGGTAGCGTTGGGTACCGGTAATTTGAAAACAGTAACATGAATCAAACCTGGTAACTCGCCAATACCATATCTATATCTAATATTATATTTAAAATTGCAACACAACAAATTTACGTATTTAATGATTAGTCAATATTTTTTATTCATAATTCCAAAAAACGAAACAAGGCAAAAAATTTTTTAAAAATTTTAGAGTCTTATCAATTGGTTTCTAGTTTTTTATATTAATTCTTTTGACAATTTATGAAATTCGAAAATCTAAAAAATATATTTCATTTTCAAAAATTTAGTATATTTGTTTTTCAATAATTTAATAATTTAATTATTCGTGTTGATTGGTTTATAATGAGTATCATTTTTTGATTATATATTATAATTTTATAAATTCTAAGTAATAGGTATAATAAGTAAATGTTAAGTAATATGATAAAATCTTTAAAAAAATTTTTTTAGAAAATTTTAAATTAAAAATTTATTCATAATTTTAAATAATAAAAAATTCTTATATTTAAAAAATAATTATATATTTAAAAAATATATTATTTAGAAAAGTTAATAATATGAATAAGATAAAATTTTTATTTTATGATATTTATGATATTTTACATTTTACATTCTAATGTAATTAATGTTTTAATTAATCAACTTTCTTTTATGTTATATATATTGTATTGTATATTATAAATATTGATCTTTCGCAATAGTATATGATTTGATTTTTTATATTTATTTCGAAATCATGAACATTTGAAATAAATGATTTCCTATTTTTTATAGTCTGTATCTTCCTTTATAACGTTTACATTATTATAAATAATTATGGTTATAATTATAAAATACTGTGACATAATTTATTTTTTTTATTATATTTTATTATATTTTACATATTTGTATTTTTTCTTATATTTTTTTATATATGAAGCAATTAAGAAAAAAATATTATGATGATGATTTGGCGTATTATTTATGTATACATTAAGTGTAAATATAACTTTTATTAAATAAATGATTTTATGTTATAATATTAATTGTATGATTTGGAATTCTTTGAGTGAAAGATAATTTAAAATTATGCGTTGGTATTTTTATTCTCTAAATAGATTGAATAAAAATTCAATATAAAAATTCCTAAGAATACAGAACTTTGCATATAAATAATTTTTAAATCACTGAATTTTTAAAATTAAAATAACCATTTTAATTTTATCAAAATCTGTTAAAAACATATATAAAAAAAGTTAAACAATTATAATATTCTTTTTTAAATTTCAGCTGTTTACTTTAAATATAATATTTTTTATATTTTAATTTTTCTTTATTATATCAATCACACTTAACAATGAAGAAATTTAATGTACAAATGATTTCTTATTTCGTTCCCAATTTATTTATTAATATTACTAAACCTAAATATTAAAGCCAAGTTCACGTGATAACATACCAAGCATACATACTATATTTTTGTACATACAATATATATGGATAGATGCATCATATGAATGGAATAAAACGATAGTAGTGACATCTGTAGATATTTCTTTTTTTAATATGAAAATAAAATACCGCCAATTCAATGTTGATCGCATGTATGTTAAATTTTTCATTGATGTTTTAGAATTAGAAGTTTTTATTTTATTATAGATAAACATATATAAAAGAAAATTTTGAAAAAGTGTCGAATTGATTTTAGTTCTTCAATGTTTTGACCTGCATGACAATGGCGGATTTTATGTTTATCACATATTTTATATTATCGTTGACACTAAAATTATGTCCAGGTGTGCAATATATTTTTCAATTAAATAAATATTTTATTTGGATAATAATATAACAATTTAAAAATGAAATTTTAATTTTATCTCTATTTAACATTTTATAATAATATCTAACATATTTATTGTTATTCTTTAAATTGAATTTTTCTAATTTTTTTTTATTAATTTGATATTTAATATATTTTATATCTAAATAATATAAATACACATTTGCTTCATAAAAAACAATGCTTCATAATATCTTGAAATATATTTCAATGGTTAACAGGAATCGTTTTTAGGAGAAGAAGAAAAGTTTACTTTATTAGAACATGATTTTTCTATTGAAAGTGAAGAACCACAAACATCTATAGATATTATGGCTTTTAATAGCAGTTCAATGGGACAACAACGTTTTAAATGTCATACTTGCGAGGGGCCAGATTGTTTACACTCTGATATCTGTTATAATGCAGTTACTGTAATGTTTCTTATATTATTGTAGATAAAATGATTGAATTAAAAAATATTAGAGAAAATAATATATTTTTTAACATCTAATAGTGCTGGAAGTCTAGAGTAAGACAATCAAATGGTATAGAAAGTGTAAGTAGAGGATGTACATCATCAATAGATCAAATGTTATTGATATGTAATAAACAATTACCACCACGTATGATTCAAAATGATAATAAAAAAAGACATGTTATTAGATCTTTAAAAGGTGTACAATATTATGTTGAATGTTGTCAAACAGATTTCTGCAATGGTGGGCCATTTCCAATATTACATGATTTTAATGGAGGTAAATATATATATAATATTGCATCATATTCAGATTTTATTTATATATTTATTTCTTGTAATTTATTTTCTAATATTATAATATTTTTTTTTAGATATTGTTGAAGAAAATTATGCAGTTAAATTAACATTGGCAATTTTGGGTCCTATGGTTGGATTCTGTATTATTGCTGGAATAATATTGTTTTATTTATTGGTATGTAGGACTCGTAAAAAAAGCACTTTGACTGCAAGGCGTAATAAACTTGTTATAGATTCTGAAATGGAGTCATCTATCCTACATTTTTCATTTTCTTCTCCAACATCCACTAATATGTATCATTCTCATGAATTAAAAGCAACTGCAGCTGGTGATAGCACATTAAAGGTATGTCATATGATATTTGCAATAATTATTTGAGCTTAAAAATAAATTAATAAAAAAGATATCTCAAAATAAATTATATATAAAAACTAATTTTATGTATAAAAATAATTGAAAAAAAAGACTAAAATTCTTAAATAAAATCATTTTTTATTATTTGTATTTGATATCTTGAGATAATGTATAATTTTATCATGGATAATGAAAATGTTACAATATGTAGAAACTAAATATATGTATATAATAAGTAATCATATATAAAAAAGTAAATTAGTAAAAAATATTAAAAAGTTAATATATTTATTAATTTTTGATTCTAAAAATAAAAAAAAAATATATTAATATATAAAAATATCAAATGATTCTATCGTTTACTTTCCATTTCGTAAAAACTTCTAATATCTATAATAATGATTAAAACTTCAATTGTTTTTAATTTAATAAATAACTTTTAAGTAATATTTTTATATCTGTTTTAATTTCTAGAATTAATTCTATAAAAGTGTCACAAATATATTAATAGTATATTTCTAATAATATAAATAAATTGTTTTTATTGAAAAAAAAATTATGGAGTTAAGTTAATGGAATATAGGATGATATAATATCTTACAATTTATTTTTTGTTAATAAAAAATAGATCAATTATATAAATATTAAATATTTTAATGAATTACATTTATTAAAAGATTTATTAAAAGATTTAGAAAATATACATTTATTTAAATATTCATTTAATATATTTTTGTTAATATTTTTCATTGATCTATTTGTTTAGATTTTAAATTATTTTTAAATTAATAAAAAATAAATTATAAATTGCTTTTATATTTTATGAAAGATATAATAGTATTATTTCTTTTATTTAAATTTCCTTTGTATGAATATTTAGATATCAAGAAATTATCTTTAATATTCAAATATCATGTATATGAAATACTAAATAATATATATATCAATTTAAATTTAATAGTTTATATAATATACTAAATATTGTAATCAAAATGAAACATATTAATAATAAAGCATCTAAATATAAAATAAAAAACTATTAGAAATAAGAAATTAATAAAAATGTGACATTTATAAAAAAATATTTTAAAAATAACATCAATTAGAAATATTAAGTTTAAATTTTTCATTAAAAAATTTTTCATTCTATTAGCTGAAACTGACAAAATGTTATATGTATTACATATATGTAAATGTCTTGAAGCATTTCAAACTTTCAAAAAAAGATAATATTGGATATGAAAAAATATAATATAAATAATCTAAGTAATAAAAATATTATGTAATTTAGATGTTTTAAAGATTTGAGATCCAAAAACTTTAATACTATAAAATTTATTTTTTTATTAGTATTATTAAATCATATTTAATTCTATTATTATTTAATTTTATTATTAATGTTATGTTTATTCTTTAAATTATAATTTAAGCATATCCCAAACTATGAATATATTTTATGAACAAAAATAAAAAAAAAATATTATGTAAATTTTTGAAATATTCTATTTAAAAATAAAAACATAACGTTAGCAAAATATGAATAATTTATTCTTTGTTCGATATAGCATAAAAATAAAATTTTAAAATTTTTTCCTAGAAATAAATAATTAAAGTAAAAATAAATTGATAAATATATTGATTTTCTTTTTTTATTTTACATTATTTTTTTTATTTTATTTGTTTAAAAATTTTCTATGAAATTTAAATATTATATAAATTTATATCATGAAATATATAGGAATATTTGGATGGAAGAAGTTTAACCAGTGGATCAGGATCTGGATTACCATTATTAGTACAACGAACATTAGCTAAACAAGTAGCATTAGTAGAATGTCTTGGTAGTGGTGGTAATGGTGGATTTGGTGGAGAAGTTTGGAGAGGAATATGGCATGGTGAAAATGTTGCTGTAAAAATATATTTTTCACGTGACGAAGCAGCTTGGGCTCGTGAAACAGAAGTTTATTCTCAATTATTACCATCAAGACATGATAATATTCTTGGATATGTTGGAAGTGATATGACAAGTAGAGCAAGTTGTACTCAACTTTGGCTAGTAACACATTATCATCCAATAGGCTCACTTTTTGATTATTTAAATCGAACACCTCATTCTTTAACACACCATCAAACACTCAATATCTGCTTGAGTATTGTGAATGGATTACTTTATTTACATACAGAAATTCATGGAACAAGAGGAAAACCTGCTATGGCACATCGTAATTTGAAATCTAAAAATATTCTCGTTAAAACTAATGGTAGTTGTGTAATTGCTGATTTTGCATTAGCAGTAACACAAGACCGATTAGCTACAGATAGAATTGATTTAAAGCAAGGTACAAAACGATATATGAGTCCAGAAATTCTTGAACAAACGTATGTAATATTTTTTATTATATTATATTTTTCTCACTTACTTTATATCAGTAGAAAAAATAAGCAATTTTTTTGAATGGAATTATATAATTTTTAAATTATAAAATTAATAAATAAATTGTTTCCTATAAAAAAAATATTAATGTATTTTTAACAAAATTATTTGTTTTAAAAAATATTTATAGAGATATTTTAATTTGAATTTTTAAGAAACATATATTAAAAACAAGAAATTCAATTAAATTTAATTTCAAATTAAAATGTTTTTTAAACTAATCATGTTTGTTAAAAATTAAATTAATATTTCAATACATATTTCTTTTTTATATATATCATAATAATATTAATTAATATCAAATATTCCATTTAAAAAAAATGAAAAAAAATTTAATTGACTTTCATAAATCATTTATAGATATGATATTTATAAAAAAAGAAATAACTTTAATGTTTATATTTATTATATATTAACTATTTAAAATAACTTTTATATAAAATATTTGTTTTATACAACAAGTTATTATGAATTATTTAAAATTTTTACATTAAGAGATTTACTTTTTATAATATTTCATTATTAGTTATAGTTAATCCTATCTAATAGTTTTTTTTTTTTTTTTTTTAGTATACAAACATAAATTTGTCTATTTTTTAATGATATAAGAGAAAACATATTTAGCATATATAAATAACATATATAAATAAAATTAAAGACACAAAAACAATTTTTTACATTTTTTTAAAATAGAATGACAGAAATAATTTTATATTATATAGTTTTAAAATATTTCTTTTCAGTTTTTAGTGTTATTAAACTTAATAATATTTATTTGAAACATTTTTTTTTATTCTATGTAATTAAAGCATTTTGTAACAATTTTTTTTATGAATTTTTCTTATCAAAAATAATAAAATGAACATCAGTCTGAATTAAAAATTACATTAAAATATTCGCTGTATAACTTATGCAAAATTATGCAAAATAAAGAAAAATGTTTTAAATAAATATTAGTAGATTTAATAATACCTAAAAATAAAAATTTAATCAAGTGACAAAGAATAAAAAATTAATATAATATACAATTTAATTTTATTTATATATTGAAAAAATTAGAAAATATATTTTCATTCTTAAAATATGCATTTTTCAAATTTTTTTATAATTCAAATTACTATAAATCAGTTAATTTTAATCATTAATTTAAAAAATGTAATTTAAAAAATTAATTTTTTTTTAATTCTTAATGAAATTTTTTAGTATATAAAATATAATTGATTATATATTTTTTAGTGGAATATTACTTTAAGAAAGTAAAATCAGTGCTCAAAGTTTTAATATTTTTTATTTTTTTAAATATAATTTTAGTAGTACAAAATTTTAAATTATGAAATATTTCGTTTTTAATATTTTATTACTTTTATAAAAAATATCTCTATATAAAATTACATTCAAAATTGAAAAAAATGTTGAAACATTCAGGAAATTTTTATTTCTTCAAATTTTTTATTGATAAAAGAAAATTGTTCCATGTAAAAAAATAATTATGTTATATATACTTATATAAACTTATAATAAAATCAAAAATTTTATTTAAAATGAATTATTTAATATAATAAACAGAATGAATATTTTTATAATTGATTGTAATCCAGTTTGTTTAACATTATTTAAAATATTTATGCAAGATATTTTCTAAATTTATTTGAGTCTATTAAAAATGTAAATAAAATTAAATAATTTCAAATTACTTAAATATCATTAATAATTATAAAACTATGAAACTATATATTTACTTATTAATATAATTTGTTGTTTATGCATAATAATAATAATCAAAAAAAATTTTTATTTGATATAAAAGAAAAAAATGAGAAATATAGATGTCAATATATTTAATACAATTAATAATTTTAATTTATATTTAAAATTTAAATAATAAATATTTAAGTTGAAAAATAATATTTTATTTTAAATATTTTTAGGATAAATATTGAGTGCCTGGAGAATTTTCGACGTGCAGATATATATAGTTTAGGACTGATATTGTGGGAGGTTTGTAGAAGGTGTATAAGCAATGGTGTTGCATTAGAATATGTAGCACCTTATTCTGAATGGCTTTCTAATAGCCAAGAACCATCTATTGAAGAAATGAAAAAATTAGTATGTTTGGATCAACATAGACCACCACTTCCTAATAGATGGCATTCTGATCCAGTAAATATCTACTTTATTAATTATTTAAATTTCAAGGAAAAATTTTATTTATATTTTTATATTTTTAAGTGTTTATAGTTTATAATGAAAATTTTTATAAAGTGCTTATTATTTTTTCTAATATTGCTATTTTTATTAATTTGTATACAGAATATTTGAAGGAAATAGATAGAAAATTAAAAATTAAAAAAGTGAAATTAAAATAAATATAAAAGTTAATATGTAAAAATATCTATTGAAGTTTATTTTTCAAGTCATAAGTAATTTAAATTTGCATTAGCGAGATAAAGATAGAGAATATGACAGATCGTTTTATCTAATGCAAATTTAATTGTTTATAATTTGAAAATAAGTTTTAAAGGAATTTTTTAGAATTACTCTTTAAATTTTTTATCAAAATCTTTCTATCAAAACTTATTTTATTTTCATCAAAATATATTGTATTTTAATATATAATTTATTTTTGTATTTTAGTATTATCTTCTGTTTTAACATCTTCTAATAGAGATTATATATAATAAAAAATTATATGAAATAAATATTGTTTATATGAAAATACGTTAAATAATAATGTATATTTTACAGACACTGGCTGGTTTGGGAAAACTAATGAAAGAATGTTGGCATGGGAAACCTGCAGCACGTCTACCTGTTCTTAGAGTAAAAAAAACACTTGTTAAATTAGCAGCTAATGACACACGTGTTCATTTATCTCTTGATTAAGTAGCATGTTTGAATACGTATTATTTTATGCAGATATTTATTAATATGAGTACAATAAGCTGTGTGGCTTCTGTAAATTTATTTCTTTTTTGCAAAATATGAAAGACAATTATATAACATTTGTCCTATCATTTATTTTATTATTCATATATTTATAATCATCTTGAACAAAAAACTTCAGACAAGAAATTAATTCTGGTTTAATATAATTTTAAGATCATAAGTTACAATTTTTATAGATTAATATTTGTGTATTATATTTTATAGTAGTTTTTGTAGTATATTTAGTAATTAAATTTGTGAAAATATTATTTTTTTTTTTTATTAAATAAGTAAAATCATATTATCTTAGATAGTTTAATTATACTAAATAAAATTGTTTATTTCTTGAAATTAATTAACATAATTGATTATATATTTACATATTTGATATTTTAATTAGATGAATGATGTAACTTTGTTAAAATAAAATTTTTAATCTTTCAATGCAATCTAATATTGCATGTAATTAAAATAAAGTTAAGAACTATTGATTATTCACATGATCAATATGTTTTTTTTAACTTAATTATTATAACAATTCATAATTGAAAAATTCAAAAATACATTTTTATTAGAAAAATTTTATATCATTAATTGTTGATATTGGAATAATCTTATAATTATTCATGTGTGTATATATATATATGTAAACAATTGATGACAATTGATAAAAATTTTATCAAAATAAATATAAGATTCTTACATCATATAAATATCAATTATTAAGAAATATTTTGCAGATAAAACAATCGTATTCAAAACATTAATAAATTGATAATTACTATTAGTATATTTCTTCGGCATACTATTATTTTTGTACATGTATAAACGTTAACAAAATGTATAATAAAATTTATAATTAGTACCGTTATTTATTCTTAAAATTTATTAGTATTTTGATTATATTCATATTTAGCATTCTATTTTTTATAAAATACTATCTATTTTTAAAATTATTTTTTATTAAATAAATTAAAGAATTTTTCATATTTTTACATGAAATTTTTGATATTCAAAAAAAAGATTCAAACTTCATTTAAGTGTAAATATAATATTTAAAAAATTAATGTTGTTATTTTTATTGTCAATAATATAAGAATTTTGAAATAAAAAATATAAAAAATATAAAATATCTATATTAAACAAATTAAAAATAAACTTTTTCGATGGTAAAATTTTTTGAAAGATTTCTTCATCTCTTTTTTACGAATGCATTTTTGATTTGATTTTTATTTTTCGATTTCTTAATTAATTCTTATTGAATTTATTAGTAATCTTAGAAACGCATTTTCCTTTTTTTTTTTATTATTATAGGACTACAATTATGATTTTAATCGAATTTATTAATTATGTAATAATACAGGGAAAAAATAATCAATTAAAACAACATCAAAATATCATAGACAGCATAATTTGCTAGATGAAGCTTTTTAACATGAATGATTATTAAGATAGATGTGAAAAAAATTTTCGTATTAAAATATTTTATCCGAAAAAATTTTTTTACATTTTCAAATTAAATTTTATTATTAATACTTTTTAATTTGAAGATCTAATAAGCAAAAATATTTGTTATTAAAATTCTACAATATATATGTTAAAAAAATGAGTATTTTAAAAAATATATTCATAATGTTATAAAATAATAATTTTATATTATATATAGAATATTAAATATATATTATAAAAAATTATTATTATATTAAATAAATATATTAATATATAAATATATAAATATACATTAAATAATATAACAAAAAGAAATGTTCAATTAACATAGATTTTAATCAATTCTAATCAATTCTTTTAATCTAAAATCGAGTTTTGTTATTTATAAATATTTAATAATTGAGTTTTTTATTATATATTTTTTATAATTTTTCTTTTTTTGAGTTATATTTAAATATAAACAAAAAGATTGATTCAAAAACACAGATATTAACTCAAAATTATTAATATAAGATTATTATTAATAGAGATTACTTAAACAAAATACAAATTTTTAGTATTTATTTATTTATTGAATGTGAAAAATGTTATTGGATCATTAACAATGTTTATTTATTATTCGAACATGAAATAGTAAATATACAATTTTATGAGTGGCTTTACCAGTAGTTTTTTTCTTCTTTTAGATTTATGAAATAATCTCTGTGATGTTAATAATAATTTTAATAATTTCTGATTAATATCTTTTTGTTTACTTTTTCGTTTAACAAAGAAACTCAGATTTTCGTAAATAATAAAAGTCAATTTTATATTAAAAGGATTGAAGAAATTCGATATTGAATATTCATAAATTATAAAAATTGATTTTATATTGGAAAGATTGATATAAAACTAATTGATTAGACATTTTTTACTTCTCTTAGTATTTTAGTATTACAAAATCTTAAAATGTTAGAATCTTTTTTTAATGTATTTCAAGTCTTATTTCAGAATATTCATTCAAAATTTAAAATTTTTTATATTAACTTTTACTAAACCTTTTTTTTTATTTTTTCTTTTTTTTTTCATAGAAAAATTTAGTAAAAGTAAAAAAATAAAGTTTTTTTTAATGTTTTCTTATCATTGATAATCACATGATAAATATAGTTATCTATATTGATATACATTACATATCATATTTACATAATATAATTGTCATGGATTTTGCTTAATTTGGCTTATATTGAAGGAGGGTATTTTAATAAAATGAATTATCTTGTGATATTTCAAAGATATGATTTTTCAATTTTGGATATATAAAAATCAATAATTATTTGAAATATATTTAAATAATTTATTTAAATACTAATAAATATATTTTTTTCATAGATTATTTTTTAATATAATTAATTCCTAATATATCTAATATACAGATTATCAGTTTTAACATATTCTGAATAAAATATTTTTAGTTAAGAAATAAGTTATATATATTAATATATTATTACATATATATATTTTTTTTTATCAGTGAAAAGTTTTTAAAGCAGTTTTAAATTTTAAAAGTTTGTCAATTCATTCATAGATTATAATTAATAAAATATAACATAAAACAATAGAGACTCCCAATTTTTTTTAAAAGGGACACAAAAATAGCAGATAGGAATTTTCGGATAATAGAACAATTACTTTCTTTTGCATTAAACTTTATTTATTCAAATAGAAATGAATAAAATTGGCAGTTTCTTTCAACATTTGAAGATCCTATATCTTTTTAGTCACATAAATTTTTTATTGTAAGCAGCTGCATAGAATTATATTCCCTCAAACTATCGAATCTATATTCTGAATATAATTTTCAATATTGCGTTTCTATTTTCAGTATGCGTTTTTTAATATCTATGATTGTAGATTTTCCAACATCATATATTCTTGTTAATTTTGTTGCACTTTCACTACTCTGAAGATCTTAATTATTTTGTATTTTTCTTCAATAGTTAAAACTACACTTTCATTTATTTGCCATTGTGATACTGTTCTTTGCTTCAAATTGAATTGATATGATTGCATTTAATCGATCAAATATAGGAAAATATTTATTACATCTAAATATATTGTATTTACATTGTAATTTAAGTATGTTGTATATAAACATCGCTATGAAACGTTGTGTTGATGATGTGATAATAGAACATACGGATAATAGAACATCCATATATTTTATATATATATATCTTTTCAATTACAATAATAGATCAATAATTATTCAAAATATAAATTATAACTTAATATATACAGTTTTTATATTATTTTCTTTTGCAAAAAAAATTAATTTTATTTTGATAGTAATATATAATATATAATTACTAATTAGATTAATTTTTCGGTAGTTAATTTTGAGATATATATAATATCTTATTAACGAAAATATTCAGATTAATTTTGAGATACATCATTGACGAAAATAATCAATTCAATTTTGATGTGCCATAGGTTGCAAATAGAAAACATAAATCAAGTTATGCAATACACAGTAGAGAAAGAAATAGTTATAAATATGATAACATATCATAATGCATATAACATTACATTCTATATATATATATATATACACAAGTTAATATATTTATAAATCATTTTCAAATATATATAATATTATATATATATGTTAATATTTTGCAATTAAATGTATTACATAATAATAATATTATACTGGTTGGAAGCTAATAGTGTTTATAGAATATTCTTTGATAGATATCATAATAAGTATATTTCTTAAAAATGAGTGAATTATATAAACGGTTATGCATATCTATAAGAAAGTTAGATCTTTCACGATGTTATCAGGTAATCATATTTGATAGTCAGAGCACGATATCGTATTACAACAAAACTATATTTATCGTATCCGGCAATCAGAGTATGACCTATTCATAATGAGACTTTTTTTATAAGTGAAGATTGTACTCTCACTATTTAAATTTTTTTCTAATTCAATTGGAAGTTTCTCTGTGGGCCACGCTAATAATCGCTAATATCGCGATTAGTGCCTGGTTCACAATATTTCCAAGTTAAAAGAAAATTCGAATTGGGCTGGCAATCTAAATACAAAGTTATCAAAATAAACAGGAATAGATCAGTGTATCTCTCTTATAGATTTCCTCGGATTAGAATATTAGAATATTAGAATGATGTTAATTGCCGTTGAATCAACTGTTTCTGGAATATGTCATTAGAATCGATCTAGTTAGATTGAAGTATATCAAAAATATACAATTATAAGTGTCGACTAAATTCTAAAAATGACAGTTTTCTCAGATAACATCATTCTTTATTTAAGCTTAAGAGAAGTCTACAAACGATAATAACAAAAAAAGTTTTTTATGCGAAGAATTTTCTTCTCATAAATAAGCTCTTCATAAATCTTACAAACAATAAGTGTTTACGAAAATGAGAAAGTGAGATTTTGTCTTCATTATCACTATCATCATATAATGATGATATATTAAATATAAAATAATTTCAAAAATTAATAATAATATAATTGAAACTGAAATGATTTATAATTATGACATTGATGAAAATAGTGATTATTCAGTATACAAATAGATCATATATTCAATTAAATTCTACAAGCTTTTAAGATTATTAAATTAAAATACAAAACAAATTCTTAAAGAAAAAGAAAAAATAAATAATGAAATTAATAATTTATGAGAATTCAATGTATAGAGAAAAAAATTTTTGAAAATCAAATTCAAATTAATTATGTATAGTTAATTGATGACAAAATTTAAATACTGCAATAAAAATTATGTAATGTTCTATTTGTAACATAATTTCTCAAATAATATTAAAAATAATAAAATTTATTTAATTAATATATTTATAAAATAAAATTAATGATTATAAATATATTGTATAAAATAAGAATAATTTAAAAATATTATTTTATAAATTTTTTTTAATTAATTTTGACAAATATTATTTTTTTTAATTATTTTTGCTATATTTTTAATCAAAAAATCTAAGTTTTAATCTTTTGATATAATATAATTTTTTATTTATTTGTTACAACTCATTATAATAATAATTATTATTTTATATGTAGCATTAAAATATAAATCTATCAATTAAAAGAATAATTTTTTCAAAATTGAATCAAATTATTTTAAATTTTTTTGAGAAGTTAGTATAAATTAATTTACTATATGATGTATAAAAAAATTTTTGAAAAAATTGCAATTTATCATTTACTATTTTCGAAGAAAATAGTAAAAACGTTTCTTCTTAAAAATCTTTTTATCTAAACTTCTAGTGAAAATTTGAAATATATACTGTAGATTTGTCTGTTATATATACATAGAACAAACATTTTATTATACATTTTTTTTTTAATTTCATCAAAATTGATATAGAAACGAGTGATAGATATCGAATAATGTAAAAATTTTTAAATGAAAGTTTTGAAAAACTACGATTTTCATAATTTTTAATTGTTTTTAGTTCATAGTACCGTAACTGATTTCGATTTTTTAATATATATAATTGATATAAATTTATAAAATTATAAATTTTTTTTAATTTTCATTATTAAATTTAGATTAAAATCATTAAAAAAGTTGTAAAATCTTTTTTATTTTTTTCATAATTCTGATTAATTGCAATTTTTAAAAAAAAATTTTATAAATTATATGCTTTTTAAAAAAAATTAAGTCATTTATTTTAATTTTAAAAACATTATTCTCTTTTAATTGGTATACTTTTATCCATTATTCTATATTAATTTTTATACTTCTTTGTTGAAAATATTTTTATTTATTACTTTTTCTTTTTGTTTGCACTGCAGATTCTAAAAAACATTAAATTAATTTTATCTATAGCATCTTATAGTATTTTAAATTAAATTCTCAGAATGATTAAACACGAATTGCAGCACGTCTATTTATTATATTTTACATATTTTATAAAACTGATATAAAATTAAAACTATTTCGTGATATCCAAAGTCCAAAGTAATGTCCAAAGTGACTTAGAGAGCAATAAAAAAGAATTTTTAAAGTTTATTATTTAAAAAACTTATTAAAATTTATTATAATATTAATACTATAAAAATTCTGATTAATAATTTTGAGTTTGATATATCATTCATATCAATAATAATAAAAATTATTATAGCTAATAGTAGTTAATAGCAGCTAATTTGTTTTTATTTTAAAACTAAAGCTTTGATCTTTATAACGATATCAGAAAGAATATTAAACTCTATTAAACAATTTTTTAAAATTAAGATTGAAAATAAAAAAATATTAAATAATGTATAAATAATATATAAATTCCAAAAATATCAATAATATCAAAATGAAATTCGGTACAGAACAAATATATATTTAGTACATTTAATCCAATCAAAAATTAATGAAATTAAAAAAATAACAAAATTGTAATAATAATTATATTTTTTAATAATATGGAGATTGATTTCTTTAAAACCATTTAATGTTAACAATTAAAAAATTTAAAAAAAAATCATATTATATTATGGAAATATATTCAATTAATGTCCAATTAATCTGTATAAAAATTTTTTCATTTTGAAACTATTTATGAAAAGGGACTTTTTTCTGCTTTTGAGAGGCAAATATCTTATTGTGTGGTTTTGTAACCATGGATATAAATCTTTTAGACCATGGATATGAATCTAAGAACTGAATATGAATCTTTTAGATTTTTTCCAAAAATAGAGTAGGAGATATTATACAAAGATATTGCACGTATAAATATTAGGAAGAAATGATCATAAAATGTATACTGTATCCAATATCGATATTGGAATGGAACATATTCAAAAGATTGTACGAAGATATTGTATTTTTATAGCAGAGAGTTATATTGAATTTTTTATTATAAAAAAATCGACTCTTTTTAGACCACCAATTTTTATATAAAAATAATTCAAGAACTTCTTTTGAATTATAATGATTAATTGATCAATGTTGGTACAACGAACAATAGATAATATAATATGTGTGAAAATATTTTACAATGATATTTTATTTATGATTTCTATCAAGAAATTATCTGTCAATATTAAGAAAAGTTATTAAAAAAAAAAGTGACACATCTCAAAACTCGAGTTAAATTTTCAATAAGAATATTAAAGTCCAATTAAATATTATTTTGAATATTATATAAAAAAATATCTGAATTGAAAATTATCGTTTAAAGGACTACCTATGATTATAGGATTATACAATTATTTGTATTATAAGCTTTGAGTGAACTATAATGGTAATTTGTGATTGACTGAATTTTATCTGATTTTAACTCTGTTTTCTGATTTGCACTAAATTCTAATTACAGATTTGATCAGAAATCTATTTTGACTAAATTCTTACTGTTGATATGATCTGATGCTATATCTACATAAGCTGAATTGTAATTGTAATTTTAGAAAATTATCGCAAATTCTTCCTCTAATCATTATCTCCTGCGAAAATGCAAACTAGAAAAGAGGAGGTTTAAAAAACCAATAGTCTTTAGCTTTAAAGGACAGTTTCTAAGAATAAATCTTCGAGATGTTTCTATCGCAGCTGTGGGGATCAGAAGCTTTGCGATCATTTCTATAGTGATCACAAGACATTTGGTACAATTGTGATTTGTGAAGTGGCCATTATTGTTATATTTTAATCTCAATTCCTATTAAAAATTTGGAAAATGTAAAATAATTATATCGATTTGTAAATTACAACTAAAATCTAAACTGAAAATGCTGAAAACTATTGAAAATGAAATTCAAACTTTTGACTACTTCATAAGTCAACAAATTAGATTTATTTTATATAAATAACAATTAATTAGTTTATTCATTGTTCATGATGTAATTTAACATAATTTTTTATTGATAAAAAATTGTTATATTTGTTATATTTCAGTTGATGGCAATATTACAATATTTTTTATGGCAAAATGTAATCCATTAACAAAGTCAAATAATACTAATATAAAAATATTAAATATTTATTATATATAGTTTTATCTGATAAATTGTTATTACTCATTTTAAAATTGCAAATTATTAGAAACTGCAAAATTAAAAAATTAAACATACAATATAGATTATAAACTACACATTTCAATAAAAAAAGATTCAACAAAAATGATATAGCAATAACATGATTATAATAAAATTAAGTGCATTGAGTTACCAGATGAACATAGTTATTCCTTCTATCACTAAAATTAGCTTAATTCCCTTGTGGCGATTTCCACAAGCAACATTACATTATTGCTGTTAAATTAAAGATTTCAAATTAAAGATCAAATTTTTGTCAAAGTCAAGCATTGTATTGTTCCATTGTATTGTCTTTTCATTTTATCTAATAATAATAATGGGGATAATATGACATCATATGTTTTCTCTTTGTGAAGAAATTTGGCGTAGGAGAATAAAATCATTTTTGTAGCATACCATAGCCGTTTGAACATAATTGTTCAATATAGTGTCCTTATTTATTAGATTTGATAGATTTTTTCTTTTGTAAATAGTTAAAGATAATATAAAGAAATTAAAAATCTTAAAGATATAATGTTGAGGTCGCAACAATCGTTGGTGTTACGACTTTCGTATATTGCACAAATGGGGTGCCTTACTTATATTGCTGCTCGAAGGACTACCTACCACTGTAGGAACTTTACTTGTTTATCTTATGAGCTCTAAGTGGCGATAGCTGAACTCTTGAGCTCTGTGATTCTAATTGTGCTTCGAAATGTGGATCATCGCCGAGATCTATCTGTCTATCTTCTATGATGACTCTCGACTCCACAGTGTCTTCTCTAAGGCTCTAACTCAACTACTCTTGTTCGATTACTTAAATCTTCCCATGACTTAAGTTCGACTACTTTCTTCTGAAGACTCTATAATTCGACTACTCTTGTTCTAAGACGGCTTAAGTTCGACTACTTAACTCGATTCCTATCTTCTTCGACGAACTAAACGTAAATTCGACTATGCCTATCGCCAGTCTTGGTTCTCCTTTTATCCTTGCATTTCGTGCAAATGCACATAAAGAAGGACTAGAGGAACCAATCATCGCGTCGAAGGGCGGTTTCAAGGGATGAGCCTTCGCGGGGTCGCGTCGTAGTGCATGCTGGACTTTTATTTTCACCTTTATGGTGGTCCATCATATGGCGCGCAAATGCGGCTCGTAAAATGGTCGTTGCTATGGTTTCTGTTCAAATTAAAATCTGAAAATCATTACGAAATCCATATCTGCTCATAAATTACTGTAAAACTATTTGGCAGGGATTCGAACTGTTGATGACAAAACAGGACCCGAACATTTCACGAGCTCGGGCCTTAACATATAATATTAATCCTAAAAAATTTATTAGTTTTGAAATAAAAAAAAAAATTCAACTCTCATAAAAATTTTATATAAATTATTGCATTAATAAATACAATATTAGCCAGCTTATATTTATAAAATTCAAAATACTTATGTTTTCATAGATTTTTTTTATGTCATGGATTATTATAATATATTATAAAATATTTTTTAGAAAAAATTCTTGTTATACATTTGAATAAAAAAAAGTTTTTGAAAATAAAAATTTTAATTTAGTAGAATTTATAAAAATTATAAGAACTGATATTTTGTTTAAAATTTTGTATTAAAAGTTTTGCAAAAAAGTATACTTATAATAAATACTGAATACAATTCAATGAATAATATTATAATAATATTAAATAATATCTATCTCATTTTCTATTCCTTATAAACATATTAATATGAGATATTGTTAAATAAAATCAATACTTAGTTTGATAGTTTTATGATTTGATTATTTTATGGAATTTTTTCTAATAAATATTTTAAAATAATTAATTTTCATGAAATAGTTATTATATAAATTATTATATAATTATTATATAAATTTTAAGATATTTATTCCTCAAGAACAACTTTTAAAAAAATTTCTAATAATAATATTGCTTTTTATAAAAATTCCATAAGATTAAATATTTTAAATATTTTGTTTGAAATGTACATGTTAATAATATTAATGAATATATTAATTCGCAGAATATTTTTAGAGACCAATTGATTCTAGAAATAAAAACAAACATAAAAATTGATAAAATAAAAAAATATATCAGTTAAGGTTATTTATTAAATTATAAAAAATTATAAATAATATTAATTTATAATAAAATTATAAATTATAAAAATAAATTTATATTAAATAAAAGAAACGAAATAGGATAGCGGTGGATATAATGATGCAATAGAGACAAAGTTTTGCTCTATTTTCGTTTTTATCTAATACAAACTTCAATTGTTTATAACTTATTAAGTTTAGCAAAGAATTGTATTTTATAACAGACTGATTACTTCATAACGTAGACAAATTATTTAAAATTCTATTCTAAATTCTATAAACATTTATTATTATATTTATTATTATATTTATTAAATATTGTAAATAATAATATTGTAATAAAATTATTCAAATGTAATTAATACTGCTTATATAAAGAAAATTCAAATAGAATTCTTTTTTAAAAATGAAAGAAAATTATTTATTTGATATTTATCTGATTAAAAAGTTCTTAAGAATTTTTGCAACTTTATTTTGTTTACTCAAAAAAATAGCTATATGATTTGACATTTAAATTTAATTTTCATTTTTTAATAAGTAAAATACGAAAAAAACATAATATATATATTATATATCTGCAAAAATCTGAAAATGTTGAGAACCTAATATATAGAATTTGATATTGATTTGATATTGATATATGTATGTATATTTATATATATATATATACATTGATACATAGAATTACTTATCTTTTATATTTTTTTCAATTTTATTTACAATAATATTTTATTCAATAAATTTATAAAATTAAAAATTTATCAAATATATTTTATTTTAATTATTATATATTTATTTTATTTAATTATTATTTATTTTGATAAAAATTTTCATTTTTTCTTATTATTTATTAATTTTATTTTTATATTTTTTTTTAAATTAAAAATAAATTTTAAATTAAATTAAAATTATCATAATATTTTATTTTATTATTTATTAAAAATTATAAAACGAGTATATATATATATATATATATATATATATATATATTATGTTATTGTAGATACTCATTCTTTTATAATATGTAGTTTACAATACGTAGTTATGGATTGATTTCGTTTTATTAAATTGTATTTTATTATTGCTCATTTTAATTCAATTTCTTATTGTATTAATTACATTTTTCTTTTACGTATTTCTTTTTTGCATCTTGTATATTATATTATTTATTAATAGTATATGTTAAAATCGAAAGCATAAACAACTTTGGATATCGCACAAATGTGGTGCCTAAACTAATGTTACTGCTCGAAGGATCACCTATTACTGTAGGAACTACATATATAATCGTTTATATTATGAACTCTCAGTAAACGAATGGTAATACTTTAACTACTAAGTGTAATGATTCTAATTGTGTTTTGATGTACACTGTATCATCATTGAAATCTCTCTGTTTTCTATATCTAATCTAACTCAATTGCATTAATTGATCACGAGCCTTAGTTTTTCCTCCAATCCTTGCCTTTTCATGAAAATGCACACAGAAAGAAATTGAAGACACCAATTCGCGTTGAAAAGCGATTTCGAAGGATGGTCCCTCGGAGTCGCATCGTAGCACGTGGGGATCAAGACCTTTATGCTCGTTTACATCATGATCTATTGCATAGTATGCAAGTGTGATTTGTAAAGTGGCTCTTGCTATGACATCTTTGCTTAAATCAAAGATCTGGAAAGCGTTACAAAAATCACTCCCGCTTATAAATTACTGTTAGGCTATTAGAGATACTCTAGAGGAATTGTTGAAAATAAAGATCAGACTGCTTCACAAGCTTTGTCCTTATTTTATTTAAGTATACTTATTGCTATTAGTGAATTGTTTGATTCGTAAAATATAGTATATAGAAGATGTAGCATTAAGTTTAATTGTTATGTTTAATTATGAAACAATATCTTATTATTATAATGTTCAAAGATTATGTGCAGAAAAATATATTTCTTTTTTATTTAATATTTTTCAATATTTGAATATTATTAAATAGTTAAATATTTTTCAATAATCATATTTTGTTATTTTAGGCATTTAATAATAATTACATATTTAATTCGAAATTAAAGTTATAATTAAGATAGAAATTTTTTCTTGAATAATCAATTTAAATTTTTTGAAAATTAATTTTTTTTAAAAGTTTTAATATTACTTGTTGGAATAACATTGAACTATATGAAGTGAATTAATTTTCTAAATTTGAGATCATAATTATTTTTGCTATTTTTTATGACAATGGATAATATTTCTTATTACATTTGAAAATTGTTTTCCTCATTTGTTATATTTGAATTCATTTTTAACTTTAATAGATTTGTTTCTTGCTAAATAATGGAATTGGAAAATATTTTCAAGAAGCAAAACCTTCGGATTTTTGTTTGTTATTCTAAAATTAATTCTTTTTTCTTATTAAAGATTGTAAAAACACTTATTGAGATTATAAAAAACCATTTAATCAGAACTATTATCTTGAATTATATCATAATAACATATTGATTTGCATTAAACAGCAAAAGAAAACATGAGATTATTATAACACATTTATAACACGATCATAAAATATTAATTGATAAGATATTTTTTATATTTATTATATATATATATATTTATATATATTTATTAAATATATTTTTTCAACAGAAATATTAATATATTTATAATATATTAATAAATGCAATAATTTATCAATATACAATTAAAAGTTAAAGATCAATATAATTAAGTTTTCTTCTTAATATCTTTTCTTTTTAATAACATATTATAAATTTAATATTTCTAATAGGTTATTTAAAAATCACATAACTACTAATATTAGTATATAATACTAATATTATATATTCATAACCTGAAGAAATTCTGTTTTCCTTTTTAAAATTTATTAATAATTATAATAATTTATTTTTATCCTTTCAGGTATTGTTCCATCTTTATGAAAATATATGTATATCATACAGAAAAATTTTTGTGCTGTATAATACTCTTTGTACTACTAAATTAAATACTTTTTTTTCACTTTTTTTGAATATTTACAAAAAATATTGTACAATTACATTTCAAACACTTTTTTATGTCTTTTTTTATCACTTTGCATTACATCATTTAGTCATTTGTTAATTTTAAGAATAAATATATAAATAAATAATTTAAGAAACTTGACATTTTTTTTCCAATTTTTTAAAGAATACACTACTTTTTAAATATAAGAAAGAAATCTTACGAAAAGAAAGAAGTTTAATTGATGTGAATGCAATAATTAAAGTAAATTTAAATAAATATATTTATTTAAGCAATTTAAATAAAATTAATTAAGTATAATCTTTTATTTTATTTGGGCAACATGAAAAAGGAATTAGTAGTTTTTATTTTATATTATTTTTTTATTATTCTTTCTTTCATAAATTACAATAATGTATTATAATAAATAGTCAGAAACCATAATTCTGATAGTATTAATACATATAATAATAAACATCATTAATCATTTGAAGTATGGAACAAGAATTTCATCATACCTGGTGACCAAGTTAATTGTACTAATATAGGTAAATATGTTGCTATAATACTAAAAAACTAAAATGTAAATTAAATTTTTAATTGTTTTTAAATTGTTATACTTATTTAACTTACCAATGTTGACAATCTATTGTTAAGAATAGAAGCTCCAACAGTAAAATGTAAAGGATGAAGAAAGAGTTGTAATAAGAATTGCTGTATCTGAAATCATTATTATTATAGCATATATATACATATATTATAGATACATATATATATATATATATATATATATATATATATATATATATATATATATACATATACTAATTAAAATTATTCTTTTATATTTTGACATTGTATATCGATATTGTAAATTATAAAAGAAAAAATTATTTAATATTTATATAATTTATATAGATTTATAATTGTTTGGTTGAAAATTATGTAATAATTTTAGATAATAAAAATAAAATAAACTTTCATAACGAATAGAATGTAGATGATGAAAAATGTTTATATACATATAAATATATTTAATTATTTAATTCCTTTTTTACTTAATGATTGTACCTTATATTAATTGTTATATAATATTAATATTTGTAAAATTTCTATATATACTAATATATACTTGAATAAATAATACATTCTATTTCTTTCATTAAGTATCTTGTAATGACAAAGGAAAAGATTTATTTTTAACAATTTTTGGAAATTAAAAAAGATTATACAATAATTTTATTTTAATATTAAAAAAAAATATTAAATGAAAAAAAATATATATATTGACATAATAATAACTTATAACTTATTAAAAATATAAAAATATAAAAAAAGATTATACAATAATTTTATTTCAATATTAAAAAAAAATATTAAATGAAAAAAAATATATATATTGACATATATAACTTATAATAAAACTTATTTTAAAATTAACTTATTTAAAATTTTTAATAATAAAAATTATTGTAAAAATATAAAAATAAAAAAATAAATAATAAAATATAAAAATGATCATTTTTTTTACCAATAAAGAATAAAATACATAATTTATTAATTTATTTTTATTTAGTTAATCAAAATGTTATTTTCTGTTACATGCGAAAAAGGAATAAATCTATAGTGAATCATTTATTTTTTTTGATATCTATATATAACTTACATAAAACCATATATAAAACCATATATTTCTTTTAATATATATAATTTTTTAATGTATAATTTATATTAATAATTTTCTTTTACATATATTAAATATAATAAAAATTGTTAAAAGTGGTTTTATCTTTTTTTTCGAAAATAATTAAAAATTTATTATATTATTCTCAATTATTTTATAATAATCAAATTACAATTAAAAAGCAATTCAAATGATTTTAATTGAACATTACTAAAGTATAGTTTTATCATTTGAGTATATCAAAATTTAATATAATTAATAATTATTTAATATTTTCTGTAATTTTGTATTATGTTCCTTCGAAATGTCTAAATACAATTTATTTCAATTCAACAATTTCTTAATTTTATGTTAAATTATCAATATCAATCATTTCTTGCGATTTTTTAATCACATATTATGCACGTATGATTTTATTTTTGAAGAATTTTTATCCATGAAATCTATTTTTTTATTTGATATTAACATATATAAAAAATTATAAATATTTATCTCATTCAATAAATCATGCAATAATTTAAAAATCATTGCTAAATCTAATAATCATAATAGTATTGAAGTGATAATTATTTAAAATTTCAATTTTATCACCAATTTTTAATAATTTTGTAACATGTCAATAATAATATTTTAAATTCTTTTCTATGAAAAGTACTAGTAATAGTAATAGTATAATAGTACTATTGTTCATTTCTGAAGTGTAATGAATTTTAAAAGAATATATTTAATATGCATCTTAATAATCTAAATAATTACTTAAAAGAATTTTAGCTTATTAATTCTAACTTTAATATTAATTTATTAATTAGTTAGTTCTTTAATTTAAAGAATTCAGTTCCAATAATCTTGATCTTAACTTTGATAAGATTTTAATCATATTATAAAAATCATCTTATTAACTAATCTTCAGAAGATTTTAATTATTATTTCATTAGAAATTTATTTATTTATTATATATATATAGATTTTCAATACTTTATAGATTAGAATAAATGGTCCTCCAAATGTCATATTATTTGTATACATTACTTATAATTAGTTTATATTCATATTCATACAATTAATTCATGGAAACATTTTAATGAATTATTTTATTTTAATGAATTTTTTATTAGTTGAATTAATTGTGATTAAATCTAAATTAGATTATTTTAGATTAGTTTATTTATATATTATTATTTATTATTTGATCTAATATAAACACATTATAATTACATTAAATTTAATCAAAATTTAATCAAAATTTATTCCAAATTTTAGAAGTACTGCGAATATTAATTTTTTTAATTAATTTAATTTCAATCAAAATCAATTTTTCTTTATTATTGAATTATATAAAATATTTTAACTAATCTGACCATATCGAATAACTACTAAACAATATATTTTATAAAAATTGGATATAGAATTTAAATGACTGAGAAACACATTTTATGCTTTTTTATGGAGATTTCAAGATCATGATTTTTTTTTAACAGAATGATCTATTTTTTTTTGTATTAATTATATTAATTCTATATTTTTTTTATATAAATTGATAGATTGATATCAAATTTTGAGATACAAATTTAAAATATATTGTCATATATGTTCTAATTTAATAATTAATGAAGTATAACTTAATAGTTAACGAAATAATATACATTTATTATCTGAAAATTAAAGTAAATAATCGAATGATATTCTTCAAATTCAATATAATTTAATACAATGTAATCTATTTTTTAATGAAAGAATAGCATAATTATTTATATAAATATACTATATACTTTTTGAATTCTTTGTTTGATAGTTTTGTGTCATTAATTGGTTAAAATATACATTATCTGAAAAGAGTAAGATTTGATGAACGTAATAATCATAAAGATTATCCATAGTTGTTTTGCGACAAATAATGCATGTTTTAAATTAATGTGTTTGTAATTAATTAATAAAAAACATTTTTTAGAAAAAAATTATTTCTATCAATTTGTTGCAAAATTATGATAATTTGACAAATTAAATAAAAAATTTGACAAAACAATAAATGCAATTTATATTAAGTACATATGAAAAATCATTTCATTAATTATTAAAATATTTCGTTAAAATATTAAATTTAGAATATATGAAGTCAATTTTTAATTTTCTTTTGATAATAAATAATAAATTATTGAAAACATCATATTATATCATTGAATAATACTTAACAATGGTATGATATAAGGATATGTAATAAACGTAGGTCTACTTTTATAGACAATTGGAGCTTGTTTAAAAATACATTTGCTTAAACAACAGACATTTTTGTGCTGTCTGGAATATAATTTATAATAGTATAAAATAATAAATAATATGTGATGAGTAAATAATTTAGCAACTAAAGTAAGTCTTAAATATTTTTGATCAAAAGTAAATCATAATAGATTTAAATTTTTTAAATTTAAATACTATATATAAAATTTAAATTTTACCTCGTCTCTAATGGAATTATCCATATAGCAATTTTCTAATTCTCGAAGCAATTGTGTCATTATTTTTATCTATAAAATAATAATATTATGTGTAGATTAATATACATATATATTTAATTCTTTCTTAAAATATAAAAAAATATAATCTTACTTCATGATAAAAGTTATTACAATGATTATTTACGAAAATAATTCTTGCAGAATGTATAAAAATCCACAAAAATGATAATATAATTTTTTTATTTATCAATCCTTTTGTCATGCTTGATATTATTTCATAATATAAAGTATAAAATGCACCCATTAAAAATGTAAATTGCGCTATTAAATCTAAGAAAATTTGATAAGTATATGATCTATTAAGTTCACATGTAAGTTTAAAAATCTCAAAATGAATATGCCTTTAATAAAAGAAAAAAAAATTAGTTAATAATATTAAATTAATAGTTAATTGCTATGAAATTATTAAATATACCTTATAATTTGAAGAAAATGCTGAATAAAATGTTTTGTGTTATAATAATCTAGTACAATTATAAACTCACGTACAATATGTGATTGCATTTTATATTTTGTATTAATATTTGTATTAACATCATTTGTATTTGACAATTGACATATTTCTTTTATAACATCATTTATTTTATGCAATTTGTCCTGTAAAATACTTAACAAAAATTCAATAACATACAAATTTAAAAATATAATTAAAATAAGTAGATATATGAACGAATTATGAATGTAAAAATTCTTATAAAGTTAATTTTTTATGAGAAGATATTTATGAAATTTTTATAAGATTATCAACAGATATTATTTTATTAGATCTTTAATTATAAAAAATATTTATAAAATAAATATAAAAAAATAACATCTATATTCTTGTTAATTTATTTAATTTAATTCACAAGCATTTTTTTTTTTTTGTTTAATTTACCTTACAAATATGATGAAAGTAAAAATTCCCAAACAAGTAATTATGATCGGTAAATATATTAAAACACTTAAATTAAATGCTTGTACATTATCAAATTTCTTTTGGTATGTGAACCAAAACCAATTTAATCCGAAAGTACTTAACATTAATATGCTCCATATAATTAAATATTGTATGACAAAATGAAAAGTTTTTTTATAATTTTTTTTAATGCCAAATGATTTTAAAGTATTATCTATTTCTTCACATCTTGTAATAAACTTCTTCAAACGCTACAATGAAAAAAATAAATTAAATTAATTAAAATTTTTATTAAATTATAATTTTCAAAAGAATTTTTGAAGTGATATTACACTTCAAAATATATGATAGTAAGGAAAATACATTGTTAATATATTTTTAAAAAATTAAATCTCAGTGATTTTCTTAATAATAGATTGAATATAAAAAATTCTTTCTATTGAACGATATTTATGTGTTAAAACAATTAGATTTGAAATGACATTTTCTAATTCTGAAGAATTTTTCATAATTATTTCCAAAAAGACATATTATACTTTTAATGATTTTAAAATATGTTGTCAAAAACAATATTGTGAATATCTTTTTCATATAATCATTTCTCAATTTTAGTTTTCAAAATGTCAATATTTCTAATAATGTGTAGCATTTATATATTTTTAGAAAACTCAGCTGATTTTGATTTTGTTGTAGGTTCATTCTTTTAATTAAAAGATTTAATCATTGTTCATTATTTAGTTCCAATACAAAAGCAATTTTTTATTGTATATCTGTCAATTAGAAAAATAAAAAAAAATATACAAAATACAATGACATTATGCCACTTATATAAATTGAATTGTATTTCTTTCTAATTAATTCAGAAAAAGATAAAATAATATTTTCTTCTTAAATCTTTTATTGAATTAGTATAAATTTACTAATTAATTGGATTAAAATCTGTATTGAATTTGAACATTAGAAATTTAATGACATTACATCATTTATTATTCTAATCAATAATAGCATATTTTAATAGTTCTATGTTATTAAAATATGCTATTATTAATTAGAATGCTATTATTATTACATAAGTATTAGCAACTTTGATAAATAATAATATTTAGTATATTATAATATTAATAATCGCTATCATCGTAAGATTATAATATAAGATTATATCGTAAAATTATAAGTATTCGGAAATTTAGTAGATATATATATAGTTATTCATAATTTATAATCAGTACTAACATATTAAGTTTAAACTTATATCAAATCTTCGAAATACAACATTAAAAATATTTTTACGAATATCTTAAAAATTAAGATTGAAAAATAGTTATATATATATATATTAGCAAAATTATACAATTGATCTAATATATTTAACATTGATAACGTATGTTTATATATTTTTATCTAATAATATTGATATCTTAAATTTATTTTTATTCATATCAAAATATATTATTCAATTAAAAATTAAATAGCCTCGATGGCATATTAGTATTATAAGTTTTTTTTATAAATGGATATGTAAAGATTATAAGAAAATCAATTTTGTTTTTTCAAATCGCATGTTTTATTATAGTTGTATTAATGTTTACAACATGAATAGATATAATAATTGCTATTTTTAAGAAATATCATTTTTCATTATTTGGCTACCAACACTCAGATAATAATTCACAAATATAATTTATAAAATGAAAATTTCAAATTTTTTTTAACTTTTATCATTTTCATCCCTCAACAATATAAATATTATATTATAAACTTTACAGTTTCAAATGATATATTATCCTAATATTATATTTAATTTGTTGTAATTACATAGAATATAGATAAAATTATAGAAAAATTATATTCTCTCCGATTTTGATGATTTTTAAGTATATTTAAATATGTTTTTAAGTATTATTATAAATAATATCTAAACAATTTTTTCCTACATATAATCAGAAACCTTAGCTTTTAAGATATTTGTAAAAAAAATTGCTATTATTAAATAATATTTATTTATATTTATTACATAGAAATATTTATACATATATAATCAAAATTGCTGATAAACAAATGTCATGCAAACAATCATCGAAATTAGAAAGTTTTGTTTGCAATTTTGTCAAGTATGTTTCCTAACATTAATAAAAGATTTAAAAAAAAATATTCAAAGCATTAAAAACAATTATAAACGTAAATAAAAAATTGGATTTTTGAAAATAAGAGAAAGAAAAAAAAATATTTTTTTCTGTGAAACTTTATTTCAATTTAAAAATTTATTTTGTTAAATAGTCGTTTATAATTATTAAGAAGCATTTAGTAAAAGATTTATTATTATGATTTTACATGTTTTGTAAAATTATAAATATAAAAATATATAAAATTATAAATGTCAATGTTTTCCATAATTGAAATTATATTTTAATAAAAAATAACATTTATAATTTACTTCGTAATGCATAATTAATATAGACTCGCTTTAAATAGTGAAACTGAAATTTTTTATGTTTATTAGTAATATTTAATTTATTGAAATATAAATTAGTTTTAATTTAGTGTGAAATTAATACGTATTTTTTTGTTTTTTTTTTAAATAAAAATAATTATTAATCATTACATATTTATTTCTGTTTTGTTTTTCTTTTTTAATTTACAAGAAGAAAATTTGATTTAAAATATAGTACTATTTCATAGTACTATACATTGTATTCTGTGAATACAATAATTCTTTATTATAATAATTGATCATATTATATATAACCATTCTTTTTTGTTGCTAAATCAAAGCATATTATTTAAAATAAATTATAAAATCAAAATTATAATTAATTGCGAAATTATAATATATTTTATTATTGATTTATTATTGATAATATTATATTTTTTATTTAATTATTGAATTTGGTAGATGTCTTAGCATAATACAATTCAGAATTAAAAATTAGCTATATAATTAAAAATAAATATATTTTCCTATCATTTTTATTTTGTTTAACTTATATTTTTTAATTGTGCATACTATATCATTAATTATATATTATAATTTTTTTATTATATTATTATAATTATAATATTATAATTATATTAGAAATACTTACTTCTGTATTTATGATACCAAAGATTATAAAAGATATAATGACTACAATTTTAACATATGAAATAAGTGTGATACCAATCTTTCGAAATATAAGCATATTTTTATGATTTTTTTTCATTATTATTTTGAAATATGTAATATATAAAATAAGGCATATACTAATATATACTATACTCCAACTATATCGTAAACGTCCTTTTAATTCAAATACACGTAAACCAAATATTTCATTAATGATAATGACAGGTATTAACGAAGCATGTTGAGTTTTTGGTATCCACGCTATGCTTTTTATTTTAATTGTTTTCATTATTTTATCTAAAAATATAGTTTATTATTATATATATTAAAATTGCAATAAATAAAATTATGATAAATATGGTAATTCCGAGAGAGATATAATAAAATTTTAAAAACATCTTATATAAATATAATTTTTAAATATATTCAATATTATTTTTTTTAATATTACTTTTTTTCAACAATAAAATTTTTTCCTTAATTATGAGTTATGAAATATTATTTTTCCTAATTTGCTAATAAAGTTCTTTCTCAAATTATAAATGATTCTTTCCTAAATTATGGCATAATATCTTTATAAATAACTATAGAAAAAAATATAATTTTAGATAAAATAGATCAATATCTGTAACTATCGATAACATGTAATTATCGATAAGATTTCAATAAAAATCATAATTCTCTGCCATTATCAAAAAATTATTTTATTACATGAGAAGCTATTTTACATATACATATTATATATATTAATAAATGTAATTCTTACCTTTCATATTCTTTTTAATTTCGTTTATGTAAAAAATTTTATTTAATACATTTATTTTAATAAAATTTTCATTTTTCTTTTATTTCACATGTATCAATCTTTTATATATATATATATATCTTTTATATATATATATATATATAATATTTTTTCTAACTTGACATATATTTATATTACAATACCATTGCAAATTATAAAATGACTAGATGATTACTTGTACTATTTGTACTATTATACACCATTATAATCTATTTCGCATTTCATTAAAATGATTAATATGTTTTAAGATAATCATTATATTATTCAGAATGACAATATTTATAATTATATATTATACGATAATTTTTTAAAACTGATAAAAGATCTCACATGTCATTTCGCTTATTCATTTCTTAATTAGTAAGTTAAAGTGTTACGTGCGAATTTTTTTTCCATTCTTGCATCTTGTTTTTGTAAAGTAGGAGGAGAGATCTAAAAATTTATATTATTATATATATACATTTGCAGTAACTTCAGGTAATAGGAGAAATATGAAAATGATGTATAAATAATAGAATAATGGGACTGAAAATTAATAGCAAGGAAAAAATTTTCTTAATTAATAAAAACATTTAAAAATAAGATAAAGAATATAATTTTGTTTTTTTTTTTAAAGAAAATATTAATTACAATGTAATCTTTTTGATTTGCTATTAATTCATTCATTGTATATGTAATTATATTATTCCGTTGAAAGTTTCTCGTTAGAAATATCATATATCATTTATGATAACATCGTTTTCATTTTGTTTCCTATTTTTCAATATATGAAATTTCATGTTTTATATAAATTTCAATACTTCAATATTTGATTTTTTACGCGTAAATTATTGATTTGATTTTTTTTATTTATATTAATTATATCTTTAATTTTCTTTAATTTTAAAACTTGAATATTTAGCATGTTAATATATGTAAATATATAAATATTTGGATTTTAGAAATCAAGATAAGTATAAAAATTGATATATAAAAATATTAGTTGAGAATTATTTATTAAGTTATAAGTAAAATTTTATTAAGTTTTATGTATTTTAATATTATTATTTGTTTTGCATTTGTTTTGCATATTTTAATTAAAAAATACATACATTCATTTATTTCATTGTGCATTAGAGTTGGGATTATAGATAACTATGATATATTATGAATATAATATATATTTTTAATATATATTATTCGATAGAATAAATCATTATAATACAATATAAGATATAATTTTAATAACGATTTTTAATGTCGGAATTCATTTATTTAAAAATTATATAATGAAAGACATATAAGCGCAATTTGATTCTGACTTTACTAAATATATTTAAATTATTTCATTATTTCTTATATATAGGCTATCTATAGATTATAGAATTATGAATGAATTGCTGATACTTTTGTATATTATATCATAATAAAAAAATTCATAGGATCAAAACAAAGTTTCAAATAGCGCACAAAAATGTCGGTTAAGATTTATTTAATGTAATAAAAGCAATTTAAATTTTTATTATATATATATATATATATATATATATATTTATATTATATATATAAAGTAAAATAATACAATGAATAAAGACGAAAAATGAAATTTAACGGAAATTTAAATTGCTCATAATTTAATAAATAAGAATATTTCAATAAACATTTAATTAACATTTTTATATATCAACTTTTATTTGTTTTGTAGAATTTTAGAGATTTTTTTTAAGAGAATTATATGAAAATAAAAAATGTATGATAAATATTAAATCGATTTTTTCTCTAACAATCTCTTTAAAATTATTTTCTTATTTATAAATTAATATTATAATGTTATGATGTGAAATGTAATATATATTCACAAACCATAATTTTAACAATAATAAACCGTTAATCTTCAAAGATTTCGTTTAAAGGATTTTATTTAAGGCTTCATCTCAAACTTAGCTATGAACTTAATTGTACCAATACAACCAAATAAGTAATTATACTACCAAAAAACTGAAACAGAGATTAAATTTTTAAATGAATTACTCAAATTGTATTTATCAATATTCAATAGTTAAATTTTAACTTACTATTGTTGATAACTTGTTGTTAAGAATATAACCGCCAGCAGTAAATTTTAAAGGATGAAGATGAAGTTGTAATAAAAATTGTTGTATCTGGAATTATTGTTATTATTAATTTTTATTTTCTAAACAGTATTACAATAATTTCAAATTATCACAATAAATAAAGATCATTTGTATTCAATATAATTTTCATGAAAAAGTCTCTAAAGAAATATAAACAAATTTATATAGCATTTTTTAATATTATAAACAAAAGAAAAAAAAACATTCAAATAAAATCATGGAAAATATGGATATACAAAGATGGTTATAAAAATATGGGATATCTTTGATTAATGTAATTTTACATATATCAAAACAAAAAAAATGTTCATAAGACTTATAACGATTTATAAGCGTTTTAACTTTACGTTTCATAAATATGAAACGATAGTAAAGTGAAAACAAAACATTGAGTTGAATGTCATGAATACCACAGTCGTACATCGCATTACATCGTTGTTTGTATAACAAAAACTTTTAATGAAAATACAATGAATTCATATTTCTTTAGATTAGATATTAATTTAATAATATAACAAACAATGTATTTATTATATATAAGTTATAACAAATTTTAAAATTTTCGGCATTTTACATTTTATTTACATTTACATAAATTTTAAATCTAGAAATGGATTATTATAGAATACTTAAATTCATAAGTGAATCGTTTTATTATAAATATATTACATTCAACCTATTTGATGAAATCCAAAATATATTTTTTCGAATTAAAAAAGTTGAAAATATTTTTTTACAAACTTCTTTTAATTATTTTCATATATGTAAGAAAATCACTAATAATCACTTGAATCAACTTGAATTCTAGATCATTAAATGTATCATTGAATCAACTTATAAATCTTTATTTCTATTTAATAGTATATCTATGTTATTATAATTATTTTATATTTATATAGAATATATTACATAAGAATTTGACATAATTTTTTTGTAATTTTTTTTAATATATTGATACAGTTTCAACTCAGTATAATTTCTCTTCGATTTCAATGATTTTTTTATGTTACAGAAAATGAAATTCTAAATCATTTTTTTTCTCGCGATTGGAATTAATTTTTGAGATATTTTATTAATATAAATATATAACAGATATACATATGTACATACATATGTAAATAAACCGATCAAAAATCTATTTTCTCATGAATTGTGATAGACTGGAAATATTTAAATTTCAATTCATATCAATTCTTGAGTGATTAAGATTACAATGATAACTAATATCATTTTTTTTTTGCAAATCGTTCATTGCAATTTCGATCATCCAAACAATATTCTATATTTATTTTCCAAAAGATTTATGAAATATTTAGATTTTTTATGAATAAATAAGAATAATGATAATAATTTATTCATTATACATTTTGTATATTAAATGCTTTATATAATGTTGTATATTAAATATTTTTTATATAAACGTTGAAAAATATTCAAATGCATATCTTGTCATGTAGATAATATATGCATAAATAAAATTTTATCTATAATAAAATAGAAGCAATCATTTTTTGTAAGCATTTTGAAAATTAAAACCGATCACCGATTGTAGAAAAATGTTAAGAATCTCATTATAATATATTAAAAATATTTATAATATATTTAAAAATCATGGAAATCGGAAAGAAATTAGAAGAAAATAGCTTTTCTATAATTTCATCTATTTTCAATAATGTTTTCCATAATATAAATATTTATTTTTTGAAGTATTTATAAAAAATCTTTAATATTACATAATTAAATTTTTCTTCTCTATATGTCCGTAGGTGTCAATATAAATTTGATAAACTGTCTTTTAATATACATATATGCATACAAATTCTTTTTACAATATTTATCTAGACTAAAATATTGACAATAATATAATATGTTGACATTTTTAATTTTGCGACATAGGTATATTTTGATTTAACTAAAACTAAAACTAAATTTTTTTTAATTAAAACTAATTCAATGTAATCAAAATGATGAAATAAATGTTTCCGTTTCAGTTTTTCGATTTTTCTTAGATTGAATTTGCATTGGATTATATTATATTAAAATATATATATTAAAATGTCAAGATAAAAATTTTATTTACTTAATTGTGTAGAGATTGAGGATCTTATTTTTTAATTATAATTTATATAATTTATATAAATAATAGAATACCAATATAGGAAGTATTTAAGATAAGGATTAATTTATTGCATGTATAATATAAAAAAAGTCTCTCTTAAAAAGTCTCAAAAGAACTATAAGTTTCAAATCCAATCTCTTAGAAGAAAATGTTAATATTTTATATTTATTTATTTACAGAATGTTATTTATAATGCATTTTTAAACTTTTATTTACAAAATTGTTTTTTTACAAGTTGCATATTTATAAAAATATTATTTTGTTAAATGTTTACTATAAAGTTTTTATTTTAAAGTTTTTTTTTTAAATTAAAATTTATTTCAAGTGTTGCTTGATATTGATACAGATGAAAACTTTCTGAGCATGTAAAATATATTGCAATATATTAAATGATTGCTATATGCAAGATTGATTTAATCGATTTTCAATGATTAAACAAACAGTTTCGAGATTATATTATATCAATCTCATAATTAAGGCATATGGAAAAATAAAATATTGTTTGTGACCTTGTTTATTCCTTAAAAAATTTAAATAATATTATTTTATTGAATTTATTGAATTGAAATCCACGAGGAAGATCTATAATTATATAAAATTCAATATGTTAAAGCATTTCGATCAAATATTTATCGAAAATTTTGTCATTAAATGTTAAACAAATTGCAAAGAAATTGACAATTTCACAATTCAAAATATTTCAAATGTATAATATTATCTCGATTATTATATTCATAATCAATTATATTGATTTGATATTAATGTATATAACATGTAGCAGTATTTAATATATTGCGATATATTTCATGAGCTTAGAAAGTTTTTTCCTATCAATAGCATTTTTAAAATAAAAAAATTTTATAAAAAAGTCACTGTAAGTAAAATTCTATAAAAAAAATGATTCTGTAAAAATATATAATTTATAAAAAAAGAAACATTTTGTGATGAAATAATTATTTTATAAAAAAAACATTTTATAAACAAAGATTCTGTATATATATATATATATATATACTTTTCCTTAATATATTGATTTTTCTATTCTATTATAAATTTAAATGAACATAAAAATTTAACATCTTTTTCCAAGAAAACAATACATTTCATAGTTCTTTTATGATTATTTTTATTATTTTTATTTTTCGCAATAATATTATTCGATGTAATAAAAAAGAAATTGATTTAAAAAACATGTTTGAAGTTAACTTTACAATTAAGTTTTTTAAAAAATTTCGATTCGAATATAATCCGGAAGTTATGACACTAGTTTTTCAATACTTGAATAAGTAAAATTCAATAATATATAGTATCAATAAATATTTTGCAAATAACTCAAAAATGATTATATGACGAATAAATGAATAAATAAAGATTTTTGATATATATTATGCTATTGATTTTCAATAGCATCATAAAAATTAATAAGAAGAGTGTAGAAAAGATTGGGGAGGATTAATACATTTTTGAAAAAAAAGATATATGAAAAAAACTATATAAATAATATTTTAATGTTTTTTTTGCATATTTGCATTCAACATTCTATTCTTTAACAAAAACGAATATAAATTTTTTAAATTCAAATAAAAAATATATTTAAAAAATATTTTTTCATAAATAATATAAAATGTCTCAAATTTTCTTTTTTACTTATAATTATAAAAGAGAAGATGTAAAAACGAAATAATTTATTTTGTACAAATTACACAAAAAAATATTTTTGTTCGAATGATTAAATCAACATGTATGGCATTATTTAGAATACATTTGATAGTAAATTCAATATTCATTTGATTTCAAATGCGAATATAAAGAATTACAATTACATGCAAACTGCATTTTTATTTTCATCTATATTTCCAATATCTATATCATTCTTAAAATCCATATATTAATATAACATAACAAATACTATAATTAGTTAATGAATATCCTGCAAATAATTTTTTTTTTCGTGTAAATATTTGTGATATTATAAAATTTAAATAAAAAATTGAATTTTTGTTATTTTTACATTTAATTATATATTTAAATGTAAATTATTATATATTTATATGTTATTTTATTAATTTTGTACTTTTCAGCCATTATTCTTATTGGTTTATTTTCATTAATAACTTCTAGTACAACATTTTTAATATATCATCAGATGAATTTATTTAAGACTTCTATTTAAACGACATCTATTAAAATATACAAATTTTTATCATAATTTAATAATTTTTTTTTTTGGAGAATATCTAGATTACATAAGATTAAATTATGCACAATATATAATACACGTCAAACTTTCCTTAACTATATGTCTTTCCAAACTATTATAAGATTTTAAAATAATAATTCTAACAACATTTAATCTTAAACTAAGAGCAATAAAAATTGGCATATATGTGTAACATTGAATGTATTTTCACGTAATATTAATGATATCTTATAAAAATTAAAATACAATAATAAAAACTTTATATAAATGAAGTAAAAATTTACATTTTTCAGCATAAAAATGTACTTTTTTTAAAAAATAATATATTTAAATAATTTAAGTTTTAATAAATTTGCTTAAAACAATCATAATTAAATACTCTATACTAAAATATATTAAAATATATACTAAAATATATACTTTATTTTTAACGTGATAAATATAAAAATGTACCAAATTTCTCTGTATTAATCCTTCCTACTCTTCTCTACATAGAAAGATAATATTTTGCAAAAATAAATCATAATAAATATAAATTTAACTATTACATAAATATTAATAATCTCACCTCGTTTCTAATGGAGTTATCCAAGAAGCAAATATCTAATTCTCGAAGCAAATATGCTACTATTTCAACCTAATAAAATTTTAGTATTATATGCATATCTTAATATTTCTTCTTTTATGATGTAAAAAAATATTAAATTATTATTAAATCAATTATAAATATTAATATATAAAATAATCTTACCTCGCAATAGAAGTTAGTACAGTGATTATTTATAAAAATAATTTTTATAGAATATACAAGAATCCATATTATATATGTTATTATTTCTTTATTTGATATTTCTAACAAGTTTATTATTATATTAAAATATATATTATAAAGTGTATGCAATATTAATGAAAATTGCACTATTAAATCTAATAAAATTTGATAAGTATATGCTTGATTAAGTTTACGTGAAAGTTTAAAGATCTCAAAATGAATATACCTTCAAAGATAAAAAAGAAAAAAAATAGAATAACATATATATAAAATATATAGAATATAAATATAGAATAGAATATAACAGAATAAATAATGTTATCATTTTTACCAATTAGAAATATATTGATTTTAATAGGAAAAAGAGAAATAGTCTCAGATTTAAATAAAACATATCCACAAAAAAAAGTAAACAATCTATAAATATTCTATAAAATTTCTTTTTCAAAAAATAAATATAAGAACTGATTCATCATAAACAAGAAATACATTTTTTTAATAATTTTAGAAAAAAAAATTAATTTAAAATTGTAAAAATGTATTTATATATTTATATATTTATATATGTATACATATATACATATATATATTTATATGTATATTGAATTTTTAATAATAAAATTAATAAACAATATTTATTTAAATTTAATTTTATTTAAAAAATAAACGTTCATGAAATTTAATATTGGATAAATTAAGATTAATATCTTTTAGAAGAAAATTTACTATTAACTTGCAGTTATTTATAGGCACAGATAACAGAAAATATTAAAAATATCCATCTATCTATTGTCTGAGATTATCTATCTTTTTTCTATATCAAATAATATTACAAAATTAATTATAAAATTTTATATGAAATTAAAATTTTCACAAAAATAAAATAATATAAAATATATTATGAAATTATCAAATACACCTTGTAACTTGAAGAAAATATTGAATAAAACGATCTCTGTCATAACAGTCCATTACAATTATAAATTTATATGCAATATGCGATCGCATTTTGTAATCTATATTCATATTATTTGTATTTAATAGATAATGTATTTCTTTCATAATCTTATTCATTTTATGCAACTTATCCTGTAAAACACTAAAAATTCAAATTCAAAAAAAACATTATCTTGAAAGAAATATTGTGAATAATTATAAATTCATTCAATTTTTTAATTTTTTACAATTTTCACAAAAATGAAATAAAAATTAAAAGTATCATGTTTAATATTTTCATAATATCACAAGAAAAATGAAGAAAAAAAATGGAGGAATAAAAATTTATTTTTCATAAATTTGAAAAAAAATTTCTAAAAAAAATTATTTAGAATTACATTTTACATTATAAAAAAATATAATTTTAATATTCTTATGTAATATCTATTCAATTTTCTTTTAAATTTGGTTAGTGATTTTATATCGTAATACAATGATCTTTAATTATTTATGTAATTATTGATCACACTAATAATTAACTAATTTGGATCAAATCGGATCTCAGATCGATTAAATATTATTCCATATGTATAATTTATACTAAAGATATATCTAATTTTTCAATATATAATCAATGGCGAATCGTGTCATAAATCTTGGACTTGCCAAAATGTAAGTATCTTGCTAACAATCTATTAAGCTGAGTCTAACGATTCGCTAAAAACTTTTTTTTCATGAAAAAGTTTAGAATTAATTATATTGAACTTGTCTTCCCTTGATATAGCATGCAAAGAAATACAAGGAATGGAATTCAACATTTTTAAAGCGCCAGTACATTCCTTTTTTAGCAGATTCAAGATTTAAGATATCAGATTCAAATTTCAGTTTCATTTGTAGTTATGATTGTAAGAAATATAATATATTTGCAAAATAAATACATGAGATACAAACATAATTACAAATATAATTCATATTATATCAATTTTTGAAAAAAAAAAGCACAAAAAACACAATGTAATTGTATTACCTCAAACTATCACAAGAATATTATAATTTAAATAATCACTATTAATAATATTGAGCTTGCTTCAATAAAATATTATTTTCAAAATATTATTATTTGGATTTAACTGAGACTAAAAAATTTTATTTACAAAGTTTCGTCTATTATTTCTATTCAAGAATGCTACAATTTTTTTAATTTTATGTTATATATATATATATATATATATATATTATACAATATAATTTCTAGTTTATTTTCTATAAATTTTTTTGCAAGGATAAACATATTATTTGTTGATGAGATCAAAATTTAATTTAATCCAGAAATAGATTCCAAAACTTTTTAAATCATTTTTTGTTATAGGGTCATATTTAATCGAATACTATTCTGTTAAAATATCTTTTCATTTCTTTTATCAATGTTATTAATTACAGTAAATAGCTCTACAATAATTATTATGATGATTCAATGTGAAATATGAATTTTATGAGAAAATAGATATTTTAGAAAATTTTAATATCAGACATTTTTATTAAAATTAATATTACAAAAATATGATATCGAAATTAAAAGTCTACAGAAAAATATTGAAAAATGAAGTATGAGAAAATATTTTTTGATCAATAATGAGAAAAAATTTAATTGAATAAACTTAATGGTAATTATTATAAACATGATGTATGAAAATAAATATTATAATAATTTCTATTAATTTTTTTTTTCAGATACTGATACAGAATCTATTTTCTTATAAGACTGAAGTCATATTTCAAATTAAATCAATTCAAATATAAAAATAATTTATAACGATAGAAGATTATTTTTTTACGAAATAATGTTTCAATGCAACATTTTTAAGAATTTTTTTAAAGAATTTTAAACTAATTCATTATTAAATATCTAGCACTAAATCTTAATCTCGATAGTATTTAAAAATGTTGTAGCAAGAAAATTTATGATCAAGGGAAATTAATTATATTGCAGAAATTAAAAAAATATAATTTACTTGAACAGAGACAATAGAAGAAATTCTAAATAACTTAATTATTGATATTTATAGTTGTTTGATTAAATAATTAAAAATAAAAGAAAATTGTATATAAATGTAAAGATAAAATGTATATAAATCTCTTTAAATTTATGAAAATTTTTTGAGATTTTTATTCTTTTTTCCCCTTTTTTTTTTATCTTTCTTATACATTATATATTGAAAATACATAAGAATTTTTGTTTCAATCTTAGAAATTGTAAAAATATATGAATTTATAATTATTCATATTATATAAGAAAATTTGTAAAAAAGAAATATTATAAATACTATAAATATATAAATGCAATAATTATAAAAATCAAATACTTTCTAAATTTATAAATTATATATTCTAGTATTAATTAAATATTATGAATTATTAATAGTATTATAAATTATGAGAAATTCAAAAATATATAGTTTAAAAAAATTAAACTTTAAATTCAAAAATATAATATTTATCTTTCTATTCAATGGATTTTATATTTATGATTATTTTTCTTATAATTTACCTTATAAATATGCTGAAAGTAAAAGTTCCAAAATACATAGTTGTTATTGGAATATATATAAAAATAACAGAAACAAGTTCTCGTTCAATTATATCAATATACCAATAAAAATTTAATGATATAATGCTTATCATTATTGTGCTTAACACAATTAATTTTTGTGCAATTTGGAGAAATATTTTTCGATAATTTTTCTCAATTCCAAATAATTCTAAAATATTGTCTATTTGTTCACATCTTGCAATAATTTTCCTCGAACACTATAATAGAAAAAGAAGAAAAATATAAGAAATATAAAAATCTAAAGAAATTTGTAATATAAAATGTTAATATATTCGTAAATCACTTTCTGATTTTACAAGTCAAAACAAAAATTAAAAATATTCATTGAGGCTTATTCATTATGTAATAAGCAATTTATATTGAAGAATTTTTAATTTTTTTTCAATTAAACAAAAGAATTATTAGTTAGATGAAGTGAAATGGAGAAAGAATGAGATTAATGTATAGCCGAAACAAAATGATCTTACTTTACTGTGTCTTGTTCGCAGTAAAATATATAATTTTATGATAAATTATTGATAAATTTTGATAAATTGATAAATATTGATAAATTATTAGTTAATTTATTATAAATATATATTATATATTTTAATAAATATTTATATATAATATATCATAAATATAAATTGTTACAAGTTAATAAACATTAATTTAATTTAGTAATTTATTAATTTATTAATTTAATAAGCTTTATCCGAAATTCTTGTACCAATTTTTGTATTTATTTTAGTTTTTGGAACTGAACTTTTAAAGATGATTCATGAATTTACTAATTTTATATATAAAAGAAAAATTTTCAAACATCGTTTATTTATTTATTTATTTTATATTTTATATAGTAATATTGTATATATAGTATGATATTCTTAAAAATATATATATATAGTATATAATAGTATATATATAAATATATAGTATGATATTCTTAAAAAAATAATATTAAGTAGATTAAAATTTTTTTTATCTATATTTGTTATGTTTTTTTTTTTATTTGCATCAAGGAGAACAAAATTTCAAGAAAAGTTTCAGATGAAATCTAAATATTTTATTGTATGCAAATAAATTTATGCATTTGCTATTAATTTAAATTTTGAATGTGAGCCGTGTTCAGGAGGCATTGTATATCATTTTACGAATATTATAATTTACCAAGCTACTTATTATTAGCTTTTATTATTAGCTTTTTTAATTAGCAGTTAATGACGAATTGATATTAACGTATTTTGATTATATAGGTATTTTTATAAATTTATTAAATAATGATAATTTATTAATAATATTTAAATATTATATTACTAATATTATTATTAATATTATTATTAATGTTATTAATATTATTAATATCGAGCATTTATCATTAAAAATCAATTTTTAATTAATAGTCTTAGTATAAAATATATGAATATAATAATATCAGCAGGTTATTTCATTATATTTAAATATGTAGAACAAAATTAATTAATATTTTCTTACATTATTTCATTCAACAATATATGAGATGATACTTTTATTAAAGTATCTTACGAGAATTGAATTAAATAATAATAATTTTTTGAGCAAAATGTATTAAACTGCGTGATTTTAAAAAGTAATGTCTAACAATCATCCTATATCTTTCATTTTATTTGAATGATTGCTCGATAATGAGAAAAATAGGAGAAGTTTTCGTATAGAAAAAATTTTTTCGTGATTACTGTGAATAATTTTTTTCCTATATTTTTTCACGTCATTCATAATGATTTTTAGACTCGATTATTCAAAAATGGAGTGCTATTATTTATATATAATTATATTATATTATCTTATGTCCTATATTATAATTATAAAATTTGTGGATTTGAATGTTTATCATTAATACAACTTGTAAATTTGTTAATTAAACTACTTTGGAAATTTTTCCTTTTTAAAATTATATTTTAAAAAGAAATATCTTTAAATGTTTTTTGTTTGAAAAATTCAAATATTGGCTATTCGAGGATTCAAACATTAATCTCATTAAATAATTATAAGGAAAACATAATACTTAGTATTTATCATTGTAATTTCGATTGTCCAAAATTTTATTTTTCGTGGATTCGAAAATATTGAATTTAAAACATTTTAAGTTTATCATAATTCATGTTACATACATATGTTACAGCGCATTTTATAAGTTTATAAGTTTTCATGAAATATAATTTATTCGATAATATGTTTAATAATATAACAAGTATTAATTATAAAATATATATTTAAACTATATTTAAATTAAAAATTATAGTAATCAAATCACTAATAAATGAGATAATGTTATATATTTGATCCAGATATGATAAACGATTAAAATTAACAATAATATTTATTATAACATTTTCAGTTCAAATTGAATATCTGGATATTCATTACTACATGTGAGTTTTTTAAATTCAATTTAAATGAAAGAGAGAAGTTATGAGTTGAAAAAAGATTAGCGTCAAATTTACTTTAACAGTTTACCTTATTCGATATTCGATTGAAGCTTATTTTGAAATTTTATTTCCAAAAATTAGTAAAAATAGCAAAGAAAATTAAAAAAATCCGAATAAGAGAAGGGAAGACTATTCTATGTAAAAGCATGTTTTCTTCTAGTATTTATAATTTGTTTGTTCTTTATAATTGTTACTATGTATTATTATAGAAATACTTACTTCTGTATTCAGGATTCCAAGAATTATAAAAATCATGACGCACATAATGTTAATAAATATACATACTTTATAGCTGATCTCTTGGTATGTAATCCAACTTTTGTAATGTGAATTTATTATTACATTCAATAATATAATATATAAAATCAAGCATATGCTAACGTATATTATACTCCAGCCATATCGTAATTGTCTTTTTGATTCAAATACACGTAGACCAAATATCTCATTAATAATAATGATATGTAGTAACGAATCATATTGTCCTTTTGGTGTCCATGCTAAGATTTTTGTTTTAAATGATTCAATTAATGCGTCTGGAAACACAATATGTATTAGAATTATAATTATCAAATCTATGACAAATAATAATTTTCAAAGATTTTTATAAAATTATATAATTATATTATATATTATATTATATTATATAATATAATATTAATTGTACATCATATTGTATAATTATATATGTAAAATTATATTTTTATAAAAATTATATATAATAAATTATAAATAATTTTATATAAATTTTATAATTTATAATTTTATAATTTAATAATAAAATTTAATAATTTTATAATTTAATTATACAAAATTTAGTCAGATTTTTATAAACATACATTTCATGTAAATACAATTTTAAAAATATTTAATATTATGTTTTCTAATTCGTATAGTGAAATTTTTCTCTAAATTGTGTAAATAATAATATAATATTTTCATAAATCATTACAGAAACAAGAAAATAAATTTTGTTTAAAATTAATCAATTTGAAATTATTTGAAATTTATGAAATGAATCTTTTCAACGAAATTAAGTTTTTTTCTATTATTGAAAAAAAAAATTATATGAAAAAGAATTTGATATGCATATATTCATATTCTTACCTTTCATATTCTTTTAGTTCTGTTCATGTAAGTTATATTTGTTTAATGTAATTTTTACTTTTTAATTAATTATTTCTTTTTTTTTGCGTTTCTTCTAAATTGCCATATATGATTGCAAATTATAAAATGAATAGATGTATCTACTTGTATATCATCATAACCTTCTTCATATCTCATTTGCGATTAATGATACTGTTTTATTAGAATTATAATTGTAATTATATATTTTCAACATAATTCTCCTTTAATTTTCTATTTTAAGGTTGTATATTTTACTTATTTATTAAATTGTGTCATTTTACTTATTTATTAAAATACAAATTAAAATGAATAATACAATTTTTTTTTTAAAGAAAATGTTAACTTCAATCTAATTTTCTTTCAAGATTAATCAGCAGTTATATACATTCTGTATTGCTCTATTAGCGATTAATGAGAGTAAAAGGACTTTTTACTGGAAGTACTCACTTTTTACTGAAAATTCGTTATTAGAAATGCTATAAGTTGTGATAAGATCTTTTCAGTCCATAAAAATTTATATTTTCTATGCATTTTTATATTTCAATGTTTAAAGAATATTTAAAAAAAGATATTAAAAAAATATTTTAAAGATATATAAAAACATATTTTAAAAAATATTTTAAAAAAGATATTTTAGACATAAATTGTGATTTATAGTATATAGTAGAGTTAGTATATTTACAGACTTCGTTTCTAATAAAAATTCTTTTATTCCATTTTCTTCTATATAGTTATTTTTCTTATATGTGAAACATTGACAATTATTCATAGTGATTTATTTTAATACTATAAGTATTATAAATTTCATTTATAACTTTTAATAGCTTTCTTTTGATAAATATTTTTGTTGTTTTTTTTTATAAGTTTTTTTTCGTAAAAACTTTATCTAAGAATTTCATTTTATAAAGAAAATTTTAATTATTGATAAAATATATTTTTTTTATATTTTGCATCTAATTCATGTTTCTTCATATATATATGTGATTGATAGCTTTTTTTTTATTTATATGTTCTGGTTGTTATGTATGAAATATATTTATCTATATAGTTATATTTTTTATTAAATCCAATTATTTACGTAGTTTGTTGATTTCGCGTTGAAATTTATATCTTGCAATTTAGAAGTTTTTTTGCGTTATCGATTATATATGATATGATTGGATTCGTTTTCGCAGTATCATTGTTTATTAGATTATTCATGAGACATTTGTTTTGATTTCATAAATATTGTTGATTTATTTTTTTTCCATTTTCAATATAAAACTATAAATTATGAATTATGAATATTATATAAGTAACATGAAATTATATTTTGAAACTATATATCATGATCAACTATAATGTTTAAAGTTTTTAGCTTTTTCTTTTAATAATTTTAATAATAATTTTCATGAGACGTTTAATAATTTGAGTTTCAATACATATAAGTGATTTAGGTTATGCAATTTCTGTTTTGTTTTTTTTTTTTTGAAAATTCATCTATTTCTTTTAGAATATACTCAAAATTTTTTCGACAAGTATATTGTTTAAATATTTTTCTTGATTTGCAATTGATTAGTAATAGAATGATAAATATGTAATTTTTTAAAAGTTCGCGATTTCAAATTTGTCATAACTTTTGAATTATTATTCATACATTGTATGTTTGTTTGGGAAGTTAAATTTGCCAAACAGTATGTACTAAAGGTACTCAGGTGTAATAAACATATGTTATATATATACAATATAAAGATAGCTAATTATTTAGACTTTAGATTAATTATCTAGATAATATTTTCTAATCTAGATAATTTTTTATTTCGCAGGGAAAATAGAATCGATTTTTTTAAATTTCAAAAATTTAAAAATTAAAAATTTAAAATTCAAAAATTCAAAAATAATTAGCATTCCTGAAAAAATGTTTCATCATGAGAGAAATTAAAAAAAATCCTATATGAAGGATATTAAAAGTTAGTTACCAGATTCAGAGTTATGTTATATGTATTGATATCTCAAATAAAAACTATTATGATTAAATAATCAAAAAAAAAATCACATAATAAACGTATATCAAAGACAAAAAAGAATAATAGAACTATAACAAAGAAGAAAATTTAAAAGAAGAAAAATTAATAGTAAATTTATTAATATAATTATAATTGAATATTATTATAATTAGTAAAAATTTACTGTGCTTAATTTATCGTAACAATAATGAATAAATATTTATGTAATATTAAAAATAATTTAATTTAATATATATTATAAATATAGCAAATTGAAAAGAAATTTAAATTCTAGTAAGATAACACCACAAGCATAAACAAAATGTAAATTATAAAAATATTTTCTGTTGAATTATGTATAAGTTTTATAGTTTTCTTTGCAATTTTAAAAATTGAATTAAAAATCTGCAAACTTGATCTAGAAATTATAAAATACTAAAGATAAATTAAAAAACCAATTGGTAAAAAAAATAGCAAAAATTTACTATTAATTATTTATGGAAAATAATTCATAATATGTTAAAACATTATATAAAGCACGATAATATGATATAGATAGATTAAATTACAAATTATCTCTTATCTATAATAATCTATTATAGATAATTAATTATTAATTTATTGATTAAATTTTGATCAATTTGTAACTATATGTTTGATAACAATTTGAAAAAATTATTCATTTTTTTTAAATATTTTGTTATATTTTTATATGAAAGAAAATAATATTTATACTTTCTACTACTTTTCTTGATAATATTACAAGAAAATGGATATTCGAATTGATATCCTGTTGCAAAAAAATAAATTTCATTATTTCGTAATCATTTTTGTAATTGATTTTATTATATTGAAACAAAATATTTATAAATTCTTTATCTGCGCTTTAATAAATTGTAAATTGCATAGATAATAAGCAATTCTCTAATTTCAAACGGTTTTCATATTAATTAGAAAATATAAATTTTTTTTAAATTATTAATTAATATTATTATATATTATTATTATAAATTATTTTTACAAATTTTTGATATTATGGAATATTATAATATAATTTTTTTAAAAACATACATATAAATGTAGAATGGTACAAAGATGAAATAAAAAATTAAAAATAAACTTTTAAAGATATAATAAAATATGATTGAAAATATTTGTCAACATACTTTGCACACGAAAATAACATATATATATTTATAATTCAACATGAAGAATGAATTTCAAGTATATGTATGAATATCTTATTAAGAAATGATAAAAATGATTTTGAAAAATAAAAAAAAATTATATTTTACTTTTTTTTAACAAAAAATTGTCAAGAAAAAAGAGAAATTTGATGTATGTCAATTTACTTTTTATAGCGACCTAACAAATTCTCATTGATTCATATAGAAATGAAAGAAATATCCTCATATAAAAAAATATTATTCTACATTTTTGAATTATATTATTATATAAATTTTTTTTTTTTTTTTTGATTTCTTAAATCATATTGTATACAAAATCAGCTATTAATTCATTTCTATAAGTATATCCTTATAATCGTTTAATAACAGTAAAAAAATTGCAGTTACAATGAATATATTTCTAATTAATATCTTGAATTCATTAGAGCAATAAAATAATATTTAATAAATAGATTTATAATATAGATTTATAATATAATAGATTTTTACATGTTTTATGGATTTTGTGGATATTTAAATATTTCGAGTTTATTAATTAAAATGTTATTTGTTAAAAAACGTTATTTAAAATGTTATTTGTTAAAAAACGTATTCATAATTAAAAAACATTAATTTGTTAAAAAAACATATTAATGAACTAAAAAAATTTCGATCATTTATAATCTTCAACTTTTTTTATTAAAATTTTTAATAAAATTTAATATTAATTAAATTAAATAGTATAGTAAGATAAATAATTAATATTTTGCATATAAAAAATATAAATAAAATTAGATTAAAACTTAATACCTTTAAAATAATTAATTTTATTCTGAATATTTATAATAACATTAATATTATAATATTTATAATAACCATCATTACGTTCTAAATTCATTTCTTTGCTCATTTTTTGTTTAGCTTCATTGTAATTTTCAATTGTTTAATATTCATTTAAAAAATTACTAGTAATTGTCTTCTTCAATTTTAAAGAATCATTTTAATTTTTAAAAAAAGAAGAAAAAACAGTTAAAGTACAAATTAATTTCAAGAATGTGAAAGTAGAAACTTCACTCTTTAAAGTGAGCTCAGAACTTTTCTATGATTTTTTTTAAATTATAATATTAAAATTAATATATATTAACTATTATATTTTATTATATTTTAACTATTATAACAGTTTAAATATCAACAATTTTTGTCAAAAATTTAGCGTTCCTTTAATCTTATATACTAAGGTAAGAAAAATAAATATAAAATAAAAGTGTTTTGTATTACCAACTAAGTTATGACATTACTATTTATACTTTTTTATGAAATTATATAATAAATCATATTCAATCATACTATATTTAATAATAATAGTAATATATATACTAATAATATATACTAATAATATACTAATAACCAATAATAAAACATATATTTTTGAAAATTTTTCATTGGTAACATTAATAAATTATACTTTTAAAATTGATTTGAAAATTATTTTAAAAATCCAGATGAATTATCGTGATAATCTAATTGTAATAGCATCTATAAATTAAAACAAATATTTAGATGTTTATTTTAAGGTGATTTTGATAAATGAAAATAGAGAAATCTATATAAATCAGATAAAGAATCATTTATAAATTTAGTTTAGTAGTTTATCTTTTTTTTTGACATTTGGTGTTGTATAAGTTTGTTTTGAAATTTTTTTAAGAATTAATAAGAATATATAATAATAAAAATATATAAAATAATAAACATTAAAATTGACATTAAAGGAGACACTATTCCATATAAAAAGAAATGCTTTCTTCTAATATTTTAAATTTGTTTAATTTTTTATAATTATTTTATTGCATATTATTATAATTTTAAAAATACTCATTTCTCTATTCAAAATTCTAAGATTTATAATACATATAATGTTATATATGAAACTATTTTATAATTGATCTCTTGATATCAATTTTTGTGATTTATTTTTATTATTCAGAAATAATATAATAGCATATAAAATGAAGCATATACCAATGTATATTATACTTCAGCATATCGTAATTGTTCTTTTAATTCAAATGCATATAGACTAAATATCTTATTAATAATAGTAATATATATTAACGAAATTATTAGATTTTTGGTATCTATGTTAAGATTTTTGTTTTAAATCTCAATTGTTTCTAAATGACAATACATATTAGAATTCTAATAAAAAAATCTACAATAAATAATTATTTTAAAAAATTTTTATAAAATTATATAATTATTTATATAATCATAAATTTATGAAAATAATTATATGATATATAAATTTATATAAATTTTATATTATATAAATTTCTTGGAACAGATATTTCAAACATAAAAACAATTTTAAAAATTCAATTTTATATTTTTAAATTTGTATAATGAAAATTTTTTCTAAATTATATAAATTATAACACAGTATTTCTATAAATTAACATGAAAATAGAAATTAAATTTTATGTAAAATAGTTCAGTATTTGTGAGACTTTTTCAACAAAAATAACATGTATTTTTTTTATCATTATTATTGAAAAAAAAAGTTTGATTTTCGCGATAATATTGTTAGATTCATGTATACGTGTGTTGAATGCTTCTTCGAGTGAAATGCATATTGTCGAATGTTTTTTCGACTGAAGTACATATTAGTATATGTATGTATAGAAGCTAGTTTCTAACTAATGATGTATATTCTTGACGATAAGTAAATTATAAATGTGATATGTGTGTTTATATGAGAATTGGGAGATCTCTCACAATATCATAATATATGATCGTGTTATGATCGAAGTATGAGATGTTCACAATAAAATATTAATTAAACTCTCCTTATTTCTTACTAAAGCCCTTCTTAGAAAAGATTCTTAGAAATCTTTTTCAAATTTAATTGAGAGGATCATAGTGGACCATGATATCGGCGTTTAATATATGATACTTTCAAGTTAGAGGAAAATTGCTTGAACCAAGTTGGAAATCAGCGATGCATAAAAATGATAATAATCAGAGATTCATCAACGTATATTTACTATAGATTTCCTTAAACTAAGATGATGTTAGTTGCCATTAAGTCAATCATGTCTGAAATATGTCACTTTGAAATTGTTGCGTTCTAGTCAGAATGTATAGAATGAAATATAATTGTGAAATACAAAAGTGTTGATTATTTCTTCTCAAAAACGCCAATATTCTCATTACATAACATTATCTTTTATTTAGACTTAATAAACAGATTGATGACCGATACTAATGAAAAAAAGGTTTACGTGCGAAAAATTTCTCTGAATAAACTGGCCATAAATAAATGTTCGTGAATAAATTTATTAAATAAAAAACAATTTTACATATACATACATATATATATTTAATATAATTTTTTTAAAAATTAATAAAAGATTATTTTGCATATTTTATTTATTTATTATTTATTTTATTTGCATTATTTTACTTATTTATTGATAAAGATATAAATTAAAATATAGAATGTAATTTTTTAGGAATAAATTAATCTAATTGAAATAGAAAATAGAAATAGAAATAGAAATAGAAAACTGAATAATTATTTTAAATTTCTAAAATTGTTACAAATTGTACAAATGTTTAAATAATGAAAATCTCGAGATAAATGATAATTAACTTCGTTGATCCAGAGATTTAAGGTCATATGTAGAGCACACAGAAAAAAAATATAGATTCAATGTATTCTATGATATAAAAGTTGAATTCAACGCTATGCTTAGTTACTTAGCGGAATTTTTATTTTGTTGTAAATATGATAATTACTTATTAGTATTTTTTAATATAATGGAAGAAATATTAAAATTAGTATAAGAAAGATTCGAATGGGAAAATATATGATAAATTTTAATATTATAATAATATATAATATATATATAATATATAATATATAATAATATATTATATTTATATTTTTACTATTATCGTTTATTAAAAAGATTTATTTATATATTTACTAAATTATTTAATTAATTAAGAATATTATTTAATTATTTAGGATATTAAGTTTAAAATATGGATTGATTTTATATATTTTATATAGATAATCTAATATAAATACTTAAACCTAATTAAGTTTTATCTATCTTAAATAATAACATAATATTCTAAATATTAATATTTTTGCTCATAAAGTCAAGTGACAAGATAACATTTGTTGATAAAATAGGAATCCTGAAATATATTATAACATAATTATAACATATTTCAAAAATATCAAAATCATCACACATTAAGATGATATGTTCTTTTTTCTATATAATTACTATAAAAATTTCTCTTCGAAAATTTGAGAACATTTAGAATCTTTATTTCAATTAATTTGATGATCTCGAATAATTATTAATAATAATTATATAATTATAAACAAGTATAAGTATAAACTATATATTATTAAAGTACTTTCTAAAAAATTGTAAGACATGAAATTTAAATGCCTTTAAAAAGTATATTTTAAATAAATTTTTTTGTGAGTGAAAACATATCAAAGATTTTAGGATTACTTTTTTAAAATGGAATGATCTACTTTTTGTTTCATAAGTAGGTAGAATATTAAATATATAAATAAATAAAATTTTAAATATATAAAGTATATGATCTTTTTATGTTCTAAACTTAACAATTTATGAAACAATTTTTAATATATATTAAAAGCTGACATACAGTAACAAAAGTATTTGAACGTTTACATTTACAATTTTTGATGAACGAAATATATGTTAATGGAATTTGTTTAAGACAATGAAAGGTGTATAGTAAGAGGAAAATCTCAAGATTATGTTAGCAAAATTTGAAAATGATTCACCAATTTGTGTAGTAGATATAACACATTTATTATAAACATGCACCGTTAGTTACAAAAGTATTCGAACGCTGATACGTTCTTGATAGTTTTTAAGCACTTTAGCCAGAAATATAAACACAGATACTAAGTGAGAGCATTTTCACGTTCAATTGATGTTAAGTTATCGTTTCATTAATAGTAAAATAAAAATCTGCGGTAAAATATTCAAAATGAATATGAAAGAATCTGAAACAGAAAAGTTTGAATGAGAAATTATCTTTCAGTTGCATAAGGATGAAAAATCATAATGAGATAGCAAAAACCGTAAACAGAAATAAATATACATTACATCATAAAGAAATCAAAAAATGAAGGAAGAATTATAATATAAAGCTCATTCAGATCGACCAAGAAAACTAACTGAAAGTGAAGAAAAAATTATTATCCGTGAAAGAAAAAGAAATTCTATTATATCTGCACCTTTTCAAATATGATATTAGAAATGTTTGACAAAAATGTTCATCCTCAATTATGTTGACGAGTCTTATGAAATAATAATTTTTATAGTAAAGTACCAAGAAGAAAGCCATAGATTAATAAGCAAAATCAAAAGGAGAGACTTTTTGATTTTTGCAAAAATATTTGTAATAAAAAATAATACTTTTTGAGAAAAAATGATACTTTCTGATGAATCTAAGTTTAATATTTTTAACTTGATGTTGTATGCAGAAAATTTTGTATGGAGAAAACCAAATACAGAATTGGATATCAAAAATGTATGCCAACAACAATAAACAATAAAACAATAAAACATAGTGGTTCAATGTGGGGCTATATGGCAATTAATGGTACAGGAAATTTAGTATTTATTAATGGAATATTCGATAAATAGAAATATCTAAATATTTTAATGAACAATCCCAAAGATAGTGCCGAAAAATTGGGATTGTTAGAAGACTTTTACTTTCAACAGGATAACGATCTTAAACATACAGTGCAAATCCTGAAATAAGCCAATAATTAAATAAATTTCAAATATTTTCAAAGCAGATACTTAATAAAGAAAAAATTATAGAAATATTACAGAAGTATTACAATTCTTTTTTCAATTCATGCATTTCAAAATCAAAAATCTGCAGAAAACTTGATCATAGAAAACAACATATTAATAAAAAAATGAATTAAAAAATATTTCTTATAATATTTCCTATAATTAAAATTTATTTCTTATATGATTCACCATTATTCATATTTTCATATTTTCGATGATTAGTACAAATATACAAATTATTTATTGAAAAAAGAATAGGAAAAAATTAATAATAATTATTTAGAGTAAATAATTCGTTACGAATATAAATAATTCATGAAGAACATATTATATTAATCTCAAAATAGATATCATTTTATTATATTTCCATTTTGTTTCATCTAATAAAAATTAATTGTTTAGATTTTAATGAATGATTTTGTATTGAGTCATATTGAAAACATATAATACAAGATAAATCACTATAAGAAATAAAGTTTTAAATATAACACGGATTTAATATGAAAATATAAGATAAATTCTTATATCTGCAATTGTTTATAATAATTATATTATGAAGATTTTTGATATACATTCTATTAATTTATTAATTAAATTTTTTTTATATCCATTGTCTTAATAATATCAAAATAATTATTTTTGATTTATTTTTCAATGTTTTCTTATATATTTTTTATCTAAATGAAAAAAAATAAAATTTGTATTTGTGCTAGTTATAAATTAATATTATTTTTCGATTTTTTAAAATTTCTCAATAATTTTCATGTAATTTAGAATCAATATTCTGTTGCAAAATAAATAAATCTCGTATATTCATTTTTTAAATTGATTCTATTATATTATAAGTAAAATACTCACAAATTTTCTTTCTGTCAATATGTTTTCAATAAATTGTAAATTACATACACAAATTATAACACACAACAAATATTATGATATATATAATATCAAACCTCTTTTGTATTAAACAAAAAAGAAAATTTTTTTCCCATTTTCTTAATTCTAAAAAAATTGTTTTGATTAAAAAAAAATACGTATTAATTTTAGTTTCTTTTCAAATTTGTTGTTTTGTAGATATTTTTTTTTATTAGAAATCAATTAATCATTAAACACTAGAGTTTATACTCATATAAATACATTTATTTTCATTTTATCAGTAATATTTTAAGATTTATAAAGAAAAGAAGAAAAGATATATTTAGAGGACAATTTATAATTTTTATTCGATTTGTATGTAACAAATTATATTTTTTTAATTATATTGCGCAGTAAAACCAATGTCGCAATTCAAGATTTAAAATATAACATAATATTTTTAAATGTGTTTCTTTTTCTGCATGTATCATATAATCTCATTTATAAAAATTTTTGATATTTAAAACTGCTTTTCAAAAATATACATATAAATGCATTATATGGAATGGTATAAAGAGTGTAATAAAATAAAAAAAATATGATTTTAAAAAATAATATTTAATAACATAATAATAGAATCTAATAGAGAATATTTGTTAATTTATTTCCCACATAAAAGTAAATAAATTTTTATTAGATTCTTTTTTATAAATGTTTTAATTTTTATATTAAGAACGAACTTTAACTATATGTACGCTTATCATATTAAGAAATAATAATCAAAATAAATGAAAATCTTTCGAAAAATGAAGTCATTACAGTTAAATTAGAATATTTAAAATTTTAAAGAATTATAAATGGTTAAATTAAGATAAAATAGAAAATGTAATACAAGATAGATTTTAATAACATAAGATAGATAAAATAATTACAATATTTATAATTATGTAAGAAATGTTTTTTTTACGATTTTACTTCGAATTCAATTTTTTTCAAATTTTTCAAGTTCTGACAAAGAAAAAATGATAAGAATAAAAATCATGTTATTATATGGTTACTTTAAATGTAACTATTCTCATATATATCGTTTTTATTTGAAATTTCGTTTGTTTTTTGATTATTTGTCAAAATATCTATAAGCCGCGTTAATATAGTTCCTGTGGACTGTATACCAGCTACCGCTGGACGCTGAATTATTGGAGAGTAGTGTCTCCCACGAAATGTATAAGGTATCGTGTCCGACAGTCGGAGCACGATTCTATTCAATTCATTCGTTGACTATGATTTGAACTGTTCGAAGGTTTATTCTGTAGCGTCAATTAGCCAAGAAACTGTCTTAACTTGACTCTCTTCCTAGCTAATTGAGAGTGTTCTAATTCCGAGTGGGATATGCCAATGACCAATAACATCGCGGACAGTGCCTGATTCGCAGTAATCCAAGAATTGAGAAAACAATGCCTGATCAATGGTTTGTACACAAAACATCGCACGGTTACAGACATGTGCCTTTCCTAATAGACCTAAACAATGAATGGTGTTCGCACGCAAAGTCAACAGTGTGACTCGTGAATCGACTCAGATTGTGCCGTATCAAAACACACAGAAAAACGGAGGAAAGGATTAGCTTTTTGTTTAGGTCTATTAATGGCCCGCTGGCCGTGGGAACGGAAAGTACCTTGACAGAGAACTTTCCCGAAAAATTGTTTGTTTATAGTTCGCGAGCTATAAACGCTCGAGAACAATATTATTCAATATTTGTCAAAATGATATTACATTTCAATATAATTATTGTTTCAAATTAATAAATGAAGTAAGAAGATTATTACTCTGGAAAAGGAAGATTAAAACTAATAAGCTATATTCAAGCAAAAAGATATATATAAATAATACTATAATAATATAAATAATACTATAAATAAATACTACGATGAATCACAATAAAGTGAAATAAATCAAATTGCTCGAAAATAATGAATGTTTAATATTTATTTTGTTACATATTTAAGTAATCACTTAAAGTGAAACAAATCAAATTGCTCGAAAATAATGAATGTTTAATATTTATTTTGTTACATATTTAAGTAATCACTTAATATAATACGTAAAAATTCAGAATCTTGTTTATATATAATACTGTTTCTATAAATGAGAGATCATATAGTGTTTATATTATTTATATTACGACAATTTCATTTACAATATCATTTTGTAATTTATACATATATTTGCGATTATAAAATTGTATAGTATGTAATAGTGCGTATATTTTTGAGAATATGATCCTTAATTTTTATCGTTAGTAACTCCGGAAATGAGATTTTTTTCTACTATTTCTTAATTCGTATTTCTGTAGACCATGAATTGTAGAATCATAAATTTGATTATTAATATTTTGCATAAGATAAGAAAACCCTTAATAATTATTCTTCGATTCTAAAGCAATTTTAAAATGTACAAAAATGTTAATTGAAAGTTATCTTTTGTATTTGAAGCGAATTATATTTTCGTTAAATAAAACAAGCTAAAGACAATGTCAATTGGTGATGTAAATAAAGATGAAGATAGATATTTAAGAGAAATTTAAATGACATATAATTACATAAATAAGTCTGAATAAAAATAAATTCTATAATTTTAAAGATCTTTGAAAAAATCGCATAAAAATAAATATATGTAAAAAAGTGAATATCAAATCGCTTTTTTTTCAACAATCTTCTTATTATTTTCTTGTTTACAAATTATCATAAAATGCTATGATATAAAATAGAAATACGAATCATGATTTTAGCAGTAATAAAACATCAATTTTCAGAAATTTAACTTAAAGGCTTTATCATATTTGATGGACTTATTTGTACTAATATAATTAAATAAGTTATTAAATTACCAAAAAACTGAAAAAGAAATTGTAATTAAATTTTTAATTGAATAATTAATTTAGTTATATATAACTTACCATTGTTGATAATTTATTATTAAGAATAAAATAATCACCAGCAGTAAATTTTAAAGGATGAAGAAGGAGTTGTAATGAAAATTGTTGTATCTGAAATTTTTGCTTATTAACTCTTATTTCTTGATATATTAAAATATTAATTATTCTCTATAATTAATAATATATAGCAATCATTTTTTGCAAGTATTTTAAAAACTAAGGATTTATATGTATGAAGAAGAAATGTTTTTTTAATCTCGTTCTCTATTAATTTATTAAAAAATAATCAAAATCGGAAAAAACATAGTTTTTTTATGATTTTTTTATCTATTTTGAGTAATTTATTTCTTAACACAATTGAGAGTAAGTTTCATTCCTCGAATTATTCTAAAAAATCTTCGATATTAAAAAATTTTATCCATAAGCATCTCCAATAGCATATATCAGTATATAACAGTTTTTAAAAAAACAACAGAATTGATCTTAAGTATAATCTTCAAATATTTTTGTTGTATAATATTTTAAAAATAAAAATCTCAAAGCAACGATGAATCGCAAGTATATCATTCTGTTGGAAAAAGAAATTAAATTTTTATGCTCTAAACCTAAACTATTCTCTAAACTAAAAATCCATTTTATTTATAAAATGCTTGTTTAGAATATTTTTTTTTACACAATTTTATTTTACAAGTTACATTTTTATTTGTTAAAATAAATTTAAAAAATCAAATGTTTATTTATATAAATATTTTTTTTTTACAGAATATTAAAGTCTGCATATTTATTTTTTAAAAAAGTTTAAGCATTATTACTTATTGGAAATTGAAATCTGCGAGGAAAATTCAACATATTCAAGCACTTGAATCAGGTGATTATTTTGTTTTTAGATTGCAAAGAAATTCACAATTCCAGAATTTATATTTCAGATGTATAATATTATCTGGAAATTGTTTGTCCTAAAAATCATATTAATTTGGTACTAATCTTGTACGCAATAATTTTTCAATATATTGCGATATATTTCATAAGTTTAAAAAGTTTTTTTCTATCAATAATATACAATATTTAATGCAGACTTCAAAATAAAAAAATTTCAATCAAAAATAAAAAAGTTCATAATTAAGCATTTTATGTATAAAGTGATAAATAAATTTAAATGAGCATAAAAATTTAACATCTTTTTTGAAGAGAATAATACATTTGCAATCAATGTTTCTTTTATGAAACTTTATTTTACACTTTGATAAGTATATCATGCAATAAAAAAATAATTTACTTTTAAAAATCGAAATCAATTTTATAATTATATTTTTAACGGATTTCCACCGATACTAAGATATAAAATAATATCTCTTTGTTAAATAAATTTTCAACATTTTCTATAAGAATTCAATGATATAGTTATTTTGCGGATAATTTAAAAGTCAAAAATCATCATTGATTATTAATATAAAGAAAACATTCAAAATAATGATTTTTATAATATATTTCAAGATTATGAAAATCAGAGAAACATAAGAAAACATAAAGAAATCTTTGGAGAAAATAAATTTTTGTTATAATAAATTTTAAATATTAAATAAATATGAACATTACCTCGTCTCTAATAGAATTATCCAAATAGCGAAATTGTAATTTTCGAAGCAAATGTGCTGTTACTTCAACCTATAAAATTTTAATATTATATGCATATCCATTTGATAAGTCTTCTTTTTTTGATAAAATATATAATTTCACCTCACGATAGAAATTAGTACAATGATTATTCACAAGAATAATTCTTGTAGAATGTATGAAAACCCATATGAAAAATGCTATAAATCTTTTATCTAATATTTTTGACAGACTTGTTGATATTAAATAAAAATACATGTTATAAAATGTATTCAATATTAATGAAAATTGCATTATTAAATCTAATAAAATTTGGTAAGTATATGCTTGGTTAAGTTCATGTGAAAGTTTAAAAATCTCAAAATGAATATGCCTATAATAGAAAAAGAAAAGAAATAGATTAATAGGAAATTAATATTATCATTTATATAATTTATTAGTAAAATTTAGTCTAATCTATTAATAGAGGAAAAAGAGATAGCTTCAGATATTTGAAATACATAAATAATAAATAATCTATAAATTTTAAGAGACAACGAAATTCAAAGAGTGATATCATCCATATCATGGCTGACTCAACAGCAACTAATATCTCATATTTAAGAAAATTTATAATAAACATATGCTCATCAATTCATCGTATCTTTGTATTTATTAACCTAGCTTGAAAAATTTTCCTCTATTTTATATTAGGAGACTTTTTAAGTCAGGAGGCTGATCACAATTTTATTGCCTATTATGGTCTATTGGAAAATCATAATCCTAATTAAACTGGAAGAGATTTTTTTTAGTACATGAATCGATAAAAAATAAGAGAAGAGAAATCTAATTAACATTTCGTTATGAACATGTACTTTGATCGAACTTAGATATGATTACTTAGATATGACTAATAAATAATTTTTTCTGTAATGCATTATGTTGTTGTCAAAACCATATCACTATATTGTAATATAGTTTACTTATTGTTAAGAAAATATATCATATGTTACAAACATTCACTTTTTAATACACATCTATCAAGCTTCCATCTGCTAACATAATAAATGCGAATAAATGATAACAATTGTTCAAGACTGTTAAAAGGTTTAAAGGAGATTATATGAAATTATATGAAATTATTGTATAAAAAAGTAATTGAAAGATTTCATTTTTTGAATTGTTATTTAATTTAATACGATAAGTAAAAAATCGATATCATTAAATAAATCATGATTCAAAATACAAATACTGATGTATCAAAATCGGATGATTTATACTATTTCAAATCTAAATTTCTAAATCTCAAGATATTTAATTTTAAATTTTTTGATATTTGAAACTTTTAATAACTAAATGTATTTAATTGATTTCATCAAATATTTTTACTATTAATTTGTATGAAATTAAATATGAAAAAAATTTAATTAAATTTTTGAATTTTAAAATATATTGAATTGCTATACCTAAAATCAATAATAATAATGTCACTTTCAGAAAGAAAAAAATTGATAATATTATTTAATTCGCTTGACATTATATATTAATTAAGTAATTTTAAACACAGATAATCAAAATATTAAGAATATCTGAAGTTATTTAGCATCTGAGGCTATTCGTCTTCTCCCTATACTAAATAACATTACAAAATTATAATATAATAATATAAAATATAAGTTGCATTATTATAAAATTATCGAAACCTAAAATACCTACCTTGTAACTTGAAGAAGATGTCGAACAAAATGTTCTCTGCTATAATAATCTATTAAAATTTTAAATTTACGTGCAATATGTGATTGCATTTTATATTTTATATTAATATCATTTGTATTTGACAGTTGATACATTTCTTTTATCAATTTATTCATGTTAAATAATTTCTCCTGTAAAATACTTCACAAAAATTCAAATAACATGATTTTTAAAGAAATATAATATTAATAATTATAAAATTATTTATAATTTTCATAAGAATGAAAGAAAAACTGAAAGTATCTTATATATTTTATTATTATATTTTTATAATATAATATGCAAGAAAAATGAGAAAAAAAAATGAACAAAAATTTTTTTCTTCTTAATCTGAAAAAAAAATGTTTTTTTAAAATTGCATTTTACAGCATGGAAAAATATAAATTCCATATACAATTTTAATATGATTATATCTACTTAATTTTTCTTTATTTTTGATTACTGACTTCTAATTATTGATAATAAACGAACTAGTAATTAACTAATTATTAATTAAATAATTTGGGCTTGATCTAAATTATAAATTCATTTTCAAATCCGGATCGATTAAATATTTCTTAGATTCATATTATAATTCTGTGTATACTATCAATTTCTTCTCGACTCTTCACTTTCAATTCAATCATATCATCGAGTATGCATATTTGAGATCGATCACAGTTTTAAGTAAATTTTTTTCTTAAGAAATGTGACAAAAATCTTTAAAAATTATTTTAATCAGCAATTCTGTATTATAACAATATTAAATAATAACATTTAATGCAATACAATTTTATTATGGTTACTATTTTGAAAATGTTTCTATTTATTTATTTAATTTATAATAAATAAAATAAAATGTAATAATTAAATAATTTCCGATATTTTTTTTTATAATTTCTATCACTATATCGTGAATGTAAATTATATAAGCAATTGTTGACTTTTACTAATTAATAGAATTTCATCTATAAATTAAAAAATTCATCATTTAATTTTATCTATTTGTTATAAGTTTTGTCTATATCTATATGCATCGATGAAAAATTAAAAAAAAAAAAAATTATTTATGTATCTTAATATAATAAGTATATTAAGAAAACAACAATTTTTCAATTATTGTTTCATTCTTGTAAGAATTTTAATATATAGATATATTTATAATTCATAGTAGTAATGCATAAGCAAGTTTGGAAAAAAGAAATATTAATAAAGTTAAAGTTATTATGAAAATCAATTTTTTTTAAATTTATTAATTTTATAATTCGGCATTAATTGTTAATAATATTATTATAAATTATGAAAAATTTAAAAATATATCATTATATATATTTAAAGAAATATGATCTTAAATTCAGAAATATATCCATTTCTTTATTTAATCAATTTTAAGTTCATCAATATTTCTTTTTTTTGTATAATTTACCTTATAAATATCACAAAAGTAAAAATTCCCAAACACATAATTACTACTGGTATATATATAAAAATATTTAAATCTAATTTTCTTTTTTTGATATTAACATACCAATAGATATTTAACAAGATAATAATTATTGTTATTATTATGAATATAATTAATTTTTGTGCAATTTGGGAGAAAGTTTTTCTATAATTTTTCTCAATTCCAAATGATTCTAAACTATTATCTATTTGTTCACATCTTGCAATAATTTTCTTCGAACACTATAAACATATATATATAAAATATATATATATAATATTATAAAATATGAAAATATTAAAAAATAAAAAAATATATATATTTGCATATAAAGAGTTAATATATTCGTGTCATTTTATAAATTGTTTGAAAAATATCAGAATATCTATTAATTGAAGATTGTTGAAATTGAAATAATTTCAATAATATTTTTCATTATAAAAACTTAATGAGATTCGTTAACGAAATATTAATAAAAACTGATCATACAATCTAATCATGTAACCTGATCGAGCTGTGACAATAATATTATGTACAGCCGGGACAACCGAATATGAACAAATTTAAGCAACATATGTCAAAGAGAATATATTGAATATTATAATTTATTCAGTGTTCATGATATCATTCAATTATATTATATATTCATCAATATTATATCAATAATACATTTATTTATCAATAAAAAAATATTTCTTATATTCGATATACTTTCTACATACATATGTTGTTTATATAAGTAATATAAACAAATTTCTCGAAAATTAATACTATATAATAGAAATATATATATGTATTGTATTATACGTATAGAAAAAAATTTTCAAAATGTTGATTTTTATAATATTCAAAATCATTATTAGAAAAAAATCTTTTTTTTTTTAGATAAATAGCAAAAAATTATACATTATTTTTTTATTAAAGAAGAAATTTTCTTTAAGAAATAAAAATCTTTTTAAAACATAATATATTTTAAAAATTTTTCATTGATAATATTATATTTCTAAATTTGATTCAAATGTATATTTGCATTTCAGGCCGAATGTATAAATGCTTATCTAAATTTTTATAAATTTATCTTAAACGAAGAATATGTAAAATATGTGAAAAATAAAAAATAAGTCAGATAAAAAATCAGTAAAGTCAAATATAATTTGCAGTTCATTTTATAATAATTATATTATTATATAATTTACTCTGAGATTTTATTTCTTAGAATTAGCAAAATTAAAAATAACATTAAAGCAAATATTACGCTATATAAAGATAAATGCTTTTTTTAGTATTTTTGGTCTTTCATTTAATTATTTTATAACCATGTTACTGTATATAATTATAATATATATATAATTAATTTTAAAAATACTACTCTATTTAAAATTCCAAGAACTATAAAAATCAGAACGCATATAATATAATTGTATGTATATATTTTTTTGTATGTATATAATATATTGTAATTGTATAATATATTTTATAATCGATTTTAAACATCTAAATGTTATCTTCATTAATATTAATGAGAAAAAAATTATAATAAATAAAATATAATATAAATGATCACGATATTTGCTATCAGTTATTATAACATTGATCATTGTAATTTTGTTTGTTTAAGAATTCTTTTATATTTTATTAATTCTATAAATTTGAATGCATTTGGTTCGAAATATTTAAAAATCGCCTTAATCTATAAAAAAATAATTTTTTTATTAATTTCCATATTCATTACGTTTATATTCGTATCTTAATTATCTGCTATATGTGTTTATATTACCATAAGCATTTGTTCATTCAACTGACTTTGCATATGCAGTCATGAATATAAAAAAGTTTATAATAATAGTAATAATAATCTTTTTTTGTAAGTATTTCGAAAATTAAGGCTGAATGGTGGTCATAAGATAAGAAAACGTTGTTTCTATGACAAAAACAATCAAAATTGGAGAAACTTTTATAAATAATTACCAAAGAATTGTACAATTTTATTTTCTAAAAATTATTATAAACAGAAGATTTTTCGTAACAAAACTATTTAAAAACAAATTACGAAAAAAAATTGTATAAATTCCATAGAATTGAAAATATCATTCAAAAGATATTTATTGAAAAAATTAAGATTAAAAATGTAAATGTAGAGATTTCTTCTTCATTCTAAATAAATTCAAACTAATACAACTTTCTTTATTGAATTATAATAATATATATATATATTTAAATATCAGTAACATTTGGAGAAAAATTAGCGCTTCTTTAATTATATACGCTAGGATAAGCAAAATAATTTTATAATAAAATTATTCTGAAATATTTCAGCTAAGGCACGATGTTTGTAATTTTTTATGAAATGTAATTCGATAATACTATACTTTAAAGTAATAAATTAATAATAATACTAATTATAAAATACAATAATTTTTTAAATTTTCTCTTCGTTATATTTAGATTATTAAAATTGATTCAATATTAATATATTAGTGTAGTAATTTATAATTACGATTAAATAATCATGATTAAAACTAACTACATCTACTTTATCTACTAATATCTACTATAACATCTTCAAGTCGAATTGGATTTGAAGACCTTAAAATGATTTTTGCAAATTCATTTTAAAAGAAAGAGAAAAAATACATATGAATTTATTTGATTTTACTTCGAGATTTAAATTAAAGAATTAATAGGAATAGCAATAAACACGAAAATTCATAAAAATTGGAATGTTAAAGTGAATATTATTTATACATACATATATATCAACTAAAAATAAAAATTTTTTTTCATTAATTTTATTTTTTTTAATTACCTTATTATCATATTATTTGTTATATATTATTATAGTTTCAAAAATACTTACTTTTGTATTCATCATTCCAAAAATTATAAATATTATACCACATATAATGGTAATAAATGAAATCGTTTTAAAACTGAGCTCTTCATATGCAAGCCAATTTTTACAATTTTGGTTTATTATTGCATTTAAAAATGCAGCATATAAAGTGACGCATATGGAACCATATATTATACTCCAGCTATATCGTAATCGTTTTTTCGATTCAAATACACGTAGACCAAATATTTCATTAATGATAATAATATGTATTAACGAAGCATATTGAGTTTTTGGTGTCCAAGTTAAGATTTTCGTTTTAAATATGTCTAAAAATATATATTAGAATTCTAATAAATAAATGTAATAACAATGATGATCTACGACAAATAATAATTTCCAGAGATTTTTATAAAAATATATAAATATATTATATAAATTATAATTTTATAAGAATAATTTTATAATATATAGATTATATAAATTTAATATAGTATAATTAATTATACAATATAATATAAATATAATACAATCAAATAATTAATACAAATATAATACAAATAAATAGTAACAAAAAATTGAATGCATATGGAATTCTAACATAAATAATATTTCATTGAATATTTTTCTAAATTTTAGAATTTTAATACAGGATAAAAATAAAGTACATTGTGTTATATAAGATATTTTAGCTTTTCACATTCACTTTTACAATCTTCTTATTATTATTTTGATAGAAATTATTTTCGTTTATTCAATTTTGCATCATAACATTTTTAAAATCAATAATTATAAATAAAAATTTTTTAATATTAATTTCCAAAATAGAAATTATTCTTTATTTAATTTTAATAATCTATCTAGTTTTTTCAAAAACAAATATTAAAAAATATTTTTAAAATTTCAAAATGAAACTATTATTACAAACTGTAAAAAATACTGTTATTTTTCGATTTAAAAGTAGTTTATATATTATGTAATAAATTGTTTCAAAACTTGTGATTAATCAATCAGTAATACAAAAAATTCGAATATTGCAATAATATTTCTAAATCTTTTTGGAAAATGAAGAAAATTGGTAAGATATATGTAAATATATATTTCTAAAGTTATAACATAGCTAATGGAAAGCTATATTGAAAAAAAAAAATTAATAAATGAATAGCTCAAGGAACAATAAAAGAATTTAATAATTGAAAAAAGAAAAGAGCTTACTCTTGCAAAGAAAAATACAAATATCCATTTGCAAAAAAATATAATAGCTTTATCAAACAATGAAAAAACATAATTTGATTAAATAAATCTAAAATTAATCAATTTTCATTAAATACATCATAATATTAGAAAAAAAAATGAATTTCTGTTAATATATTAAATTAAACAAGTAAATTAATCTAATGGCAGCTTATAATATAAAAACAAAAATCAGATTGAGGAAATGATGAACCAATATATTTATAAAGATATTTTAGAAGAAAACTTTCAAGTTGAAAACATAACAATATTAGATTATATTTCAACATGACAATGATTCAAAATATTGTATGAAAAAAGATGTGAAAAATTGATTTTAATCATTTCAGAATGATTCTATTGAGATCTATTGAAAATAATTTTCCAGACTTGAATCTATCAATTTACACAGTCAAATTTTTCCTAAATTATATAAATTAAGATACAATATTTTTATAAATTAATATGAAAACAATGAATCAATGTACTTATTGTGATTTGAAACGAAGGACTTCTTTTAGAAAAATATTTCTTTATTAAAAAAAAAATTTTTTCATGAAAAGAAATTTTATATGTATTTATAATTTAATATTTACTTACCTTTCATATTTTTCTTAATTCTCTTCATATAACCAATTATATTTATTTATTCTAATAATTTTCATTTTTTTTACTTATTTATAATATTTCTTTTAACTTTTTTTTTTAAATTGGCATATACTATCATAATATATAAAATGAATAAGCAAATCTCCTTGTCTACTACCGTCATAACCTATTTTGAATTTCATTTATGACTAATGCGTTTAAAGATAATCGCGATTTTATCTAAAACTTAGAATTATAGATTTTCAACACAATTTTTCCTTGAGGCTAATTGAAAATCGTATATGTCATTTTATTTATTTATAAAAGTAAAAATTAAAATGAAAAATATAATTTTCAATTTCAATTGTCTAATGTTTTTTCAATTGTTTTTCAAGATTAAGCAACAATTGTATGTGTTTTATATTATTTATAATATTAATAAAAAATTTCATTGAATATTTCTTATTAGAAATGTAATATTCATTATATTACATTTTCATTATATGAAAATATGTAGGACACAATTATAAGACACACAAATTTAAGTTTAATTTTTTCGTTTTCAATCTATAAAAATTCATATTTTTTGTATGTTTCGATACTTTTATATTTGATAGTGTTTTAAGCATAAATTAAATTATAACTCATTTGTAGAATATTTGCTGATTTTGTGTTTAATTTCCTTTATTTCAAAGTTTTATTAAATATAATCATTTTTTTTCCTAATGAAATATTGTTAATTATAGTGTTTTATTTTCATATCTTTGTAATATATTAATGTTTTTATTTATACTATCTCAAAATTATAAATTATGAGACTATATAGATTTTATATAGAAATTTTATCTTTATGGGAACATGTTTTTTATAAAAAAATTTTTTTGCAATTATAATTAAACATCGACAATTATTGCTCTGTTAAGAATCATAAATTGTTAAATTAAAATATAAGATAAAGAAATAAAATACGATTCTAATACATCACACCAATGATTTTAGAAACATTATTACAATTTCAAAATCTTTATTTGTAATTATATAAGAAATACTTTTTAGAAATACTTTTTACTTCAAACTTCATTCTTCACAAACTTTTAAAATTAGGAAGAAAAAAAGAATAAAGATATAAATCATATCGTTATGTTCTATAACTATTCTTTCTTTCTATCTATTATATTTCATTTCTGTTTTTTTGATTATTCGTCGCAAGAGTGATATTAGGTTATACTATATTTTCAATATATTTATTAATTTTCGAATTATTCGATAAAAAAATAAGATCACCATTCCAGAATTGAAAGATTAAAGAAAGATTAAAGTGTATAAATAAAAAGACATGATAAGAGCTTATATAAGTAGATGAAATCTGATTTTAAATAATTCTATAAAAACTACTATAATGCATTACAATAGAATGAAAAAATAAAAGTTAAATTGCTCGAAAATAAGAAATGCTTAATATTTATTTTATTATCTTATTATAATCACATTTAAATAAACATTATTTAATATAATATAAATAACATAAATAACAGATGAAATTAAACATTTAGAATTTTATTTCTATATAAAAATGTTTTCATAATAGTAGATGTTACATATCTATATATCTATATATATCTGCTATTTTATAATTGAATGATATGCGTTTTTAAAATACATAACACGATCCATAATTTTTAATTTTTAATTTCAGAAATGAGATTTTATTCTCTATATCACAATTTGTAGTTTTTAAAAATTACATATTATAAATTATAAATTTGACTGATAATATTTTGTATATTATTATTCATAACAATATTTAAGAAATATTTTTAAAGATTAGTTTTAGATTTTAAAAACCAAAATATTTTAAAATTAGTGTACGAAGCTGTCAGTTGTAATTTATTTATTGTGTTCAAAGTAATTTAAATTTTTGTTTGAATTTTCGTTGAAACAATGTGAACTGGCAATAGAGATAGAGATTTAAGAAAAATTTAAATTATTTTATTCATAATTTAATGAGTTTCAATAAACATTTTTATATATGAATTTTTTTTTATTTCTGGAACATTTTTGGCCTTAAAAATCTTCTTTGAGAAAATCGTAATAAATGTATGAAATCAAATATCAAATCGATTTTTTTCTTCGAACTTTATTATTTTTTATTACTTATTTATAAATTACAAGAATATGTTATGAAATGTAATAATTATATATAATGATTTTAATAGTACAATACAAATAAAATACATTTTAATACAAATAAAATAATAAATTATTTTTCAAAGAGTTTTGTTTACTATCAAAACAATGAATATATTTATACTAATACAATAAAATAATTTTCTTCAAAAATCTGAAAAAAAGATCAAATTCTTAAATAAATTCTCATTCATTCAACTTATCAGTGTTGATAACTTATGTTATATTGTTAAGTATATAACCGCCAGCAGTAAATTTTAAAGGATAAAGAAAGAGTTAATGATGATTGATAATGATTATTATTTATATTTATTTATAATGATATATTAATTATAGTTTAGTTATAATTTAGTCAAGATTCAATTTTTTGCATATTGTGACTCTGATTGGACAGGAAATATAGATATTAGAAAGAGCATTGAATGAATTTGTTATTTGAATAGTCCTATAGCATAATTGTTATGCAACTGAGGCGAAATTTATAGCCTTGTGCTTGGCAACGAAAGAAGTTACATGGTTACGATAGATTTTTGGCGGAATTAAATTGTTTTCAAAATTTGCCAATACCGATTTATTGTGATAACCAAGCTGCAATTATTTTAGTAAATCCAGAGTCATGTGAAAGATCTAAACATAGATACGCTACTAAATATAATATAGATAGTATTATTTTACTTGCCAAAAATTATAGAATAGAATTAAATACATATTAAATATGTTAAAACTAATAAATAATTAACTGATGCGTTTATGAAAGCATTACCGAAGCAAAAATTTCAGAGTTTATTATCTCAAAGTAGTTATTTAAATTAAAAATATAAATATGATTTATCCGACATGAATGTATAATTTTATTTTATTATTATTTTAAAAATATTCATCGAATGGAAATGTTTGCTGATTGCTGTTGAGACTGGTAGAGCTGGAAAATGTCGTTTCAAGACCATGTTAACATTCCAAACATGCCGAAGTGTTTTTAATAAATATATAATGCGAAAAATTCTTCAAATTCTTTTCTCAAAAGTGGCATTGTCTTCGCATCCTGTTTAATATCCTAACAATTAATTAATTAAAAAATTAATTGATGAAAGAATAGCCAAAAATTAATATTAATTATTTATAGAAAATAATTCATAGCATGCTAAAACCACATTATATGAACCACAATAATATGATAGATAGATAAATTTATTAATTATCTATTATCTTATCTTTACTAATCTATTAATTTATTAATTTTTTATAAATTTCTAATTATGCATTTAATAATTATTTGAAAAAACAATTTATTTTTTAATATTTTATTATATTTTTATATGAATGTTTCTACTATTTTTCTTGATAATATTACATGTATGCTTCGAATCGATATTCTGTCGCAAAGAAATAAATTTCATCATTTAATAATCATTTTTTTAATTGATTTTTTTATATATTAAAACAAAATGTTCATAAATTGATAAGCAATCTTTTACTAATTTCAAATGGTTTTTATATTAATTGGAAGATTTAAAATATTTTTTATAAATTATTAATTATTTATATATTATTATTATAAATTATTTTTACAAATTTTTGATATTTAAAAAAATATATTTATTGTTTTTTTATATTATATTAATATAAAAAATTTTTTACATTAATATACATTAATATTTGCTGTTTTTTTAAAAACGTGTATATAAATGTAATACAAAAATAAAAGAATTGTAATTTAAAAATTAAATTTGGAAGACAGTAAAATATCAAAAATACTTTTTATGAATATATATTTTAAATTCTTAATTTACATTAAAAATAAATTTTAAATATATGTACGAGTATCATATTAAAAAATAATAAGAATGATTTTAAAAAATAAAAAGAATTATGTATATTTCATTTTTTTAATAAAAAATTGGCAAAAAAGAAAAAAAAAATTTGATATATGTTAATTTATTTTCTATGGCGAATAAATGTTCTCATTGATTCATACTGAAAGAAATGAAAAAATATCTTTATATAATAAAATGCATTTTACATTTTTGAATTGCATTATTCAAAAATTTTTTTTTTGATTTTTGATCTCTTAATATCATACTGTATACATTTATCAACAATCAGTTGTTAATTTATTCCTACAATTATATCCATATGATCTATCTTAATAAACTTAGTAAGTTTAATAACAATATAAAATTGCAGTTATAATACATTTTTAAAGAATTAATATATTGAATTCGTTAGAACAATAAAATAACATGTAATAAATAGATTTATAATATAATGGATTTTTACATGTTTTATGAATATGTTCAATAAAGATTTTGGATTTATTAATTAAAATGTTATTTGTTAAAAATATTCATAAAAAATATATTTATGACTAAAAAATTTTGATCACTTATAATTTTCATATTTTTTTGTATTTTTTAATAAAATTTAATATTTTGAACTAAATACTAATATTTAATCAATAATAATTATTAATAATTAATATAAATAAATATAATATATATTTATAATTTATCTTATTTTACATATAAAAAATATAAGATAAAATTAGATTGAAAACTTAATATCTTTAAAATAATTAATTTCATTTTGAATATTTATAATAACATTTAACCATCATTACATTCTAAATTCATTTCTTTGCACATTTCTTGCTTAGTTTCATTGTAATTTTCAATTGTTTAACATTCATTTATAAAAAATTATTTGTAATTGTCTTTTTCAACTTTTCAAAGAATTACCTTAATTTTTAAAAAAAGTCCGAAAAAATTGTTCAAGCTAGGCAAATATTATACTTAGCATAGCATCGTATTATTAATACGGAAGATTTTTAAAAAATGAGATATATTTATTAAATAATTAATGAACCATAAAAAAAAATGAAAAACTATTTCAATTTGCTATATCATTTTTTTTAAAGTTATTTTTTGCATTATATGATAATTATTGATAAATATAAATGAAATATAAGAATTTTTTTATTTTTATATGTTTTTTTTAAAATTATATGTTGTTTAATAAAAACTTTGAAGTACTGTGTGATTAACTCAATTCCTCCAAGATCTCATATTTTGTAGTCTTTTTATAATATTCCTAAATTTTTTAAAAAAAAGTTTAATGTAAGTATAATAAATAAGATATTATAGTTATCATAATAAGTTATCGTAATAAAGTAAATTACAGTTATTCTTAATAATTAGGATAATAATAATTATATTGATTAGACTTATTCCAATTCCTTCGTAGATGAAAAATTCAATCTATTCTCTTTCAATTCTAAATTTTATTCAAATTTGAATTATCATGTTATGATAGACTAATAACAGATTAATGATCCTGCTAAATAATTATTTTTTTTAGATAAAAAACACAGTTCTAATAATATATATATTTGATACATCTTAATTACAATTCCAATCTTTTGAAGAAATTGTTACAATTCTATCATTTGTAGTTACGAAATATTTTTTCCGCAATTTTATTTCAATTCTTTTTAATTCTTTCAATTTTTCTTAAACTTCTATAGTTATGATAAAGATAAAAAGCATGTCATTTACTTTATTATATAATACAGCGTCTTACACTTTTGCGTATGATATTTGAAGATTGAAGGATAATCTAAAGAAATAACAGATTTTGTAATATAAAATTTTTTATTGATATAAAATTATATTGATATAATTGGTTTATAATTGAGGAACAAATGCTTGTCTAAAGCAAATAACTATTTTTGAAACTAAGTATGCTTTCCGACAACACTTTAAGCACTGCTTACAAATTTTTGTCTGTTTTTGCAATTTTTCATTTAAATTTGCTTTTAATCGATTATGTTTCTATTACTTATATTATGAGGATAGAAATTAGAAGATAGGAATTATAGATGGAAAAAATCTGGAAAGGTCGTGGAATAATATGACCTCATGAAGTCTCAAAAAAAAAAAAAAAAAAAAACAAAATGTTTTTCTAACAAACACCATTTATGACCTGTCAATCTACTTTTGACTCTTGGATATAATTAATAACATTAAATGCTTGAATCTTAAAATCTTGTCATCAAATTTCGAAAGTTTTACAATCTTCAAGAAAGAAGAGAAAAATATTATAAATAATATATTAAAGTTCCATTTTTTTTCAAAAAAACTCCTTATTACAATGATGTGCTGATGTGATATGTAATAGATACACAAACTATAAAATGATTTTAACAGTAATAAACCATTAATCTTCAGATTTGTCTAAGATTTCATTAAATTTGATGACGAACTTATTTGTATCAATATAATCAAATAAGTAATTATACTACCAAAAAACTGAAAGAGAGATTAAATTCTTAAGTGAATAATCAAATTATATATTATAAATATAAAATATATATTATAAACTCACTACTGTTGATAATCTGTTATTAAGGATATAACCACCAGCAGTAAATTTTAAAGGATGAAGAAGAAGTTGTAATGAAAATTGTTGCACCTGAAATTATTGTTGTTTATTGTTAATTTTTATCTTTTAAATGTTTTTACAATAATTTTAAAACTTTAAACAATAAATTCTAAATATAAAAGGATGAAAATTTTCACATATGTGCGATAACACTTAATTAATATTAAGTTATAAGCATTTTAAATTTGTCTTAAATAGAATGAAATAGCAATCCAGTAAAAGCATAGAAATGCGTGAGTATCGTATTGTATTATCATTGCAACAGAGCATTCCTTAAAAAAAAGCAATGAATTTATATCTTTTATGATGTAGGAAAATTTCAATGTTTATTAATAGAAATTATATCACGAGATATGTATCCATTAAAATGAGATGAAATGATTTATAAATTTTGTAAATTCACAGAATTATAAAGATCAAATTTCAATCAGGAAAATATGAACAACTAAATATTTACAGATTATATCATATAACTATCAAATCCACAACATTTATTTCATTTATTATAGATTTATGAAAAGATATCTACAAAACAAATTATGAAAAACTGATTTATAGAATGACTTTTTTTTTACAAGTTCCAATTTATAAAATGACTTTTTTTATAGAATAAATTTTTACAGAATGAATTTTTTACTTTATTATTTTTTATTTTAGAATTTAAAATCTGTGTCAAATGTTGCATTCTATTGATAAAGTAGAAAACTTTTTGCTTACATGAAATATATTATAATATACATAATATAATTATAAAATATATTATAATATAAAAGACCATTATGAGATTTATAACGATGCTATTTTTATTAATTAGATAAGCAATTTCTAAAAATTATATTGTGTTGTATATCAGAGAACAAGTAAGTTTTATAATTAAGACATAATAAAGCTATCGTTTGTGACTATGATTATTCCTTAAAAAATTTAGGATACTATTTATTGGAGAAAAGTCTACAATGATACAAAATTCAACATAAAACACTTTGATCAAATAATTGTTTAAAATTCAATCTTTAAATATTTTTAAATAAATTAATAAGCGATTCATGATTTTAGAATTCATAGCGATATATATATCATAGAATTATATAGAATTTTTTAATTTTAGTTTTAATATATTTCATGAAAGTTTCTTTGTATCAATAGTATTAAAAAAATTTTTATAAAAAAATCTTTTCTTAAATTCTATAAAAAGAATTATTTTGTAAATGTAAAATTAATGAAAAAGAGATATTATTCTGTAAAAAAATATCTCTAATTTTATAAATAAAATGAATTTAAATGAATATAAAAGATTTTTTTCTAAGAAAGTTATATATATGAGAAAGTTATATATATATAATAATAATAATAATAATAATAAAAATTATTTTATAATCTTTTATAATTCTTTTAAGATTTTTATTCTTTGTAACTAATACTATGATATAATAAAAAAAACAATTTAATCTTGAAAATCATATTCAATGTCAAATTTATAATTATTTTTTTAAAATATTTTTATAATTTGAAAATCTAGTATTAAATAAAAAAAAGTAAAATCTTTTCCCAACACTATAAAAATAATTTCTCAACACTATACAAGCAGAAATACTCAATAATACAGTATCATAAATATTTTATGAATAATAATATCATAAAAATAAAATATTATTTGTATATTAATTATTTATAAATCAAAGACTCAAAATCATGATTTTTAAGATATATTTCATATATTTATTATGAAAATTAATAAACAGAGAAAACATAGAAAATAATTCTATAAAATTTTTTTGACAAAAGTAAATCATAATAAATTTAAATTTAACTATTTCATAAATATAGACTCTACCTCTTCTGTAATGGAATTATCCAAGTAGCTAATATCTAGTTCTCGAAGCAAATATGCTGTTACTTCAACCTATAAAATTCCAATATTATATGTATATCAGTTTATTAAATCTTTTTTATATAGCATAAAAAAAAATATAATCTTACCTTACGATAAAAATTAGTACAGTGATTATTTACAAGAATAATTTTTATAGAATGTACAAGAACCCATAATAAAAATCCTATAGTATTTGACCATGCTTCAGACAACTTTAATGACTTTATATGAAAATATATATTATAAAGTAAATACAATAATATTGAAAATTGCATTATTAAATCCAACAAAATTTAATAACTATATATTTGATTCAGTTCACGTGAAAGTTTAAAAATTTCAAAATGAATATGCCTTTAATAAATAAAAAAGAGAAGAAATAGATTAGATAGAAAATTATATTAATATTATTATTTATATTAAAATATTATAGGAGAAAAGGAAATAGTCCTATATATTTAAATATAAAATATAAGAATAATAATAAATAATCTATAAATTTTAATTTCTCTTTTAAACTGCAGATATAGAATTTTCTAATTCAATTGAACAAAACACATATTTCTTAAATAATTTAAAGAAAAAATTAAAGAAGAAATTAATAAAGTAAAATTGTAAAACACAATACAATTAGAAAATGGTGGATAGTTTCAGACATAATTTTTAATCATCTTTCATGTATTTGTATATATTTAAAAAAATTACAATAATATATAAATATAAACTTGATGCATTAATATTTGTATCATAATTTCATATGCCGAATCTTTCATAACATTTTTCTAAGATTTCTTGCAAAAAATACATTATATCTCATGATATTCTTTTTGATTAAAAAAAAAAAGATTTTTATGTTTTATTTTTTTATGACTCGTTTTAATTTATAGCAACGTCTTTTTTTTATAAAAAGTTCATCTTCAGTTAGAAAAGTTGTTAAAATTATACTTTTTTATTACAATACAATACAATAAAATATTTTTTAAAAGTATTAGATAAAGATGATAATAATTTAATTGCATTGTTGTGTTGCTCATCAAGATTCAGCTTATCTATTGATTTAGAAAGGAATTCTATGAAAGCATTATGAAAAATAGTTTAAAAAAACTGGACTATTGAATTGCTATATCACAGAAATAATATGTCATAAATATACCACAGAAGTAGTAAGCAAAAATATTAGTTCAAAGATATAAGTCTAATTGACTTTATTCAATATTTTTATTATTAACTTATATAATATGAAAAAAATTTAATTAAATGTCAAAAAATATATTGAATCAATAATATATTGATAATAAATATTAATGAAATTTATCATTTTTAGTGAGAAAAAAATAGATTAGGAGAAATCGAAGCAGATTAAAACATTTTTGAAAAAAATATTGTATAACAGAAACTAAATAATATTTTAATGATTTTTTTGCATAATTACATTCAATATTCTTTAATAAAACCAAGCATAAATTTTTTAAATTTAAACAAGAAATTTATTTAAAAAATGTTTTTTCATAAATAAAATATCCCACTTATAATTGTAGAAAATACGTGAAAAAACGAAATACTTTATTGCACAAATATTTTTGTTCAAATGATTATATAATATTAATACATTATGTATGGCATAATTTGGAATATTTAACATTGAATATTTAACATTGAATTTTATTTGACTTCAAACATGAATATAAAGAATTGCAATAAACGCAAGCTGCATTTTCATTTTCGTTTACGCTCTTAATGTTTGTAACATTCTCAAAATTCATAACATTAACATTAATATACATATAACATAACAAAGATAATTAATATATAATTAAGATATAATATAATATCATAATTAAGATATTGAAAAAGTTAATAAAAAATTTTTTCTGCAAGTAATTGTTTGTAAATATCATATAGAATTATTATAAATTTTTTTAAATGTGATATTATGAAATTTGGATAAAAAGTTTTGTTTTTTTATATTTAATTATATTTAGTTTATTATATATATTATATATATATATATATATATATATATGTATATTATATATATATATATATTATATATATTATATATTAATATTATATATAATTACATATATTTAATATAATATAATATAATGTAATAATTATAACTATATTTAGATAATATTATTTAATTATTTTTATTTTTATTGGTTTATTTTCATTAGTAATTTTTAATATATTTTTAATACATCATTAGATGAATTTATTTGACAACTTTTAAACTTCCGTTTTAACGATAATCTATTAAAATATAAAAATTTTTATCATTATTTATCTGCTGGAGAATATATATTATAGATTATGTAAGATTAAATTATTATAGATTAAATTATATACTAGAAATATATGTATAATACATATACCATAGTTCATGATGCATCATCTTCCTTATATCTATAACTTATCAAAAATAGAATTTTAGCAATAATTTTAATAATATTTAATCTTGATCAAGACAACGAGAATTATACATATATATGTATACATATATATATAATATTGAATATATTTTTCATGTAATGACATTTCATAAAAATCAACACACACAATAAAAACCTTATACAAATAAAGTAAAAACTTACATATTTCAGCATGAAAAAATATTTCCTTTAATAAAATAATTTCAGACTAATAAATTATGTTTGTTATGTTTATAATAAATTTGTTTAAAACAATTATATGTGATCTATACAGAACAAACTTTTTTTTTATTTTTGATGTTCAAACTTTCTTATGTTTCGATTTTGCTCAGTTTCTCTTATACTGTTTAATCTGCTTGGCATATTAACTATTAATTTTAGATAGAAAAAGTTTAGATAAAAATATTAGAAATTATTCTGTGTCTGAAACTATATACTAAATAATATAATAAAATTATATTTAATATAAAATTGTTATAAAATTTTTAAAACATATCTACCTTGTAACTTGAAGAAAATGTTGAACAAAATGTTTTCTGTTATAATAATTCATTACAATAATAAATTTACATGCAACATGTGATTGTATCTCATATCTTACGTTAATATCACTTGTATTTGATAGTTGATGTACTTTTTTCATAATCTTGTTCATTTTATGCAACTTATCCTGTAAAATACTTGACAAAAATTCAAATAACATGATCTTGAAAGAAATACAATGCTGTAAATAATTATAAACGTTCATATTTTTATCATGTTGACAAAAATGAAACAAAAATTGAAATTTTCTATAATGTAATATGAAAAAAAAAAAATGAGGAAAGGAAATAAAAGAATAAAAACTTTTTTCTCGTAAAATTGAAAAAAAACAATGTCCTCTTAAAATTGTATTTTATATTGATAAAATATAAATTCAATGTATAATTTTAATATTTATATATTTAGTCAATTTTTTTTATTTTTGAATATTTATGATCATAAATAATAGTAATTAAATAATTTACACTTAAATTATCCATTTAGATCAATTAAATATTTTTTTGATTCATATATTCACATTGTGAATATATTCAATGCAAGTTTAAACTTTTCTCATAACAAATATCTCTAAAAATTATTTTAATTTATGTGTAAATTTTCTTTCCTAGTAGGATTTAATATAATAAAATTTTATAAAAGTTATGAGCTTAATTTTTTTCTATCCTCAAATTTTTCTTTTATTTATTGTTATCATTGTACAATAGTGACTGTAAATGACAAACCATTATATTTCACTAATTAGATACGTATTTTATCTAAAAATAAAAAAATTTATTAACCAATATCATATATGTATCTTTTCTATAATCCTAATACTTTTCTTTTAATTGCAATATTTTCTTCATTGCATTCATAATATGGCAAGTTGACAGTAAATAGAGAAAACTAGTTTTAGGATAAATTCAAGTATTTGAGAGCTATATTATTAGCATTGTTACATCATATTTATTACGATTGACAATATAGTTATTTTTTATTTTTGAAAAAATTTATTTTTTGAAGTTTATTTATTAAGGCTCTAGGTAATTTTAATTAGATCATGCATATTGTTATAGAATCATAAATCACAAATATTATAAATTTTGAACTTGGCAACCGATGATAATCTATTAGATCTTAGATATCTTGATATATAGATTCTATTAGATAATCTTGATATATATTAATTAATCTTGATAGTACATTAATTAAAATTTTTATTCTCAAGAATTTCTGTTTCTCTTTTCTTGACATAACGTGCAAAGAAATGCAAGAATAAAACGGATAGAATATTTTAAAATGCCAATATTTTCCTTTTTAAGTAATTTAAAATTTATATTTTGAAAATTTAGATACAGATTTAGATCATATTCATATTTCAAATTCATTGACAGTCAGTCTCTCGATCATAAAACAAAATACAACATAGAATATATTCATTTGGTCACAAGTACATTTTATATTATAAATATAATTCCAATTTTATAAGAAAAAAAATAGTTTTACTACGAAAAATCTGAATATCAGATATTTTTACAAAAGTTAAAATTACAATAATGTGACATTGAAATGAAATTGAAATCTATAAAAGAATATATTGAAAAATAAAGCATAAAGAAACAATTCAAAGAAACAATAAAAAAAAATTTATAATTAGCAGAAGCCAGAAATTAATTATATTGTAAAAGTTAAAAAAATATATATAGAATATACATAAAAATATATATAGAATTCATTTTAATAGAAATAATAGAAGAAATAATTTAATTATCGATTATATTGTAATTGTTTAATCACAAATAAATAAAAAAAATTAAATAAATACTAAATCTTCAAATATTAAAATTATACATTAACTTCATTCAGTCTGTGATATAATTTTAAAAGAATGTTTTTCTTCTTTTCAAAATTTTTGTTTCTTATTTTCACATTAATAAGAATTATATATAAGTATTTTTTAATCTTTGGTTAATCTTAAAGTTGTACTCTTGTAAATGTTATAAAAATATAGATAAATTTATAATTATTTACAGTATTGTATATAAGAAAATTTGAAAAAAAATAAACAAAGTTAAAATTGTTTATGAAAATTGATATTTTTTAAATTTTTATCGATTATGGAATTAATTGTTGGTAATATTAATATAAATTATGAAAAATTAAAAAATATATCATTTTTAAAGAAACTTGATTTTAAATCCAAAAATATATCTATTCTTATTTAATTTTATTTAAGTTTTTCATTTTTTTTATATAATTTATAATTTTTTTTTTATAATTTACTTTACAAATACGGTAAAGGTAAAAATCCCCAAAAGCATAGTTATTGTTGGTACATATATAATAATAATTATAATAATAATATATAATAATAATTCGTGTTCATAGATATTAATGTACCAATTAAAATTTAACAAAATACTGTTTATTATTATTGTGCATATTATAATTAATTTTTGTGAGACTTGAAGAAAAATTTTTCGATAATTTTTTTCAATTCCAAATGATTGTAGAGTATTATCTATTTGTTCACATTTTATAATAATTTTTTTCGAACACTATAACATAAAAGAAAAAAAAGTGTAAGAAATGCAAAAATATTAGAAAAGTGAAAAAATTTATATTATAAAGATTTAATATATTCATAGATCATTTATAGTCAAATAAATATAAAAATTAATATATAAAAATACTGAGATTTTATTATATTTAAGATTTCATTATATTAAGTAATAAGCAATTTAAATTTATGTTAAACTGAAATAAAAGAAAATTAAAATATAAATCTCAGATGAAATTTATCAAAACAATTATGCAGTAGGTATTTGTTATTAATTTGAATTTTGCGTATGAGCTACGTCATGTAGGCATTTTATTCCAATGCTTTATTGCTTTATTACAAGCTATTTATTAACTTCTTCAGCAATTAAATGTAAAATGTCACAATCATGTTTCTATTATATGACAGTTTTAATAAACTTATTATATCATTTATCATTTTTCAATTGATAATTTTATGACTTATAAAATATAAAATGACTTCTGAAAATAATAATATCAAAAAATGTTATTTTATTACGTTTAAATCTATGTATCTAAATTCTTTATATTACATCATTCATATGATATATAGCAAATGATTAGATTATTAGATTTATTTACAATTTTTTATGAAATGTAGTATCGATCATACTATGTTTAATAATAATAGCAAGTATTAATAATAAAACATATACTTTTAAAAATTTTTCATCGATAATGTTATAAATTATATTTCTAAAATTGATCCAAATGAATTATCGTGCTAATCTAATTGTAATAATATCTTTAGAACAAATATTTGGATGTTTAATTCGACAAATTATAAATGAAAATAAAAAAATACATATAAATTAGATAAATAATCATTTTTAAATTTAGTTTATCAATTTATCTTCTTTGTCAATATATATGAAATCTGTTCTAAAGTTATTTTAAGAATTAATAAAAATAGTAATGAACATTAAAATTAACAAAAATGATTGATATTAAAGCAAATATTATTCTATATAAAAACAAATGTTTTCTTTTAGTATTTTTAATTTGTTTAATTTCCTTATAATTGTGTTATTGTGTATTATTATAATTGTAGAAATACTCACTTCTGTATTCAAAATTCCAAGAATTATAAAAATCATGATGCATATAATATTAATATATGAAATCACTTTATAACTGATCTCTTCATATGCAAGCCAATTTTTGTGATTTATGCTTGTTATTCTATTCAGAAGTGTAGCATATAAAATGATACATATACCAGCATATATTATACTCCAGCCATATCGTAATCGTCCTTCTGATTCAAATATACGTAGAGCAAATATTTCATTGATGATAATGATATGTATTAACGAAGCGTATTGAGTTTTTGGTGTCCATGCTAAGATTTTTGTTTTAAATACCTCAATTGTATCTAAAAGCACAGTACATATTAAAATTCTAATAAACGAATCTATAACAAACAATAATTCTTAAAGATTTTTATAGTATATTATATAAATTTCCTGAAATAAATATTTATAAATTTCTCAAACAATTATAAAAACAATTCAATAAAAATATTCAATTCTACGTTTTTAAATTTCTATAATGAATTTTTCCTTTAAATTATATAAATTATAACACGGTATTTCTATAAATTAATATAGAAACAAGAAAATAAATTTTATGTAAAATATTTAATATTTGGTTTAATATTTGTAACTATCTTTGAGATTTCTTCAACAAAAATAATATGTGTTTTTTTTTCATTAGTATCGAAAAAAAAGATTGATTTTCTCACCCGCGATAATATTAGTAGTGGTTGAAAAATTATTAAATTCATGTTTACGTATAGAATGTTTTTTGACTGAAGTATATATTTGTACGTATAGAAATATGTGCATATAACCAATGATGTATATTCTTAATGATAAGTAAATTGTATTATTAGTGCGTACGCATATCTATATGAGAACTGGATTTTTCATAAAATCATAGTAGATTCATAATAGATTCATAGTAGATTCATAGTAGAATCATAGTAGATTCGATCATCGTGTCCGATCAGGATATGAACAAGAAAAACTATGTTTTGATCGTATACGGCAATCGAAGTATGACATATTCACAAGGAAATATTAATTAGACTTTCCTTATTATATTCTCAGAATCCTTTTCAAATTCAAATTGAGAGGATCACAGTGAGATACGATAATATCGCGATCGATATCTCATTTATGATACTCCCAAGTTAGAGAAAAATTTCTTGAAGAGTTGGAAATCAGTGACGCATAAAAATATAATGATGGTGATAACCAGAGTATTTATTATAGATTTCCTTGAACTAGGATGATGTTGGTTGCCGTTGAGTCAGCCATGTCTGGAGCATGTCATCCTTAAAAGCGTGTTGCACTCCAGCCAGACTAAAATATGTCAAAAATAATTGAAAATGTCTAATTTCTTCTCAAAAACGGCAATGATCTTACTAGGCCATTATCCTTTATTTAGGCTTAATAATAAGAAGGTTGACGATTGATAATAATTAGAGAATAGAAAAAAACTTCTATATGAAGAACTTTTCCAAATAAACTGGTTATAAATAAGTTCATGAACAGATTTATATATAAAAAAGAATTCGATATATATATTTATTTTGTTTACTTATCTTTCATGATCTTCCTAATTCTAATTCATTTAATAGTTATACTTCATATATTATATTTATTCTAATAATATATATTTACCATGATAAAAATTTATATTTATTTATTATAGTACTAATAACTATTTTTTATTAAGTCTTAACTTTTTTTTATTAATTATTAACTTTCCTTTTTACTTTTCTTATAAATTGCCACAAACAAACTATAAAATGAATAACTGTATCTACTTTTATATCGTTGTATAACCTTTCTCTCAATTTGTCATTAATGCGATTAAAGATAATTGTTGTATTATCTGGAATTATACATATTATTATATATATTTAACGTAATTTTTTTAGATTAATCAAAGATCATTTTGCATATTACTTATTTATTTTACTTATTTATCGATAAAGAAACAATGTAGAGACAATAAAATGTAGAATATAACTTTTTTTTTAAAATAATTTTTTATATTAATCTAATTTTTTTAAATTAAATAATATAAATAAAAATATAATAATAATAATAATATAATAATTAAAATAAATAATAACAGTTGTATGCATTTTGCATTATCAATAATTAATGAGAATTATAATGCTTCTTTCTTTTTGATAAGATTTTGTTTTTTTAATCTATAAAGATTCGTATTTTCTATATGTTTCGATATTTTAATATTTGGATGATATTTTAAAAATAAATTATGATTTATAAAATATTTGCTGATTTTATTTCTAGTTTCCAAGATTTTGTTAGTCATTTTTCTAGTGCTATAAAACAATACCAATTTTATATTCGTAATATTTTATTTTTATATTTTCCTACTATTTTAACGTTCGATTTATTTATATGTCATAAGGTTATAAATTGTAAGTATAAATTGTTTATATGGGATTTGCTTAAACGCTTTTTCTTGATAACATTTTTATTTTATTTTATAAAATAATATTTTATTTTATTTTATAAATTTTATATTATATTTTAATATTATCTTTTATTTTATAAAAGATTTTTTCTTCATGAAAATTTTGTATAAAAATTTTATTTTATAAGGAAAACTGTGATTATTTATTAATATTATATATTTTTTTTTATATTTTGCATCTAGTTCACTTTTTTTATGAAAATAGATAAAACTAAGTATAATAATATTTTAGATTTGTAAAAATCGTACAAATGTTTAAATAACGAAGATTATACACATTTCAAGATAAATAACAAGATTAATTTCGTTGATCCAGAGAGGTATAAGGCATAAGGTATAGATACAAAATATAGATACTCATATAGAGCACATGAAGAGAAGTATTCAATATTACATGATAAGAAAATTGAATTCAACACTGTATTTAATTACTTAGCGGAATTTTTATTTTGTTGTAATTATGATAATCGCTTACTATTAACGTTTAATATTTTTTAATATAATAAAAGAAATATTAAAAATAGTACGAGAAAGATTCAAGTGGGAAAATATATAATAAATTTTAATATATATTATATTTATATTTATATTATTATCATTTACTAAAAACACTATATATTTATTAAATTATTTAATTCGTTAAATTTTAAGATATACAATTAAGATATGGACTGATTTTAAATATATTATATATAAATACTCTAATAGAAATTGTTAAGAACAGGATTTGTGAAGCGGTCAGATAACCTGGCTCTTATTTTCAACAATTCAAATAGCCTAATAATTTATGAGCGGGTATAGTTTCCTAACATTTTCCAAATCCAATTTAAACAGAGATACCACAACAATGGACACTTCACAAATCACATCTTGCGATGGATCACCGTGGAGGCGCGCGCAATGATCTTGATCCTCAGGAGCTGTGACGCGAACTCATTCTTCAAAACCGTTCTCCAACGCGACAATTGATCCCTCTAACTCCATCACAGTGTACATTTTCATGAAAAGTAAGACTTGGAGGAAAAATCAAGGTTTACGACAATCTTCTAGTTTAAAATAGAAGTAGAATACAAATCAGATAGAATTCAGTAACGATACAATTTACATTAAAATACAGTTAGAATCTTTATAGTTAGCCGCAAAGAGTTAAAGTATCATTCGTTCATTCAGCGCTCATAATAGAATTATTATATAGTTTAGATTAGTTTAGATTATATAGTTCTACAGTAATAAGTGGTCTTTCGAGCAGTAGCATCAGTTTATACATCATATTTGTATAATATCAAAAATCGTTCAGCTTTTGAGTTAAATATAAATACTTAAATTTAATTAAGTTTTGTCTATACTAACTGATAATATAATATACTAAATATTAATATATTTTATGCTTGTAACAAATTGATCATAATTTGTTGATGAAAATAGGAATTCTGACATATATTATAAGATAATTAATACATATTTCAAAGATATCAAAATCGATGTGTCCTTTTTTCTATATAGTTACTATAAAAATTTCTCTTCAAATATTTGAGAACAAATAGAACCTCTATCTCATTCATTTATCAGTTTGATGATCTCGAATAACTGTTAATAATAATTATATAAACAAGTATAAATTATATATTATTAAAGTACTGAAAATTATAAGATAATACGAGGTCTATTACAAAAGACAATAGCACATTACAAAAGATAATGAGCATTTCTATAAAGATATTTTGGAAGAAAACTGGAAACAGTTGAGAAACATGTCACTACCAAACTATCATATTTCATTATGACAATAATCCAAACTATTGTGTAAAAAAGTAAAAATTAATTAGGTTCAATCATTTCAAAATGATTTCAATCATTTAGAATGATCAAAGTTCAGACTTGAATCTTATAGAAAATATTTGAATATATTTAAAGATGAAGTTAAAAAATGAATATGATGATGTATCTGCATCGATATTAACTAATAATATTATTTGATTATTTAATATTTGTAATATTCATATCAGAATATTGTGAAAATGTTGTATATCAAAACATTAAAACGTTATTAAAACGTTTATTAAAAGATTTGTGAACTAAATATTAATGATCTAGATAAGTTAACAATAAATTAATATCAACATTAAAAATTGCAATCCAATAGAATAATTTGTACTTATCAAAATAATAAAATTGTAAAATTGATTCTGATCAAAATTGAACATTAATTATAATACTTTGTTTTTATTATATTTTACATGCAAATATAATAATAAAAAATACAATAAAATGTTATATGTATAAATATATAAAAATAAAAATATTCTTTATGTTAAAATTCCATATGTATTCTTCTTATTTTGTGTTTATTGTATATATATATATAAATTTTTTGGAATAGATTTTTGTAAACATCTCAAATATTCTTATATAATATATAATATATATGTTATATATAAAATTATATAAAATATATAAAATTATATAATATATAATATATAATATATAATATATATAAATATTATATAATAATTTTAAAAATAATTAAAATTATACAATATCACGTTTTTAAATTCATACAGAAAAATTATTTCGTAAATTACATAAATTAAAACACAATTTATCTCTATAAATTAATATCGAAACAAAAAAAAAATGAATGTGTTGATTATGAATGAATTTCTTCAATAAAAATAATATTTCTCCATCATTTTATTATCAAAAAAATTGTTTTTTTACATAATAAGAAATTTCATATGTATTTATTGATATTTACTTTTCATATTTTTCTTAATTGTGTTTATGTGTATAATTATATTTATTTACTTTAATAAAAAATTTTATTTCTTTTATTAATTATTTTTTTTTATGTTCCTTTTAATTCATTCCTTTTAAATCGTCATATATTATTATAAAATATAAAATGAATAAGTGCATCTATTTGAATATTATCATAATCTATTTCGTATCTCATTTGTGACTAATGCGATTAATTTCTGGAATTATCATACTATCATATATGAAATTGTATTTATAATTGTATATATATATTATATATTTTCAACATAATTCTACTTTGAGACTTTTGAAGATCGCATATGTCATTTTACTTATTCATCGAAAACATAAATTAAAATTATTATTAAAATGAAGAATTGAATTCTTTTTTTAAGAAAATATTAATTTTAATCTATTTTTTTTTCTTTTAAAGATTAACATTTCTTTCATCATATGTATTTTATATCAAATTAATTAAGAATTAGAATGTTTCATCTTGAAAATTTAATCTTTGGAATGTCAAAAAATGTCATTGTGATAAGATCTTTAGATTTTGTCTTTATCAATTTATAAAAATTTTTATTATAATTATTTTGATATATTTGGATAGTGTTTTAGATATTAATGTTTTAGATATATTACGATTTGTAATATAATAAATTCGTTTTTAGTTTTCTTTTTTTTAATCTTTTGTTAAATATAATCATTTTTCTTACTATGAAATAATGACATTGATTCATGAGATATTGTTAAAATCGACTTTCGATATTGCACAAATGTGATACCTAAACTGATGCTACTATCTACTACTGTACGACTGTATGATCGTTTATATTATGAGCTTCGAGTGAACGAGTAATAGTACTTTAACTCTTTGCGGTTAATTATAATGATTCTAATTGTATTTTGATGTAAATCAAGTATGTCAAATTCGTTAACTATCGAAAATCGAACTACTATATTAAGTATTATACATTAAATCGCAGGCCGCAAAACAAAAAAAAAGAAAAACAAATGGAAATAAAGATGAAGCATAGTATTCGCAAGCGTTCTCGTAGATAGTAAACTTCTCGTTTCCACGGCATTAAACCATTGGTGGAACAAGAACGGTAATCGCTGTCAAGACCATCGACAGAGCAAAAAACACCTGGAGCTGTTTGTGTAGGTTTACCAGAACGTTCGCGTGTGTATCATCGAAGTTTGTGACGCCTGCAACGACCTTGGTCGTATCGCAAATCAAATGCTGTTGATGTTATTGGTCACCGGTATGCCCCATTCGTAATTAGGACACTTCCAATTAGCCAGGAAGAGAGTCGATCTGAGCCTTCTTTCTTCGTGGCTAATGGTCACTACCGCACAAACTGAGCAAGTCGTAGTTAATTGGTAAATCGAGTGAAATCGTGCTCCGACCATCAGACATACGTCTGAGACACAGCTCTCTTATAATACATCGCCCACTGTCTAATTAGTCAATGCGACGACGTTATTCCGGCGATAACACATAGCTTATATTATAAACAAATCAATGTATATATAAAATAATAATACACAGAATATAAAATAATATTAAAAAATACATATGTATGTAGGAAAGTTTCTTTTAATTTAACGTTATTTAAAAATAAAAATTATAGAAATGAAATTAATAATTATAAAATACTATAATTTTTTTTTAAGAAACTTGCCAACATTTTTTATTAACCAAATCTTCAAAATTTGGTTCAATTTGTTGAGCTGTAGTTATTTTTAAAATTGTTTGCACATGCTTGTCTGTTAATCTTAATCTTTTTGTAATTTTATTATTTTTTAAAGTGGAAAATAGTTATTCGCACAAATACATGTTACCGAACATAGATAAAATACGTTTAATTGTTAATAGCATAATCTACGAAATCTACGATCGAGCTTTGATATATACATTTATGTGCAGTTTCCCTTATATATAAATGAAAATATTTTCTGAAATATGTTTATTTAATTCATATACTGTGTATGTACTTATAATTTTAATTAAAAAAGTATTGTCAAAAGTTAAATAAACGTATTGATTATCAATCTTGATGAGCCGTAGAAATTCCCGGCAGGTCCATCAAGGCCCAAATGTTTGACATGCCTGATGTAAACTGTATCGTTGCTAAATTCTATCTGATCTATATTCTATTTCTATTTTAATTAAACTAAAATACTGTTGCGATCCTTGATTTTTCCTCCAATCCTTACTTTTCATGAAAATGCACACTGAGATAGAGTTAGAAGGATTAATCGTCGCATTGGAAGACAGTTTCAAAGGATGGGCCCTCGCGAGATTACAGCACCTGAATGTCAGGACCTTTGCGCTCGCTTTCATGGTGATCCATCGCAAAGATTAAGACATTTAATAATTAAATATAAAACATTAAACATTTTATATAAGTATTATATGATATATTATTATAATATTGTTTTATAATGTTTTTTATATATTGCAAGTTTTGTTTATAATATTTTTTCATATTATAGTAGAGACTCCCATATCCATATCCTCATTATCCAAATATCCTAATGGACATTCTGTTATCCGTACAATTTTTTGCATATAACAATTTCCTGTGTTCAGCTGGTTAAATGTAATTATATCAATTTAGTCTGAAGCAGAGAACGGCATCACAAATAAACAAAAACGTGTAATTTTAACTATTGAAGAGAAATACAAAATAATTAAATATATCTTGAAAATGGTAAAAGTGCAACGAAATTAACAAGAACATATAATGTTAAGAAATCTATAATTATATTATTAAAAGATATTAAAAAGAGAAGATATTAAAAAGAGACAAGATATTAAAAAAGAGAAACGCAATACAATAGAGACTTCTATATCCGAACTAATAAGGAGATAAAAGTAACCAGATAGTAGAATTTTCAGATAATAGAACAATTACTTTCTTTTCCATTAAACTTCATTTATTCAAATAGAAACTTGACAGTTTTCAACATTTAAAGGTCCCATATCTTTTTAGCCTCTAAGTCACATAAATTTTTTATTATAAGTAGCTGCGTGGAATTACATTCCCGTTTCGCTTTAAATTATCTGTATATAATTTTATTCTGTATATATTTTGTATATGTATATATATATATATATTTTATTCTGTATATAATTTTCAATATTGCGTTTCTGTTTTTTAATATCTGTGATTATAAATTTCCCAATACCATTTTATTCTTGATAATTTTATTGTACTTTCACCATTTTCAAGATCTTAATTATTTTGTATTTATTTGCAAATGAAAATAATTGTTCTATTATCCGAAAATTCCATTATCTACTTTTGTCTTTCTATTAGTTCGGATACGGGAGTCTGTATTGTATGTTATATGTAAATATCACTACGAAACGTTGTGCGGATAACAAAACATACGGATAATAGAATGTCCGTATATTAGGGTATTCGGATAATGGGAGTACGGATATAGGAATCTCTATTAATAAAAAAAAATTGACCTTTAATTTCGAAATCATTCTTGTTAGTATTGTTATTTACAGATCTTTATCGATTTATAATATATAATCACACTACTCTTTACACTATGTATAAATATTATGTATAGATATATATATATATTGTATATATATAATTTGAAAAAAAATAAAAACTGATAGTTTATAAAAATCAATATTTTTTTAATTTATCAAATATTAATTTGTTTATTAAATTATATAATCTGGTAATATTATTATATTATATATAATAGAATAATTATTATATTATTATATTATATGGGAAATTTAGAAAGATATTATTACAAATTTTTAAAGAAACTTGATTTTAAATTTAAAAATATAACATTTATTTTTTTTTAATGTATTTTCAATTAATGTTAAATTTATAAAATATTTCCTTTTTTGTATAATTTATTTTATAAATATGGTGAAAATAAGAATTTCCAAATAAATAGTTATTATTGATAGAAAAATAAGTATGTTGGTAAGAAAAATTAAATGATTAATTCTTATTCATATGTAATAATATACCAATTTAATGCCAAGATAATGCCTATTATTATGCTGTAGTATTATGAAGTAATTAATTTTTGTGTAACTTGAAAAAAAGCTTTTTTATTATTAAAATTTTTATCATTAAATTTTATTTTTTTCAATTCCAAATGATTTGAAAATATTGTTTATTTATTTACTTGTTCTTGTAATGACTTTCCTCGAATACTATAATAAAAAAAAATGTAAGAATTATAAAAATATTAGAAAAATAGAAAAAATTAATAATATAAAATTAATATATATTATAAATTACTTTTTGATTCTAGAAATTAACATAGAAAATTATATGTATACTTATATGTATATAGAAATATTTGTTGAATCCTATTATTTAAATTATTAGGAATTTAAATTTATGTTAAAAACAAAGTAGAAAAGAGTGAAATTTTGCTATGGTAAAGACAAAATGGTTTTATTCATAGTTTCAATATCATTATTAATAGTAATTATATAGAAAAGAATGAGATTAAAAAATTAAAAATTAAACAAACAATTATATTAATTAGAAATTATATAAAATTAGGAAAAAATTGTTTAAAATATTGATTTTTACATATTCAAAAATTATCAAAACGATAAGAAAGTCTTATTTAGATAATTATCGTATTCTAAATAATGTTTAGAACACAATAATGTCATCATATTATTCTATGCTTTATTTAAATCGGTGTATCAAAATTACACTTCTTTATATTATTTTATTAATTAAGAAAATATTAATACTTTCTTATATTATTTTATTAAAATATGATGCAAAATGATCGATTCTTAGAAATTAAAGAATGGATTCTTTGGAACTAAAGAATCTAAGTGATATAATATTAATATACTTGGTCAAAAAAATTAAATTGCAAGATATTAAAATTTTAAAAGAAATTTTTCTATAATAACATCAACTTATTCTTTCGTTTTATGCTTAAAGAAAAGACAAATGCAAAATTAATTTTTTGTATAAAAAAACTTTTCTTAAATCAAGTAATAAGTTATAAATCTCATGATTATTTACTGGTTGTGAACAATTTTTTTCCTATTGTTTTCCACATCATTTATAATAATTTTTCAATTGAACTAGATTATTTAAAAGAACATTATTGAACCGCAACTATAAGATTAAATATTGAATTAAATTTGAATATTTATTATCAATACAATTTATATTTTGAATTTTTTTTTCTGAATTTTTCAATAGTTTATATGCTTTTTTGTTTGAAAAATTCAGATATTGACCAGTAAGAATTATTAAAAATTCAAACATTTATCTAATTCAACAGTTATAAATAAAAATATAGCAATATTATATTTGATATCGAACATTATAACTTTAGTCAATAATTTTAAGATTACAAAATTTTTTTAAACAATTAAACGCTAAGTCATGTGTTTATTAATAAAGGATAAGTTACGAATCAGATGCGCGCTTAGACACACACAGCTTTATATGTATATGTATGTAAAATTTTATGCAATAATAATATTTATAATCTCTTTTTGCAAATATTTTTAAAAAACTAAAGTGACAAATATGAGATTAGAAAAACATTGTTCAAAATGTTGATCAATTGTTTTCTACAACAAATAATTAAAATTGGAAAATTTATTTTCTAGATAATTATCTAAGAATCGTACAAAAATTATTATTAATAAGAGACTTTTTTTAATAAAATTAAAATAATTTCGAAAAAAATTTTATAAAGTTTAGAAAATTTAAAATTTTCAAAATAAATTATTAGAAAAATTAAAATTAATCAAGTATATGAAAATAAAGGCTTTACTCTTTAAAATAAGTTCAGATAGACTAAAATGACTTTTTTTTACAAAATTATAATAGTTTAAATATAAATAATATTTGAAAATTTAATGCTCCTTTAATTTTAGACGTTAATGTAAGCAAAATAATTTTATAATAAAATTATTCTATATCAGTGTTTGTAATTTTACAGCATAATATTTGTAATTTTTATGAAATAATATATTCAATAATCAAGTTTTAACAATAAATATTAATTATAAAATATCATAAATTTTTTCATTTCATTATATATTATATTATTGAAATTGACCCATTAATGTGATAATTAATGTGATAATGTAATTTATGATTAAAACTAATTATAATTAGTAGCTATTATAACATCTTTGGATGAATTTTGCAAATTCATCTATCAATATTAAACAAAAGAGAAGTGGATATAAGTATATTTAATATCTGCTTTGAGATTTCATTTATAAGAATTAATATGAATAATATGAAAATTGATAAAAATCGATATATTAAATTTAGATTATTTATAAAAAAGCAAAAATATTTTTATTGTTATTTTATATTATACATTATTTTACTTTTATTTTATTATTTTACTATTATATGTTAATTACTATTACTAATTACTATTAATTACTATTAATTACTTATTATATATTAATTATACATTATTAATTTTAAAAATACTTACTTTTGTATTCAGTAACTAAAAAAATTCAAAAACTATAAAAATCACAATATAATATTAATATGAAATGGTCGAGTCCTATTTTATTTTCAATAGTTCGAATATCTGCCAAACAGTCTAACAAGTAATTTATGAGCAGGCATTTATGAGCAGCAGCAGGTTTTTGTAGAGTTTCCCACTTTCCAGATCTTAGTTTGAACAAAGATCATAGCAGCGACTACTTTACGAGTTGCATTTGTGCGCTACTGTGGAAATGAAAGCAAAGATCCTGATTCCCACGTACTACAGTGCGAAGACCCATCCTTCGAAACCGCCCTTCAACACGATGATTGGTCCCTCTAACCTCTCTCTGTATGCATTTTCACGAAACGCAAGGATTGGAGGAAAAACCAAGACTCGCGATTTGAGTAGTTGAACGAGAGTCGTCATAGAAGATAGTAGTTGAAATAGAGCAATCACAGAACATGGATGTCGAACTAGGGCTGTCATAGAAGTAATCGTATCAGAGTTGGCAGAGAAGACGGTACTCGAATTAGAGAAGACAAATAGATAGATCTCGGCGACGACACAGTTTATCAAAGAACACACAGTTAGCCGTAAAGGAGTTAAAACATCACCATTCATTCACTCAAAGCTCATAAGATAAACGATTATACAGTTCCTACAGTAGGTGGTCCTTCGAACAGTAATAATAGTTTAGGCACCCAATTTACGCAATATTCAAAGTCATATCCGCTTGCGGCTTTAATTTGGTCCTTCGAGCCGGATTCAGCCGGATACAGTTAAAGAGTGAATATTCGAAGATGAGCTCAATTCAGTAGACAGTGAACAGTGGTGAATAGCAATCAAGAATCTTTGTTATCGAGAAAGGATTCACCTCAGCATCAGAGAACTATCAGTACGTTCCTGATTCGGCTTGAAAGAAAGGTCAACGGGAAATATTATTAAGCTCTCGATCAAGCGGCACTATAGCATCAGACGGTCCCGCACCAGTCAGCATTCTAACTGTAGTCAACTTCAGCATCGTCGATCTAATCTCCTGTCTAATTCCGGTAAGCAAATCCTTATTCTTATACTAGCAGAGATGGAAGCTCAATTAAGGTCATTAGTCAATGAGCGTCGTGCGATCAAGGCCTCATTGATGAGGTTTAGGAAATTCTTCGAAGAGTCGAAAGAATCGGTCACGCTTACGGAAATTAAAACCCGGTATGAGCTGTGTAAGTCTTTGTACGACAAATACATGAATGTTCAAACAAGCATTGAGGAAATTGTTCAAGGGACTGAGTCCGAATCACTACACACAGCTCATCTCGTTGAATTCGAGAATGAATATTTCAAAATAATGTCCACGGTTGAGGATTTTATAGAAGACGCACGTGCACGTTAAAAAACAGAAAAGAATGTCTCTTCAGAATTGGTTAGAATTGGTTACGCCCCTCTCCCATATTTAGCAACAGTCTCTGGCAATGTTACCCCAAATAAAATTGTCAACTTTTGATGGATTTACCAAGAATTGGATAATTTTCAGAGACGCATTTGTGTCATTAATCCAGAATAATGAATCTCTATCAGATTTGCAAAGATTCTATTATTTGCGGGCATCGTTAAAGGACCACGCTGCTCGCACGATCCAATCCTTGGGCGTATCCGAAGCAAATTACAGGGTGGTTTGAGAGAGTTTACAAAACCGATATGAGAAAATCGCTAATCTTCCGGCTTATTACGCGGGTGCACTTCTAGAACTGCCAGTCATTAAAAATAGATCTTCTACCGCGATAAAAAAATTTATTGATGATGCAAAAAATTATCTCCGCGCGCTGGAGAAATTAAATGAAGTATCATGGCGGGATACCATGATTTTAGTAATTTTGACTAGGAAATTAGATTCAGTAACGTTAGGCGAATGGCGCAAACGAACATTAGCAATCCTACATTCGAAGAGTTCTGTCAATTCCTAGAAACACGGGCCACATATTTAGAATGTTTCCCAACGAATAATCAACGGCCATGTTGAATGAATCCTCCGACGCGCCAACCAGAATGAGCAATGGCGCACGTAGTTAGTGCTTCCTCGGTATATCCAGTTTGTCCAGGCAAATACTACAATGTAAAAGGTTTAAAGAGTTAAGTACAGACGAAAGGGCAAAAATCGTGGAGCAGGCGAAACTTTTTTTGTTTCAATTGTTTACAATCGGGACATTGCGTGAAGGCATGTACGCGCCGAGCTTATAAGACGTGTGGACTCAAGCATCACACGTTATTACATCGGCGCAATATTCAAGTAGAAGACTCAGGACCCCTCCGACGGAAGTCTTGAGTCATAAAGGAGTAGCTTAACAAAAAATAGACCATTAGCCGCATCCTGCATCACAAATGTTACGACCTATTCTTCATCTAAGGAATATGCAATATTGTCAACAGCGGTCATTTTCGTGAAGGACAGTCGAGGTAAGAAACAGAAATGCCGAGTTCTACATTCGGGCTCTCAATGCAATTTGATCACCCAGGAATTATGTAAGAGCTTGGGGATAAAATGTAAACAAACGAAATTAAATATTTCGGGCATCGGAGGCTTAGTTACCTCGGTATCAAGAGAAACAGTCATTAATATCTTTTCTGGATATAATGATTTTAGCACCAATCTGACCATATATAAAATTACAATAGACTTGCCGAATCTCTCGCTATGAAGGAAAATTTAAAAATACCGTCACATCAGCTGTTCATATCATTCATCCTTAACTCAAAGAATGTAGGAAAATAGATATGCTTATAGGCAGGCACATACTGGCAACTATTATGTGTAGGTCAGCACCGGGCAGGCCCTCGATTATTGTGGCAAACAACTCAGCTAGCTGCTCGGCGGCACTTTAACATAACTGACAGGCTCTGAAACGCGTCAGCTGTAACTTAGTTAGAAACAGCGACCTAGGTAAACAACTTGCCAAATTCTAGAAAATAAAGGAGATATTCGCGAGGTCCACAAGGAAAAAATTAGTGTGAAATCCATTTTTCAGAAAACACTCAACAGTCGACAAACAGGCGTTACATAATTAGCATACCATTTCAAGAAAATATACTTCAATTAGATGAGTCGCGCGACTATATTCTCTTGAAAGAAAATTATCTTGGCAATCGGAATTGTAATCGTGATCAAGAGTTCATGGCAGAATATGAAAAACTGGAACACATTTTTGACTTTCAGCATGAAGATAGCAATTCATGTTACCTGCCCCACCACGCCGTTTCCAAGATTAGCAGCACGACGACAAAGGTTCGTGTCGTGTTCGATGGATCAGCAAAGACCTCATCGGGCCTATCACTGAATGATATTCAAATGATAAGATCGATTGTGCAGAACGATAGTTTCAGATAACGGCATAAATTTTATAGGTGCGCGAAACGAGCTTTACGAATTAGGCGTACTTTTGAAAAGTAAAGAGTATTGCACAAATATGTCAAATGGATTAGGAAGATATAATATAAAATGGCACCTAAACCCCTCGCACGCGTCACATTTTGATGGATTATGGGAGAGTGCGGTAAAGGCTACCAAATATTATTTGCGACGTATCATTGGTGAATAGAAAATGATGTTCAAAGAGCTATACACTCTGTTAGTGCAAAAAGAGTCTTGTTTAAATTCCTGGCCTATCACTCCCCTGTCATCCGATCCAGACGACCTGAATCCTTTGACTCCAAGTCATTTCCTGATCGGCGATGCGCTGACCGCGATACCAGAGAATGATTTATGAGAAATCAAGGTCAACTGCTTCGGTCGATATCAATTAATTCAGCAGATGTTCCAGCACTTTTGGCAGCACTGGAGCAAGGAATATTTACAACAATTGCAGCAGAGGAACAAGTCAATAGGCGCTATCAAGAAAAACGACTTGGTGATAATACGAGAAAAAAACCTCCTTCCTCTACAATGGCGCATAGGTAGAGTGATGCAGCTTTACTTTGGAACGGATAGTATTCCGCGTGTGGCCACTGTAAGAACGACCAACGACATCATCAAGCGACTAACAGCGAAGCTATGCATCCTGCCAATATAGGACGACAGCGGATCCAAGTAACGACCAAGGAGAAATAGATTAAGAGATTTCATCTCATTTGGATGATAGGGAGGCATTGTAGAGATATTAGACACTGCAGAGTGAAAGCATTGTTATGTATTATAGTATTGAATTCGACGAGCAGCATATTAAGGCCCGGGCTTGTGAAATGATCGGGTTCTGTTCTACTGTCAACAGTTCGAATACCTGCCAAACAATTTAACAATAATTTATGAGCGGGCATGGTTTTCATAATGGTTTCCAGATATTAGTTTGAACAAAAACCATAGCAGCGACCACTTCACGAGCTATTTGCGCGTCATATGATGGAGCATCGTATAGGTGAAAGCAAAGGTCCTGACTTTCACGTACTGCGACGCGATCCCGCGAAGGCCCATCCTTCGAAACCGCCCTTCGACGTTATGATTGGTTCCTCTAATCCCTCTCTGTGTGCATTTTCATAAAATGCAAGGATTAGAGGAAAAATCAAGACTCGCGGTTTGTGTAGTCGAATTAGATCCGTCATAGAAGATAGTAATCGTACTAGAGCTAGCAGAAAAGACAATATTCGAATTAGAGAAGACAGATAGATGTTTAGATCGACGACGATACAGTTTATTGAAGAACAGTTAGAATCACGCAGTTAGCCGCAAAGAATTAAAGTATTACCATTTCGTTCACTCAGAGCTCATAACATAAACGATTGTATAGTTCCTAGGTATAGTAGTAGGTGATCTTTCGAACAGTAATAATAGTTTAAGCACTCCATTTGTGCAATATTCAAAATCATACCCGCTTGCGGTTTTAACATGTGATTTATAATAATATGATTTGCAAATGTATTTGTAATTATAATATTAAATGATTTGCACATTTTTGAATTATAGCGCAATTTATAATTTTTCGTATTATCATTGCTTATATTGAAAATGTGATTTTCTTCTGTTTCAAAATTTTCATTCCAATAAATCATAATGGCATAAAATGGCATTATATAGAGAGATCCTAAACTTCATTGTCGCAATACTATATATTAAAATAGCTTTTTAAAATAGAATTTTTATTATTGAATTATTAAATTAAATTTTAAATTTAACTCAGTACTAAGAAATTTTAGCTATTTTGACACTATATTTTTACATTTAATCGATGTCTCATTCCATGCCAAGATTATCATAATTTAACAAACAAATTCAGAGTAAGAATCGTCTTTTTTAAACCCATGAAAAGGGAGACGTGAAAAATTTTTCTTTTGGGAGAGGGAAAAAGGCAAAGTAAATGAGCAAAAAAATGAAAGCTAGAACAATCAATTGCAAAGATCAATTCGCTAAACAAGTCAAGTACAATCTTTTAAATTTTCAGCGCAACTTTATTTCTGATCTAAATTCTACAAATGATATGTGATCAATAATGATTTAATTTTATTATAACATTATATTTGCTTCACGAAATTAATAGCATCTATTCTTCAAATAATAAACTCAATCAAAATCCGTAACTTTTACAAAGAGATAAAATAAAATCAGACTCATCGAGTTAAAAAAAATCCATCAAATTCTATTTTTTTCATATCATTGAAATTCTTCAGAGATGTCATCAAATGCAATATTTCTGAGGCACGACAATAGATTTCACGTTTTAATACTATAAAAACGAATATCAAATTGACTGTTTTTCCAGCAATCTCATTATTGTTTTCTTATCACTTTTTCTTACAAATGATATTACCAATAATAAACCATTAATTTTCAAAGATTTTGTTGAAAGAGTTCATTTTGAAATTGATGACGAACTTATTTGTACCAATACGACTCCATAAGTGATTATGGTACCAAAAAACTGAAAAAGAAATTAAATTCTTAAATAATTAGTCAAATTATATACTGATTTAACTCACCATTGTTAAAAACTTGTTGTTAAGAATGTAACTACCAGCAGTAAATTTTAAAGGATGAAGATGAAGTTGTAATAAAAATTGTTGCACCTGAAATTATTATTATTATTAACTTTAATTCTTTAAAAGTTTATAGTAACTTTAAATTTCAAATGGAGAGCATTTGATATATTTTTTGAAAAAGAAAAGTCTGAAAAAATTCATATAGCATCCTCTAAAAAAATAAAAAAAACAACTTTCAAATAAAATTTAACAATAACATAAACTAAATAAAATCAAATAGAAAAAATAATTTGAATTACAAAATGTTTGAATATCAATAAAATTTTTTCATAGAATAATTGTTAAAAAAGGAATTTTAAATATACATAAATATATAGAATATAGAATATGTTCGCACTCGCAAGAGTAGTTATTAAAGACAGATCCAAGACTTGTGAAGTATCGGCTTGGCTTTTGATTTTAACAGCTCGAGTATTTTCAATAACCTAACAATAATTTATGAGCGAATATAGTTTCCTAACGCTTTCCAAATCCTCAATTTAAATAGAGATATAACAGCAACAGTCATTTTACTTGTATGCTTTGCAACGCACTACCGTGAAAGCAAAGGTCCTATTCTCATGTGTTGCGACGCGATTCCATGACTCTCCTAATCTTCGAACCCGCCTTCCAGTGCAACGATTAGTCCCTCTAACCTGCTCTCAGTGTGCATTTTCACGAAAAATAAGAATTGAAGGAAAAATCAAGGCTCGCAATAGTTTTTTAGTTCAATTGGAATAGAAATAAAATAAAATAGAATAATAACATTCAAGAACGATATATAGTTTGCATCAAAATACAGTTAAAATCATTCAATCAAAATATAGTTAGTCTCAAAGAATTAAAGTACCATCATTCGTTCACTTAAACCTCATAATATAAATTACGCAGTCCTACAACAGTGTAATCCTTCGAGCAGTAGTATCAATTTAAGCACCACATTTGTGCAATATGTAATATCGTTTAGTTTTTGACTTTAACAGTACTATTATAATGATGATGTAATATAAGCTAGGTGCGATAATAGTTCAATTGGAAAGATCTTCCGGTGAGGCACGCCAATAACCAATAAAGGTCTGATTCGCGATATTTCCAAGAAGAAAATTTTTCGAACTAGAATGATATTTGTTGCCGTTGAATCAGTCGTTTTTGGAATATATCATTCTCGGGCTTCGCTCCAGGTTGAAGTGTGTCAAAAATATATAATTATAAATATTAACTAAACTCTCAAAAACGACAGTCTTTTCAGATAACATCATCCTTTGTTTGATCTTAATAAAGATCTGCGAGCAATAATAATAGAAAAGTTTCCCTAATTTTTATAAGGAATTTTACCGAAAGCTGTTTATAAATTTCGTGAACAATAAGTGCTCGCGAACAATATTTATTAAAAATGTCAAATCTTCAGACAATGAATTTTAAATATTAAAATAATGAAAAAATTCATATATATAAATTGTATATATGTGCCTAATAAAATATTGTTTATTAATAAATTATAAATATTTTAAGTATGTTAAATAGAATGAAACGATATAGCAGTAGAATTAAAAATATTTTTGTATATGATATCTTTAGGTTTTTGTAGCAGTTTCCCAATAAACAATAATCTTATTTTCTTTTAAATATTCTTAATTAATAAATTATATAATTAATGAATATGTAATATTATACAATATCATATATAATATACAATTATTATATATAACTATTATTCAAGAAAAATATATTTCGAAGAAGTTACAGCAAATTTTAGAATATTCGGTATTATATAGTAATTTATTAAAATTTATAGATAAGTCGTTGTGTAAATTAATATTAAATTCATAGGTTATATGACATTGTCTCAATTGTCTTATTTTTAATATATTTTTTTTATTAATACTCGATTATTATTGATTTGGAACAATGAATTGATATATGTGTGATAATTCGATTGAAAGCTTAGGTCTTATGAATTATGATGATTGCAAATTTAAATTTGTTGTAAATTAAATTGTTTAAGATATTTACAAAAAATTATTCTACTATATTGAATTGCGGTTATGCGTTCATAATATATGCACTCATGAGAGCATATATATTAATATATGATCACTCTTTATCTATTATTTCTATAAATATGAGGAACTATGTTCATCTTGAATATTGTCGTTATTTGTAATAATATAAAAAAATGTTGTATACAAAACTTGCACTGTATAAAGGAAAGCATATTGTGATACAAACATTTTTTGCGTGGATGAAGGCATAGAGGAGATTCTAAGGTCATCTCTATTTTTTAAATGGAATGCTATGTCTTTTTATCACGATATAATAGTTAATGTTGAAAAGCCTTCAGTAAACATCAATCATTGAAGATTATGCAAGATCAAATAGTAGTAAAATAAATTTTCTTACATTACGTAAGATGTTCGAATTCGTGACTGTGTTTAATGTTGATAAACAACATTTTTCAATGCTTTTTAAAGAAAAAATCTAATGGAATCAAATCTAGAGAGCCAAAATGTAAATACAAGCTGTTTATAACGTTAACATGGATTGATAGTCAGTTTCAGTCGATTGCTAAATCAAGTAGCTATATGATCATCAAAATGAAATTTTTTTTTGAAGTACAAATTGATATGATCTTTATTTATGGTAAAATGCGATAAAATTCGAAAAAACCCGAAGCTTGTATATTGAACAGTATACATCGTGCGCATCGAACATTACAAAGATTATGTGTTTCAATCCATTCTTGAAGCTATGGTATATAGTAATAAAAATAATTATTTAGTATAATATAAAAATAATTACAAAGTTTGCTGTTAACAAGTTCGATAAGAAGAGGATCAATAGCATATGCTAATTACGTTATCACTAAGGTTTGAAATTCGATTAACAAAAGCAACCTCCATATGCTAATTACATTATCACTGAGATTCGAAATTACAAATTTAGAAAAAGTTTTAAATTTAAAAAGTTCTTGAAGGTTAAAGGTTCTGACTGTTCAAAAATTTTCTCAAAATGCTCTAATGCTTTAGAAGGTAATGCTGCACTCTCTCTATGTTCATCTCGCGAGATCGCGAGTCTTCAATGGTGTACACAAGCGACCAATAATACTGTCTGATTGAGCGACACCCTCAATTCAAGGAAAATTGTTAGAATGAGATTGAGAGGTTATGCCACTCTCAAATCCGTTGTTTTCCCAGAAAAATGTTTCATAAATGTTTACAATAATTCTTCTCAACTAGATTGCCATTAAGACTGGAAAATGTTATTTTAAGCTTCAGGATCACATTGACACTCCAGCCACGCCGAAATGTTTCTAAATATACAAAGAGATCATCCAAATTTTTCTCTCGAAAACGGCATTATCTTGTGCCATCTGTTCAATGTCTCAACATTATGCACAAAATTGAAAAAAAAAAGAGAAACTTGGATCTTTGTAAAAGCAGTCGTAATTGATGAAATAAATGAAGTGTTCTTGCAATTGTAGTTCATAACTCGTAGATTAATTCTCGACAGATTGAACGTAGGATATTAATAAAAAAAGCGTGCTACGAATCTTTGCACAGCATAAATTTCATCCACACATTTTATGAATCACATTGCATTTTGTCAGTGGGCTTTATATGAAAAATAAATAAATGAAACAATTTTTTCTTTAATATTGTTCATCGATGAAGCTCGTTTTACTAACCATGGAAATTGCATGGAATTGCAAAAATTTTAATTTGCATAATTACACACTTATGATAAGTTGAGCATCAATGACAGTAGTCAGTAACATATAATGTGAAATTGTTGATGATCAAATAATCGGACTACATTTTATTGATGGAAATCTTATTAGTGAAAAATATGAACATTTTATACAGAATATATTAGGGATTTATTTTATTATTTATTTTATTAAAAAATGTACCATTAAATATTCTTCAAATAGTGGTTACATCACGATGAATGTTCAACATACATATAATGGAAAGTAAAAAATGCATTTAACGAACTTTATCCTAATCGATTAATAGAATGCGGGAGATTAGTATGACTCTCCAGAGTTGACTTCAATAGATTTTTTTCTTTGGAGAGCATTGAAAAATGTTGTTTATCAACAAAAGAGTCACAAATTCGAACATCTTATGTAATGTAAGAAAATTTATTTTACTATTATTTGATTTTGCATGATTGATGCTTACTGAAATTTTCTCAGCATCAACTATTATATCAGGATAAAAAAATAGAATAAATAGCATTCCATTTAAAAAAATAGAGATGATTTTGGATTCTCCTCTATATCTTCACCCATGCAAAAAATGTTTGTATGATAATGTGCTTTCCTTTATACAGTGCAAGTTTTGTATATAACATTTTTTTTATTACTACAAATAACGGTAATATTAAAGATGGACGTAATTATGTACCGTCTTGTATATTGTGATAGCATCTAAAATATATGTATAACAAATGAAGTAATATCATTATTATTATTTGTTAATATTTTTACTTGTTATATATCTATAACATCTATAAAAATTTAATATCTTTTTCCAAAACAATAATATATTTATGATTTATGATTTCTTTGATTTTTTTGTTTTTCTTGATGAGTACTCTACAATGCAATAAAAGAATAATTTGATCTAAAAATTATGTTCAAATTCAATATATTTTTTAAAATGAATTTCTATTCTGATTTGAAGATGAAGAATTATTATCTCAAAATCAATACTGAATCATTATTTTTTATAACTTCTATAATTAGAATTCAATAACATAATAGTCAAAAGTTTTTTAAAAACAACTCAAAAATTAAAACCATTTACAGATAATGTAAAGAAAATTTAAAATGATGATTTTTGAAATATATTTCAAGATCAGAAAAATCAGTAAGAAAAAAGTACATAAATCATAAAAAGATAATCTTTGATAAAAGTAAAAATCAAAATAAATTTTGATTAATTATTAATAATGGATCTTACCTCATTTCTAATAGAATTATCCAAATAGCAAATATCTATTTCTCGAAGCAAATGTGCTGTTATTTCTACCTATAAAATTCTAACATTGTGTATTTGTATTAAAATTTTTATTTATACTGTAAAAAGATATAATCTTACCTTGCGATAAAATTTAGTACAAAAATTATTTACAATAATAACTTTTATAGAAAATAAAGATATCCATATTAAATATCTCATAACTTGTATATTTGATAATATTTCTAATAAATTTAATGACATTAAATAAATATATGCGTTATAAAATGTACACAGCAATAATGAAAATTGCATTATTAAATCTAATTGAATTTGATAAGTATATATTTTATTAAGTTCACGTGAAAGCTTCAGGATCTCAAAATGAATATACCTTTAATTGATAAAAAGGGAAAAAGAAATAGATAAATAAAAATAATATTAAAAATAATATTATCAATATAATTAAATAACTTATTGTCGTTAATAAGAAGAAATGAGATAATTCCAGATATTTAAATATAATGTAACACAAAAAAAAATAAATAATCTATAAATTTTTGTAAAATTTCTTTTTCTGAAGACAAACAGAAACTTCATGATTAATTGTAAGTGAATTATATTTAAATAATTTTTTTTAAAAAAGATTAATAAAATTAAAAAAGTATTTTTACATATCAGAAAATGATAAATAGCCTCAGACATAATTTTCAAAAATTTTCCATATATCCAAAAATATGACATACTTATATTAATTTGACGTATCAATATTTTAACATTTATGTACCTAATCATTCATATTTATTTTATAACATTTTTCGATTTCATAAAATTTTTCTATAAAAAATGTGTTATAATATCTTACGATGTTTGTTTTGGTTAAAAAGATTTTTAATGTTTTATTTTTCCACATTTTCATAAAATCTTTTTTATGAAAAATACATTTTCAACTGGGAAAAGTGTTTTTTCTGTTCTTTATACTTAAACAATGTTTTTTAGATACTATTAAATAAAAATGCTAACAGTTTAATTGCATTCCGTGTTGAAACTATTATATTTAAAATATTACTATATTTAAAAGAAGATTCTATGGAATTATTGTAGAAAACTGTTCAAAAATAAAAAACTTATCGATAGATTTTAAACTCTTGAATTATTTTCATTTTATTATTTTCATTATAGGAACAGTTAAGAATCTTAATATTGCTAAATATTTCACGATTCAGAAAGCAAATTCACTTTTTTCTATATCAAGTCTAACTTAATCAATCTTTGAAAATATTTAATTTTATGTTTTGTATTTGAGATATATTCTAAATATATCTGATTAACTTTATCAATTTTTTTAAACATTAATTTATATAATATGATAAGATTAACAAATTTAAGAAAGTTAATCTTAAAATATATTAATAATCTTAAAATATATTATTGTTAATAGTAAAATCAATAAAATATATATTAAATATATTTAACTATATTTAAATATATTAATTATATTAATTATAATTATTTATGTCATTTATAATAAACATTGATGAAATTTGATATCAGTAATATTATTTTCAGTAATAAGGAAATTGATTATATAAAAAAAAGCTTGATATTCGCTTGCTATTGATTTACAATTGTTTATAAAATATTTAAGATATCTGAAACTATATACTATCTGAGACTATTTACTTCTTCTTTACTAATAATTTTACAAAATATACTTAATGTACTTAACTACACTAAAATAATTCAATAACAATATATTAATAATATTGTAACATTAGAAAATTTTACAGATTGTTTTGAAAATATTAAATATTAAATACCTTGTAACTTGAACAAAATGTTGAACAAAATGTTTTCTATTATAATAATCCATTATAATTATGAATTTATGTATAATAAATGACTGTATTTTATATTTTATATTATCATTTATATTTGATAATTGACATATCTCTTTCATAACTTTATTCATCTTAAGCAACTTGTCCTGTAAAATACTTAAAAAAATTCAAATAATTGATCTTAAAAAAAAATATTATGACAATACTATGACTAACATTATAGACTCTATATTTTTATATATAATTTTTATAAGAATGAAATAATGATTTAAATATATTAAATATAATAAATAATTCTTATGTATTTCTATAATGTGATGTACAAGAAAAATGAGGAAATGAAATGAAAAAATAAAATTTTTTTCTTGTAATAATCTGAAGAAAAAAGAACATTCTCTTGAAAAAAATAACATTTCTCACTCTACAACATTATGCAAAAATGTGAATTCAATATATAATTTTAATTTTATTTTTGATTATCTCTGATCAAGCGATCGTAAACATTTGTAATTAAATAATTTATTTAATATATGAATCCAATCCAAATTATCGATTTGTTTCCAATTCGATTTGAGAAATTTTATTCCATTAATAAATTTAATGGAATAAAATTTCATTATAGTTATGGTTTTGGTTCAAAGATTTTCCTGTTCGATCCTAAATTTTTTTTCTATAATTGCTGTCACTACAATGGTGACTATAATTACAAAACCACCGTATCCTTTGGCTTTCATTAATTCGATAAGTATTTATTAAAGAAAAAAAAGTAATCATATTAAAATTTTACTTAATTCTTTAATTCTTTAATTATATGTATATAAAATATTAATATGGATGGAAAACTTAAAAGAAAATTTGATAATTTATTATTAGCATTAGCAGTATACATATACTTTTTTGTAATTCCAGTACTTTTTTTAATCATAATATTTACTTCACTATCTATTTAACACTTAAGAAATCGCAAATTCATTAAGAGATACGTTTACATTATTGGTTTCGGATAAGTCAGAACTTGTTTATGTAAAATATTTTTATCATTATTTGAATGCAATCAGATAGAAGATAGATAGATAGAATGCAGTTGATGCAATATCAATTTTTATGCTTACCATAAAAGTTAAAAAAATTTTTTTTTTAAATTGAATTTTAAATTTTAATTCATTGTCATGACAAAATTCTGTGAAATTCAAAAATTTAAAAATGATTTTGAAACCATTAAGAATCTAATGTTATATATTGGCAAAAAAATTTATGGTTAGAAGAAGTATATAGATAAAGATTAATCATAATTTAAAAGTTAGAAAAGTATATAGACAGAATTCACTTGGTTGCGAAAGAAAATTTAAATATCTTAATTATTAGTGTTTATAGTCGCTTGATCAAAAGTTAAGAATAAAAGAAAATTGATAAAATACTAAACATAAAAATATTTAATATGTATTAATATATATTGTAGTCTAAAATGCAACATTTTTTTTTTTATAAGAAGAAATTTTTCTTCCTATATTTTTTTCATATTTTTTATGCATCAAATTATAAAAATATAAATTTTTCAATTTTTCAATTTGTTTCATTTTTGTAAAAAATATAAAATATAGATGAATTTATAATTTTTTCACAGTACTGTACATAAAAAATAGGTATAAAATAGGTAGAATTATAATGTGGTTTTGAATCAATAATACAAAATGCATGCAAAAATCTTAATTTTAAAATTTAATGTTAAATTCTTTTTTTATTTAATCGTATTCTATTTATTGTAAACATAAAAAATTTCAAAAGAACTGTTCAAATGAAATTCTTCTATTAAAAAAAAAGAAAATATTAAATTTTCATTTCGAAATAATTTTATCTATAATTTGTTTATATTTTTTAATCAATTGTAAAAAAAATATTTATTGTGTCATATAGATAGCTTAGATCTACCATTATTATATCCCATAATATAAAACGTTAAATGTCGCGACACGCCAATCAAAACTTAAAAGTTTCCAACATTAATACTCTTTTTTATTTGGAACGAAAATATGTCGAGAAAATGAAAAATAGATATATTCGAAAAAAAAACACTGATTGTGATCAATGTATGCATCTCCAAAAAATTTATTTTATCATTTCATTCTGACTTTATTATTTTGATTCTGTGCTTGTTTATTTTTTTGTATTTTTGACAAAATTGTTTACAATGCCTTTCTTTCTTTCTTTTTTTTTTTCTTGCTATAAATATCATCGAATTCGCATTTTTAAAAGTCTTTATATATGATTGAAATATATGTATAAATCAAAATAAGTTAATAACTCACACGTACTTGAAACATCATTTTGTGTGTCGACATTAACACATACCATATTATAATATGTTTCAATGTGTAGAAAGAAATGTCGATTCGATATTGTTGAAACATTAAAAAGAAAGAAGAAAAAAAGTGTTCGAAGGCACTAATGTTCGCAAGATTTATAACCAGTTTAGTCCTGAGAAGTTTCACGTATTAATAAAACCTTTTTCCATTATTATTGGTCGCTAACTTCTATTAAGCATAAACAAAGCATGATGTTAACTAAAAAGATTGCCGTTTTTAAGACGAGTTTAGTTGATTTTTATAATTGTATATTTTTGATATGCTTTAACCTATTTAGAGCGAAACCCAATTCCAATTATATATATATGTTCCAGATATGTTCCAGACACAGCTGAATCAATGGCAACTAATATCATTCAAGAATATCTATAATATATGCTGATAAATCCCTTATTTTTTATTAGGAATTAACATCTTGATATCTTTATGCACTGTCATCAGTTTAATTCGAAAAATTTTCGCTAACTTGGAGGTGCAAATCAAATACTGATTGCGATATTATTGATTATTATGCCTCATTGGGAAAATGATCCCTTCAATTGAATTTAGAAGAGCTTTCTAAGTGCACGAGCTTTCATTTGAGAAGAGTCTAATTAGTGCTCTTTGTGAATACATTGTACTCTGACTGTTAAATAGATCAATTTTCTTGTAACAATATTGTGCTCTAACTGACATCGGACACGATCATTTATTGTGATATTGAGAGATCGGTATAGACACGTATTTATATACAATCCATTTATTAGTTAAGAAAATGATTACAAGCATCAATTTGTACACTCAAATATACCTCAGCAAAAAAACATTCGCACGACACATATACATGCATCTATAATATCTTCTATTCATTTACAATATTATTGTAGGTGCGAATAAAAACAGAAAAAGAAAGATATAATATATATAATAGCAGATCTGGAGCATTTAAATATGTACTACAATGAATGTTATTTTTCTTGCAATTAACTGAAAAATTTATGCAAATTATGAATAAAATGAATTTGAAAAATAATGGGAATTTTATCATTTTTTTAAGGAAACAGTTGAACTGTGACTCGTAATTCCTTTGAGATTTTTTATCTTTACGATAAATAGAATATGATTGCAATAAAAAAAATTTAATTTTCAATTTTGAAGTCATTTTCATTTTATTACAAATCTTCAAAAGTATAATATTATATTGCAATACTTTTTACATTTATTTTCTATATATCTTATATATAAGTAAATTTGAGAAAAAAAAATAAAATAGTAAAAATTAATTTATACTTTTAATATTAGTAGAGAATACTAGTGAAATTGTTATGAAAATCAATATTTTCTAAATTTCGAATATTAATTTATCAAATTATATAATACGGTTAATTGTTAACTGATAATATTATAATTTATATTATAATAATTTATGGAAATTTATATTATAATAATTATAATTTAAATAAAATTCAGAAATACATTATTATAGATTTTTAATTTTGAAGAAATCAAAAAATTTTGGTAAATTCAGAAATATATCTGTTATTTTATTTAATTCGTTTTTATATTCGGTTTATGAGCATTTTTGTACAACTTACCTTACAAATATGATGAAAGTAAAAATTCCTAAAGATGTAATTGTTATTGATATATAAAATATAACAAAAAGTAAATCAAATTTTTGTTCAACAATGTACCAATTTAGCAAGATAATACTTATCATTATTGTGATGAATATAATTAATTTTTGTATAATTTGGAAAAAAGTTTTTTTATAATTTTTCTCAATTCCAAGTGATTTTAAGGTATTGTCTATTTGTTCACATCTTGCTATAATTCTTTTCGAACACTACAATGGAAAAAGAAAAAAAGTATAAGAAATATAATAATTTGAAAAATGTAAAAAATTATTATGTAAAGTATTAATATATTCGTAGATTTGTTTTCAATATTAAAAGTCAAAACAAATATAAAAGTTGATATACGAAAATGTTGATTTAATTTTATTTCTCAAATTAGATGCAATTTAATTTAGCAGAAAGAAATGAAGCAAAGCAGAAAAAGAATGAGATTTTGTTATGACAGATAAAAAATAAGTTTCTAATTTGTTTTTTTTCTTACTTCATCTAAAGTTAATTTGAAATATTTAAAAAATTTAATAAATAAATTTTCGACTTTCTTGTACATCAATTTTTGGGTTTGTTTTAGAGCTAATTATATGGAAAAGAATGGAATTAGAAAGCCAAGCGATTATTCATAGGAAAAAGTTGTTTAAAATTTTGATTTTTACAATATATTTCAACATTTTCAAAACACAATAATATATATTATTTATTATCAGTATTTTATTATATATTATTCTATGTTTCATAATATTTAAATTTGTTTCAAAATACTTTCTTATATTATTATATTATAATATATGAGATGATCCTGTTATTAGAAAGTTCAATTAAATCGATACAGTATCAATATATTTGCTAAAAAGGATATTAAATTGCACCATATTAAAATTTTAAGAAACATTATTTTTTAGCAAGTCTCATCATATTACTTTTCGTTTTATGCTTAATAAGACAAACGATAAATTTTTCTGCAGAAAAACTTTCCCTGAATCATAAATCATCAAATAAATCGAAAATCTCGTGATTCATTTTCTATTTGATATTCAGAAATAATTTTTTTTCTATAATTATCTTAATTAATTAATTAATTGTAATTTTTCAATTAGATTTGGTAATTGTCAAAAGTATGGAATGTTATTATTATATATGTGTATAATTATATTATATGAATTACAAATATAAAATTCATAAATTTGAATATTTATGATTAATACAACTTATAGAATTTGAAAACTTTTATAAAAATATTTTAAATACTCTTTTGTCTAAAAAATTCATTTATCGATTATTACAAGTTATCGAAAATTTAAATATTAATAACAAAAAAAATTATAATAAGATAATATAGATGATCATTATATTTGTTATCAATTAACTTTGTAAGTTAATTGTAATTTCGGTTTTAATTATTTTCAACTTAAAAATTGTCTTATTTTATCAATTTTTCGAAAATTAAAACAGAGCAATGATTATAAGATAAAAAAAACATTGTTCAAAATATTATTTTCTATGACAAAAATAATCAAAATCGGCAGGAAAACTTCTTTTTTGAATAATTAGAAAAGAATCATATAGATTTTTAAAAATCATTATAATGGGAGATTTTTCTAAATAAAATCACTTAAAAACAAATTCCGAAAAAAAAATTTATAAACTTCACAGAGCTTGAAATTTCGTTTAAAAGAAATTATTAGAAAAATTAAGATCAAAAATATGAAAGTAAAAGCTTCATTCTCTAAAATAAGCTTAGACTAATATAATTTTTTTATTATAATTTAATTATAATAATTTAAATTATATCAGTAACATTCAGAAAAAATTTAGTATTTTTCTAATTTTAGACGCTATCAATTCGTAATTTTTCATGAAATGTAAAATGTTCGATAATAGCATATTTTAACAATAAAAAATTAATAGATATTAATAGAGATATTAAAAATTAAGATATTATAAAATGTAATATTTTTAAACTTTCTCATTGTTATATGTTATATTACTGAAATTAAAGTAATGTTAATTGTTAATGTAATAATTTATAATTATGATTAAATTAACTACAATTAATATTTATTATATCTTCAGGCCAATCTGGACAAGTGATTTTTGCAAATTTATTTTAAACAAAAGAGGAGAAATGTATGTAAATATATTTGACATTTATTCTAAGATTTCATTTATAAGATGTAGTAGGAATTTTAGTAGGAATAGCAATAAACATGATAGTTGACAAAATTATATATATATAAATTATAATATATATATAGTATATAGTATAAGAATAGTATATTATAGTATAGTATAAGTATAGTATATTATAGTATAGTATAAGTATAGTATATTATAGTATAGTATAAGTATATATATATACTTACATATATTAAAATGGATACTTATATGTATACTATATACTTATATATACTAAAATGGATACTGTTCATACTAACTAAAACTTTCTTTCCAGTATTTTTATTTTATTTAATTATCGCATTATCTTATTATTTTTTATTATATTTTTTATAAAATTATTATAGAAATACTTACTTCTGTATTTAATATTCCAAGAATTATAAAAATCATGATGCATATAAAATTGATATAGAAAACCATTTTAAAACTGACTTCTTGATATATAGACCAATTTTTGTAATTTACATTAATTACTATATTCAGACATATAGCATATAAAATATTGCATATGCACGCGTATATTATACTCCAGCCATATTGTAATTGTCCTTTTAATTCAAATGTACGTAGACCAAATATCTCATTAAGAATAATGATAGGTATCAGCGAAGCATATTGAGTTTTTGGTGTCCATACTAAGATTTTTGTTCTAAATGCATTCATTATTGTCACTAGAAATATAATACGTAATAGAATTCTGATAAACAAATCGTTGACAAATAATAATTCTTAAAAATTTTTTAAATGAAATTATATAATTATATAATTATGTAAATAATATAAATTTAATTATATAAATTATAGTTTTATAAAAATAATTATATAATATATAAATTTACATTATTTTGTAATATAATTTAATATTTTTATAGTAATTTTAAAATTTTATAATATAATTAAATAAAATAATAATATAAATTTTTTGGAACAGATTTTTATAAACATCTCAAATGTAAATACAACTTTAAAAGCATTTAATTAAAAGCAATAATATTATGTTTTAAAATTTGTACAAATTTTTTCTTGTATTGTACTAAAATTGTACTAATTGTAACATAATAAAAAAAAAATTCTAGATATACATATTGATATTCACTTACCTTTCATATTTTTTAAAATTTTGTTTAAATAATTATACTTATTTATTTATAAAAATATTCATTTATTTTAATAGAAAATTCCTTCTTTTATTAATTATCAATTCCTTTTTTGTGTGTTCTTCTAAATTATCACATTATTGCAAATTATAATATGAATTTATATATTTATATATCAATATAACTTCTTTCGCATCTCATATTTATGAAAGCGATTAGAGATAATACAATTAAAGATAATTGTTATATTTTCTGAAATTATATTTATAATTATAAGATTTTAATATGATTTCTCTTTCAAAACTAATTGAAGATCGCACATATCACTTTAGTTATAGAATATAAAAATATAAATTAAAATGAAGAATACAATTTTTTTTTTAAAGAAATTATTAACTTCGATCTTAATTTTCTTTCAGATTAATTTTTAACAAGCAATCATTTATATGCATTTTAATATTAAATTAATAAGAATTAGAGTGTTTCTTTCTAGAAGTTTTTCATTAGAAATGTTATGAATTAAGATAAAATCTTTAAGTCTTTTCTTTTTCAGTTTACGACAGGTGTTTTTCATATATTTTGATACTTCAATGTTTGAATAGTGTTTTAGAAAAAAATAAATTGTAACTTATAAAATATATGTTGATTTTCTAATTTCTAGTTCTCTTTATTTTATTAAATATATTCATTTATATTGAAAAAATTATATTATGACAATTATTCATAATATTTTATTTTATAATATTATATATTTTTTTATAAATTTTAATAGTTTTTTTCTAGATAAAAACCTTTGTTGTTTTTTATAAAAATTTTTTTCCTCATGAAGATTTTTTGTAAAAACTTCATTTTATAAGAAAAATTATGATTATTGGGAATATATTTTTTCTTATTTTGAATTTAGTTATGTCTATTTTTTTTCCCCTGTATTTAAGTTTAGAGACGATAATTATTTCAAAATATTTCATAGAGCTATTAAATATATTATATTATATTATATTATATATTATATTATATATAATATTATATTATATATATTATATTATATTATATATATTATATTATATTATATATCATATTATATTAATATTATATTATATATATATTATATTATACATTATATTATATTATACATTATATTATATTAATATTATATTATATATATTATATTATTGTTATTATTATTTTGTGATTAGTAGATTTTTTCTTTCTTAGTTTATATATTTTGATTTCGTTGTGTGTTTTTCAATAAAAATTATTTAAACATTTTTTTTTGATTTGCATTTGAGTCGATTGCTAGATTAATAAATAATAGAATATTATATAATCAGGATTTATTGTAGTCTTTTGAGAATTATTAACAATTGCGATTTAGAATTTCATTGAATTTGTCATAATTTTTGAATTATTATTCATCATATATTTGCTAATAGAATAATTTCATTAGTAGATAATAATAACATATATTTTGATTGTGCTTATAAGTTTATTGAAATCATAGGTGTAATTCAGATATACATGTACAATATAAGGATAGTTAATTGTTTTGTTTAGAAACTAATATTTTTTATCGCTTCATTTGCTTTAAAAAGAAAAATAGAATCTATTTTAAAACTTAAAGACATTAAAATAGACATTAAAAAATAGTAAATATTCATGCAAATGTTTCATTGTGAAAATATTCAAAAAGATCTTACATAAAATGTTTAGATGTTAGCTGCCAGACACAATGCAAAATTCAAGTTATGTAAAGAATATTTATAAGAATTATTGTGATAAGTAAGAAAAAAAATTATGTAAAAGATAGAAAAAATGAAATTGTAGTAAGAAAGAAAAAAAAATAAATTTGAAATATCTGCAACCAACAATAAAACGTGATTATCGTTGATTAATTAGTGATAAAGTCATATATTCAGATTTGATATGAATTCTTAAAAACAATATATTGGAATATTGAGATATAAATTAGTAAATAATTAGTAAAAAATAATATAAAAAAATATAAATATATAATTAATATAATATAAAAAATAAATCAACTATGCTAAATTAACAGTAATGAATAATAATAAATATTTATATAATATCTAAAATAATTTCATATAAAAAGAACTAGGAATATGGAGATTAAAATTTAGTTTAAATTCTAGCAAGATAACATTCAAGTATATACAAAGCATAAATTATATAAAAATATTTGTTTAATTATATACAAATATTATAACTTTCTCTAATCCTTGTATTTAAATTAAATTTTTCAATTTTTATAAGGAATTTGATTTTAAAAATCACAAAATATTAATAATAAAAATCAATTAATGAGCAATAAAAAATCAATTATTTTTGAAAAATAAAGTGATATGTTAAAAGTACATCACATCAAGTAGTGATCAAGATAGCATGATGGATGTAGAATATCTTACTCGGTTTATCTAATGCATATTAATTATAATTTAATGAATGAACTTTTTTATAAACTAACTTTTAATATTAACACAAATCATTTTATATCATATTATATACGCAAATGAAATGCAAATTTTTGGTATTCACTTTATATTAAATATACAAAATATTATTTTCGTGTTTCAGGTTAATTCATGTTTATTATTCGAACTGAAAATATGCATTTTTTATGTGATCTTGCCAATGATTTTGTTCACATCTAAATAATTTTTGTTAATATTAATAATATTAATAAAAATTGAATTGAAAATCTTGAATTAATTTTTCTCAAATAATTTTTATTTTATATTCCATGTGATACAAGAAAATGCACTCACGATTTACATTGATAATGAAAATCGGTTTTAAGATTGATTGTAGAATTCGTATTGATTTTTTGTTCCTCTTGGTAAATTCTTAAACAGTTGAATAAGTCTTTTTTTTAACAACTTGTATAGTTCTATCTTATATAAATGAAGTTATATGGACGTAGTTATATGTATATTAGTCGCTGAAACTATGTTAAAAAGAAAAAAATATAATTGAGCTATTAAATTGATAATAAGTTGAATAGACTTAATAATTAAATAATAATATTTATTAATCTATAATTAGGCTTACATTTAGATTTAATATATTTGTTAATTATGAACTAATAAATAATTTATATGTACTATGTTATATGAAAAAGATAATCTATATGAAAAAGATTGTTTATCAATCACAAATTATATAAGAAATAAAATTTTAAATGAAATATAAATTTGATATTTTGAAATTTTTATATTTATGATTTACTTATGGCTTTATGAAGATTTTCTATTGATTTATTAATTTTGATCAATTTCTAACATTATATTTGATAATGATTTTCAAAACAAATCGTTATTTTCCATTTTCGTCTAAATGAAAATAAAGTTTACATTTTATGCCAGTTATAAATTAATATTATTTTTTTTTTTTAATTTTTTGTTAATTTTATACACTTTGAATTTATATTCTGATACAAAAAAAAAATAAATCTCAAATATTCATTTTTTTAAATTATTTATTTTATTTTAAAATGAAATATTCATAAATTACTTTTCTGTAAATGTGTCTTCAATAAATAAATTGCATATTATTAAATAACATTACATTCAAAATCAACAAATTATCATTAAACGGAAAAGTTAGAATTTTTGTCCACTTTTTTGGTTTTTTTTTTAAAAAAAATATAATTTTTGCAAATTTTTGAATATTTTATTAATCATTCAACATATTCAACATATCTTGCAAAAGTATCATTGAACATTCATCATCCAATAATATATTAATTTATACTCACATGTTTGGCGGAATATTCATTATGAACTATTAATATACTTTATTTTTATCATAATAGTTAAATGTTATATAGAATTCATAATATTTAAAAAAAACACACATTTATAATACAATTTATAATTTTTATTAATTTTATTCATAGTACGAATATAAAATAAATTTTTTTCAATTATTATATGATTGTGCAAAAGAACCAGTAATTTAAGAATTAAAATATAACTAATAATGTTTCTAAATATATTTTCTTTTATTCATCTATTAAATATCTACTATCAAATCTTTTCTTTATAAATTTTTGATAAAAATATTGTTGTTTTTTAAAAATATATAGATGTAGAACAATAATACAAAGTAAAAAAAAATATTTAAAAATTAACTTTTAAAGACATAAAAATATAATAATAAAATATCATTAAAAATATTTATTAATTTACTACATAAAAATGCAACCATATAAAAGGAATTAAAATATTTTATCTATTAGGGAATAAATGATTTTACCAAAAGTAATAACAAAATATATATTTAATAAAGAAAAAATAGAAATAAATTATGTTATATAAATATGGGTCATGTTCTATTACACTGCTTTGTTCTACTACGCTGAATTATTATGTCGCGTTGCACATCGGTTGAAAAAAGAGAATAAACAATAAAAGAGAGAGACAAAACAGAAACAGAAACAGCGATCGCAGTTCAATGATATCCAATTCAGACATAAATATACAAGATATGAGCACTTTTATATATATAAACTCATTATACAATATACAACATTATCAATATAATTTAATTCTACATTAAAAACAAATTTCATGTGTATATATATATAATTATATATAAATTATATGAACTATTTTGAAAAATGAAAAAAATATATGTTTTACTTTCAAAAAAAGAGAGTCAAAAACAGAAAAATTTGATGTATGTCAATATTTTTTCTATGATAAGTATACACACGAACACCCAACAAATTTTTAATATCAAATAATTATTAAACTTATTATTCTAGATATTTCTTCACATATTCTTGCCATTCTTTATTATAATCTTCAATTATCTAATATTCATGTTTAAAAAATTATTGTATTCTCTTATTGTATTCTTAAATTTTTTAAAAATATAAGGAATTTTTAAAAAGATTTTAATATATAATTGTTTATTTCAATAAGTGATATAAAAAAAAAAAGAATTAGTACTTCGATATCTTTTAATTTTTTCTGCATAATTTGATAAATATGATTACTAATAAATATAAACGAAATATGGTTTTTAATGTTTTTAATGTTAGAATTTCTTTAAAAATTATACATTGTTAAAATTTGATCATTTTTTCAATACTAAATGCTTAAATAGACTCTAGATTTTTAGTTTAATATGTTTTAAGTATGTTGCTAATAACATACTGGATATATCTTAGGCATTGGAAGAGACAAACCGTTAAAATATTAATTTTTGTAGATATTAGTTGATACTGATCTTACAACAGATCTTTAACATATAGCCTTAAATATAAATATAGTTTTTCGAAATAATTAAAGAAAGAAATTTCTAATGAAATTTCTCTATTCGCTGTATATTTTTCTGTCTTAATAGTATTTTGTGAAAATACTTTTTATAATTGGAATTTATGCAATTTATCAAATTTTAGGTTATTATTCAAAGTAAAAATTGTTTTAAGCATCAAAAGTAATTATATAGAAAAATATTACTTCATCGATTTTGATAATTTTTAAATATATATTTTTCATATTTTTTTTTAATAATAAATATTGAAGTATTGATATCGCTATAATTGCAATTTTGATTATTATAATTCCGGTTTTATACTTTATTTTTGTATTTTTTTAAGGAATATATATCTAAACTGTGTATTTATTATAAGAAATAAAGAGAATAAAGTGTAATAAAATAATTGTAGTAAAATAAATTATATAGTAATTTTAATCTTAATAATAATTAGGAACTGATCATATTTATTCTAATTTCCTCACACATGAAAAATTCAATTTATTTTTTCGTCCAATTTTGTATAGTCACATGATGTTCTTCTTGAATGGTTCTATTTACATTTGAACATTGACTGCTATTGTTTTGTCTGATGATTGAGAATCACAATAAATCGTTTAGTTAGATATAAGTCATAAAAAATAAAGATTGTACATATTTCATGCATCTCAATACTATCACGATACCAATCTTTTAAAAACATATTTAAAAATATATAAAAAATATACTTAATGTTTATTTTTCTATATTATTAGAATTGTTATAGAATTTTCTATATTATATATACAATATTTAATGTAATAAATAAAATATAAATAGAATCAAATATAACAGTAAAATTAAATATTCTATTTCTATACATGAGAATATCTTTTTTTTTCCTTTTTAAGAACTAATTTCTATAGTTCTCGTTAAATCCTTTTTTCGTTATTTTATCATCATAAAAAAATTTTCGTTCTTAAATGATTAATTAAATGATTTTTTCAACATAAACAAATAATATGATTATGTATATGAACTACATATACATAATCAATAAAACATATGAGATATCATTGTGAGTATAAAAATGATTGAAAAAGTTTTTTAATGATGGAACTTGATAAGATTTGAAGATTTTTTTGAAATTTAAAACTAAAAAGAGAGAAATTAGAACTGAAAAGAATAAATTTTCTTACAATTCTTCTGAACAATATTGAAAAGAGACATGAGTCATAATGGCCAAATCTGCAATATAATATCCTTATAAATAGCAAGTTGTATAGCTATAAAGGATATTTATAATATTGCGTTTAAATATAATTTATAATCTGATATATATTTACGAATTATTTATCATAATGTCAATCGAATCAAGTACAATCTCTTGAATTCCCAACGCATCTTTATTTCTTCTCTAAATTCATTTTGATAAGTGGTCAATCAGAGTTTAACCACAATAGTGATTTCTGTTCCAAAGATTCATCAGCACCTATCCTGCAAATGATAAACGGCCAATCAAGAATCAACTCTTTCCATAATAATGGTTTCCATTACAATTGAGTCAAGTATTCAGGTCAAAAACAGTTCATTAAATTCTTTTTTTTCATGCATTATTAAATAGTCACTTGTATAAATACTATCAAGTATTTTTGAGGCACGACGATTTCGCGTGTTAACAATATAAGAACGAGAGTTAATTTTTTTTTTTTTTTAAATCTCTTTATTATTTTCTTACTATTTCTTCTTCCAAATGATTTTAGCAATAATAAACCATTAATCTTTCTAAAGTTTTGTTCAAAGATTTCATTTTAAACTTGGCGATCAATTCATTTGTATTAATACAATCAAATAAGTGATTATAGTACCAAAAAACTGAAAGAGAAATTAAATTCTTAAGTAAATAATTATATTACATATTTATTTAACTTACCACAGTTGATAACTTGTTATTAAAAATATAACCGCCAGCAGTAAATTTTAAAGGATGAAGAAGAAGTTGTAATGAAAATTGTTGCATCTAAAATTATTATTATTATTATTAACTTTTATTTCCTAAATGTTTTTTTCATGGTTATTTCAAATTGTAAATTGAAATCATTTATATTCGATATGTTGTTCAGTATGAGAAAAAGTCTAAAAAAAATTCATATAGCATCCTCTAATATTTTAAAGAAATAAAAAAAAGTATTTTCAAATGTTTTAAAAAAATTTTTTTAAATTTTAAAAAATTTTAAAAAAGAAAATTAAATATAATAGAAGTATAATTAGTATATTAATTAAATATTAATTAAATATTATTTAGTATATTAATTAAATAAATATAATTAAGTATAAAGAAAATTGAATATTATAAATTTATAAAAAAATGTCCATTAAATATATTGTAGTGTTACTTTTTATTATATATTATATTTTACATTTTTTTTCTGAAGTTGATTATTATAATGTTGGGACAATGAATTAAAATGTATGTAATAATTCAATTGAAAGTTTAAGTCTTACAGATTATAATGATTATATTTGTGATTATTGCAAATTTAAATTTTTCAAGATATTTATTAAAAAATTATTGTTAAACTTTACTAAATTGAATTTCGGCTAAGTCTTTGTAACAATGTGTGCGTCCATGACAGCATATATAGAGTGTTCATAAAATAAAATATGAATACATCTGGAGGATGGATTTTAGACATTAAAACGATGAAAAAAGTTCATATACAAAAGTTCATATACAAATACCCGAAAAGACTTAATTAACGAATTATAAGCATTTTAAATTTGTATTAGATAGAGTGTATATATTAGATTTGTATATATTAGAGTGAGAAAAAGAGAGAAAACGCTCAGCTAGATGCGTGTCTTTTGCATAATGGAGCCTTTCAATAAAAGTAAATACATTAATATTTTTTTTATATACAATTGATTATTTCAAATAAATTTCAATGTAATATGATATAATGTATTATGTAACTTCTTATTTAACAAAAAACTTATCTCGAATAAATTTTACTAAATTCCAGAATATTAACATATCATTTTATTTAAATCCATACCGGAATTGTTGTATTGCATTCAATTTTCCCACTTATCAAAATTCATAGGAGCAAATCAAAACATACTTCTCTAAGATTTCAAATTAGAAAAGTTGAATATGTTTTTCTACACATAAACTTGCTTATCCTCACATGTACAAGAAAATCACTAATATATATACTTAAATCAATTTGAAATTCACAAATCAATTGAAGCATCACTTGAAAAATTTTTGTCTTTACTTTATTTGAATTCAATGTTTTTTATTTCCATATGAGATTACTAAACAAAAAAAAAGTCGAAATTCAAAATCTATATTTTAATCATGTCATATTAATGCTACTATGAATTTTATATCCACAAAAAAATCATATAAACATTGTACTTGTTTTTTCACGTTACTATTGCATATTAGATATTTTTTTTATTATTTCATTATTTATATTAATTTCTTTGAATAAAATTATTTCGATTATTATTTATTATTACATTAGTACATTTTAATTTTATATGAAAATTATTTGATTAAAATTTTATTTTAAACAAATATTTAAATATATTTTATTTCATCAAACTTGACATTGCGACACGATAATGTTATTGAAATAGCGTTGCTAACAGTTGAATGCTGTTAGCATGATCATGGATGTTAGAAGAAGAAACTTAATAAAAAGAAAAAATGAAATAATTATATTCGAAATCGAATATTAGATTTGTATGTATTAAATATAAGAATACGAAAGCCTAGATCAACAATCCTTCCCGTTGCTAATATAGTGTTGCTTTGTTCTGATTCATTTATTCATCCGTTTCGGTTCATTCATAACGTTCATATAACGTATATCAGAAATAAAAGTGTAAAAAAAAAAAAAAAAATTAATGAAACATTCATTTAGGCATACATAAAAAAAGCAATATGTATGTATTTTTTATGGATATGCGATATTAATGTGCAATATTAATTCTTCTCTCTTCTCTCTGCATAAGTAATATTGATTGCAAATAAAATAAAAATAAAAATTTGTCAGTAAATTGATTGAATGTTTAATAATTTGAAATTCAAATTGATTTAAGTATCATTAGTACTTCAAACTTTTTTTATACATGTGAAAATAATTAAAAAAGTAATTGTGTATATAAAAATATATTTAACCTTTCTAATTTGAAATCTTATAGAATTGTATTTTGATTTGTTTCTATAGATTTCGATAAGTAGATTGAATAAAATGCAACGATTCATCTATGATTTTAAATGAAATATTGTATAATCATCATATTGTATAACTTCAAATATTGTGGAATTTGTTATAATTTGTCTAAAATAAGTTTCTGTTAAATAACAAATTCAATAATATAATTAAAATTTTTTTTAAACGATATAAAAATGTTGCATGTGTACTTACATAACCGATATTTATGTATATTATATATCATATGTATATAATATATTATATATTATATTATATATTATACATTGAAATTCATTTGAAATAATCAATTATATATAAAAGAAATATCAGTATATTTATTTTTATTGAAGAGCTCCGCTATGCAAGTGATATTGTAATATGATACTTCCGCGCATCTACTTGAGTTTTCACTCTTTTGCCCTCGCTCTATCTAATATAAATTTAAAATACTTATACCTCGTTAATTAATACTTATCGAATGTATTTGTATATGAACTTTTTTTATCGTTTTGATGTCTAGCATTTACTTTCCAAAGATGTTCCATATTTTTATAAACACTGGTATATAATTAAATAATAAATATTTTTGCACAATTTCTGCTTTTCTATATGTACTTATTCGGAATGTTATATCGAAATTTAAACCAAATTTCAATTTTCATATTCTTAATTCATATTAAAATAAATTATTCTTGATATTGCATGAATTCATTATTATTCGTTAATTAAGCTTAATGAATTTCTATTTTGTACTAATTATATTTAACAATGTTTTTCTATAAGAAAACAAAACAACTTTGCATATAGTGTATTCAACTAACACTCGAATCATTCTATATATATTTTTAATTTAAGATGTGTAATTATTTTTATTTGAATAATAAATGAAATTTTTGAGAAATAATATAAGAAATAATAAATGAAATGTGAATATAAAAATATAACATCTTTTTCCAAGAGAATAATATATTTGTGGCTGATGATTTTATTGATTTTTGTTCTTCTTGACGAATACTATATAATAACACTATGCAATAAAAGAATATTTTGATCTGAAAATCATGTTCAAGTTCAATTTTGTAGTCATTTTTTTTTTATAAATTTTTATAATTTCCATCGATTCTAATATGAAGAATTAAATCCCAAAATGAATACAAATAATTTTTATAGCTTATATAAAAACATACAAATCATTGACAAATAATTTTTTATAACTTATATAAGCAAAATTCAATAACATAATAGTTACAAGTTTTTTAAAAATAACTGGAAATTTGAAATCATTAAATAATAATACGTAAAGAAAATATTTAAAGTAATGAACTTTAAAATATATTTTAAGATCAATAAGAAGAGATATGTTACATAGAAACATAATCTTTGGCAAAAATAAATCAAAATAAATTTTGATTTAATTATTACAATAAGTAGATCTTACCTCATTTCTAATAGAATTATCCAAATAGCAAATATCTAGTTCTCGAAGTAAATGTGCTGTTACTTCTACCTATAAAATTCTAATTAATTATATTTGTGTTAAAATTCTTATTTATATTGTAAATAGATATAATTTTACCTCACGATAAAATTTAGTACAATGATTATTTACAATAATAATTTTTGTAGAATGTAGAAAAGTCCATATTAAAAGTTCTATAATTTGTTTATCTAATAATGCTTCTGACAAATTCAATGACATTAAATAAATATATCCATTATAAAGTGTAAACAATAATATTGAAAATTGCATTATTAAGTCTAGTAGAATTTGATAAGCATATGTTTGATTAAGTTTACGTGAAAGTTTCAAAATCTCAAAATGAATATATCTATAATTAATAAAAAAAAATAAATAAGTTAATAGGAATTGAAATAATATTAATATTATTCATTTTTTATTACTATCTAATATATTATTATTAATGAGAGAAAAGAAGATAGCCCTAGATATTTAAATATAATACAAAAAAAAAATAAATAATCAATAAATTTGTATAGATTTTAAATTTTATGAAATTTGTGAAGATAAACAAAACTTTCTGATTAATTGTAAATGAATTATATTTTTTAAATAATTTTTTCAAAGAAAGATTAATAAAATTAAAAAAATATTTTTACATAATCCGAAAATGATAAATAGCTTCAGATAATTTTCAATAAATTGCATATATATTTGCATATAGTCAAAAATATCATAATACTTATATTAATTTGGGGCATTAATATTAGCATTTATATATCCAATCGTCATTTATTTTATAACTATTTTCGATTTCATAAGATTTTTTCGTAAAAAAATATATTGTAATATCTCACGATGTTTATTTTAATTAAAAAATGTTTTAGTATTTTAATATTTTAATATTTTATTTTCTCATATTTTCTATGTATCTATATGTAACGAAAACCTTTTTTATGAAAAGTTCATACATAATTATAGAAAGTATTAAAATTTTATTTTTTTATGCTTTTTATAAAAATTTTTCTCAGGTATTATTAGATAAAAATGATAATAGTTTAATTGCATACATTGCTCGTTGAGATTATTAGTTTAAAAGAAGATTCTATAAAATTGTTGTAGAAAACTTCAGAAGTAGAAAAAACATATCGATAGATTTCAACTGTTAAATTATCAGTTATAATAGAAGCAACTAAAAAATATCTCGATTTCTAAATAATTTCATGATTCAAAAAGCAAATCCATTTTATGTTATTTCAAATTGAATTTAATAAATCTTTAAAAATATTTAATTTTATGTCTTATAACACTTCAGTTCAAACATATTCAATTAATTTTATCAAATATTTTTATAATAATTATCTATTAATTTATATAATACGATAAAATTAATAAAATTAAGAAAGTTAAGATTAATGTTTAAAAATCTTAAAATATATTGAATATTAATAATAAAATTAATAAAATATATATTAAATATATCATTATTATATTAAATATATTTAACAATAAATATCAATGAAATTTGATAATATCATTTTCAATAATAAAAGAAATTGATTATATCTAATTCGTTTGATATGCACGTTGTTATTAACTTTAAAATATTAAAAATATTCGAAATTATCTACCGTCTAAGGCTATTTGCTTTTTCCTGTATATTAATAATTTTGTAAAATATACAATTAATGTATTAATTATACTAAAATAACTTAATAAAAATATGCTGGTATTACAACATTTCAAACTTTTACACATTGCTTTGAAAATATTAAATATACCTTGTAACTTGAAGAAGATGTTGAACAAAATGTTTTCTATTATAATAATCCATTATAATTATAAATTTACATGCAATAAATGATTGTATCTTGTATTTTATATTAATATCATTTGTATTTGATAACTGATACGCCTCTTTCAAGACTTTGTTCATCTTACGTAATTTCTCCTGTAAAAGACTTAAAAAAATTCAAATAATATGATCTTGAAAGAAATGTTACGATAACATTATTACGATACTATGATTAACATTATAAACTTATCTATGTTTTCATTTATAATTTTTATAGACGAAAAATGAAATAAAGATTTAAAAACTGTATAAATATATAAATATATTTCTATAATATAATGTTTGAAAAAAAATGAAATGAAGAAACAAAATTTTTTTTTTGTAAATTCGAATAAAAAAAGAATTCTCTTGAAAATGAATTATATTTTAACCTATGCAAAAATATGAATCCAATATAATTTTAATTTTATTTTTGATTATTTATAATCAAGTAATCGCAAATATTTGTAATTGAATAATTTATTTAATATATCAATTCAAATTATTGATTTGGTCTCAATTTGATTTAAGAAGCAATTTCCTAGCATTTCTTCTAATCCATTAAGAGATTTTGCATTGATAAAATTTAATAAAATTTTTTTATAGTTATGGTTTTAATTCATTTTTTGTTCAATCCCAAATAATTGTTGTCATTATAAAATGGCGAGTTACACAAACCATCGTATAGTTTAACTTTCATTAATTTGATAAATACTTATTTAAGAAAAAAAAACAAATATTATATTAAAATTTTACTTAATTCTTTAATATACATGTATATAAAATATTAATATCGATTTAATAATTTATCATAATACATATACTTTTTTTGTAATTCTAGCACTTTTCTTTAGCCATAATATTTACTTCATTATCTACTTAACACTTAGAAAGTCACAAATTCATGGTAAATTAAAAGATATATTATTGATTTAATTTCGGATAAGACCGAGCTTGTTCGTATAAAATATTATTTTTAAGGATCATTATTTGGATGCAATCTGATAGAAGTGTTACTAACAAAGGTTTTTGTGTAATTTCTGTTGAAGTAGATTCTATAACTTTTTATCATTATTAATTTTATAATATAAACTTTTTTTGCCAGAATAAAATTGTATAGTCAACAAATGTTATAAAAGTATTTAACATCATTTATAACATTGACAAAAATTAGGAAAATTATTTTTTTAGGATAATGCTTGTTTGACACAATTGATGCAATATTAGATTTTATTGATGCTCACCATAAAAGTTTATTTTTTTTTAAACTATATTTTGAACTTTAATTCATTGTCATGACGAAATTCTGATTTTGACATCATTGAAAATTTAATGTTATATTCTGGCAAAAATATTTATGGTTGGAAGAAGTATATAAAGATTGATCATAATTTAAAAGTTAGAAAAATATATAGATAGAATTCACTTGATTGCGAAAGAAAATTTATAATTGTTTAATCAAAAGTCAAGAATAAAAGAAAATTGATAAAATATTAAATATAAAAATATCAAATATAATACATTAATATAAAACTTTAAATTTATTATAGTTTCAAATGAAATTCTACGAAAATATTATTTTTTTTATAAAAAAATTCCTTCCTATATTTTTGTGTATCATATTATAAAAATACATATAAATTTTTTAATTTTTCAATTTGTTTCATTTTTGTAAAAATTATAAAATATAGATGAATTTATAATTATTTACAATACTGTATATAAAAAATAAATATAAACAGAATAATTTTGATAAAGATCTATATATCAATATATGATCAATAAAGATCTATATATAAGATGCATGCAAAAATGATTTTGATCTTGATATTTAATTTTTTCTGTTTGTGTAATTTACCTTATAAATATGGTGAAAGTAAAAATTCCCGAACACATAATTGTTATTGGTATATACAAAGGAATAATTATATAAAATTCTTTTTTTTTAATATACCAATTTAGCAAAATAATACTTATCATTATTGTGCTGGACATAATTAATTTTTGTGCAATATGAAAAAAAGTTTTTTTATAATTTTTCTCAATTCCAAATGATTTCAAAATATTATCTATTTGTTCACATTTTGCAATGATTTTTTTTGAATACTATAATAAAAAAAAAAGAGAAATGGAAAGATATTAGAAAAATATAAAGAATTAGAATATAAGTTGTTAATATATTTATAAGTCTATTTTCGATACAAGAAATACAAAAGTTAATATACAAAAATATTGATTGAATCCTATTCTTTAAATTAGAAACAACTTAAGTTTATATTAGATGAAACAAAACAAAGAAATTGTGCTATGGCGGATTCAAAATGGTTTTATTCCTTCTGTATCTTACTTTATCTAAAGCTAATTTAAAACATTAAAACATTATAAATTAATTTTCGACATTCTTATGTATTAATTTTTGTATTTATTTTAGTAATTATTAATAATTATATAGAAAAGAACGAGATTAAAAAATTAAATGCCGCTTATATACATAAAAAAATTTATTTAAAATGTTGACTTTTGCAACATATTCCAAAATTATTAAAATCGATGAGAAAATATCTCATTTCTAATTATATATTCTAGATAATACATATTCTAGATAATATTTTTGAAACACAATAATATCAACATGTTATTCTACTTCATAATATTTAAATATTTGCATTAAAATTAATACTTCCTTACATTATTTTATTACAATAAGATATGAAATTTTAGAGAAAATTAGAGAATCCAATGATGTGATATCAATATACCTACTCAAGAAAATATTAAATTAATATTGTAATTTTAAGAAACATTATTCTTTAACAACATCATCTTAATAATCTTTTATGTTTAATAAAAAACAAACGCACGATGAATTTTTTTGCAGAAAAACTTTCTCTGAATCATATTATAAATCATTAAATAAATCAAACTTCATAATTCATTTCCTTCTTACTATTTGGAAATTTAATATATTTATAATTTTTTTTTATAGTTATTTTTATTCATCATAATTTTTCAATTAGACTTTTCGATAGTAATTAAAAATACAATAGATTATTATTATGTATGTATATTATATAAATTGTAAATATAAAATTCGTGAATTTGAATATTTATCATCAATATAACTAATACAATTTGGTAACTTTTCTAAAAATTATTTTTCAATATTTTAAATATTTTTTATTCAGAAAATCGAAACAGTTATTACGAATTCTTAAAAAATTTAAATATTATCTTCATCAAATATTAATAATAAAAAAGTTATAATAATATAATATAAATTATCACGATATTTGCTATTAATTATTGTAACTTTAATCATTTCAATATTTTTATTTTGATTATTTTATGATTTTATTATCTTAATTTATTATTATATTATATTATATTATAATTTATTATTTTAATTATCTTATATTCTTATTTGTTATATATTATTATATATTATATTATATTATTATTTTATATTAAAATTATAACATATAATATATATATTATATGTTATATTTTTAAAAATACTTACTTTTGTATTCATCATTCCAAAAATTATAAATATTATCATACATATAATATGAATAAATGAAACTATTTTAAAAGTGATCTCTTGATAAATAGGCCATTTGAAATTCGTATTCATTATTATATTCAGAAACGTAACGTATAAAATTATGCATATACTAGCGTATATTATACTCCAAATATATCGTAATTGTCCTTTCCATTCAAATACACGTAAAGCAAATATCTCATTAATTATAATAATGTGTATTAATGAAGCATATTGGGTTTCTAGTGTCCACGCTAAGATTTTTGTTTTAAATACATCAATTATTGTACCTAAAAGCATAGTATATATTAGAATTCTTCTTCATAAATAAATCTGCGATAAATAATTAATATTTATATAAAATTATTTATAAAATTGCAGAAATTATTATATTTTATTATATTGTATTATATTGTAGAAATTATAATTTTATAAAAATAATTATATAATATATAAATTCATATTAATTTTATAATATAATTCAATAAAATAATGATTTGAATTTTTAACAGATTTTTTTGTAAATATTTTAAAATGTATATAATAATATATTAAAATTATATAATAATATATAAATATAATTTTAAAAATATTTAATATACATACATACATACATTAAAAATATTTCATACATACAAAATTTTTTTCTAAATTGTATAAAATTGTAACATATCTCCATAAACTAATATGAAAATAAAGAAAAAGAAAAGGAATGTTTGAAATTATAAGTGAAATGGATCTCTTTAATAAAAATAATATTTCTCTGTTGAAAAAATTATTTTATATAAATTATTTTCTTTTTACATGAAAAGAAATTCCAGATATATGTATTGATATTCATTTACCTTTCATATTTTTGTAGTTTATTCATTTAAATAATTATACTTATTAATTTTTAAAAGATTATACGTATTTATTCTAATTAAAATTCACTTCTTTTATTAATTATTAATTTTTTTTTTATATTCTTCTAAATTGCCACATATTATTGCAAATTATAAAAAGGAATAGAGTTATCTATTTATGCATCATACTTTCTCTGCATCTTATTTATAAAAGCGATTACTAATGCAATTAAAGATAATTGTCATATTATCTGCAACTATATTTATAATTATACCTATATATTTTCAATTCTTTTTTAAGATCGATTTTCTTTGAGATTAGTTGAAGATTGCACATATCTTTTTAATTATAGATAAAAATACAAATTAAAATGAAGGATGCAATTTTTTTTTAAAGATAATATTAACTTCGATCTAATTTTTTTTCAGATTAATTTTTAACGAGTAATCATTTATATGAGTTTTATTATCAGATTAATAAGAATTAGAGTGTTTTTTTTTTCTAGAAATTTTTCATTAGAAATGTTTATGCATTAAGATAAAATCTTTAAGTCTTTTCTTTTTCAGTCAATGACAAGTGTTTTTCATATATTTCGATACTTCAATATTTGAATAATGTTTTAGACTTAAAATAAATTGTGACTTATAAAATATTTGCTAACTTTTTAATTTCTAGTTTTCTTTATTTTAAATAATATATTCATTTATGTCGAAAATATTTTACTATGACAATTATTCATAATGATTTATTTTATAATATTAAATCTTTTTTTTTTAGCTTTTAATAGTTTTTTCTTCAAAAAACCTTTGTTGTTTTTTATAAAAGTTTTTTTCCTCATGAAGATTTTTTGTAAGAACTTTATTTTATAAGAAAAATTGTGATTATTGGTAATATATTTTCTTTTATTTTGAATTTAGTTATTTTATTTCTTTTTTTCTTTTTTTCTTTTTTTTGTATATTCCATATTTAAATTTAGAGACAATATTTATTTCAAAATATTTCATAGAGCTATTAAATAATATTATATTATTGTTATATTATTATTTTTATTTTGTTCATATCTTAATAATTTTTTTTAATATTAGTAATATTAACAATAATTGAAAATCTTCAATTAATTTTCCTCAAACTATTTTTATTTTATATTTTATATGATGTACAAAAATGCATTTAGGATTTATATTATTAACAAAAATTATTACATTACATAATTAAATAATTATTCAAGTCAAAAGATGAACAACTTTAGATATTGAACAAATGCCAAACTGATGCTACTGTTTGAAGGATCATCTACTACGATAAAACTATATAATTGTTTATATTAGAAATCTTGAGTGAACAAATGATGATATTAAATTAAATTTAAATCTTTGCTAATGGTTCTAATTATATTTTGATGCAAATTGTATCGCTGAATTCTATCTGAACTGTATTCTATTTCTATTCTAATTCAAGACTATCGTGAGTTTTTCTTCCAATCCTTGCTTTTTGTGAAAATGCACACTGAGAGGAGGTTAGAAGAACCAATCGTCGCATTAGAGGGCGGCCTCGAAGGATGAAAAGAGTTCACGAGATCTTTCCTTTGCGCGTGCGAAATCAGGACCTTTGCGCTTGTCTTCACAGTGATCCGTCGCAAAGCGTGCAAGTAATCTATGAAGCGGTCGCTGCTGATATATATTTCTATTTAAATTAAGGATCTGGAAAATGTTAGAAAACTATATCTGCTCATAAATTATTGGAGGTAGTCGAGCTGTTGAAAATAAAGGTCAGGCCATCCGATTGATCTATCTTTAACAATAATAATGTTTATTATTTATTATTGACCTTATATTTAGATATTACATTATATATTTAATATACATAACTGTGAATTATATATAATATATATAATAAATAATTTGTATATACTAATTATGTGCAAAATGATTGTTCGTCAATCACAAATTATATAAGAAATAAAATTTTAAATGAAATATAAATTTGATATTTTGAAATTTTTATATTTATGATTTACTTATGGCTTTATGAAGATTTTCTATTGATTTATTAATTTTGATCAATTTCTAACCTTATATTTGATAATGATTTTCAAAACAAATCGTTATTTTCCATTTTCATCTAAATGAAAATAAAGTTTACATTTTATGCCAGTTATAAATTAATATTGTTTTTTTTTTAAAATTTTTTGTTAATTTTATGTACTTTGAATTTATATTCTGATACAAAAAAAAAAAATAAATCTCAAATATTCATTTTTTTAAATTATTTATTTTATTTTAAAATGAAATATTCATAAATTATTTTTCTGTAAATGTGTCTTCAATAAATAAATTGCATATTATTAAATAACATTACATTCAAAATCAACAAATTACCATTAAACGGAAAAGTTAAAATTTTTGTCCACGTTTTTGGTTGTTTTTTAAAAAAGTATAATTTTTGCAAATTTTTGAATATTTTATTAATCATTCAATATATTCAACATATCTTGCAAAAGTATCATTGAACATTCATCATCCAATAATATATTAATTTATACTTACGTGTTTGGCGGAATATTCATTATGAACTATTAATATACTTTATTTTTATCATAATAGTTAAATGTTATATTATATTAATAAATATTATATTATATTAAATGTTATATAGAATTCATAATATTTAAAAAAAAACACACATTTATAATACAATTTACAATTTTTATTAATTTTATTCATAGTACGAATATAAAATAAATTTTTTTCAATTATTATATGATTGTGCAAAAGAACCAATAATTTAAGAATTAAAATATAACTAATAATGTTTCTAAATATATTTTCTTTTATTCATCTATTAAATATCTACTATCAAATCTTTTCTTTATAAATTTTTGATAAAAATATTGTTGTTTTTTAAAAATATATAAATGTAGAACAATAATATAAAGTAAAAAAAAATATGATTTAAAAATTAACTTTTAAAGACATAAAAATATAATAATAAAATATCATTAAAAATATTTATTAATTTATTACATAAAAATACAACCATATAAAAGTAATTATTAATATAATTTAATTTTACATTAAGAACGAATTTCATGTATATATACAAGTACCATATTAAATTAAATAAACTGATAATGAACTCATATAATATGTTTTACTTTCAAGGCAGTCAAAAATACAGAAATTTAATCGTACGTCAATATTCTTTCTATGACGAGTATACATACGTACATCCAATAAATTTTTAATATTACATATTATATTATGAAATTTATATTTTAAACATTTTTTCGCACATTTCTTGCCATTCTTCATTGTAATCTTCAGTTATCTAATATTCATGACTACAAAATTATTCATAGTTATATTCTTAAATTTTTTAAAAAATATAATTAAAATAAACAAAACAAATATAAGGAATTTTTAAAAAAGCTTTAATATATAATTATTTATTTCAAGATGATATGAAAATAAAAGAATTATTTCAAGGTAATATGAAAATAAAAGAATCATTACTTTGATAAATATAATTACTGATAAATATAAACGAAATATAACGGTTTTTAATATTGGAATTCGTTTCATTTAAAATTAATATTAATATTAAATATCGTTAAAATTTGATCATTTTTTCAATACTTGATATGTTTAAATAGACTATAGATTTTTAGTTTAATATATTTTAGTATGTTGCTAATATAATGGATATATTTTAGCTATTGGAACAGATAAACCGTTAAAATATTAATTTCTGTTGATACTAGTAGAACTTAAATGACATAGCCTTAAATATATAGTTTTTCGGAAAGAAAGAAGTTTTTAATGAAATTTCTCTATTCAAGATATTCGTTGTGTTTTTTTCTGTCTTGATGGTATTTTATAAAAATAGCTTTCTGTAATTGGAATTTATGCAATTTATCAAATTTTATTTAAAATAAAAACTGTCCTAAGGATCAAAATAATTATATAGAAGAATATCTTCTTATTTACTTTACCGATTTTGAAAATTTCTAAATATATACTTTTCATATTTTTTTTAAATAATAATTACGAATTATAATATTAATATTATTATAATTACAACTTTGATTATTGTAATTTTATTTACCACAAATTCTATTTTTGTATTTTTTCGAAGGACCCGTATTATACTTAAGCTTTCTAAAGATAAATTTAATATAATATTTTTTATAGGATTTATATTAGATCTAAACTCTCTAAAGATAAAAGTTAATATAATATACTAAGACGTCATAAAGTAATCGTATAGCAAGAAAAGATTGTCATTCTGGAATAGAAAGACAAAGATAATAAACTGCATCTCATAGATAATAGAAATCATTATATTATATTAAATATTATATTAAATATTCGTATTTGATTTTAAGTTAATACAATACTTCAATACATTACGAATAAAAAATTAATTTATAAAGATCTAAATTAAAAAAATGTTTAATGTTTATTTTGATATATTATTAGAACCATATTTAGTACATATGTATATATAATCGTTACTTAATATAATAAATAAAAAAATATATAATATAATAAATAAAAATAAAAATAAATATGAATAAAATTCAGAATTTTATTTTTATATATATACTATTTATTTTTTTCTTTTCTAAAAGCTAATTCTTCTTCCAACTAACTTCTTTCGTTACTTAAACAATTTTTTTCAACATGAGAAAACTATATATGTATCGATGAAATAAAATATATGAGATATGGTTGATGATATAAGTACAGAATCGATTGAAAGAGTTTTATGTAATCAATGATGGAGAATATGGAATGTGAAAAAGGCACTCTTATGATTCCTCTGAATAATGTCGAAAAGAGACACAAGTCACAAATGATTAAATCTGCTATATAATAATATTTTTATAAATTATACAAGTTGTGTAGTTGTGGAGAATATTTATAATATTGTGTTTAAAATATGTTTTATTAATGTACTACATGATTGGCAAATATATTTGCGATAATAATATTAAATTATTTGCGCATCTTGAGTTATAGTTACAATTTACATTTTTTGTGTTATCGTCGATAACATTGGAAATGTGATCTCTCTCTTTTGATTTGCTTTCCAATATCCGATAAATCATAGAATCATAATTTTGTTTCTGAATCATGATTCTTCTAATACTTCACATGCTTATAACAATTTAATATTCATTTAAAACAATATCATAATTATATGATATATATCATTAGACAAAAATATCAGCTGAGACTTATTTATTGTATTTATTTAATAAATTTTAATTTTTCTTATGAAGCAAGACAAAGACAACGAGCTGGCGATAGAGATAAAGATAAAAAAGAAAATTTATGTGCATAAACCCAAGACTTGTGAAGCAGTCAGATAATCTAGATTTTATTTTCAATAGTTCGGATATTTTCAAGAGTTTAACAATAATCTATAAGCGGATTTATATAGTTCCTTAACGCTTTCCGGATTTTCAATTTAAATAGCAATTTATTTTTATAACAACAACTTCACAAATCACAATTGCATATTGTTAGATAATAAGTTATAAAATGACTTGACTAAAACAACAAGAAAGAATAATAAAAGAAATAGGAATAAAATATGTTATATAGATATGACTCGTGGCGATGCCTTTGTTCTACTGTGCTGAGTTCACTATGTCGCGACGCACGACTATTCAAAAAAGGAAAACAAAACAGAATCAAAACAGCAATCGCGTCCAGTGACACCTACTTCATACATAAATATACAAGATATGAGTCGCATATATAAACATATATAACATACATATATAAACATACTTCTTGTGGATCACGATGAAAACGCAAAGGTTCTGATCTCCACACACTGTGACGCAATTTCACATGATCTATTCTTCGAAACGTATCCATCCCTGTAATCTCCCTCTTAGTTTTTATTTCCACAAAAATAAGAATTCGAGGAAAAACTTTCAAAATCCTGTGACAGTTTTTTAGATCAGATCATTAAGAGTAGAAATAGAATTCAGATTAGATAGAATTCAGCAATGATATAGTTTGCATCAAAATATAATTAAAATCATTATAGTCATCAATCAGCTGTAAACAATTAATATAAATCATCATTCGTTCACTCAAAGTTTATAATATAAACGATTATACAGTCCTAAGCAGTAGGTGGTTCTTCAGTAGAGTAAGAGCAGTTCAGATATTATATTTATGTAATATTTATTCAGTTTAGATTTTAATAATCTATATTGTTAAATTATTTAATAAATAAATCTCAATAACATTTTTATACATTAAATTTTGTGTTTGGTTTGGTTTTTAGAATTTTATAAATCTTGTTTGAGAGAATCGTATAATAAATGTATAAAACTGAATCGAACTGATACTGAAAAATCAAATAATTTTTTTTTCTCCAATAATTTTTTTTATATTTTATCTATAAATTATAATAATATTATGAAATGTAATAAATAATCATAAATGATTTTAGCAATATAAATTATTAATTTTCAAAGATTTTTTTTTAGAAGCTTCATCAAAGTTGGCGATGAACTTATTTGTACCAATACAATCAAATAAGTAATTGCATTGCTAAAAATCTGAAAAAAAGATAAATTTTTAAGTGAATAAATAAATTATATACTCATTTAACTTACTGCTGTTGATAACTTGTTGTTAAGAACATAACCGCCAACAGTAAATTTTAAAGGATGAAGAAGAAGTTGTAATGAAAATTGTTGAATCTGAAATTATTATTATTTTTAATTTTTGTTCTCTAAAATTTTTATGATTTCTATAAGTGAGGAATATTCGATTTACTTTTTAATATATGAGAGAAAATAATTTATATAATATTCTTTAATATTTTAAACAACTAAAAAAAAAACATTTAAAATAAAACAAAAAAAAATAATAAAACAAATATTTTAAATAAGGTTAAAAAATATATTTTATTTAAATATATAATTATAACACATAAATATATAAAATGCGAAACTTGATTTATAAAAATATTAGAATGGTGTAATATTATCTTTACAGAGGAAGAAGAAAAAATCTAGATGCATGTGGATATATAAAATATTTATAAGAATATGGAATACTTTTGGTGAATTCTAATATCAAAATAACAAAAAAATTCCTATAAATATAAGGCTTATTATTAATATAAGAAATTATAAACATTTTAAATTTATGTTAAATATATTGAAAGAATATAGGTGTGACAGTAGAGTTAAAAGCATTCAATGAGCACCTACCATATTACAGTATCATCTTTATAGGAGCAATAAAACATCAATACAATGAAACAATACAAAACATCTCAATAAAATGATCTTATAACTTCTTAGATATACTAGATATTCTATCAGTAGAATTTTAATATAATTTAATTATAATATAATTTATAATACATATAATTTATCATATGTTTTTAAGTTCATATGTTATTTAAGAAGAATTTACTATGAAGAAGTAAACAAATTTCAGGATATCTATATATATTTTATTTAAATTTATAGTTTATGATTTATCAATTATATTAATAATTTATAGATGTTTTATTTAAATTCAAATATATAAATCGTTAGATGACATTGAATTTGAAATCTACGAAATATTTTGTATTAGAATAATTGAATGCATTTCTCTATAATTATTTATTGTATTATTTTTATTGAATTTTTTAATTTTTAAAATATATATTTTAATACAAATTTTTTTACTCATATATATAAAAAAATCACTAATTATACTTGAATCAATTCGAATTCCATAAATTATTAAACGTGAATTAACTGAAAAATAAAGAATAAATTGTTTTAATTTTGTTTATTTTAAAAAATATTAGTTTATTTAGTTTATTAATTTATAATTATAATTTGTAAATTTTTAAATATTAATTTATAATTATGATTTATAAATTTTGTTTAGTTAATGAAAAATCCCTGTTTATATTAGATATTATCGAGAAGCAAATTCTAATACATATTTCTATGTATAAAAAAATAGTAAAAATTTGTATTTTTTTGGATTGTGACACAAACAAAAAGATTAAAGTGTTCAAAAATTCATATCTTTCTATAATAATCTTTGTAATTATAACTTATATTGTTCATTGAATTTCTATAGAATATTCATTATAAATATGAATTGAAATGAGATTATCTCAGAATAAAATCAAAAATTATAAAATGAAATAATCTTTAATTTTTACAAAGAAATATTTAAAATAAGCCAAATTTTTTAGATATATAACAATTAATTGTTTTTTTGATTATGTTGTTATATTCTAATCTGTTATTATTATCTATTGTGTTATTATATTATATTATATTAATAAATGCGTTTTAACAAAAAGGAATTTTATTTGATTATATTTTCAAATTTCACTGAAAATAATAAAAAAATTATAAGATATATATATGTAATGCTATAATACTATATTCTAAAAATATATCATAAAAAAAATTACCACCATGCTATGGATTACGAGTAATGAAAAATGATATTATGGAGAAATGTAGAAATAGGAAATGAATAACAAAAATATCATCTAATATTACGAAAAAGAACTAACATGACATAATCTTTATTGTTCTATGATTTTTTTGTAAAAGCCATTCTATATGTATATATAGCAAAAAATAAAAATATTAAAAAAGAATCTAATTAAATTTCATTTTTGATTACAAATATTTTAAATAAGAATTGTGTGATAAAAATTTGAATTTGCTTTTAACAAATGTGAATTCAAATAATAATATTTTTAATACTAATATTAATAATTAATTAATAATAACATTGTTTGTATTTATTGATGTTCAGTCAGCGATATAAAGCCAATAGTTATCGTTATGACTTGACAACATTATGCAATCCGTGATTGACTAATGTTTTTTATTAATAACTTTGTTAACAAAGCTGTAACGAAAGTTTTTTTCAAAGGAAATTATGTGAAATTATTTCAAAAATCTTGAGTTAACGAATATTTTTGAGATATCTTATATATATTACAAATATAGTATAAATAGATATTTATTATTACCTCAAAAACTAAGAAATAATCTCAGCTAAAATTTTATATTCGGAATCCAAATTCTTATTCTATTTATCTTTTTCAGTTTGATATTCATACATACTAACTGGATCACATCTTATTATAATCAAACTTGACTTAGTATAATTACAAAAAATCGAAATTACAATGACTAAATGAGCAATATCAGTATCATACTTAATATTAATTATTTATAACAATTTTGATTCCTAGATTATTCTAAAATTATTAAAAAAAAATATTCAAGATGATGATTTTTGAAATGTATTTCAAGACTAAAGAGAGAATAGTAAACAGAGAATAAATCGAGAGATAAATATTACAAAATCAATCAAACTAAATTTTGATTTAATTATTTCTTAATGTAATCTTACCTCATTTCTAATGGAATTATCCAAGTAGCAAATGCCTAATTCTCGAAGTAAATGTGCTGTTATTTCTGCCTATAAAAATCTAGCATTATATACATATCAGTATATTAATTCTTCCTTTATAGTGTAAAAAAATATAATCTTACCTCGTAATAGAATTTAGTGCAATAATTATTTATAAAAATAATTTTTACAAAATATAAGACAATCCATATTAAACATATAATAAGTTTTTCATTTGACGATGATAAGTTTATCGATATTAAATAAAAATATGTTTCATAAAGTGAACACAATATTAATGAAAAATCCACTATTAATTTTAATAGAATTTGATAATTATATGCTTGATTAAGCTCACGTGAAAGTTTAAAAATCTCAAAATGAATATACCTTTAAGAGATAAAAAGAGAAAGAAATAGATTAACAGGAATAAAATTATATTAATATCATTTTGTAATCTAATTTATTATCGTTAATAGAAGAAAAGAAAATAACCCAAAATAAATAAAATGTAAAAAAGATAAATAATCTATAAATTTTAATGAAATTTTTTTTTCTCAAAATAAGCATAAATTTTTACAAATTTTCTAATTCATTCAATAAATTACAGTTTTCTAATAATTTAAAAAAAAGAGATTAATCAATTAAAATAAATTAAAATCTTTACATAATGAAAACAGATAGCTCGAGATATAATTTTTAATTATCTTCTATTTGTATTTAAAAATATTACAATAGTAATATAAATTTGAAGTATAAATATTTTCACATTATTCATTTGTTCAAATTTTGCATTTAATTTATAAAATTTTTTCGAATATTTTCGAATATTTCTTCATAAGTACTATTTTTCACTAATATACTGATGTCTGTTGTGATTAAAAGAATTTTTAGTCTTTTATTTTTTCATCTTTAATTTCATCTATAATGACAATTTCTTTTATGAGAAATTCATCTTTAATAGGAGAAGATATTAAAATTTGAAATATAAATTTCTTTGTATTTTTTCTATATAAAATAATTTTTAGAAGTGTTAGATAAAAATGATAACAATTTACTTGCATTAGTCATTAAGATATATGATAATTTATAAGAAGACTTTATGAAATTATTGTAAAAAATTCTTTAGAAATAGAATTTAGAAATAGAAAACTGATTTATAGATTTCGACTTAAATTATCATATCAATCATGGAAGCAATTCGAATATACGATATATATGTTATGATTCAAAAGTTAAATACGTTCTATATAACATTTAATAAATTTAATAAATCTTTAAAAATATTTAAATTTATGTCTTGTGATATTTGAGATTTTTAAAAATTTAAATATTATGCAATTTATTTTATACAATATTTATTAGTTTATATAATATACATACATGTAATATACATATATTAGCTTAAAGTTCAAAAATCTTAAAACATATTAAATTAATATTATTATAAAATTAATAAAATATATATTAATAAATTTATTAAATAAAATATTAATAGATTAATAAAATATATGTATATATATTAAATATATTATAACAATAAATAATGAAATAAAATTTAATATCAATGATAAAAAAAAGATTTTTAATGATAAATTAAAAGAAAAATTGATTATAATATGTAATCGCTTGATTACATGTTGCTATTAATTTGCAATTATTAGGCATAAAAAAATAGGATATTAAAAATATCTGAAGCATTATCTGAAGCTATCTATCTTTCTTTTATATCAATAATGTTATAAAATATATTAAAATAAATTACAAATATTACGAAATCAATAATATTAATAATATTACGAAATTATAAAATTCTACAGATTGGTGTAATATTATCAAATATTATACCTTGCAATTTGAAGAAGATGTTGAACAAAATGTTTTTTACTATAATAATCCATTATAATTATAAATTTACGTGCAATAAATGATTGTATCTTATATCTCATATTAATATCATTTGTATTTGATAGCTGATATATTTCTTTTATAATTTTATTCATTTTATGCAATTTGTCCTGTAAAATACTTAAAAAAATTTAAATAATATGATTTTGAAAGAAATAAAATGCTATAACTAATATTATAAACTCATCCATTTTTATAACTTTATATATATATTTCTATAATGTGATATGCAAGAAAAATGAAAAAATGAAAAAAATAAAAAATATTTTTTTATAAATTTGACAAAAAAGAGAATATTCTTTTTAAATTATATTTTAATCTATGCAAAAATGTAAACTCAATGCGTAATAATTTTAATACTATATTTTAATTTATAATATTTATTAATTTTTTTATAATATTTAGTTAATTATAATTTTATTTTTTATTATTTATGATCAAGTGATCACAAATATTTATAATAAGATGATTTGGACTCAATTCAAATTATCGATTTGTTCTCAGTTCGATCATATTTTTTTTAATCTATGTTGTATGCTCAATTATATTAGTATGTTCTTTATTATGGCAACACGATAAAATTTAATTTAATAAAATTTTATTACAATTGCAGTTTTTGTTCAAAAATTTTATCTTATTTTAAATTTTTTTTTATAATTGATATTGATTTTTTATGATTGATTATATTTATATTGTTTATGAAATTATTACTTTACAATGACAATTATAAATTATAAAAATCATTAGTTTTTATTCATTCGATTCATTCATTTAAAAATAAAAATATTCATCATACTAAAATTTTATCTAATTCATTAATAAATATAATATATATATATATATATATATATATGGTATTATCTATCGATATAGAAATTGGAGAAAAAATTTTAATAATTTACTTGTTCACTATTATAATATTGTAGTGGTGAATTGTTAATTGTTAAGCATGTATACATGTATCGAACACTTTTTCAATTCTATATATGCATATTTGTGTGTGTAAAAGGTGCTTATGCCCGTTTCTATTTTCTTAACGATGAGTTGTATTAATGTGATACGTGTGTTTATACGAGAACTGTCTTTCACAATGTCATGATAGATGATCGTGTCACATCTCGATATATAATTACAAAGAAATTATCTATTTGCCGTATTCGGCAATCAGAATACAATGTGTTCACAACGAGCATTAAGAGCATTAAGAGCTGCTTAGACTTTTCTTCTAAATGAAATTCATATTTTCAAAAAATCCAAATTCAATTGGAAGGATCATGGCTTCTCAGAAGAGCATGATAATAACTAATAATATCGCGGTAGTGCCTAACTCGCGACATTTCCAAGTTAGAGGAAAATTTCTCGAATTAGAATGATATTAGTTGCTGTTGAGTCAGCCGTATTTAGAATATGACGTTGGGATCATATCAGCCAGGCTGAAATGTATCAAAAATATATAATAAGTATCGAATAAATTCTACTCAAAAACAGCAATTTTCTTCAATATCATCTTTTATTTAGACTTAATAGAGATTGGTAATGATAATAGAAAAGAATAGAAAAGAAAATCCTCTACGAGGAATTTCTCCAAATAAGTATAAAGCTGTTCATAAATATCGCGAGCAAATGTTATATATAATAATACTAAAAATAATATTATTAATTAAATGATTAATAATAAATTAAAAGATCTTGCTTTAATAAAATATTGTTTTTAAAACTTTTTATACTTATTTGGATGTAATTAAATTAAGACATTAAATAAAGTTTATTTTATTATCTCTGTTCAAGAAAATTTTACAAATTTTGTATCATTATTTATTTCTGATTTTTTATTCCTGATTATAAACATATTTTTGAAGAATAGAAATTAGATTATCGATCAAAATTTACTTTAGAAGTTCAATTTTTTAAAAACATTTTTTGCTGAGAGTATTAAAGCAAATTTTTTTCTTATATTTTATCAATATTATGATCGATAACAAATAGCTATATAATTGAATTGATTTAATGTGAAATGTGATCCCAATCTTGTGAGAAAGTATTCATTCTAAAAATTTTAAATATCAAATATTTTTATAAAAAATAAAATTATAGAAATATTATAAAACGAAGTCAAAATATATTCAAAAATATATGAGGAAATATTTATAAATATTATATATATCAATGAAATGGACCATATGCAATTATTATTGGCATGATTTAAGAAAATAAAAAAAATCATGTTACAAAAATTTTTGAAATTTAATTATTCATATTGCAACTTCTTAAAAGATTTGAGTTATATTTTAAATTTAATCAATTTAACAAATATTATAAAAATATTCAATCATTTATAATATTCAAAATAAAAAAACTATTTTTTTGAAATAGTTCTTGTATCACTGTAATATTAGATTTTATTAATGTTTATTAAAAGAGTTTAAGTTTTTTTTAAACTAAATTTTAATTAATTATCATGGTTATTAAATCTCTTCGATACTATTGAAAATTTTACATTTTGAAAAAATATTTATTAATTATTTTAATATTTATATTAAAAGATTTATTATTAAAAGAAGCTAAAAAATAATCATATTGCAAAAATTAAAAAAATATGTAGAATTTTTTTGAATTTACAAAAAAAAGAAATCTAAATAATCTAATTATCAATGTTTATGATTGCTTGATCAAAAGTAGAAGAAAATTAACTAAAAATTAAATATAAGGATATTAAATATACATTTATCGCAGTGTAAAATACAACTAATGCAATAAAATTCAATAACAAAATTTTTTTTTTCTAACTTTACAGAACAAAAATGTTTCTTTCTACATTATAAAAATACCTAAGAATTTTTTAATCTTTATTTAATTTTTATAAAAAATATAAAAGTATAGATGAGTTTATAATTACTTAAAATTTTATACAATATAAAAAAATAACTATATAAAGCATAATTATATATTTATGGCATAATTCTGAATCGGTGAAAATCTGTAAATGAAAGTATAAAAAAATAATTTTTGATTTATTAAAATATATGTAAAATTTAAGATCAATTTTTTTTTTATTGTATCATGTATTCATTTCAGAGATAAAAAATCTAAAGAATCCACATATCAAAATCAATCTCCTCTTCTGATCGCTCACAATGATAGAACGAAAATACGAAAAAGAAAAATTAAATATATTTAAAAAAAGACATTGGTCATGAACGAAGTATCTCCAAAAAATTTATTTCATAAATTAGATTATATATTTTACTATTTTATTTCCTGCTAGATTATGCTCTTTACTTATATTTTCGATAAATTTTTCTTAGAATAGCTTTCTTTCTTTTTGTTTTCTTTCTCAATATTCTGTTTTTCTTTTTCAATATTTAAACAATACTGAACGCATTTCTAAAAATCTATATATATATTATATATATATATATAGATTGAAATATATGTGTGCATTAATTTAACTGACTAAAGAATATAGAAATGTGCAAATTATGAATTGGAAAACTAATGAAAATTTTAAATTTCTTTATAAGAGAATGATTAAATTGCAATTCAGAATTCTTTTGATTTTTTTCCTTGTGATAAATAAACAATGCAATAAAAAAATTGTCTTTAAATTTCAAGATTAGCCCATATTTTTATTTATACTAATCTTCACTAATTCAAAGATATAATTCAAAGATAAAATTAATATAATAGTATAATATTCTTTATATTTACTTTCTATGTATCATGTACATAAGCAAGTTTGAGAAAAAAAAAATAGTATGAATAGAAATGAATTTATACTAATATTAATAGAGAATATCAATAATAGTGAAATTATCTACGAAAATCGATATTTTTTAAATTTATCAAATATTAATTTGTTTATCAAATTATAATCTGATATTAATTGTAAATTGTTAATTATAAGTCAATATAAGTTATGGAAAATTCATTTCAAATTCATCAAATAATAATAATTACAGATTTTTAAAGAAATTTGATTTTAAATTTAGAAATATCTATTTTTTTTTTATTCAATAAATTTTAAGTTTATGAGCATTTCTTTCTTTATATAATTTACCTTATAAATACGGTAAAAGTAAAAATTCCCAAATACATAATTATTATTGGTACATACAGAAGAATATTTAAATGTAATTCTTGTTCATTGAAAATAATGTAATAAAAATCTAGCAAGATAATAATTATTATTATTGCGCTGGATATAATTAATGTTTGTATAACTTGAAGAAAAATTTTTTGATAATCTTTTTCAACACCAAATAATTCTAAAGTATTATCTATTTGTTCACATCTTGCAATAATTTTCCTCGTGCGCTATAAGAAAAAGAAGAAAACTGTAAGAAAATATTAGAAAAATAATATAAGAATGTTAAAATTTAACTTTATGTTACATTAAACAAAACAAAATAGAGAAATAGTGAAATTGACGAAGATAAAATTTCTATTTGCGTTTTGTTTCATTTAAAATTAATTTAAATTGTTAGAATTTAACAAATAAATCTTTGATATTTTTATATCAAGTTCTACGTTTATTTTATCAATAATTATATAGAAAAGAATGAGATCACTAAAATGAGAACATTAATATCAAACGGCAGATAGATTATTATATTTTTATATATCATATATTATTTTAATATAATTAATTATAAAAAGTATTTAAAAATGTGAATTTCCATAATATATTCATATATAAAAATCACCAAAATCAATAAGGAAATCTCTTTTCTAAATAATTATCGTATTTTAAATTCTTTAGAATAATATCAACATATTGTTTTATTCTATTATTTAAATTTATGCCAAAACTAATATTTTTTCATATTATTTCATCATATTATTTTATTATATTATTTTATCATATATGGTACATAAATGATCCTCTCATGAAAGAATCCAATCAAATATCTCATATATATCTCATACCTGTTCAAGAAGATTGTTAGTTTTAATCCTGGAGTTATAGTAAATAATAATAAAACTAATTTATTATAAAGTTCGCTATTAACAAAGTTCTATTCTAAAATGATCAAGAGCAAAATTCAAATAGTAATGAAAGTTTAAGTTTATCATTGCATACACAAGATTCTAAAATTCTGTTCGAGATTACAAAGTTCAAGAATTCGAAAAATTCTAAGATCTGTAAAATTTTAATATTCAAAGAATTCGGAGGTTATAATGATTCTGATGTTGAAAAAATTTTAAGATTTAAAAAGTTCTGAAAGAATTCTATCAAAACGTTCATATCCTTTAAAATCCTTTCCATGCTCATTTTGCGAGCTCGCGTCTTTGATGGTATAAATAAGTAGCCAATAACATCGTGGATCAGTTTGATTGAACGACCTGATTGAACGATACCACTAATTTAAGGAAAATTTTTAATCTAAATCTAAGGAGAATTAAATTGAAGGACTATGCTACCTCCAGAATCTGCTATTCTCAGAAAACTGATCCATGAGTGTTTCTAATAATTCTCCAGTAGATTGATGCTGATTATTAAGATTGACATGACTGAAAAATATCATCTGAAGTCCAAGACCACATTTACATTCTAGCCATGTCGAAATATTTCTAACAAATATACAATTTCTCCAAATTCTTCTCATAAAAATAATATTGTCCTTGCAACATTACCTATATTATCTGTTCAATTTTAATAAAGATATTAAATTTCTTGATATTGAAATTTTAAGAGACTAACAACTAACAATTCTCTAACAACAACATTTTATTAACATTTATTTTATGCTTTATAAACAATAAACGTACGATGAATTTTTGTACAGGAAAATTTTTCTTGAATCATATCATAAGTCATCAGATAAATCATAAATCATTTTTCACTTGTTAGTTGAAAATAATTTTTTTTTATAATTATCTTTATTTTAATTTATTTATCAATTATATTATCAATTTTATTTTCCAATTAGATTCGGCTATTATCAAAAGTACAATGAAGTGCTATTATTTGTACATAATTATATTATATAAATTGTACAAATATAGGATTCGTGAATTTGCTTATCATCAATTTGGAAAACTTATGCAATTTGGAAATTTTTCTAAAAATTTTTTTTCAATATTTTAAGTATTTTTTTATTTAGAAATTTTAAATTCGATCATTGTGAGTTATCGAAAAACTAAATATTAATCTCATGAAAAGTTTATAAAAAAAAAAATTATAATATAATATAATATATAATATAAAATATCATTATATTATAATTAGTTCTCTATTGTAACTTTGATTATTGTAATTTAAGTTTAAAATTATTTTATATTTTATAAATTCTAGTAGATTTAAAAACTATTGGATTTGAGATATTATAAAATTATTATAATCTACGAGGAAATAAAGTTTTAATTAATTCATCCATTATACATCTTAATTGCTTGTCATTTGTATTTACATTAATAGAAGATAAATGGCATAAATCTTATATAACTGTGGACATGTACGTATAAAAAAAAGTTTATGCAATAGTAATTTTTTTTTGTAAATATTTCAAAAGTTAAACTAAGCGATAGTTTATGAGATTAAAAAAACACTGTTTAAAATGTTGATTTCTACAAAAATAATTTTAAAAAAAAAATTAAAATTAGCAGGGGAATTTCTTTTTTAAATAGATTTCTTATTATCAAAAAATAATTTTTTAAAAATTATTGTAAATAGAAAATTTTTCTTAATAAAATAAATTAATAAATAAATATTTAATAAATTATATAAATTGCACAGAGTTTAATATTTTATTTAAAACATTATCGAAAAAATTAAATTCAAGAACATGAAAAAAGAAGCTTCTCTTTTTAAATGTCCATGTTTAGATTAAATTAATATGATTCTTTTACAAAATTATAAATATCATTCTTTTTTTATAGTTTAATTATCGGCAAAAATTTAATGTTTTTTTAATTTTAAACAGTTAACAAAACAATTTTATAATAAAATTATTTAATATTAATATTAATCATATTATTTATAATATGAGTTATAAAACAACATTTTTAATTTTTTGTAAAATATAGTTTATTTGATAATATATTTTATGTTAACGATATAGTAAGTTATAATATATAATTATATTTTATAATATATATAATATTATATTTACTAAAATAATGATATAATCTAAATATAATAATATAACCTGATAATTATAATCTATGATTAAAACTAATTATAATAATGTACAATTTAAGTTGAATGGATAGATAACAATTTTTTTTTTTGCAAATTTATTTTAAATGAAAAAAAAAACAGATAAAAAATCAATTCAAGAATTAAATTTAGTTTATCTTATTCAATATATTCGATTTACTCTAATATTTTATTTATAAGAATTAATAGTAATATCAATGAAGATAAATAATTATAAAAATTGGGAACGTAAAATGGATATTACTATATATAGGAATTAAAAGTAAAAATTTTCTTCTTTTTTTTTTTTATTATGTTTAATTTTCTTATTAGTTTATTATTATATATTATTATAATTAGAAATACAGTTAGAAATAATTATAGTTTAAAAATACTTACGTCTGTATTCATTATTCCAAGAATTATAAAAATTATTACACATATAATATTAATATATGAAATCACTTTAAAACTGAGCTTTTCGTATGCATTCCAATTTTTGTAAGTTGCGTTTTTTATTGCATTTAGAAGTAATATATATGAAATGATGCATATACCAACATATATTATACTCCAGCCATATCGTAATCGTCTTTTTAATTCAAATACACGTAAACCAAATAGCTCATTAACTATAATAATATGTTTTAACGAAGCATATTGACTTTTTGGTGTCCATGCTAAGATTTTTGTTTTAAATGCATCAATTAATGCTTTTAAAAAAACGCATATATTAAAATTTTGATAACTTTATGATTAATAATAATAATTTCCAGAAATTTTTATAAAATTATATAATTATATTATTATAAACTTAATATTACATTATAATGAAATAGTTATATGAAATAAAACAGATTTTTATAAAGTATGTAACTGCAATTTTAAAAGTATTCAATATTATGTTTGCAAATTTATCGAATGAAATTTTTTTTTCAATTCTATAATATCTGATACAATATCTCCATAAATTACATAGAAACACAATTAATATTTGGAATTATAAGTGAAATAAATTTTTTTAACAAAAATAACATTTTTCTATTGTTATTATCATAAAATTTTTTTTTTATTTGTGAAAAAATTCCAAATATACTAATCTATAATTAATATTCTCTTACCTTTCATATTCTATTTAATTTTGTTTATTTAAATAATTATATTTATTTATTTAAAAAAATTAATTTATTCTAATATTCTAAATTGTTATATACTATTGCAAATTAAAAGAAATTAAAATAAAAGAAATAGGCTTATCTATTTAACCTCTTTTGGATCTTATTTATAATTAATGTGATTAAAGATAATTGTGACATGATCTGAAATTATATTTATAATTATATATTTTCAATATGATTCTTTCTAAGATTAATCGAAGATCGCATATGTCACTTTAATTATTTATCGATAAAGATAATTAAGTAAATTGAAATGAATAATTTTTTTTTAAAGAAAATATTAACTTCGATCGTAATTTTCTTTCAGGTTAATTTTTTATGAGTAATTATACACATTCTAGTCTATTAGATTAATTAGAATGCTTCCCACTAAAATTTCCCACTAAAAATATCATATATGTTTTTAAATATTCTTTTTTTCAATTTGAAGAGCCGTATTCTCTATATGTTTCGATACTTCAATATTTTAAATATTGAAGCATAATAAATAAATAGAAAAAAAATTTATAGAATATAGAAAAATCCATATTAAAAATCTTATAACTTCTCTGTTTCATAAAGCTTCTGACGAGTTAATAATATTAAATAAAAATATATGTTATAAAGTATACAGAGCACTAATGAAAATTGCATTATTAAGACTAATAAAACTTTATATATATATACTTGATTAAATTCACATGAAAGTTTAAGAATCTAAAAATGAATATGCTTTTAATAAATAAAGAAAAGAATGAAATAGCTTAAAATAAAATTATATAATATTATCATTCGCATCAGTCCAGAAATTTATTATCATTTAAGGAGAAAAAGAAATAGTATATGTGTATAATAGATATATAAATAAAATACAAAAAATATAAATAATTTATCAATTTTAATGAATTTTTTATTATTATTAATTTTAATGAAATTTCTCTTTAGAAATGGAACAAGGAAATAAAAGAACTTCCTAATTTATTGTAAACTAAATTTTTTTAAATAATTTAAAAAAAGAGAGATCGATAAATTAAGATTTTTAATCATTTTTTGTATGTTCGCATATACCTAAAAAATCACAATATTAGTATAAATTTATATATTAATATATTTTGATTAGAATTAGATAAAAATTTTTAATGTTTTATTTTTTCATATTTTCTAGAGATAACTTCTTTTATGAAAAAATTCATCCTCAATTAGAGATATAAAAATTTTAGTTTTTTGTATTTCTGAATTTGAAATAGCAAACATTTTTTAGAAATTTTACAAAAAAAAAATGATAATAATTTAATTAAAATCTAATTTTGTATTTTGGTAAGAGATAATATTATGATAGGAAAAACAAAAAATTAAAATCATATTGCAGAAATTAAAAGAATATATAGAATTTATTTGAACAGAAACGATAAAAGAAACTCTAAATAACTTAATTATTAATATTTGTGACTGGTTGATTACAAATAATCAAAAATAATAAAAAAAAAATAAATTAAATTTAAATGTAAAAAAAAAACTAAATACTAAATATAAGAATATTAAAATCATATATTAGCTTTATTACAAATAATTTAAAATGCAATTTTAAAAGAAAAATTTTTTTTCTTTAAATTTATGAGAATTTCTTGATATTTTTTTTTTCCATATTATGCTATTTTTCTTGCATATCATATTCTAAAAATACGCAAGAGTTTTTCAATTTCTATTTTATTTTTAAAAAATTGTAAAAACATGAATAAATTTATGAATATTTATATTGTTATACATAAATAAAATGGGAAACTAATAAAGTTATGAAATCGAAATTTTTTAAATTTATCAATAATATAATCATTCATTATTAATAATATTATAATAAATTATGAGAATATATAATAAATCATTACATATTTTTAAAACTAAATTCAAAAGTATAATATCTATGTTTCTATTTAATTAAATTTAAATGAATATTTCTCTCTTCGTATGATTTACCTTATAAATGAATACCTTATGATGAATGTCTGTTAATTTTTTCTTTATATTTAAAAAACAAATTAAGAAGAATAATTGAAATTTGAATATTAAAAAAATTATAATATTTGTTATTATTTTGGATTTTGCATGTTCATCAGATACTTTATTTCAATATTTCATCAACATTAAAGCTATTATAATATTAGTTCTTCAATAGTTAAATAACGAATCGATATTATTGGTTTTATCGGTTTTTTTTATAAACTTAGCATATTACTCATTATTAATAAAATCGTTTTTCAATTGACAATATTGTATTAGTCAAAATATTAATATCTTTAAAATACAATATTATTAATATATTATTTTATATATTCATTATAAAACCGTATTAAAATTAATTATTCCTCATTATCCATCATATTTCATTTAACAGTATTAAAATATTATTATTATATAGTATTATATATAGTAATATATAATATAACTGATGTAAGTTGATCTTCTATTAAAGAAATGATAATGAGTGCTACAATATACACAAAGATATTAGAATGTATGATCTTAAAATTTTAAGAGACACTGTCTTCACAACATCATTCTATTCTTTGTTTTATACTTAATAATATAAATAACTTGATATCTAAGTAATGAAAAAATTACTATGCATGAAAACATTTTTTATCATGTCATCAATGATAAGAAATTGAAAGAAATAATCATTGAAAGAAATAATTTCCTTAACAAATAATTTTCTTTTTATAATTTTCCATATCATTCATAGCAAATTTTCAACTAGATTTATTGGTAAAAATATAACGAAGTAATCATTTGTATGTAACAATGTATTAACACAGTTAAGATTTATGAATTTGAATTTTTTTTATCACAATAATTTATATTTTGAAAGTTTTTCCTCTGAAAACTATTTTTCAATATTTTAAATATTTTTTCGACTGGAAAATTCAGATATTGTCCACTTATCAAAAATCCAAATATTGATAATTTATCGAATATTTATGCAAAAATATTTGACATGTATCAAATTATCTAATTGTCGTATTCGGTGGTCAAACTACGACATGATCACCATGAAACTCTATTTCAAATAATGATAGATAATCGTGTTCGACGGTTAGAATACTGTACTACTGTATTCACAAACAAATCCTTTCTTAATTCAATTGGTTACAGTGGGGTACATCAATAACATCGCGATAAGTGGCTGCTCGCGACTCCTTCAAGTTCAAGGAAAATTCCTCGCTTGGATAATGATCTGTATATAAGCGGGAATTGAACAATATAGCTTTTTTTATAGATTTCCTCGAATTAGAATGATGTTATTTGTTGTTGAATCAGTCGTATCCAGAATATGTCACCATTAGGATCGGTTCAACCAGGCTGAAGTATGTCAGAAATATATAAGTGTTGACTAAATTCTTAAAAATAATAGTCTTTTCATCATCACCCTTTGTTTAGATTTAATAGAAATCTATGTGCGATAATAACAGAAAAGGATATCTATGAGGGATTTAAACAGAATAAACTGTTTAAAATTGTTAAATTTCGCGATTTTTGTATATCTATAAGCTTAGAGACATTTTGATATCTCTTTTTATGAATATGAAATAGTTAATGCATTCACTAATGGGAGAACTGATAGGAGTCACAATGGCGGAAAAAAGTTGTCAAGATTTGCTTTAGAGATATACTAAACAAATAAAGATAAGTAAAAATCACAGTTCGTCCAGCGAATCGCCAATTGGCCAGATTTAATATATAGTAATGAATCTATAAATGATAAATTATATAGCTATATAAGATATTATTGCCGTATTATTTATATTTATAAATATTTATAATATTATATCATTTGTAAATATTTACAATTATATTTTATATAATTCTTAGAATTTTATAGTTATGGAATTCTTCAATGATTTTCTTTTTTAATTTTATAATTTTGAGATCATGAATCATAAATTTATTCGTTGATTTTTTTTAAATGATAAATAATAAAATATTTATTTATAACAATGTTATTGTATAATTATTTAAATTTCCATTATATGAAATAGTATGAACTAATGATACAGATAAAAACAAAGAAAGAAATTAACAGAAACTTAAATTCATAATTTAATAAATAAGTTTTAATAAACATTTTTGTATATCAACTTTTGTGCTTGTTTTGAATTTTAAAAATCTTATTTGAGATAGTTATACAATAAATGTATAAGAACAAATATCAAATCGATTTTTTTTTTAACAATTTTTTTATTATTTTCTTATTTACAAATTACAATGATATGCTAGGAAATCTAATAGATAATTTTAAACTATTTTAATAGTAATAAACTATTATTCTTCAAAGGTCTTGTTTAAAGACTTCATTAAACTTGGCGATGAACTTATTTGTACTGATGCAACCAAATAAGTCATTATACTACTAAAAAACTGAAAAAAAAAGAATAAATTCGTAAGTTAAATAAGTGAATAATCGTTTATTTAACTCACCAATGTTGATAATTTATTATTAAGAATATAACCGCCAGCAGTAAATTTTAAAGGATGAAGAAGAAGTTGCAATGAAAATTGTTGTATCTGAAATTATTCTCGTTATTTTTATTTCTTTTATTTTCTAAACGAGAGATATTGTATTATATATATATTATATAACGAGAGATATTATATATATATTATATTTTATATTTGTGTTTTTTATGAAAAAAATTTTTGAAAAAAATCTGAAAATATTCATATAGCATCTTCTAAACAAAATAAAAAGAAAAACATTCAAACAAAATCAAAAATAAAATATTCTAAATAAGATCAAAATGGAAATAATAATTTATTTAAATATACAATTAACTTAATATTCATTGTATACTAGAATATACAATCATTAGCATATAAATACAAAAAGTATGAAATATATATTTTCTAAATATTATATAAGTATATAATATTTTAAAAGTAATCAAATATAAATCATACCTTTGAATTTGATCAAAGATTATGTCAAGAATTATAATGATTATAATCCGAATTGTTGCAAATTTATAATTTTCGAAATATTAATACAAAAAATTATTGCTATTATTTCATTAAATTTTGACTATATGATAGAATATATATCAGTGTATAATCATTTATCTACTGTTTCTAAAAATACAATGATTATTATATATATTAACTTCAATCCATTCTTAGAGCTATAGCATATAGCATAATAAAAATAATTACGAAGTTCGCTGTTAACAAATTCAATTAACAAGACGATCAAAAACAAAATCCGTGCTAATGACGGTTTATGTTATCAAGAATCGAATCTACAAGTTCGCAAAAAATTCTAAGTTCAAAAGAGGATTTTCGTTCATAAGATGCAAAGATTCTGAAAGTTCTAACGGTTCTACTAATTCTCGAAATTCTGGCAGTTCTGATGTTTTGGAAGTTCAAAATGCTGATTCTAAAGCTCTCTCCATATTCATCAATTTGCAGGGGTACATTGTTCAATAACTATAAATCAGCCCCTTGATTGAACAATATTTCCAATCTAAAGAAAATTCCTAGAATGAGTCTGAGGAATTATTCTACTCATAAATCCAGGAACCTGTTCCGCATGTATTTACAGTAATTCTTCTCAAGTAAGATGATATTGAATGCCATCGAAACATGGTTAGAAGTGTGATCTCAAACCCCATTGACACTCTACCGAAATGCTGAATTATTTCTAAATGCACAAAGCGAAGAGTTATTAAATTTTTCTCTCAAAAACGGCATTGTCTTTGCAGCATCACTCTGTGCCATCTGTTCGATGTCTGAACAATGATCGATACTTAATATATATATATAATAAATGAACTAATATCATTACAATTACTTGTTAGTATCTTCCCTTTGATATTATCAGTAAGTCTGCGTATAAGATATAACTTTTGAATGATCAAAATTATAATAACGAAATTTACGATATAATATTAACCTTATAATTCACCTATTTTGGATGTTGATTCTATAAACTAATGTGTTTATAGAAATAATAAATAAGAGACAATTGCGTATTAATACATATATTGTTACGACACGCACGTATACACACACATTTTTATTTTTATTTCGGAAACTAATAAAACGAATTTTATATTTAAGATCCTAAGCATTCATTTCTTCAAATTTCGATTTGATATACATAAGAATTGGGTTATAGCATATTACAATTAAACAATTTGGATGAAATTTATAATGATCGAAATATTTCGAAAATGATAATAATATTAATATGTTTATTATTTATTTTATATTAGTAACATTATTAATTACAATTTTTATCACTCAAAAGGTATTCTATATTTATTTTTTATATTTATTACTGAAAGATTCATGAAATGTCTCTATGACTAAATATCAAAATTGATAATATTAGTTCATCCATTATATATTTTGTTTGTTTTTTACTTTTATGTGTTTATATAAACAATTGAAAAAATACATGATGCATATTTTATCATGTATAGGCAAATAAATAGGTTTTATGTAATAATTTTTTATAGCATTTTTTATAAGTATTTCGAAATCAAAGAGAATATCTCATTATTTTTCTGCGATCATCTATTTTGAATAATCTTCCTAGCAAGAATAAAACTGACAAATTTTATTTTTCGAATTATTCACAAAAAGCTTTAATAATATAGAATGGAATTTTCCAATAGAATGGAAACACAAATTTATAAGAGCATATCTCAATCGATATGCTACACGCTTTTTTCATATTATATTATATATTGCTTATATATTAAGATATATATAAAAAGATATTATTTTTTTATATTATATTATATTTCTTAAAAAATTTATATAATATTTTTCATTGAATTGAAATCTATGAAGAAAGACTATAATCATACAATATTTAATATATTCAAGCATTTTGATTCAATTATTATTTATTAAATTTTATCATTATTATTATTTGTTAAATATTATCATTAAATATGTTAAAGTTTAAAAAAAATTCACAATTTCAGAATTCACAATATTTTACATATTATTTGAAAATAGTTGATTAACTATTGAAAAATGATCTATATATCAATCTTGTAGCAATCATTTAGCGTATCGCGAAATATTTCTTGAAATTTTTTTTTAGAGCAGCGTTTAGTGTAAATTTTAAAATTCTAAAAGTCACTTGTAAATACTCATTTTAAAAATAAGAATTTTATTAAAAAAATTATTTTGTAAATATATAATTTACAAAAAAAATATTATGCAAAAAAATATCTCATAAAGAAAAGGATTTTATAAACAAGCATTCTGTAAATAAAATGAACTTAAATAAGCATGAAGCTTTAAAAAAGATACTTTTATGATTTAAAATATTTTTGAGTTTTTTATTTTTCGTGATGAATATTATATAAAAAATAGTCATGTTCAAAATCAATTTCAATCACTTTTTTTAATAGATCGATAAAGTGATTAATGATTAAAGACAAAATAACAATAACGATATAAAAACATATAAAACAAATAATTTTTGGTAAACAAATCAAAATAAATTTTGATATAAAATTGCTCTATTAATGTAGATCTTACCTCATCTCTAATGGAATTATCCAAGTAGCAAATATCTAGTTCTCGAAGTAAATGTGCTGTTACTTCTACCTATAAAATTCTAACATTACATTTTATCTTTCATATTAATTCTTTTATAATATAAAAAATATAATCTTACCTCCTGATAGAAATTAGTACAGTGAAAATTTACAAAAATAATTTTTAAAGAATGTAGAATAACCCATATTAAAGATCGTATAATTTTTTTATCATACAACATTTCTGATAAATTTAATGATATTAAATAAAAATATATGTTATAAAGTATACACAATAGTAATGAAAATTGTACTATTAAGTCTAATAGAATTTGATAAGCATATGCTTGATTAAGTTTACGTGAAAGTATAAGGATCTCAAAATGAATATACCTTAAAAAAATAAAAAGAAATAGATTAATAGAAAATAAAATAATAATAATATTATCATTTTTATCAAAAGGAAATAGTCTTAGGAATAGTCTTAAATATACTATAAAAAAGATAAGTAATTTAAAAATTGAAATAATGAAATTTTTCTTTTAAAAAATAGACATAAGATCTTTTCGACTTATTATAAATAGAATAAAAAAAACATTTCTTAAATAAGTTTGAAAAAAAAGAATATCAATACAATAAAATCTTTATATAATTAAAGAATGATAGTATATAATACTATTACATTACAATTGTTTCTTAATATACATGTTTCATACATTAAAAATGTCCTAAATTATTCACTGTCTATCAGATTTTCCATACTAAATTATATAATATTACAAAATTGTAGAATTTTATGCACTGAAATTATCATACCTTGTAACTTGAAGAACATATTGAACAAAATCTCTATTATAAAAGTCCATTACAATTATGAATTTATATGGAATATGTGATTGCATATTATACTTTGTATTAATTTCGTTTGTACTTGATAGTTGATATAATTTTTTCATAATCTTGTTCATTTTTTGTAATTTATCTTCTAAAATTCTTTAAAAAATTTAAATAGAATAATATTGAAATAAATACAATATTGTAAATAATATTTTAATTATAAACTTATCTATATTTTTATTTTCACAAGAATAAAAAATAAAGATTAAAAAAGTTCTATTTATTTTTATAATATAATATGCAAGAAAAATGAGAAAAAGAAATGAAGAAACAAAAATATTTTTCTTATAAATATGAAAAAAGAGAATATTCTTTTCTAAAATTGCATTTGTGAAAAAATATAACAGTGTAATTTTAATCCTTACATTCAAGAAATTTTTCTTTATTTTTGATTATTTATGAACAAGAGACTATAAATTAGACTATATAAATAAGACTATAGTCTAGTAATTTAGATTAATAATTTGATCTAAATTATCTTTTCGCTTTCGTTCCGATTTTCTCATATTTCTTTTAATCTTAATAAATTCTATATCATGACAACATGATAAAATTGAATGCAATAAAATTTTATTTTGATTAAAGATAATTCAGAGGTTTTTTTATTTCAAAATTTTTTTTATAATTATTAATAACTGTAATTATACAAGTCATCGTTGGTTTTCATTAATTGAATGAACATTTCAACTAACAATAATAAAAATTTATCATCTTAAAATTTTATCTAATTTTTCAATATATATAAAATTAAAAAAAATATTAATAATTTATCATTAGGAGTATATATATATGAGACATAGAATTTCTTTGTCCTTAGATGATGTTGCGAATTGTCCGCGATATTGTTGGTTGTTGGCATGTTCCACCAAAAAGCTGTGACTTTCCTAATTAGCTAGAGATTCAATTACTTAACTTCACTTCAACTTAACTTAACTTCACACAAATAGAATCTCGTGACGATCACGTTGTACGCTAACACCCGGGTACAATTAGTTAGTGAATAGATCGTGCTCGAACACGATTACATTGCTACGAATTTGTGGGAGACTCACTAATAGTCAACGCCCAGCATAATTAACTGGTATATAGTCTACAGATAGAACTACGTTAACATTGCTTCGGGCGTGAACAACATATATATTATATGTATATCAAGAGACGTAATTTATATTCATTTAATTTCGAACAACTTCAATTAAGTGTTAAAACTTCTTAAATTATATCATGAATATTGCCAGAATATGTTGATATACAACATACAACATCTCTGTTTTTGCAAAAATTCATTTTCTAGAATTTTTATTCGTGAAAATTTCGGATAGATAATTTTAGTTAGTTGATCGAACATGTAGTTTTTACAAATTATTTTTATAAATCATTTTCGGAGTTAGGGAATAGAGAAAATTATGCCATATATTTTGGATTTGCTAAAATATATTTTATTGATAATCCATCAGAGGTCTAATATCCATCATCTTTCACCCTCATCAAGATTCGTAAAATAAACATTTATGCATATTGAATTTCTGTTTATTTATTCTTTTGGTCGCAAAATATAAAATACAATTCATAAAATATAATACAACATATTCATTCAGTGACAATTATATAATATTATAAGAATAATTCATATCAGTTATTGTTATTAAAATAAAAATATAATTTAGTTCAAACGACAAAAGTTCTAAACTCTTTAAACTACTTTATTATATTATTATACTATTATATTATTATATTGAATGAACATCCTGCTAAGAAAGAATATTCTCATTTTTTTTTATTAATGTTATTTTTTATTAATGTAAGTGACAATAAATATTCAACAATTTGATAATTATTTAAACGATTTAATATGAAAATTCCAGTCTTATAAGAAATTGGTTTAGAAAATCTAAATATCAGATATTATAGAAAGATGATATCAAAACAAAATTAAAAAAAATCTACTAAAAAATATTTGGAAAAAAGCATTTTATAATAAAAAAAATTTGATTTGAATAGACTTAATAGTTTAATGATTTCATAAAGTAATATTTCAATAATTATTATTGTCATGATTTAAAAAAATAAGAAAATTATATAATTTTTAATATTTAATTTTTCAGATTAATTCCTTTTGTCATAATATTGTAAATACATTTCAAATCAATAATTATTATAAATTATTATATATATACTATATATTACATATTATATATTATAAAAATTATTTGATATCATTTATAATATTAATAGAGAATTGATAAGAAGATTATTTTTTTACAGAAATGCTATTATTGATGCAATATTTTCAAGAAAAAATAATTTAAAGAATTTATAAATTCATTCATTATCATAGTCATTATATTCTTATCGATACTATTGAAAATCTAATCTTATTTTTAACAAAAAAATTTATAATGAGAAGAAGCTAGAAATTAATCATGTAGCAGAAATTAAAAAAATATATAAAATTTTCTTAAACTTAAATTTTCTTAGAAATGATAAAATTTTAAATAACTTAATTACTAGTATTTGTCTTCTTTTGATCAATTAGTTTTGACTCTTTCATCACAAACGACCAAAAATAAAAGAAAATAACTAAATATTAAATATTAAATGTAAGGATTAAAAAATTGATTTTATTGTAATTTGAAGTGAAAATTTAGGAGAACATTTTTTTTTATTTAAAATTTTATATTTATATCATATTATGAAATATATAAAAATATTTCAATCTTTGTTTTATTCTTGAAAAAATTGTAAAAATAAATAAGTTTATAATTACATAAGCAAGTTTAGAAAAATAATGAAATTAAAATTGTTTATGAAAATTAATACTTTTTAAATTTGTTAATTATTATATGTATATAATTAATCAAGTTATTTAATGCATATAACTAATCTAATATTAATTATTAATAATATTATCATAAGTTATAAGAAATTCAAAAATAGATCATTATATATTTTTAAAAAAATAATTGACTTTAATTCCAGCAATATCTTTATCATCAAATTATATACATTATATTTATCTTTCTATTCAACAATTTTAAGTTCATAAATCATTTCTTTAAATAATTTACCTTACAAATATAGTGAAAGTAAAAATTCCTAAACATATTATTGTTGTTGGTACATATATAAAAGTACTTAAAAATTTTTGTTCATAGTTATCAATATCCCAACAGTAATTTAACAAAATAATACTTATCATTAGTATACTGAACATAAATAATTTTTGTGCAATTAAGAGGAAGATTTTTTTATAATTTTTCTCAATTCCAAATGATTTTAAGGTATTGTCTATTTGTTCACATCTTGTAATAATTTTTCTCGAACACTATAATGTAAAAAGCAGAAAAATATGAGAAATATAAAAATATTAGAAAAGTGAAAAAATTTGTAACATAATGTATTAACGTATGTAGATCATTTTTCGACTTTGATAGTAAAAACGAACACAGAAATTAATGTTCAAAAATATTGATTGAGGCTTATTCACTAAAAAATAATCAATTTAAGTTTATGAAATTAGATGAAATGAAACGAAAAAACGATTATGAATCTGAATTACTCTATAGAACGTATTCAATAAACATTTTATTTTTAATATAAATAATATATTGCTAATGCAATATGATATATTATTACATTATAACAGCACATAATATAATAATTTCACTGAAGAAGCATGGCAACTAGCTTCTTCAGTGGCAAAATTATTAGTTTGTATTATCATGTCCTGATGATATGATATTTTATATATTTATTCGTTGATCATTCATTTTGACTATGATTAATAAAGATCGTTTTTTAAATTTATAATTTGATCTGAGTATAAAATCTTTTAAATACAATAATATCAACATGTTATTTCATGCTTCATTATATTTAAAATGAATTAAAATCTTTGTGTAAAATTAATATTGTTTACATTGTTTCATTCAATAATATAGTGAATCTCCTGCTAAAAAACTCGATTAAGTATGGTACCAATATACAATTACAAAGCTATTTATTATTATTATAATTAAAATTTTAAGAAACATTATTCTTTAGTAACATCATCCAATATATTATATTAATAGAAAAAGAACACGAAACAATAATGAGAAATTTTCTTAGCACAAGAAAATCTTCTTTGAATTATGTTGTAAATCATAAAATAGGACAAATCTCACATCTACTTGCTCCTAAATACTTTTTTTCCATAGAATTCCATATCATTCATAATTAATTTTTAATTAAATTCGATTATTGTTAAAATTACAGTGGTAACAATTTTGACAAAATATAATTTATTAATTATAATATAACAAATCCCAGTCATAAGATTTGTGAATTTGAATATTTATCATGAATATATAATTATATATAAAACAATATACAATTTGAAAAATTTTCTTTTTAAAAATTATTTTATATTTTTAAATGCTCTTTTTCTGGAAATAACGATTAAGAGATTTTATTTCGATTTGACAAAAACAATTATAACTGTTTTATAAATCAAAACATTAATCTCATCAAACTCAGAAAAAAAAAGGAATTTATGAGAAAAAAGGTAGCAATATCAGCATTATACTTAGTATCTAATATTTATACACAATTTATCATCGTAATTTCGATTGTTTCATATTTTATTTTGTCATTTCTCAGTCATTTGATATATTTTACATATATATATGTACAAAAATTCTATGCTAATAATTTTTTTTTGTAAATATTTCGAAAACTAAAATCGAGCGATTATTAAATTAGAAAAAAGTTGTTTAAAATTTTGATTTCTACAATAAAAATCAAATTAAAAAGCGAGAAAATCTTTTTATGAAATATAAATATTCGACAATAACAATAATATATTCGATAATATTATATTTTTTAATAATTAAAAATATTAATTAAAAAAATACTTTAAAAATTTCTCATTAATAACGTCATTATAAATACGTTATATTTCTAGAAACGATTCTGATGTTTTAATGTGATAATTTACAATTAAAAATAAAAATAACAATGCTTATTATAATATCTAAAATTCAAGTAAATTTGAATACTTATTTGGATAAATTTTATTTTGCAAATTCAATTTAAACGAGAGAAAAGAAATACATATACATAAATCAGATAAAGGATCGGTTCAAAGACAAACTTTTGAGATTCCATTTCTAAAAATTAGTAGGAATAGTAATAAATATTAAAATTGATAAAAATTACGATGTTAAATTGAACGTTACTTTATATAAAAATAAAAGTTTTCTTGTAATACTTCTATTTTGTTTAATTATTTTATAATTATGTTAATTTTATAATAATATTAATTGCATAATGTATGTTATTATATTTTTAGAAATACTTACTTTTGTATTCAGAATTCCAAGAACTATAAAAATCATGATGCATATAATATTAATATATGATGTCAGTTTAAAACTGAACTTTTGATATGCAGGCCAATTTTTATAATTTATATTAATTGCCATATTCAAAAATACAGCATGTAAAATGATGCATATACCAGCATATAATATACTCCAACCATATTGTAATCGTTTTTTCCATTCAAATACCCGTAGACCAAATATCTCATTAACAATAATAATATGTATTAATGAAGCATATTGACTTTTTGGTGTCCATAATAAGTTTTTAAATGTATTAATTATTGTGTCTAAAAGAACAGTATATATTAAAATTGTGATAAATAAATTTATGACAAATAATAATAATAATAATTCCTGGAGATTTTTATAAAATTATGTAATTATATTATATAAATTATAATTTTATAATTTTACTTCTATAATAATTATATAAAATATTTATAAAAATTGTACAATATAATTTAATAAAATAATCATATAAAATTTGATTTGGCAGATTTTTATAAATAATATCTTCTTAAGTATAAATAGAATTTTAAAGATAAATAAATAAAATTCATTTATAATGAAATTTTTTCTATATTGTGTTGAATTCTCTATAAATTAATGTGGAGATAAAAAGAAAATAGATCATTTCTAAAACTATCGGTGAAATCTCTTCGAATCTTTTCAATAAAATCAATAGATATTTCTGTATAATTTGTAAAATTGTAAAAAAAGATTTATATTAGCTACTTATATAACAAAAAATTCTAGATATATATTTTTAGATATATATTTTTTTACTTACTTTTCATATTTTTCTTAATTCTGTTCATAAATAGTAATAAATAAATAATATAATTTTTTATATTCTTATAAAAAATAGTTATATAAAAATTATATATTATGATAAGAAATGATATTTATTTATTATATAAATAATAATTCTCATTTTTTTTTAATAATTAACAATTTCTTTTTTTTAAGTTTTTTAAGTTAAAATGCTACATATTATTGCAAACTATAAAATGAATGATTTTATTTATTGTATGTTATATAACCTACTTCATATCTTATTCATAACTAATGCCATTAAAGATAATCGTCATATTATCTGGAACTGTATTTATAATTATATATTTTTATTTCTTTAACAGTGCACATATCATTTTACTTATTTATTAATGAGTAGATAAAAATTAAAATGAAGAATACAATTTTTTTTCTCTAAAAAATTAATTTCAATTTAATTTTTTTTTAAGAATATCTTAAATATCAGTTCTACATTATCAGATTAATAAAAGTTAAAATGTTTCATTATGTGTTGCGATAAAATCTTTAAGTCTTTACTTTTTACGTTTTTTTTTTCAGTTTATGAAGATCCGTACTTTGTGTATGTTTCGATATTTCAATATTTAAATATTTAAATATTTTAAGTAGAAATTTATACCATGTTTGCAGATTTTCTTTTTAATTTTCTTTATTCCAAAAATTTTATTGATACATTCATGTTCTTTATAATATATTAGAAAAACTTTAGTAATTATTTATAATATTTATTAGCTCCAACTCATTAGAGCTATGGTATATAATAATAAAATTAATTAATTACAAAGTTCGCTGTTAACAAATTCGATTGTAAGACGATCAAAAGCAAAGTCTATATGCTAATGAAAGTTCACGTTATTACTAAAGTTTGAGGTTACAAGTTTGAAATTCTAAATTCAAAAAGTTCTTGAAGGTTAAAAGATTCTAAAAGTTCTGATGGTTAAAAGATTCTAAAAATTCTAAAGTTCAAAAAATTTACTGTTTCTAATAAAATTATATTTGTAAAGCTTATTATTGCTATTTTTGAAAATTTTTACAAATATTTTACAATTTATCTTTATTTCTAAATACTTTTTTCTAGTTCTTATTAGTGTTTGTTTATGATAAATAATAATCAAATAATAATTAAATAATTATTAACAATCAGAATTGAGATCTATTAGAGAATTGGCTTCAAAATAATATTTTCGTAATTTTTTAATTATTGTAAAATACAATATCTGAGAAGTTTTCCTGAAATATCGATCAGTACGTGAGCTTATATTATTTATAAAGATAGCTTTCTATTTATTTGGAATTTTTTTTCCTTGATTATTTATTTTAAAACCTTATGAAATATATTTTTATAATCTTTACCGGCAATAAAATTTTCTAATTCCCCTAATAATTTGAAAGAACTTGTGAGAAAAAATTGTTTTTCTGGAAGTATAATAGACAGTTGTCAGTATAATGTTTCCATATTTGTTTTATATTGTGTTTATTATCACAATAAGATAATATATAGGTCTATGATAAATCATTAAAAAAATGTTTTGTTTAATAATTATTTGATTTTCATATTGTATAATGTATCAAATTATTTAATATCATATATATTACAAAATAGAATTTTAATGTAATTTTTATATTTATGATGAATTTTTTACGTTTATTTTGTTTATTTTTATACAAATTTTAGTAATAAGTTTGTGAAATAAGTATTATATTATTGATTTTATTGATATGTAAAGAGATTTTTAGTTCCAAAATTTTTTTCCATGGCCAATTGCATTTCAATTTACGTTTCAAATTGTTTATATATTCTTATTTATTATTATCTTTGTTTAGCAGTAAGAAGATCTATCATTTTATTGATTTGCTGTAGTTTAAAAATTTGGTTTATTCAATGAAAATATTAGATATTATTTCTATTATTTTAAATAATAAAATTATTAAATATTATTTCTATATTTTTAGCTGATATCATTAATAAATTTTCTATTTGTGTATAGATTAACTTTTTATAGAATCATTTTTTTAGTAAATCTATCTCATAGAGTTATCGTTTAGAATGATAAGCTAAAATAAAAGATTTGAATTTTGTATAATCGTTTTGTTTTTAATGCAGAAATATAAAATAATTTTTGCAGCTTTTTTCTTATTGTATATAATGTACAATTAAAAAATAAATCTACAAAGCATTGTATAATAAAAGCGTGATATCTCTGAATCGGTAAAAATTTGAAAATAAAAATGCATATAAAAATGACGTTGATCTTGAAATTCAAAGTCAAATTTTTTGTTTATTATTTACCTAACGTATTTCACAAAAATGTTAATCATGAGATAATAAATTAATTTATATTCATTATATATATATATATTTGGTGGAATTTGATTTAATGATACATTTTTTATTTTTTATGATTTATTATATGTTTTATAGAATTCATAATGTTAAAAAAAATACATATATAGTTTTAGTAGGTATATAATTTGATTTTTTTCAATTTCCATTCAACAAAATATTATTATTAAGTATAAAAATAATTTTTTTTAATTATTATATTTTAATTGTACAAGAAGAATTGTTAATTCAATTCAAGGAAAAAAAATGATATAATGTATCTAAATATGTCTCCTTTTATTCATCTATTCAATATCTGCATGATTATAATTTTATAGATATTATTTAAGAATACTATTTTTTAAAAACACATAAAAAGTATTTGTCAACTTGCTATTTATAAATAAAAATAAAATTTATTAAAAATAATAAATTACTTTTTATCAATATATATTTTAATTTTACAATAAAGACGAATTTCAAATATATGTACGAATACTATGTGATAATAAAATATTTTAAAAAATTAAAAAAATGTTTTGTTTTAAAAAAAGACATTCAAAAATAGAAAAATTTGATGTTAATATTCTATAACGAATCTAAAAATTTTTAACTTTGATTTATACGGAAATGAATCCTTATATAAAAATATATCATTCTACATTACAATTATAAATTCAAAAATTATATAAATTTCCTTGAATGTTTGATCTTTATATATATTTATCATATGTGAAATCATTAGTTGTATTTTCTTCTGATATTTATATTCTTATATTCCTATTTCTTATTAGCAATAAAAAATTGCAATTATAACTTACCTTTTCTAATGAATTGATAACAGGACAATAATAAAACATATAGTAAAATAATAAATTATAATATAATTAATTTTTTATATGTCTCTTGAATATATTCCACAGTTAATTTCAGTCTTAAATATTAATTCGTCATGGCTAAAAAAATTTCAAGTATTTTTTTTCATTTTATTTATTTTTAATAAAATTTAATAATTTAAAACGATGTTTTATAATAATTTTTTATTAATTTATTTTATATATAAAAAAATATATATAATATAAATATATATATTTATTTATAAAATTTTCTATTCAATTTTATTTTATTCATTTTAATTTATATATTAAATTGAAAATTTAATATTTTTTTAATGAAATATTAATTTCATTTTATATATTCACAATAACTTTCACACTAAATATTTTTTATACATTTTTCTATTTTAAATTAATATAATTAATATAATTCTTAATTAATAAAAATAAATTAATATAATTCTTAATTATCTAACATTTTTATTTAAAAAATCATTCTTCCTTATTATTAGTAATTGCCTTCTTCAATTTTTAGAGAAGAAAACATTTCCTAAAAAAAATAAGAAAGAAAGTTCAAGATTTAAATCAAATGTATGTCATGATGAAAGATTTACTGAGTTATTTGTATAGATGCAAGATTTTTATATTTATAATTTTTTATTTTAATAAGGCATATAAAAAAAAAGAAAACTATTTTGTTTCGAAACATCATTTCTTTTTAATTTTTTGTGTACAATCTTCTGCTAAGTATTGATAGATATAATAGTTTTTTATAATGATTTTATATCAAAATTCATTTATTTAAAAATTATAGTTAATAAAATTAATGTTCGATAATTTTGAAATGTAATAACTTTCAAGATTTTTTTTTATGTAGAGTAAGTTTCAGTTGATAGTAAATATGTAATTACTAAAATTGATCTTAAACATCGCCATCAAAATGCAGTTTTTTAAAAGAATTGCACAATTTTTTGTAAATATTCAATTTTCGTTTACTTTCTTATGTCTTAATAATGTTTTATATAATAAAATAATTTTTTGTAATTGAAATATATTTAATTTACCAAACTGTTTTAAATGTTAAAAATAATTATAAAAAAAAATACCACTGATTTTGATAATTTTTAAATAATTATTTTAAATATTTTTTAAATGCATAATAAATATGAAATATAAAACTAATATTACAATCATTATAACTTTGCTCATTTAGTTTCATCCAAGAATTATTTTATACTCTATTTTTATATTTTTTTTCAAATCCATTTTTCTCATACTTTCTAAAAATAAATTTAACGTAAATAATAAAATGTAATAAAATTATTGTAGTAAAATAAGTTATATAGTAGCTTTAATCTTAATAAGTTGTGATAAATAAATAGTTGATTATTATTAATAGATTTATTTCAATTTCCTCGCATGAAAAATCTAAATCATTCTTTTTTAATTTCGAATGCGAACTTCGTTTAAATTCAGATTTTTATTCCATAATTAATGATTCTGCTAAATGGATATGATTGCATTTAAAAATTGATAGTTGTTATTTTGTCTGCAGGTCACAATAAATTGTTATAATTATTAAATTAGGATATAAGATAAGCTAGATAATAGGGTTCTAGTAATATACAATAAATAGACGATAAGAATTATATATATTTAATGTGTTTCATACATAACATTTGTTTCTTGAAAAAATTATTACAATTCCAAAATCCTTTATAATTGTCTTGAATTGTGTTATTTCTTTTGCGATTCTATCTCGAATTCAAACTTTTATAATTAACTTTTGTATTTCTCAGACTTTTAGAATTATGATAAGTATAAAAAGCATGTGACATAATTGAAAATCATTTACAATTAGTATGCTAATGCATTGAAAAGAAATAACAGCTTTGTGTAGTGTACAAAATTTTTTATTAATAATAATTGATTTTTCAAAGCAAATAATAATTTTTGAAGATAAATATGCTTCGCAATATTACTTTAATTAGAAATTACAAATTTTTGCCTGATTTTGCAATTTTCTTTTTTAAATAACTTTTTCCATTCATAATTTCCATTTCTATATTCATGATAATGTTATAAAAATAAAGATTAAAAGGTTAAACGTAAATGGAGAATCTTGTGATCCTATGAAGTCTTAGAACTAAAAAATATTGTTTTTTCTAAGTCACCGTTTATGATTTTATCAATCAATTTATCATTGATTTTCGGATACAGATAATTCGATAAAATTATTTGTTTTAAATTATGATAGAATAACTCTCAAAATTCAATTATCAAATTTTGAAAGTTTTATAACCCCCAAAAAAGTAAAAAATGAATATCAAAATCCTAACATTTTTTCCCCAACAATCTTTTTATTACAATAATATGAAATAACATGATTTTAGAAGTATTAATCTCTAATTTTTAAAAATTTTAAGGATCTAAGGGTTTCATCAAATTTAGCAACGAACTTATTTGTATTAATACAATAATAGAAGTCATTATATTACCAAAAAACTGAAAAAGAGATTAAAATCGTAAATGAATAATCAAATTATACATTCATTTAACTCACCATTGTTGATAACTTATTATTAAGAATGTAACCGCCAGCAGTAAATTTTAAAGGATGAAGAAGAACTTGTAATGAAAATTGTTGCACCTGAAATTATTGTTTGCTTTTAATTTTTATTCTTTAAATGTTTTTATTTCTTAAACTATTAACGGGAATAATTTGTATTTAATATGTTTAATATGTTTTGCTATGAAAATATCTTTAAAGAAATTTGAAAATATTCGTATAGCATTTTCTAATATTCTAAACAAAGAAAAAGAACATTCAAACAAAATCAAAAAAATAAACATTCTAAATAAGATTTAGAAAAAAAATTTATTTGAATATATAATTATTGTAACAATATGTATATAAATTGCAAAGTTTAATATTCAAAAATATTCGAATATAAATATTCCCTTTATAGAGTAAATATATATATTGTTATATTGTTATATATATATTATATATTGTTGTAACGCTACAGTTAAAATATAATTTTTTGAGTAGTAATATTTTAATATATATCAATAATGATTAATAGAAAAATAATAACAGAAAATCAATAAAAAAAATACTATGATTAATCGGATCAAAGCTTCCAAAACATCGTTATATTTGAATATATAAATAAATTATTGTTGACTGTTTAAAGATTAACTTTCTTATAGTTCTTATAGTTCCCTAGTCAGAATCCTTAGACAAAATTTATACTCAAAATATGTTATCATAGTTCATAATTATAGTCATAATTATAATTTGAATTAATAAACTTTCTGTTAATATTAAGATTGTAACATATTTTTGAAAGAAACAACAAATCAAAAATAAACATATATATATATATCTTTTTATATTTTCTTTTTATATTTTCTTATTCCACTTTCATTACATTAATTTGTAACTTATGATCGAGAAATTAATCATTTAATGAACATTTAATGAAAATATTACTATATCTTAATACTAATATCTTAACTGTTGCATTACAACACAGGTATAAAGAGTATTTATAAAAATGATATAGAGAAAATATTTTGGATATTTCGGTGAATTTTAAATATCAAAATAATGAAAAAACCCTTTTATGTCTAATTTTATTCTCTTTTACGTCTGATTTAATTAATAAATTATAAATATTTCATAAAGTATCTTAATTTTAATTTTGTATTAGATAGAATAAGTAAACTAAATATATGTAAGAGATGCACGATAGTACTGAATCACACATTTATTTACGTAATAAATGGAATTATGTAACCATCATTGTAATAATTGTTGTTGGATGTAAATCTTTGCTAAATAACAAATTATGTAAATTTGCATAATTAAAAATCATAAAAATTATTTTAATAATAAATACATTTCATAATGATATTATAATATTTATGATTATTATATATTACATTGTAAAAATTCTAAAATTCAGAAATAGTTATTTCTATATAAAAGAGTTATATTATATATATTTATTTTTTGTTGAGAAGTTCTATATAAGTTCTGTTACTGCATCTAGCTGAGAGTTTCGTTTTTTAATTATCTCATTCTATCTAACGTAAACTTAAAATACTTATATATAACTAAATGTAAATTAAATATTTTATATATATATTATATATATATATATATATATATAATATATATATATATATATATATATATATATATATGAACTATTTTTATTATTTTGATGTTCAATCTTCAAAATATCCTATATTCTTATAAACATATTTATTTATTATTATATATTATTAAATATTTATTAATTGCATAATTGCATCATGCAATTAATATTTAAAAATTATTTGTCACAGCTTTAGAAAATAATTCTTTACCTTTAGATACTTTTGAATCGGTAAAAGTTTAAAAAAATAATTACAAAATGATTTTGACTTATGATTTTCAGTTTTTTTTTTTATTACTTCATATAGTATTCATTACAAAGAAGAAAAATCTCAAAGAAACCATACGTCACAAATATATTTTTCCCTTGATTTAAATTCATTTTATTTAAAATATTTGTATAGAGAATACTATCTTTTTTTTAAATGGAATACTTATTTATAGAATAATCTGAATATCAGAATAATCCCTTTTTTATAATACTACAAAATGATTTTTTTTTATTAAATGTTGATTTACAGGTTGATATTTTTTTTTTTTAGGATATAAAATTTTCTTTAATGATGTAGAAAACTTTTACTCATGAATTATATTGCAATATATAAAACGATTACTATATGCAAAATTCATAATAAATCTATTTTTAATTGTTAGATAGTAGAGATTATATTGTATCAGAAAATTTCGTAATTGATACTATAAATCATTTCCTATAAATCAATCCATAAATTAATATCAAGCCAATGACAAATAATTTGCATAAACAGTATTCAATATAGCATTAAAAATATTTTGTATAAATTATTCAAAAATTATATCATATATAAAATATATTATGTGTGAAGAAAATATTCAAAATGATTATTTTTATATATATTTTTATATATCAAGATTAAAATAAATAAAAAAAGAGAAATACAGAAACCTATGGTATAATATCACAGTAAATTCAAATTTAACCCTTATATTATAAATTGATCTTACCTCCTCTCTAATAGAATTGTCTAAATAGCAAATTTCCAATTGTCGAAGTAAATGTGCTGTTATTTGTACCTATAAAATTCTAGCATTATATATATATATATTTATATTAATTTTTTTATAATATAAATAAAATAAAATAATAGTCTTACCTCATGATACAAATTAGTACAATAATTATTTATAAAAATAATTTTTATTAAATTCAAAAAAGTCCACATTAAATATCCTATAGTTCCTTTATTTGATAATGGTTCTGATATGTTGGATGATTTTAAATAAAAATATAAATTATAAATTGTACAAAGTACTAATAAATATTGTACTATTAAGTTTAATAGAATTTGATAAGTATATGCTTGATTAAGTTCATGTGAAAGTTTTAGAATCTCAAAATGAATGTGCCTTTAATAGATAAAAAAAAAAAAAAGAAATAGATTAGAAATAGAAAATAAAATAATATTAATATTGTTATTTTTTTCAATCTAATAAATTATTATTAATAGCAGATAAGGATAACTTCAGATATTTTAAATTAAACACAAAAAAATAAATCTATAAATTTTAATGAAACTTTTCTTTTAAAAAACAAATATATAAAAAAACTTTCTGATTTATTGTCATTGTATTTATAATCAAAAAATGATATATACATACAATCAAAAAATATAATCCCAGATATAATTTTCAATGGTTTTTCATGTATTCGCATATAAAAATATCTATCGCTTGACATGTACATTACTATTAAGATGTAATTCTTTGTAAGTACAGATAGTCAAGATATTAAAAATATCCGAGAGCTATCTAATATCTGACACTATCTTTACTAATTAATATTACAAAATTACTAAATTCTAGATATTGTTGTAAAATCAAACATACCTTGTAACTTGAAGAACATACTGAACAAAATACTTTCTATTATAGTAATCCATTAGAATTATAAATTTACGTGCAATACGTAATTGTATTTCATATCTTATATTAATATCGTCTGCATTACATAACTGATACACTTCTTTCATAAGTTTGTTTACTTTATACAACTTATCCTGTAAAATACTTAACAATAATTCAAATAATATCTCAGATGATTTCAAATTCATTATCAATAATTATAAAATTCTTATATATATTTTTACAATTTTTAGAAAAATGAAACAAAGATAAAAATATCTTATGTATTTCCATAATTAAAGAAAATAAAGAAACAAAAATTTCTTTTTATAAATCTGAAAATAAAGAATAATTTCTCAAAAATAGATAGACTAAAGAATATAAATTCAATGTATAATTTTAATATCTTAATAATAATATTCTAATAATTAACATTTGAATAATTTTTTTTTATTTTTAATTTGTAATAATTAGGATTGAATAATTAGAATAGAATCCAAATTATTGATTTGTTCTCAGAACAAAATAAAAAAAATCATATAAAAATTTCTAATATTTAATTTTTTCAGATATTGCGATTTTTCTCAGAAGATTTAAATCATATTTCAAATTAAATCAATTCAATAATTATAACATCAAATATACATGAATATTTGATGTTGATTATAGCATTGATAGAAGATGAAAGTACTATTTTTTTGCATGATAATTTTAATCAGTGCATTTTCATTATCATTTAAGAATTTTGAAATTAATTTAAAAATCATTATTATAGTCAATATTAAATCTCGATATTATTGAAAATCTAATCTTATATTTTGAGAAGATAATTTAAGAAATCAGAAGAAATCAAAAATGAATCATTCTACAGAAGTTATAAAAAAAAAAATATAGAAATAGAATACAATTTACTTGAATAGAAATAATGAAAAAAGCTGTTATTAAATCATTATTGTTTATTGTCGTTTAATGACAAATAATTGAAAATAAAAGAAAATTGATTAAATACTAAGTAAATAATAAAAAATATTAAAATTATATAATTGATTTTATTGTACTTATTCTATCTAAAATACAATTTTAAGAGAATATTTTTTTTTCTTCAGATCTACGAAAACTTCTTCAAATTCTTGTTTTTTTTTTCTTATATTTTTTAAACATTATCGAAATATATATATATGATATTTATCTATTTATTTAATATTAAATTCATGATTATTTTTTCTTTTTATAATTTACCTTATGAATATAATAAAAGTAAAAATTCCTAAAGTCATAGTTAATATTGGTATATATGTAAGCAAAATTAAATCGAATCCAACATTAAAAGTATAAATGTACCAATAGCAATTTAGTAAGATAATGCTTATCATTATTATGCTGAAGGTAATTAAAAATTGTATAAGTTGGAAGAAAATTTTTCGATAATTTTTTTCAATTCCAAATGATTGTAAGATATTATCTATTTCTTCACATTTTGCAATAATTTTTCTTGAATGCTGTAATAGAAAAAGAAGGAAAATATATAAATAAAAGAAGTGTAAATATATTAGAAAAATGAAAAAAGTGGATAAGTTATTAATATATTCGAAAGTTTTTGTTTCTAGGAATCAAAACAAACGTAAAAATTAATATAAAAATGTTAGTTGAAGCTTCTTCAATAAGTTGAAAACAAATTTGGTAAAACATAATAAATAAATCTGAATTTTTATATGTCATTTTTTTTTTGTTTTTATCTTTAAAATTGATCATTCAAAAGAAAAATAAATATATTAATTTTATATATGAAAGAAAATTTAAATAAGAAAGAAAAAAAATTCAAAATATTATTTATTTATTTTATTGCGTCGCAAAATAAAATCATAAAATCATTAAATCATTAAGCTTAATAAATTTTTAATTTTCTTATTGAACATCGCAAGTATTTTTTTAGCAAATCACATAAGCAATATTTAGTACATTATATTTTTTCTATATTAGCATATTTTTTCAAAATTCAGCGTAATAATTTATGATTTTATTTCTGCAAATTCTTAATGATTACGTAGATATCATACATGTCATTTCAAGGTAATGACTCAATTCAATCAATTTCTTCTGCCATTTTCTCAAATTGAAATTTTGATAAATTTCTTTATCCATACTACTCTCAGCAACATATCCATTTCATTTTGTGACTTTTTTTGTGAAAAAGTATTATACGATGAACAAGAAATTAGTCATCATCTGACAGTCAATAACATTACGCGTATTTCAAGAAATATTAGCTAATTCTCATATTCTCATTGCTCATATTCGAATTCTAATATTCTCATCGAGTCATAAATTGTTAATTTGAAGTACGATTAACATATTTATTTATTATATATTTTAATTTTTATTTTATGTAATGTAGTCACTGTGATTAGGTATTTCCTAGATTAAAACTTTATCCAGTTCAAGTTTATATTTTCAAAAACCAAGAAAAACAACAAGTTAAATTTGACTATCAAACAAGATCTAAATTATATCTCATTATAAAAAAGTTTTGATATTATTTTAGATTTGGATTTAGATATTTTATTTTCATTAGCATTGCAACTTGCTTTTTCGATAGTTAAAACAAGTATTCATGTTTCAAATATATCGGTATTATTATGAATTTATCACATTCATATCACTAATTACTAATTATTAAAGACTGTTTATATGTTTTTAATTGACAACCATATAATTAATACCAATATTATTAGTATGTTATTTTACTACTTCATTATATTTAACCTAATGTATCAAAATTAATTTTTTCTTATAATTTTATTAATTTCAGTATATTATTTAACAGTATAATATGTACGAGCTGATCTTTTTACTAGAAAACAATATATTGCAGTGCATGAAGTTGCTTCATTAAAATATATGATATTAAAATTTTAAAAAGCATTATTTTTTAACAATCTTATATTTTTTACTTTATGTTATAAAGAGACGTGTGTTCGATAATAATGGAGAATTTTTTATGCGAAAAAACTTTTTTGAATTATAATATAAATCATAATGATAACATTTAATGACAGAGAATAATTTTTTTCTTATAGTTTTCCATATCATTCACTGAAACTTTCAACTAGATTTAATTATTATTAAATGCATAATGAAATGCTATGCAATTAAAATGTTATTATAAAGAACTATAGTTATAAGATTTTTCATCTAAAAATTATTTTTCAATATTTTTAAATATTCTTTTCTGAAAAATTTAGATGTTGAATTTAGATATACTAAAAGTTGAAAATTGAAATTAATAATTATAAAACATAGAATATTTTAAAAATTTTTCAATAATAATGTTATTCATTATATTTCTGTGATAACTTATATTAATTAAAATGTTTGGATATTCATTTTGACAAATAATTTTTGCAAATTAAACGAAAGAGAAATGTATATAAATCAGTGTTTCAGTTAAATTTAATTTCATCTTATTCGATATATTTGAAATATATTTTGAAGTTTTATTTTTAAGAATTACTAGGAATGTCAAAGTATATTAAAATTAATAATAATCAAAATATTAAAAATGTAATGCACAAAACATTAAAAATTAAAAATTAATTAAAAGTAAAACTTTTTTACTAATATTTCTATTTTTTTTTATTTAATTTATAATTATGTATATTATTATATTTTTAGAAATACTTACTTCTGTATTCAGCATTCCAAGAATTATAAAAATGATACCGCAAATAATATTAACATATGATGTTAGTTTATAAATAATTTCTTGATATATAAGCCAATTTTTGTAATTTTTATTTATTATTGCATTCAGAAATATACCATATAAAATGATGCATATACAAATATATATTATACTCCAGCTATATCGTAATCGTCCTTTCAATTCAAATATACGTAAACCAAATATCTCATTAGTGATAATGATAGGTAATAACGAAGCATATTGTGTTTGTGGTATCCATGCTAAGATTTTTGTTTTAAATGCCTCAATTGCGTCTAAAAATACAGTGTACATATTAGAATTTTAATAATCAAATCTATCTATTTAATAATGATATCTAGAGATTTTTATAAGATTATATATAATTATATTATGTAAATTATAATCTTATAAAAAATAATTATATAATATAATATAATATATATACAATAAATTTAATAATATATATAATATAATAGTATAATATAAAAATTATATAATTTTTTTTAAATTGTATAAATTATAACAAAAAATCTTTATAAATTAAAATGGAAATCAGAAAAAATAGATCAATGTAATCTAAAAGTATTGGCGAAATGATATTTATAATAAAAATAATATTTCTTTATCATTATTTTTAAAAAAATGTTTCCTTGTATGAGAAAAAATACCACATGTACATATTGATATTTACTTACGTTTCATATTTTTCTTAGTTCTTTTTATATAAATATATATTTATTTATTAAAAGAATTATATTTATTTATTTTAATTTATTTAAAAATTTTTACTTTTTTTATTGATTATCACTCTTTTATTTTATGTTTCTTCTAAATTGCCACATACTATTGCAAATTATAAAATGAATAACTTTACCTATTTGTATGTTGTCATAATCTTCTTCACATTTCATTTATGGTTAATGCAATTAAAGATAATCATCATATTATCTAGAATTCTATTTAAAATTGTACATTGTCAATGCAAACGTCTTGAAATTGATTGAAAATTGCAGATGTCATTTTATTTATTTATCAATGAAAATAAAATTAAAATAGACAATACAATTTTTTTAAAAGAAAATATTAACTTCAATTTAATTTTTTTCAAGATTAATCAGATTAATATAAAAAATTATATATTTGTATATTATTAGTGAGAGTTAGAGAGTTTTATATCTTCTTTTTTCTTCTAATTTTTTTGTTTTTTTCAATCTATGAAAATCCATGTTTTTTGTATGTTTTTATATGATATTTCAATGTTTGAATTGTATTTTTATGATTTATATTAAATATTAGCAATACATAATGTTTTACATTAGTATCTTTATAGTTTTTATAACTTTTTTCTTGATAAAAATTTTTGTTAATTCTTATAATTGTTTTATAAATTTATTATAAATAAATTAAATAAATTGTTTTCTTTAAAACAATTTAATAAAAACTTTAGAATTTCACTTTTCAAAAAAATTGTGATTATTGATAGTCAATATATTTTTTTTATATTTTGCATTTAGTTCATGTTTTTTTTTTTGTTTTCTGATATGTTTTAGATTAAAGTTTGAAGTCGAAATTTTTAAGGATTTCATATAGCTACTATATGATATTATATTATTACTATTTTATAATGTGATCAATAGATTTTTTCTTAGTACATTTAGTTTATGTAATCTCATCGTTATATATAATTTGATTAAATTATATTTTTCATTATGCTTTATCATCTATGCAATTGTTTACTTATTTTGTTGTTTTGATATTTGTTTCTTGCATTTTATAAGTTATCATTTATTTATTTATAATGTAATTATCTTACATATCATTGGGTTATTAAAATAAATCATACAATAGCTTTATTCTTAATAGTAAGTAACTATTAACACTGATTATTAACTTATTTCAATTTATATAAGTATAAAAAACATATGATATATGTTTCGAGATCTTTTACTCTTGCATATGATACAAAGCAAAGAAATAATGTCTTTGAATCCATATTATATAAAATTGTTTAATTGTTATAATTGATTTTTCAATATGAATAACAATTTTTGAAGATAATATATTTCGCGATGTTATTTTAATCAGAAATTGATTTATAAATTTTTATTTATTTTTGTAATTTTCTCATTCAAATAAATTTTTATATATCTAGTACTCATAATAATATTATAAGAATACAGATTAGAAAGTTGATTGTAAGTGTCTGATATAGTCGTGGAATTCTATAATACCATAAAATCTCAAAAATTAAGAAATATGTTTTTTTTAACAAACACGATTTATGATTAAATAAACAACTTAAATTATGATGAAATAAATTTCACCAAATCTTACCAAATTTCAAAAGTTCTATAGTTTTCAAAATAAGTAAAAAATAAATGTCATAAATATTGCCAATCAAAATCCTAATACTTTTTTTTCAACAATCTTTTTATTATAATAAAATATAATAAGTATAAATCATGATTTTAAAACTAATAAACCTTTAATTTTCAAAAGATTTCTAAAGGCTTTATTAAACTTGTCTACGGATTTATTTATATTAGTATAATGATATAAGTCATTATATTACCAAAAAAATAAAAATTTTAAATGAAGCAAATTATACATTCATTTACCATATATTTACCATAGTTGATAATCTATTATTATTAGAATATAACTGCGGCATTAAATTTTAAAGGATGTAATGAAAATTGTTGCACCTGAAATTATTATTATTATTAAATTTTTGTTTCTAAATATTTTTATTTCTTAAATTGTAAAGGAGAATCATTTGTACTCAATATATTTCTCTATTATGAAAATAACTTTTGAAAAAAATCTGAAAATATTCATATAGTATTTTCTTAACATTCTAAAATAAAAAAAAAAAAGAACATTCAAACTTTCAAACAAAATCCAAAAATAAAACAAAACATTCTAAATAAGTTTAGAAAAAGATTTATTTAATAATATGCAATTATTGTAACAATATGTATATAAATTATGAAATTTGATATTCAGAAATATTTGAATATGAATATTCTCTTTAAGGATTAAAATACCAAGATATGAAGTAAGCATTAAAAATCAAAATATGTATTGTTGTAGCACAGTTATAATTTTTTGAATAATATTTTAACATATATTCAATAATAATAATTAAAGAAAAAAAAAATATACATTGTGATCGGATTAAAGTTTCCAAAACATGATTGTTATATTCGAATACATAAGTAAATTATTGCTAGTCGATCAAAGCTTAATAACATCTTCTTTATTTGTGAAATATTCTTATTCTTTAAAAAAAAATTTTATAATTTTTAATTATACAATTTTAATTATGCACATAATTTAATAAAAATTTACCTTAAACAAGGTATATATACTACTGTTTAGATATTGAATAGATGGTATCGGGTAATGCTGTGAGGATAATTCTGTTTTTGAGAGATTTGGACGAACCTTCGCTTTGTACATTTGTTAGAAATAACTCGACGTGATTAAAGTGTCAACGTCCTGGGATTTGAAACGATATTTTCAATTATGTCAGTCTCTACATCATGAATCATCTTTGAGAAAAATTATTGCAAAAACTCCTCAATTTGTTAGAAACAATGGACTCTGAAGGTGGCGTAGTTTCTCAATTTTATTCTAGAAATTTTCTTTAAATTGGGAATATCAATCAAAGGGCTGGTTCAGTGTTATTAATTGGAAGATTTTAAAATGTATCTCATCGAAGACCTGCGATCTCGCAAGATGAGCATGGAAAGGGCTTCAAAGTGTACCATCATTTTGAGAGAATTTTTTGAATTTCAGAATTTTTAAAATCTCAGAATATTCTCAACATCAAAACTCTTTCAAAGAATTCTTATAACTTCTTACATTTTAAAATCTTTCGAACTTATAATCTCGAAGTTTAGAACATTATGAATTTAATAAACATAAACCTTCATTAGCATATGAACTTTGCTTTTGATTATCTTACAATAGAACTTGTTAACAGCGAACTTTGTAATAAATTATTTATTACATCAGCTCCAGAAATAAGTTAGAGTTAATAATTATATTTTTGTATACTTTTCTGCAATTATATTAATACAATGTTATCAAAATTCTAACAATACGCTAATAGTATATATATAAAATATGCACATTTTCAAATAGATAATAGTTCATAGAACCTATAGTTACAATCAAAAATTTATAATTATTATAATACAGTTACAATGAAATGATTATCTGAATATTAAAAAAGATTTCATTAATATTTAGATTATAATACGTTTTTAGAAAAAGGAATCAAAAATATATATTTTTGTACGTACTTTTTGTTTATTATATTAATTTGTAACTTATTGATCGAGATATTAATCAAAAGATCTTTCGATCTTACAATATTTAATAATAATAGTATTAGTTAAGAAATTTACTACCTTAACTGTTAGAACAGATATAATATATTTATAAAAATAGTAGATAAACGACAGGATAGTTTTAAACGATGAATTCAAAATAATGAAAAAGTTCCTATATAATTCATACATATACATGTGTTCGATAAGGTTTAATTAATAAATTGAAAATGTTTTTTAAAATATTAAATATTTTAATTATAATTTTGCTTTAGATAAAGTTAAAAAGCGATAAAATGAAAGCATACAAGAAATGCGCGATAGTATCGCAATGTTGCTTACAATAAGCGAAATTGTGAAATCATCATACATCATTCATTGAATTGTGAAATTTTTCAAAGTATACTCATTCGAGATAGTATATATACTTGTTCTTTGTTAACAAAATATATAAATTTGCATAATTAAAAATAATAATACTTAAAAATCATTTAAAAAAAATATTTTGCATAATAACATTTTATTAAAATTCAGAAATAGTTATTTGTGTATAAAAGGATTATATAGGATTATATAATTATTTGTTGTTGAAAAATTTTGTACGCAATGCACTGAAATGTTATTGCCTAACCTAAGCGTCATCCTTTTTCAATTATATCACTCCCCAACATAAATTTGAAATATTTATAACACGTAGATTAAATCTTATATATATATTTATATAGTAGAGTCTCTATTATCCGAATAACTTAATATTTTATTATTCGGACATTCTATTATCTATATATTCTGTTATCCACACAACGTTTCATAGCGTTGTTTGCATACAACTTAGATTATAACGTAAATACAACGTATTTAGATGTAATAAATATTTTCCTATGTTCGGCCGGTTAAATGTAATCAGTTATCAATTCAGTCAGAAGCAGAGAACGATATCATAATAGCAAGTATACAAAAATATGTAGTTTTAACTATTGAAGAGAAATAACTAAAGATCTTGAAAATGATGAAAGTGATGGTGCAAGAAAATTAGTAAAAATGGTGAGTGGTTCGATGGTTTAAGACGCAACGGAAATGTAATTTTATGCAGTGGCTTACAATAAAAAATTTATATAACTTATCGGTTAAAAAGATATGGAATCCTTAGAAAGAAACTGCTAATTTTGTTCATTTCTATTTGAATAAATGAAGTTTAATGCAAAAGAAAATAATTATTCTATTATCCCAAAATTCCACTATCCACTTTTATCTCCCTATTCGGATATGGAAGTCTCTTATATATATATGAACTTTTTTCATCATTCTGATGTTCAATCTTCAAAATATTCTAATTTTTTATAAACGTATTTACTAATACAATGGCATATATTATCGTAATAGAATCATGCAAATAATATTTAAAAATTATTTATCGTGATTTTAGGAGATAATACTTTACCTTCTGATACTTTTGAATTGATAGAAGTTTATTACAAAAAATATTTGCAGAATTAAAAAAAAATTTATGATTATCGAAGTCAAAATTTTTTTATTGCATCATATTTATCACGAACAATAACAATTTCAAAGAAATCATGTATTGCAAATTTTCCTTTTGGAAAAAATAATCTTATGCTTAATTAAATTTACTTTAAAATGCTTGTTTAAAGATTATCATTTTCTTTTTTTAAATACTTATTTACAGAATAATTCTTTTTTTACAAGTTGTATATTACGAAATGTTTTTTTTTTGAATGTTTATTTATAGAGTGATATTTTTTTTAGAATATTAAAGTTTTCTTTAATGATGCTATTGATATAGGAAACTTTTGTTCATGAAATATATTATAAAAAGATTGTAATGCAAAATTCATAACAAATCTATCTTGTTAGGCAGTTTCGAGATTATTTTATATCAGAAAATAGATCAATTAAGATATTAAAATAAACAAAATAAGAAAAAAAAAACAAGATATCATTTATGAATCATGTTCACACAAAATTCAATATGTTGAAATACTTCATTCTAATAATTATATTATTTATTAATTTTGTCATTAAATGTTAAAGAAAGTTGCAAAGAAATCTTTAATTCTAAGGAGAATTTATTATATTTCAAATTATTAATATTATATTTAAATTATTTGTCCAACTACTGAAAATAATATTGAAATTATAAAATAAAAGATCTTTTATAAACAGGCATTCAAATAAAATAAATTTAAATAAACATAAAAAATTGAGGATATTTTTTAAATAGTGATTTAGAAATTCTTTGAAATTTTTATTTTTCATGATAAATACTGTATAATATAAAAAAAAAGAGTTTTATTTTGAAAGTCAAAGTTAATTTTGCAATTATTGGCAAATTTAGTTTAACAGATTTCTATTGATCCTATAAATTATCTCTAAAAATCAATATCATAAAAAATCAAACCAATGACATATCAAATAATTTGTCATATCTTACATAAATAGAATTCAAAATATTTTATAAATTATTCAAAAATTAAAACACTTATTCTATATGAACAAAACATTCAAAATAATTATTTTTAAATATATTAAGATTATGAAAATTAATAAGAAAAGAAAAATACAGAGATAATCTTTGCCAGAAGTAAATCACTATTATAAATTCAAATTTAATCTCTATTTTATTATATTATCTATTATATTTATCTATTATAATTGATTTTATCTCATCTCTAATGGAAATATTTAATTAGCAAATTTCTAATTGTCGAAATAAATATTAGTTATAAAATTTTAATATTATATATATATATTTATATCAATTTTTCTTTTATAGTATATAAATAAATATAGTCTTACCTCACGATATAAATTAGTATAATAATTATTTATAAAAATAATTTTTATTAAATTCAGAAAAGTCCATATTGAAAATTCTATAATTTCTTTATTTGACAATGATATATTCTGATATATTCGATGATTTTTAATAGAAATATAAATTATAAACTGTATAAAATACTAATAAAAATACTAATAATATTAATAAAAATTGCTAATAAAAACTATTAAAAATTGCACTATTAAGTTTAATAGAATTTGATAAGTATATGCTTGATTAAGTTCATGTGAAAGTTTAAGAATCTCAATGTGAATATACCTTTAATAGATAAAAAAAAAAAAATAATATTAATATTATTATTTTTATCAATAACTTAAAGTAATAATAGTAATAAAAGTAATAAAGGAAAAGTTTTAGATATTTAAATAACACAAAAAATAAATCTATAAATTTTAATGAAAGTTTAGAAAAATAATGTAAAAACTTCCTGATTTATTGTAATTATGTAAATCTTTACATAATCAGAAAATGATACATATAATCAGAAAATAGATAAATTCCAAACATAATTTTCGATGATTTCGCGTATTTAAATATACTTAAAAATATTACAATAGTGTAATATAAATATAATATAAATATAATATATTTATAAACATCTATATTTGTATATTGTTCATTTAAATATCTATTACACTACATTTTTCGAAAATATTACAATATACAGTTTACATAAAGAATACATTGTATTTTGGTTTACAATTTTTTTTATGAAAAATTCATCTTTAATTGGAAAAGATTAAAATTTCACTTTTTTTTAAAATATTAAATGTATTAAAATATTAAATTAATAATTAATTTTTTTTAAGTATTAAGCAAAGATGATAACGGTTTATTTTATTACTTATTAATTACATAAAAGATTATATTCAAATATTATAAAAAATTAATCAATAAATTCCATTTTTACATCATGATTGAAAAAGATCAAAAATCGATATCACTGAATGTAATCACGATTCAAAGAATCAAAGAATTTAAATTCCGGAATATTAAAATTCATTATGTTATATCCAATTAATTTAATTAATTTATTAATTTTAAAAGATAATTAATTTTATTTTTTTAAAATTATTTTATGATTCTTAAAAATGTTTGGAAATATTGATTTCATCTTTTGTCAATTTATAATATGAAAATTGTCAAATGTTAAATGATGTTTAAAAAATTCTTAAAATACATTAAATAATTATTTAAATTAATAAAACATTTAATAATAAATGTTGATAAAATCTGATTTCAATAATATTACTATTATATCTAATATCTAATTTATATAATTTTATATCTGATTTGCTTAATACATATATTACTAGATATAATTCTTTATAGTCATAGATAATGAAGACATTAAAAATATTCAGAGTTACCTATTGTCTAAAGTATCTTTACTAAATAATATTACAAAATTTTATATATTACTATAAAATTATCAAACATATTGCAACTTGAAGAATATACAATTTTTTAACAAAATATTTTCTATAGTAATTCATTATAAATTTATGTGCAATATACGTGATTGTATCTTATATTTTACATTAATATTATTTGTATTACATAGCTGATACACTTCTTTCATAAGTTTATTCATCTTATACAACTTGTCTTTATACAACTTTATACATCTTTATACAACTTGTCTTGTAAAGAAAAACATTTAATGATAATTCAAATATATAAAATCATTTATATTTTTACAGTTTTTAGAAAAATGAAATAAAAATAAAAATATCTCATGGATTTTTATAATTAAAGAAAATTAAATAAGGATAAAAATAAAAGATTGTTCTTTTTAAAAAAATTGACAAAAAATTTTGCATTTGTATATTGATATTTACTTACCTTTCCTATTCTTTTTAGTTCTGTTTATATGAATAATTATATATATTCATTTATTAAGAAAATTATATTTAATTATTCTAATAAAGATTTTACTTTTCATTAATTATATTTCTTTTATTATTAATCTCTTTTTTTAATATTCTTTCTAAATTGCCATATACTATTGCAAATTATAATGAATAGAGATTCCTTGAAAAAAATAATTAGAAAATTGATTTTGTATATAATTTTTAATATCAATTTTTTATTTTATTTTATTGCATTGTATTTGTCACAAAGAATAAAAATCTTAGAGGAATTATGAATTGTAAATGTATCGTTTTTTTTTAAAAAAAGAGAATGTTCATGTTTTCATAATGTACTTATTTATAAAATATTTTTTTTTATGAGATACATATTACAGAATAGGTTTTTTTTTTTGATTCTTTTAAGTTTACAGATAAGCATGCAGATTTATAAAATGATTTTTTTTTTTATTAAATATGTATTTACAGAATAAATCAATTTTCTTATATAATTTTAAAATCTGCATCTAGTTCTATTGATAAAAGAAAACTTTAGTTCATGAAATATATTGTAATAAAAGAACCGTTATATATAAGATTTAAAGTACCAGATCACTGCAATTTTTAACAAACAAATTATTCATATCAAGTTTGCCTCGTATTAAAGGAAAAAGATATCGCCATTTTTATATTGATTGTGCTCACGTTTTAAAAAAAATTTATACATTAGGATATCATATCTCATAAGTTTCTTTCTTTTCTTTGATACGAAATGAATTCACGATATTTGGTATTTAAGGTTGATTTATTACGTTATATATGAACCGTTCTGCTCTATCACCTTCTTCCATCTCTCATTATTCCCTCTTTCCAAAATTGTTGGGACTTATTTGCAAAATATTTCTCGAGATACGTTTTTATTGCACTTACTTTGAAGATCTTCAAATTCTCTATCGAAAATGATATTCTTACCAATATAAATTATAAAATTATAGACATAACCATTTTTTGATTCACATAATAAATACGTTTTTATGCTGAATTTGGCTCTTTTGAGTGAAATATATTACATCCATCCCAGACGATCTTTATATAGTAATAAAATTTTGTCAATAGTTACAAATTTCTCTGGTATCACATCGTCAAATTTTCTATTTAAATCTTCATAAATTGATCGAATTTTATTGAGTTTTAGGATGATTTGCTGGATTAAATTCATCATTATTTGAAAAATATAAAAATTGTTTTATCACCTCGAATCGTTTCCCAATCATACACTCTCCAAAAAATGATGTATATAATAATGGATTTTTTGTCTGTGTCTAATCAAAAAATTACTATTATTCAATTATTTATAGAAAAAAATTTGTAACATATAAAAACATATGTTAAGCATGGTGATATATCAGAAATAGATCATTTCACTCAATTTTCATTTTGTTTTATTTAATGCAAATTTCTATTGTTTAAAACTTAATTTAATGAATGATCATTTTTATATTATATGTAAATTTTTGTATTTATTTTGGCTTTTCTTGTTTTCGTCGGAATTTTACAAATATAATTATATAGATATATAACATTGTATAAATTATATTCTTGTACGTTCATTGTCGAATATTGATAAAAAATATAATAAATTAAAAATAAAAATAAAAGGGATTTAGTAATTAAATAATAATGTTTATTAATATTAATAATTAAACGTATAAGTATAATTATACTTGTATATTTAATTATTATATATGCTTATTAATTAAAAACTAATAAATAATTTATATGTACTATATATTGTAAGCAGAAACTATGTAAATATATTAAAGAAATAAATATAAGAAACAAAATTTTAAATTGCATTTTAAGACTATCATAATCCAAAAATTTAAGAATTTTTGATTTACATATTTATATATTCTGAATACTATATGGTGCAATTTATACAAACAATAGATACAAAAGTTTGTTCACATATATTGTCAAATATTGTGATGGTAAGTTAGCATCCGATTTGGCAGGGTGAAGACACTAAAAAAAAATTATTTGTAAACTATTTGTCAAATGTAACACATTGATATATGTTATTAGTACTAGTTAGTAGATGTAATAAATTCAATTAATTATAAAAATACATGTGAATCGACTGTATGTTTGTATAATTTAATAAATAAGTCTCATAAATATTTTATATATTTATATCAATTTTTTTATTTATTTTATCCTTTGAAATCTTAGTATTCTTTCTTTAAGAAAATCGTATAATAAAAGTATAAATATCAAATTGATTCTTTTTTTCCAATAATTTCTTTTTTATTTGTAAATTATAATGATTTACTGTAATTTGTTAATGATTTATTGATGAAATAGATAATAGGTAAACCATGATTTTAACAATAAAAATCATTAATCAGTAACTTCAAAATCCACGCTACTGCTTAAAGACTTCATCATACTTGGTGACGAACTGATTTGTACCAGTACAACCAAAAAAGTCATTATACCACCAAAAAACTGAAAAAAAGATTACATTTTTTAATGAATAATCAATTCATCCATTTAAATAGAATAAATAACTCACCATTGTTGATAACTTGTTGTTAAGAACATTATTGCCAACAGTAAATTTTAAAGGATGAAGAAAAATTTGTAATAAAAATTGTTGCACCTGAAATTATTATTTATATAATATATAATAAAAATAATTATTATTATTTTTATTAATTTATTACTAATTATTATTATTTCCTAAATTTTTTTATAATAACTTCAATCAGTAAATGAAGATCATATATTTGATATACTTTTCAAAATGAAAACGAGAAAAAAAAATTTATATAATAAAAAATAATAAAATAAATATTCAGAAAATATCAAAAAATAAAATAAATATTTTAAATAAGATCAAAATAGAAAAAATTTGTTTAAATATATAATTATTATAGCACATAAATATACAGACTTGAGATTTTCGAATATTATTTAAATATGAATGATACTTTTAGACAAAGCAAGGATTAAAAATCAAGGAGAAAATAGATATAAATTTGTAAAATGTTTATAAAAATATAATACCTTTAAATGATGAATTCTAAATATCAAAATAATGAAAAAATTCCTATACATGTAAATAGAATAAAGCTTATTGTTAATTAATGAATTGATTAATAATAAATATTTTAAGTTTGCGTTAAATAAAATAAAACGATAAAGTTAGAAGTATTCAATTAAATACATAGTATCTATTATATCTTAATACCGTTTTTATAATATCTTTCAACTAAGCAATAAATTTGTATTCTTTTATAATAATACTTAATACATCATTCTATCAATGAAATTTTAGTGTAATATGCAATGTGTCATATATTTAAGAAAAATTTACTTCAAAGAAATTATAGAAAATTATAGGATATTCGATATTTTATGTAAATTTTTTTAGATAAATTGTTTTATAACATTTTCTTTAAATCTATAATTATTATATTCATTTAATTTGCCTATTTATTGAAATTCACAATAGCAAATTATGTATTTAAATTAATATATATTGTTATGTATTTTAAAATATATAAATAAATTGAAATTGAATATATTTTTCTACAACTACTTGTTTGTTTTAATTATTTTTTATAAAATTTTTTTCAATACAATCTTGTTTCTATTAATTATATTCATATAATTATATTCATATCAATCATAGATTACTTAATATCAGTAAATTAATTAAAGAATAAAAATAAAATATTATAATTAATTTAATTTTATTTCGTTAATCAATAATAATGTTTTATATTAGATATAAGAGAGGTTCTAATATAATATAATATATAATTATTGCACAAAATAATAATTTATATTCTTTTGAATTTCGGAGTTTCACATATAAATAAAACGTTTCAGTAATCAACTATTTGAAAATTTTCTTATAATATCAGTAGATATAATTTGTATTGCTTATTAAATTTCTCTAAAATATTTTAAATATATGAGTTAAAACAAGATTATCTCAAAATTAAGAATTACAAAATAAAATATTCATTAGTCTTTAAAAGAGATATTCTCAAAGTAAGCAAATTAAATTTTATAAAAATATATAACAGTTAATATTTTTATTATTGTGTTATGATCTTATACTATTATTATAAAATATATCATTATTATACTATTAATTATTATATTATTGCCATTTAATATACCAAAAAATGTGCATAAAGAAAAGTATATAGTTTGGTTTTTTCAAATTTCATTAAAAATAAAGAAATTGTAAGATGCAATATATAATAACATATAGTAACATATAGTATCGTATTCTAAAAATAAATCAAATATGTAATTACATAATCTAAATCATATAAGTTGCAGAAATAAAAAATTAAATGTATGAATATCGAATGATATCTGGACGATATCTTATAATAATTATATTGTTATTGTTATAAATTAATAATTTTCGAGATATTTATTTTTAAAAAATTATTGTATCGTTAAAGGCTAAACTAAACGACTTTGAATATTGCACAAATATATTGTCTAATATTATTACTCAAAGGACCACCTACTGCCATAGGACTGTATAATCATTTATATTATGAGTTTTAAGTATATATGAACGAATGGTAGTAAACTTTAACTATTTATGGCTAATTGACGATATGATATGATATTAATGATTTTAAGTATACTCTAATGTAAACTGTATTCTATTTTTATTCTAACTGACTTGATGACTGTGGCGGGTCTTAGCTTCTCCAATCATTACTTTTGAAAATACAAACTAAGAAGGGATTAGAAGGACCAATCGTCATGTTGGAGGGCGGTTTTGAAGAATGAATCTGGCAAGGTCGTAACGTGTGGAGGTCAAAACCTTTGCGCTCGTTTTCACAGTGATCCGTCACATGCAAGTATAACTTGTAAAGTGGCCACTGTTGCTCTGTTTAAATTGAAGATCTGAAAAGTGTTAGAGAATTATACCCTCATAAATACCGAATTGAAGATATTTGAGTAGTTAAAAATAAAATTTCGACTATCTGATCGCTCACAAGTCTTAGGTTTGTCCTTAATAACTGTACTGAATTTTAGTTATACATCCATTTTAATATGCGTGTCCATTATATACATTAATATGTGATTGCAGTTTATTTATTGTTTCTATAATAAATATATCATTTACAATATTATCATATCATTAAATACATTAACTAGGATAAACATATTTTAATAATTTTAATAATTGACATTCAAAATATATGGCGAGTAAATTAATATCATCATAGTTATTTATTAGTATTCTTACTTATTTGTTATCAATATTATCTATATTATCTATATTATCTAGATATCTAAGTTTGCATATTTTACGGATTTTTCAAATTTGCGAAATGCGAAAATAAAATATAAATAATCCTTAGGGAACTAAAATTACAATAATCGAAATATAATGTGAATTAATTAATTATTTTATCTATACAATTACATACAATTATATACAATATCTATACAATTTACACATTATAACCATATTTATTTGAATTTTTGCCAATATAATATGTATATATAAATAATAAGTAAATGGCGATTGCATACTGATACAAATATTATCACAGATGTATATATTCAGTCTCAAAAAAATAAAAATATTCATTAACTGGAGATTTCTGAGATAATTTCCTTTGCAAAAATTTTCATTATTGTATATATATTCCTTTCGCTAGTTTGTTCTACTAAAGTGTTGCTATTAAACGGAATCCATGATAAAAATATACACATTGCGCGGATAATTTTCGGCGTTAACATTAAGATTAATTTTAACAATTTTGCAAAGTTTTACAAATTAAATATGACAAAAAAAAACGGAAAATTTCTATTTTTCATACATTCAATTTTTGTTGCATGAAATGATATGGAACATATCATAAATAACAAATCATTATATTGTTTAAATTTTTAATATGAAGTAATTATTCAACTTTAAGTTTAATTTATTACAAATTATAATTAAAAATATATTATTAATATAATTAAAAAAGTCAAAAAACTTATTATAATTTATAATTTATTAATAATTTATAATGATTTAAATTAAAATAAATATTTTGAAATGTTATATCCTTTATAAAATTGAAATTTAAATGTTTCTTAATAAATTTACAGAATATTTACTATTAAAATATAACCGATCAGTTATTTAATTAGTTGTCTGATCTATATACACGTATTTTGTTTAATCTATAAACGTTTAAAAAGAGGATTTAAAATTTTAGTATATAAGAGTTTTAATGTATGGTTATTATATGTTACATTAAAACAATTAGTTTTATATAAATTTGAAAATGATTTTTGTCCAATTAATATATAATATTCGAACTACTGTGTACCGATGTTCTCGCGAGAGTCCATACGACGAAACCGCCCTCTAATGTGACGATTGGTTTCTTTAATTCCCTTTTATATTTTCACAAAAAATAATGATTGGAGGAAAAGCCAAAGCTCATCACAGTTTTCTAGATGAGATCAATTAGAATATAGATCAAATAGAATTTAGCAACGATACATTTATATTAAAGTACCTGCTAACAGTTAAAATAAACTATTATTTGTTCACTTAAAGCTTATAATATAAACTATTATTATTCTACGGCTATAAGTGGTCTTTAGGATAATCAGTTCAGGCATAAATTTGTGCAATATTCAAAGTCGTTAGGTTTAGATTTTAACATATACTATATATATAATCAATCGGAAACTAATAAACAATCGATTAAAATATTATATTTGAAATTTTAACTAACTCATCTCTCAATATACATAATAATTAAATCATATAAATCATATGTAGGTTATCATGACAACTTGAATAAACAAAATTATAATGATCACATATAATATAATATAATCATATTTATAATGGTAGCAATATTAATTGTTTTTATAATCTATTTTACATATTCGCGAGCTCTATTCGCGAGATTTATAAATATTGTGTTCAGAAATTTTTCATATAAAAAACTTTTTTTGTTCTTACCGCGTTATTTGAGATGATGTTATTTGAGAAAAGTATATTTGAAAATTATAAGCAGACGTATATTTTTACGTTATACTTCAGCTGATCCTAACATATTCTATTCACGTGGCTGATTCGAAGATAAATGACATTATTCTGGTTCAAGGAATCTATAAGAGAAATCCGCCAATTGGTTCCTATTTATCGTGAGATCTTTGTATACAGATCACTATCCAAAGGAGGAATTTCCAAAAATGGTGAATGTCGCGAACCGGACACCGGTAGCAATATTATTGATTATTGGCATGCCCCATCGAGAAACTTCCCTGTAATCCTTCCAATTAAATCAAAAAGGGATTTTTCTGAGGGGTTTTTCATCACTTGCTAAGAAAATTTTATTGTGAACCGCCGAATATGACAATTTTTTAGTTTTGTACTAACAACTCATCGTGCTCTGATCATGGGACATGATTACTTGCTGTGACTTTGTGAGAGATCCTACTCTCTAATAGACGCACACTCCGTACGTGTAATCATTTATATAATCCACTTATTTTTAAGAAGTATACCATTTGTTACAACATTTGTCGAAGAGCATTCAACAAGCACTTAGCTATTAGTTTACATCCATCAAAACCAATACAATATTATTATTACGGACGCGAATATTATAGTTTTAATTGTTCATTGCAATTTTTTCTAAAGATTATTCTATATTCGTTTTATATTTTATTTTCGTATAATTCGCAAAATATCTCTTTATGAATAAATAGTGAGATAATATTAGTTCATCTATTATATATTTTATGTGTCAATAATTTTTATGTATTTATATATATAATTAAAAAAAAAACAATTCCATGTTCAAGCACTTCATTAGATGTATAGAGGCGAAATTCTATACTCTTTTTTATTCCATAATTTTATTTCGTAAAAAAAAAAAGATACCATATAAATAAATATTGTGTATATAAACTAAATTTAAATATTATATATAATATTATATTTAAATATAATATTATATATATAATTATATTAAATAAGTACAAAATATTAACATTTTTTTTCAAAAGATCAGTATATTTGAAATCCAAGGTTTCTTTGAGTATATTATTCTTTATGGCGAATACATTACAATGCAAAAAATAATCTAAAAATCAATTTTTTTAAATAAATTTTCACTAATCCAAAAATATAGAAAATTATCTTTCAAAACCAATGCCAATTCAATGATTTTTATACTTTGTATGAGTAGAATTCAATGACATAATATTTAAAGTTTTTTGAAAATAACTCAAAAATTAAAACTACTCATTGATTGTATGTAAGAAAGAAATAATTATTGAAATATATTATTTCAAAATCATGAAAATGAGTAAGAAAAGAGATATATAAAGAAATAATCTTTGGCAAAAGTAAATTTAATTGTTATATTAATAGATCTTACCTCATTTTTAATGGAATTATCTAAGTAATAAATATCTATTTTTCGAAGCAAATGTGCTGTTACTTCTACCTACAAAATTTATACATATTTATATTTTAATTCATCCTTTATAGTAAAAATTATAGTATTACTTTATAATAATACTATAAGTTATATATAAATATAAAGTTATACTTATATATTACTTTATAATAAAAATATTTATAGTAAAAAAAAAATATAATCTTACCTCATAATAGAATTTAGTGCAATGATTATTTACAAAAATAATTTTTGTAGAATATATAAGAATCCATATTAAAGATCCTATAGTTTCTTTATCTGATAATATTTCTGATAACTTTAATGATATTAAAGAAAAATATATGTTATAAAATGTACATAATAGTAATGAAAATTGTCCTATTAAGTCTAATAAAATTTGATAAGAATATGCTTGATTAAGTATGCGTGAAAGTTTGAGAATCTCAAAATGAATATACCTTTAATAGATAAGAAAGGAAAAAAAAATATATTAATAGGAAACAAAACAATAATAATGTTCATTTTTGATTCATGTTCAATTCAAATTAATGCAATATTATTATTAATAGAGGGAAAAGATAGCTCTGGATAAAATCTTAAATAAAACAAAAAGAAAAAAGAAAATATCAAGAAATTTCTTTTTCAGAAAATAAACATTTCATTGAAAAGAAAAATGATTATAATATCTAATTTGTTTGATATGCATGTTCCAACTAATTTATAATTGTTTATAGGTGCAGATAATCAAGATATTAATTATATGAAGCTATTTACTGTCTGAAACTATCCGTCTTTCCCCTATATTAAATAATATTACAAAATTAAAAAATTACACATTAATTATTGAGATATTACCAAACGTACCTTGTAATTTGAAGAAAATGTTGAATAAAATATTTTCTTTGATAATAATCCATTACAATTATAAATTTACATGCAATATGTGATTGCATTTTATATCTTATATTAATATCTTTTACATTTGATAACTGATACACCTCTTCTATAATTTTATTCATCTTTTGCAACTTATCCTGTAAAATACTTAAAAAAGATTCAAATAATATAATGAAAGAAATACAATGTTATAAGTAAAATTATAAATTTATCTATATTTTTCACAAGTATAAAATAAAGATTAAAAGGATCTTATATAATTTTTTAATATGATATGTAAGAAAAATAAGGAAATATAGTGAAGAGATGAAATTTTTTTTCGTAAATCTTAAAAAAAAATTCATAAAATTATATTTTAGTTTACGTAAAAATATAAATTTAACATGTAACTTTAATATCTTTATAATTAATATATTTAATTTTTATTTCAATAATTTTAATTTTATTTTTGATTATTTATGATCAAATGGTGACAAACTTTTTATTTGGTAATTTGTGTTCGATTCAAATTCGTTCTCGATTTGATCACGTTTTTTTTTAATTTATTAGTAGATTTTATTATTTAGCAATAAATAAATACGATAAAATTTAATGCAATAAATTAATGTCTTTTTACAATTACGATTTGGTTTAAAACTTTTTTTATCCAAATGCCAATTTTTTTTCTTCAAAATTGCTGTCATTTTACAATGATGATTATAAATTATACAAATCTTTGTTAACTTTTAATAATTCGACGAGAATTTCATTTAAAAATAGAAAAATGTATCGCATTAAAATTCTATTTAATTTTTCAATAAATATATGTATATGATATATTAATATCGAAAAATGTAATTGTAAAAATCAAAAAAAAAAATTTTAATATATTATTATATTGCAATATATATATTAATCTAATTTATATGTTCGAAGTTATTCATATAAATTATTATTTTCAAAGATCATTATTTAAATACGATTGAACTAAAGTATTACTCACAAAGATTTTTCTATAATATTTGTTCAAATAAATTCTGTAACTTTATCATTATTAATTTTATAATATAAACTTTTTTAAAATAAAACAGAATACATCGATATGATTGGAATTAAAATTTAATTTAGCTAATTAGTTAAAATATTATTTTTAGTATTATTTTATTTTATTCTATTAAATATATTTATTTTATTAAAATAATTAAAAAAAGTAAAATAATTTATAGAAATGAATTCCGAACTTTTATTGAAATTGATTTTAAATCGATAGAAATATTATTCCGCTAAAAATTAATTCTCTTTGTCAATTTTTATCAATCTTTCTCTTATCAAAATTTCTCTATGAAATTTGAGGTAGTATTTTATTCTGAAAATTTTGAATGTCAAATATTTTTATAAAATAATATTACAAATATATCAAAAAGAAATTAAAAATATATTTAAAAAAAACAAGCATTAGAAAATATTTTATAGTTATAAAAATAGAAATTAAAAATATTTATTATGTTATTGATAGAAGTTGCGAAAATTATTTTTTAGGAATAATTCCTTATCAATACTATCAATGTTCATCAAAAAAATTTAAGGAATTTGAAATTAATTCACTATTATGCATTATACTTTTTCGATATCATTGAAAACTTAATGTATTCTGGAAAAAAAAATTTGTAATTAAGAGAAGCTAGAAGTTAATTATTTAAAATTTAATTAAATTTAATTATTAAAAATATATAAAATTCGCTTGAATAAAGATGAAAATCAATAAATAATTTAATTATTAATGTTAATTATTAGTGTCATAAATAATCAAAAATAAAAAAGAAAGGCCAAATTTTTGTTTTTATTTCTTTTTCTTATATTTTTTGCACATCATATTTTAAAAATAGATAAAAATTTTTTAATCTTTTTTTCATTTTAAAAAATATAAAAATATAAAAAATATGATGAGTTTTAATTATCAATGAATATAAATGAGTTTTAATTATTTAAAATATTGTAAAGAATGTATAAAAAAAGTGTAAAGAGCGTGATTTTACATTTGTAAATTTGAAGATCTATGAATAAAAATATATGCAAAAATGATTTCGACTTCAAATTCGAAATCAAATTTTTTTTTATCATATGATATTTATAAAATAATTTTTTTTATTTATATTTTCAACAAAACTCCTTGCAATAACTTTTTTTTGTTACTTTTTTTTTCTATTTAAATGATCTCGCATTTCTAAAAGTTTTTCTACACATTGAAATATATATATATACATCAATTTAAGCAAAAAGTTTAAGTAAATTAATTACTTACACAAAATTGAAGCTCAATATCCTTGTTGAGTTTATATATATATATAAAGATAAATATATAAAGATGCATATTTTTTATATTTATGTGGGTATTAAATAAATTGGGTATTACTATTACAATTACAATTGGTGCACAATACTTGTTTCGATTCTATTTTATTCTTTTTGAATTGCCGCGCGACATATATAACATATTTTATTTCTTTTTTATTTTTTTTATTAAAAATATTTTTTTTTATTATATATTCTTTATTTTAATCAAATTATTTCACAACCTATTCCCTAATAATTTCATTTTCATTTTGTGTGCTTAACTTGAATCTAATTAAGTTACAAAGAATACATATATATAGCAATTTATTTCAATATATATTTTAGAAATACGAGTTCTATGTTATTTAAAGCAAAAAAGCAAAAGAAAAAAAAATATTAAATGTTTAATAACAAATCTGGGACATCTATTTGTCTCAATAAATGCAATTTTTCTTGCAATTAACCGAAAAATATATGAAAATTGTAAATAAAATGAATTCAAAAATTAATAGAAATTTAATTTTTTTTTCAAAAGAATAGTTAAATTATAATATGATTCCTTCGAGACTTTTTATTCTTGTGTAAAACATGTAATAAAAAAATTTGATTTTTTGAATTTTATGATCAAATCATTTTTTTCCATTTTTAGTGATCCGAGATAGTAATCATTAGATCCAAAGATATATAAACATGCTATATTTCTTTTAACATTTTCTTTTTATATATTCATAAATAAAAGAAAAAAAATAGAAATAAACTTATTATTTTTAGAAATTCAGAAATTCATGAATAATTAAATATTTTTAAAAGAAAAACATAATCTTAAGTCTAGAAATATAATATCTATCTTTTTATTCAATTAATTTTATGTTCATGAACATTTCTTTTTTTATAATTTACCTTATAAATATGGTAAAAGTAATAGTCCCCAAACACATAGTTGTTATTGGTATATATAAGAGAATAGTTAAATCGTATTCTTGTTCATCGGAAATAATGTAACTATATAGTAAAATAATGCTTATTATTATTACGCTGATTATAATTAATATTTTTAGAATTTCCAAATAAGTTTTTCGATAATTTTTCTCAACTCCAAATGATTCTAAACTATTATCTATTTGTTCACATCTTCTAATTATTTTTCTTGAACACTATAATGAAAAAAAAAATGTAAGAAATATAATAAAATATTAGAAAAATTGTTTATCAGCAATAACTGTTTGCGAGATTTAAAACATATTTATTCGGAGAAATTTTTTGTACAAAAACTTTTTCTTATTATTATTAATCATCTTTTACTAAGCCTAAATAAAGGTTTAAGATTAGATTAAAATAATGTTGCCTAATGAGCACATTGCCATTTTTGAGGGGATTTTTCAATTGTATATTTTTGAAATACTTCAGTTAGATTGGAATATAATTTTAAGTTCAAGAGTGATATACTCCATATATGATTGATTCAATGGCAATCAATTTTATTCTACGTAAGGATAAAAATTTATAAATATACGCTGACTATCAGTTTAGTTTAATTTTCTAAGAATTTTCTTTTAACTTGGAGGCAAGGTAAAGTATTGATAGAAATTTTATTGGTTATTATTGTGTTTATTATATGGTTATCATTGAGATCACCGCGATTTTCGAAATTGAATTGTGGAAGAGATTTCTGAAGGCATGAATCCGTAACAAAAAATAAGAAGAGATTTAACAGTTTGTAACGAACACATACTCTAATATCTGAATACAACCAATAATCAATTTTCTTTATAATTCATGCTCTAACCATTATCTATCATGATATGATGAGAGATTTAAGTTTTATATAAACTCATTACATTGCAGTTGTAATTGTCCACTTTTTGTTGAGATAATATATCACTGGTTATAAGTATTAGAATTCAAATATGCGTCTAGCATCAATATTATCGTGGGCACAAACAAAAAAAAAAAATTATGATATAAAATGTTAAAGTCTAAAACTGAATGATTTTGAATATTACACAAATATGATACTTGAATTAATGGTATTACTCGACGAACCATTTATTATTGTAAAATTGTACAGTCAATTTATATACAATTTATATTATGAGTTTTGAGTGAACAAATAGTGGTTTTTTTTAATTGTTTGCGGTTGATTAACGACTGTAATGATTCTAACTATAATTTGATGTGAACTGTATCGTTGTTGAATTCTATCTGATCTAAATTTTATTTTATTCTAACTGATCTGATCTAGAAGATTATCCCAGATCTTGGTTTTTTCTCCAATTATTATTTTTCGTGAAAATGCAAACAAAGAGGAGATTAGAGGAATCAAATTAGAGAGCGGTTTCGAAAGATAGGTCTTCGCAGAGTTGCATTGCAATACTCACTTTTCATATGATTTGCATTGCAACGTAGGCATACAAATATGACTCGTGAAGTGGCCATTGCTACTATAATCTCTGTTTAAATTGAAGATCTGGAAAGCATTAGGACTATACCCGTTCATAAATTATTGTTAGATTGAATTGAAGATATTCGAGCAGTTAAAAATAAAATCCAGGTTGTCTGATTGCTTCACAGATCTTAATTTTGTTTTTAATATGCCGACGTGACGAATTTAATACTGTAATATATCTCACTAACATTAACATCAACTCCATAAAATATCTCTATAATATTTGTCATCCAAATAAGTCGAGGTATGCTGATTTGCTTCCTCCTCATCGTTGTTTGGATTCAATAATAATCCGCTGTCCTCGTGTATGAATAGGATGCACAACTTCGCCGCTGACAGCTAACCGCGATTTTTAAAATAGCTACGCACGGTATACCATGTAATCCAAGTTACATCATTCTCGCACTATTATAGAGAGTTTATTATAGAGATATTTTCTTCTTGTATTATTATCAAGTCATTGCAGAGTGTCTACTGACTTGTACTGACTTGTTTCTCTGATATAACTGATGTAAATATTCTTTACTCCACTGTCAAAAATGCTGAAACATTTGTTGAGTTAGCTAAGGCCGAGGCGATTCATTTTGACCTCTCGCAAATTGTTCTCTGATATTGTAGTCAATACATCGCCGATCAGAAAATGATCTGAAGTCAAAGAATTCATAGATCTAAATCGTCGCGATCGGATGATAAAGGAGTGAGAAGTCAAAAAGTCAAACAGGACTGTATTTATGTTAGCAGAGTATATAGTTTTTCAAACGTTCATCTCTATTCACCATCTCTATTCAATGACACGACGCAAATGATTTTGATAGATTTTACCGCACTGTTCTCACAAAATGTGATGCTTGCGGAGGATTCAGCTATTCTATGCTGTATTTTCCTAATGCGTCTGATATTCTTATATTATACTCTTTATTTTTCAAGAGCATATCTAATTCATGGAATTCATTTCGTTATCTGAGAATATTGTCCTGTGCGAACTATGAATCTATGTAAAAAGTTTCCTTCTGAATGAGATGTTCTAATGTTTTATGAGCTTATGTCACTTTGGCAGTAGTCAAATTGCTAAATTTTCTTTGATTTTTCCAACCTTTATTGTTCATTTTTATTCGCGAATTTCTACTAAATCTAATATTGTTTAATATTTTTGGTTTATTTGTTGAAATAGGCAACGCATTAGCACTTGCTGATAACCAAGTGAGCCATGACCACAGAAGATTGATTTGTAAAGATGGAGAATTCGTGAAATATAACATCGACGGGATTATAGTGTGAAGTTATGTTACGCCATGATTGCGCTTTATATTTCCACAATCTTAGCCTCAAAGATTTTCCATCTGCTGAATGAATCGTTAATTCACATAAGCATAAATCTAACCAGTAATACTCACAATGTCTAAAGTAACCGTGGCTTTAATTTTTAACATTAATTGTGTGATAAGAGTACACTAAGCTCTAATCCTGGAAGAGAAACTGATTTGAGTAAAGTTACTTTGGATTTCATGCAGAATAGCTGTGCTTCCCCTGTTCCTATCGATAAGCGCAGTTTTTGCTGCATCGGATTCCTATTTCTTGCAATATGCATAACTAGAAATGATGCAAATGCGATACTATAAGTGATTATATCTAATTCGTATGTTACTCCGATCTACACAAAATACTTTCTCAGTTCTAATTAATACTTTGCGATACATACTATATTTGTTGACATATTTGTTGACAAAAATAAAATAAAGAATAAATTGTCTTGAACGATCAATCCTACTATCTTTAAATATCATTTAACAATAGATCCGATGAAATTCTTGCCGATCCATTAAATGCATGAATTTTCATTGTCGTGCTGCTAATCTTGAAGACGGCGTGATAGTATCTTCCTCATCTTGAGGAACAATTAATCGAGTCATGGTGTTTTAATCTTTCATATCCTGCCATGAAATCCTAATATTGTATTTATTCCTATCTAATTTTTTCTCAAGAGAGTACAATCGCTTTTTCACCTGTTCGCGCGAATCGCCTAGTTGAAGTATCTCGAAATAATGTATTAATTATATAATACATCCGTCATATTATTTGTTGCTTGTTTTTCGAGAAATGAGTTTCACAATAATTTTTTTTTTATTTGAATTTCGCAGATATTTTCTCTATTTTCTAAAATTTGGCAAAATTTATTTGCCCAAATCATTATTTCTAATTATATGATACTTGATACATGTCGAATTCTTTCGGTTACATCATGCGAAAGTACCCCGAATATTCAATCGAATTGGATTTTCTACTAGTAAGCTAGATATAGATATGTACACAACAATACCCAAAATGTGTCTGTTTCAATGAACAAGTCTATTTTCCTACACTTAAATTGGGAATCAGTTAGTACATGACTAATGTGTGGCGGTATTTTTAATTTTTCTTTTGCTAATTTGAAAGGTTTGGCAAATTTATGATGATTTTATCTATGACTGGACAAAAGATGCTGGCGCTAAATTTATTATATCCGGAAGAAATGTTAATAAACGTTTTCTCTGATAACAGAATTAACTGAATCTTCCATATCCGAAACATTCCATTTCATTCGCCTACATTTTATTTCCAATTTGTTATATAATTATATAATATTTCTGGATAATAAAATTATATTAAGAGCTTTAGTCTGATAAAACTTGGCATTTCTGTCTATTATCTCGGTTATTTTTTACATAAACGTAGTTAACAATACGGCATATTCCTTTGATAAGAAATAGACTGCAATATTTGTAATGCAGGATATGGTTGATGCGATATCCTTTATCAAACTGTTTATTTCTGATTTAAGATCAATAATGTATGGAGTTTGCACCCATATGTTTTATAAAAATTGATGCGTAATACGCATTCATGTGATGTAAACAAATTGTAAACAATTAAACCAAAGTTTCGTCTACTACACAATTTTTGTTTTTTCATTTAAATTTAATTTAACTTAAATTTTTTGTATTATGGCAAAGATTGATTATCTGAACAAGCTAGACACATAGACTTGCTTCAGTCTTCGCTATTTGGTCGGGTGTTATCGTTGATTATTTATTAAACTGTTGATTATCCATCGCGAAACTCTCCAATATATTTTCTAAAAATTTATAGAAATCTTTAAACCTAGATTTGTGCACTAAAATTAATACTCTCTCTCGCCATTCACTTAATGTTATCAAGTTTAATTTTTTTGAAATAATTAACATAATATTCCATTTGTATGGATTCATTTAATTTTTCCAGCGCAAGAAGATGATTTTTTGCATCATCAATGAATTCTTTTAACATGGAAAATCTGTTTTTGATCAATGGTAAATTTAAAAGTGCATTCACATGATAATTAAAAAAATTCGTGCTTTTCTTATATCGCATTCGTAAACTCTTCCAAGCCAGCTTGTAATTGTTTCAGATAAGCCCAAGGACTGAATGTGCAATTCTTTAGCGACACTCGAAAGCAAAATCTTTCTTATATCTTCGATAGAAATTTCTATCGAATTCTAAACCAATGAAACGAACGTATCTCTGAAGTTAATCCAATCCTTAAGAATTCGAAAAATTGATTCTGATTCGATACTTGCGATAATTTGTTTTGTGCTATGTATTTCATATAAAAAATCATATGCCTCATATTGTTTTTTGAATATCATAAATGTTATTGATTCTTGCTTGGATTTTTAAACAGCGAAGCCTTAATTGAACCATGCTCGTTGACTAATGCTTTTAATTGAACTTCCATCTCTGCTAACGTAAGAAGAGTTTGCTTACCGAAATTAGATGGGAGAATAATTTAATGGGAGAGATCGATGATGCTAAAGTTAATTACACTTAGAATACTGGCTGCTATCATCCGATATTATTGCTATGCTAGATCGGAAGCTCGATGCAGCTTCCCATACTGATAATTGCGTTGACTTTTCTTTCAAATTGAATCGCATTGGCGGGTCTCTGATGCTAAAGTGATGAAAAATACTTTCTTAATGAAAAGAATTTTTGACTGTTGTTCACTGGAATACTGAACTGAGTTCATTTTTGAATATTCACTCTTTGACTATATCCAGCTCAAAGGATCAAATATTAAAGTCTAAAACTAAATAACTTTGAATATTGCACAAATATGGTATCTGAATTATTATATTATATTATTCGATTATCTATTGTCGTAAGATTTGTTGTGAACTGCTGAATTTTATCTGATTTAAATTCTATTTTAGTCTAACTAATCTATTCTAGGAAAACCTTAGGCCTTGGTTTTTTTTCTAATCATTATTTTCTGTAAAAATTGCAAACTAAGAAATTAGAGGAATCAATAGTGACGAGGGAAGACGATTTCGAAGAATAGACTTCCACGGGATCGCATCATAACGTATAGAAATTAAGATCTTTATGTTTGATTTGTCGCAAGTGTGATTTGTGAAGTAACCATTGCTGCTATATCTTTGTTTAGATTGAAAATTTGGAAAAACGTTAGGCAATACTTCACTCATAAATATATTTTTTCAATACTCCTAGACTATTGAAAATATATATTGAAAATATAGTCTTATATCGACATCTTCAGAACATAATAATGCCACATTATTCTTCAATATGTTTCTTCAATATGTCTTCAAATCTATATATCAAAACTAATACTTTCTTACATTATTTTATTTAACAATATGGTGTATATAATATATCCTCTAACTAGAGAATCTAACCGAATGATACAGTATACAGTTCCTAAAAAAAATGTTAATATGCATTTTTTGCAAATTTTAAGAGGCATTGTGCTCTAACAACATTATCCTATATTTTTCGTTTTATATTTAATAAATGAGCTTAAGATATAATACTGGAAGATTTCCACACAAGAAAATATTCTCCGAATTATGTCATAAATCTTATGATTATTTGATACATTCTATATCTTATGTATTATTTATATATTTATATGTTCTATATAGAAATATTAAATATTTACTAAGAAATCATATATATAAATTCTTTAGAGATGTAAAGAGAAGATTTTTCTTAATAAAATTATTTAAAAACAAATCTCGAAAAAATTATGTAAATTCTTCAGAATCAAAAGAGATCATTAGAAAGATTAGATAATTTCGAAATTCTGAAAATAAAAATTTCAGTCTTTAAAATGACTTCAGGTGAATTATAAGATTTTTTTACGGAATTATAATAGTTTAAATAGCAGTAATTTTCGGTGAAAATTTAGTATTCTTTTAATTTTAGAATAATGTGCTAGTATAAATAAAATAATTAAATATAAAGTAATAAATATAGTCTGTATTAGCAAATAAGATATATTATTTGTAACTAATCATAAAATATAATATACTATATAGCAATATTATCTTTTAATAATATAATAGCTACATATTATAAAATATAGTATATTTTAAAAATTTCTCTTTGATAATCTTATATTAGTAAAATTGATCTAGATATCTTAATTTAATAATTACAGTAACATTTACAATTCAAATCAAATATCTGAATGTTTATATGAATGGTTTTTATAAATTTAACTTAAATAAAAGAGAAAAAATGCGTATGAATCAGATAAATGATCAGTTTAAGAATTATATTCAGATCAATATTTCATCTTACTCAACATACTTAATATTTACTCAGAGATTTTATATCTAATAATTAATAGGAATAACAATGAACATGAAAGTTGATGAAAATTGAGATAATAAAACTATTACAAATATTAATTAAACAAATTTATACGATAACAGATTTATCGTGTACACTAACTGAAAACAAAAATTTTCTTCCAGTATTTTTATTTTGTTTTATTTTGTTTTTTTTATTATTTTATTATAATATTATTTTAATTATTATATATTTAATTTTAAATACTTACTTCTGTGTTCATGATTCCAAAAACTATAAACATTATGACGCATATAATGTTAATATATGATGTGAGTTTATAACTGATCTCTTGATATGCAAGCCAATTTTTATAATTTGTAATTATTACTGTATTCAAAAATACAGTATATAAAATGATATATATGCTAGCGTATGTTATACTCCAGCCATATCGTAATCGTCCTTTGAATTCAAATATACGTAGAGCAAATATTTCATTAATAATAATGATAGGTATTAGCGAAGCATATTGGGTTTCTGGTATCCATTCTAAAATTTTTGTTTTAAATGCTTCAATTGTGTCTAAAAGCACAGCACATATATTAGAATTCTGATAAATAAATTTATAGAATAATAATTCTCATGTAATTTTAAAATTATATTATATAAATAATTATATAATATATAAATTTTATAATATAATCTATAAAATAATTGTATAATTAATTGTATAAATTTTTAGAACAGATTTTTTATAAACATTTCAAATACAATTTTGAAAATATTCAATGTTACATTTTCAAAAATTTTCAAAATCGTACAGTAAAATTTTTTCCTAAATTATGAATTATACCATTAAATTTTCCTTATGAATAATAATATTAAATCTCTATAAATTAATAATGGAAAGAAAATAAGAAAATTAAGGAAAAATAAATCAATGTCTAAAATTATTACTGAAATGATCTTCTTTAATGAAAATAATATTTTTCTACCATTATTATCGAAAAAATTATTTCTTTATAGTTTATATATATAAGAAAAAATTTGACATGTACATAAAAATATTGACTTACCTTTCATATTTTTCTTTGTTTTGTTCATGATTTGAATAATATTTTTTCTAGTAAATTTATTCTAGTAAAATTTTTTATTTATAATAAAAAATTATATTTATTTATTATAATAAAAATTCTCACTTTTTTTATTAATTATAAATTTATTTTTTTTTTTTATGTTTCTACTGAATTGTCAATACTATTGCAAGTTATAAAATGAGTAAGTTTATCTGTTTGTCAATCGTCATAACCTCCTTTATATCTCATTTATGATTAATGTGATTAAAGATAATCTTCATATTCTCTAGAATTATTTATAATTATATATTTTCAGTATAATTCTTTTTCAAGATTAATGGAAAATTTGCATGTCATTTTATTTATTTATTAATGTAGATATAAACTAAAATAAAGAATTTTTTAAAGAAAATATTAACTTCAATTATTTTTCAAAGTTATTGAGTGATATATAGTTATTAAATTATGTAGTTCACCAGCGTTCTGTATTATAAGGGATTAATGAAAGTAAGAGTCTTTATCATTGATAGTTAAAAATTTTATAATTCTTTTTTTTTTTTTAATCTATAAAGATCTTGATTTTCTGTATATTGGAATATTTCAATATTTGAATACTGTTTTAAATATTAAATTATGATTTGTAACATGTTGTAAATTTCGTTTCTAATTTTCTGTATTCCAAGATTTTTGAATATAATCATTTTTTTCTATATCATGAAACATTAGTAATTATTATATTTTATTTTAATATCTTTAATATTATAGCTTATATATATTTATTATACATTTATTTATAATTGTTTATTATTGATAAAAATTTTCTTATTATTTATAGAAGCTTCTTTTTTATAAAAATTTGATGTAAAAATTTCATTCTATAAAGATTGTAAGTATTTTGCATCTAGTTCATGTCTGTTTTTTTTATATATATTTTACATTTAAATTTAAAGATTTATCTAAAAGTATTTCATATAGTTAATGTATAATGTTAGTTTATTATATTGCTATTTTCTAATATAATCGATAGATATTTTTTTTGACGCATAATAGTAATCTAATGAAGTTATATATTCATTATCCAGTTATTTTATTTGTTCATATTATTCAATTATTTCATTGATTACGTTTTGAAATTTTTTTTTGCATTTTGGAAGTTATTATTTATTTATATTATGATTCGATTCGTTTTATAATATCATCTTTGAACTTATTACACAAATTTAATTGATAAAATCAATTTATTTATTTTTTTTTGCACTTTTAATAAAATTATCGATTAAAAATAATTATAAATATTCCCGTATTCTTATAATCTTTATATAATATAGAAATTGTGAGTATTATATAAGTTCAATAAAATTATATGAATTTTTGAAATGTTTGTCATAATTATAACAACTTATTAAATTTTATAATCAAACAAAAGAATTTTACTTTTGATCAGATCGATGTTAGAAAATTTTTTTTTTTTTTTGAATTTTTATAATATTTTATTTTATTTCTTTCAACTTGTTTTATTTAATATTTTGAATTCAATTAGTTTCAACATTATGTTTCAATGGATGAAATTAAACTTAGAATAATTAATAATATTAATTATATATATTTTATAGTTATATGCGATGAATGTAATGTATTTTTGCGGCAAAAATAATAATTTTTTTCAAAAATATTTTTTGCTAATTAAAGTCTTTTCTTTGTAGCAAATAAAAAAATAACTATTCTTTTCAATTTTCTAAATGTTTTTCACAGTAATTATTTCATACAAAAACTAAGAAATATAAATAAAATTTCTCATTAATAATAATTTTGAATTAATTACTTCATTTCTTTGGTAATTGCATTTAGTGATTTGTATTTTTGGTTTTTGACATAATTCACGTTAATTTAATTTTTTTAGATGAATTTTCTATGGACTATATTCTAAATAGAATATTTTTAGACTTCTCTTGTTTAGGCGGCTACTCGGCCTATTTCCTAAATTATATTTATAAATTTTATTATTTATGCTATTTATTCATAAGTTTTTAAAAATATTTGCAAATTATATTATTTATTTATATATATGATTATTTTTTATTTTCTTTCAAATATTTTTTTAAATTAATTCCAGTTTGCGTTATTGTTCTATATGTGTGATTTTATATTTATTAGCGTAATGAATATGTTCAATATTACTCTTTTTTTTAACTGATGTTATTAATAAATTTTTTTCCTTTCTTAATTTTAGATCATAATTTCTAATAGAAAAAATGCATCTTTCTGAATTGTCTATTTTCGAATTGCTTAGATATAGTTTATCATTTTTATGTCAGTACTGAGACATTATTTTTGTCTAGAATGGCAAAGTAGAAAATTTTAATTTTAATTTTGTTTTTTAATGCGAAAAATAATTTTGTTACAGTTTTGTTTTTATTATAAAATCTTTATAAAAAAATAACTATAATTTTAATAGTTACAACTTTTTTTATATATTTTGCTTACAATTATTTATATTTAAACTTAATAAAAAAGTTTTGATATATTGAATTTTTTTTATTTGTGTATATTTTTGGCAATATGTGAATCAGTACTATGCAACTATCTATTATTTTTTACAATAAATTTTTTTTTTTTTACAATAATAATAGGGAAGCTTACATTGATATTGTTAAAGTATATACACATATAAATAGTATTTAATTATATTAATAGTATTTAACTATATAATGTTATTTTATTAAAAGTTTTTTATTAATATCTTAGAAATTAATAGAAAAATATAACTAAAATTTTCTTCTTGCAAATATTCTTCAAAATTTCAGTTCGTTTGAAATGTATTTTATTCCTGCATCTAACAAAAAAATTATTTATATTGATTATTGAAATCTGATTTTAAATATAAATATAATTAAATATTAAGATGCATTACCAGCAAAAAATAAATTGCAAGTTTAAAAATAATGATTAATGTTTATTTTGTTATATTATTAAAACCATTACTATATATTCATATAGACTTAATAGAATAGATAAAGTAATTAAATTAAACATAAAAATAAAATTCAGAATCCTGTTGCTATAATATTAAACTTATTCAACTTTTTCCGTGTCTTCTTTCTTCAATTCAAAGTCAGATTTTTGTGATATAATTCTTATAGTTCCTTTAGTCAATTCTTTTTTTTTCGGAACTATATGATTTTTATTTTCATTTAATTCTTCCATTATGAATAATTTAACAATTACGAACTATCATTAATTATTCATTATTTAGTGAAACAAAACATATAAAATATAACGAAGCCATTGAAAAAATCTATATAATCTGTTTATATGGTAAAACTCGTATGATATTCGAAGATAAAGTTTTTTAAACTTTATACGAAGAATCATTCTTTTAAACAAACAAAGACATGAGATATATTTCATATGTTTACGAGTCTACAGTTAGTCAGATTTGCAATATAGAAATATCTCTATAAATGGTAATGATGTATAATTATATTATTGCATTTACAATATCATTTATATCAAATGTATTACATAATTTGCAAATGTACTTGCTATTATAAAATTGAATGATTTGATTTATGCGATACGATTCACAATTTTTCACTATCATTATCGATGTTACAATCTCGATATTCTCGAAGATGTAATCTTTTTCTCCTATTTCATAATTTATAATAATATACCAATTGTAGAATCATAAATTTAGCTATTATTACTTATAACAAAATATTTATTTAAAACAATTTCAATTTTAGTGCATATTATAAATGTCAATTATTTATTAAATAATTAAATTGCAATTAAACATTTTCATTAGATGAAGCAAGACGTAAAATATAATAGAGACGAAAAAATCTAAGAAACACAAATTGTTATTAATTTAATAAATAAGTCCCAATAAATATTTTTGTATTTATATCAATTTTGCTCTCTAAAATCTTAGAAAAAATTTTCTTTAAAACAGTCATATAATAAATGTATAAAAGAATAATAAATTGATTTTTTTCTCATAATCTCTTTATTAGTTTGTTATATTTATAATTTACAATAATGTATAATGCTATAAAATATAATAGATAATAGATAATAACGAATCATGATTTTAGTAGTAATAAATCATTAATCCTCAAGGATTTTGTCTAAGAATTTTATTTCATACTTGTCGATATAGTTATTTGTATGAATACAACCAAATAAGTGATTAGAGTACCAAAAAACTGAAGAAGAATTCATTAAGAATTAAATTCTTAAATAAATAGTCAATTATTGTTATACAATTATTTAACTCACTTTTGTTGATAATTTGTTGCTAAGAATGTAACCACCAGCAGTAAATTTTAAAGGATGAAGTAGAAGTTGTAATAAAAATTGTTGTATCTGAAATTGTTACAGCTTTTATTTTAAATATTTTATAATTTCAAAAATAGGAATTATTTGTATTCGATATGCTTTTTAGTATGAAAAAAGAAAAGTTTGAAAAAAATTTATATATAATATATTTATATATTCATATTTAAAGTATCTTTTAATATTCTAAACAAAAGAATAAAAAAAACATTTGAATAAGATCAAAAAATAAAACAAATATTTTAAATAAGATCAAAATAGAAAAAATAATTTATTTATATATAGTTATTATATCACATAAATATATAAAGTGTGAGTTTTCAAAAATATTCAAATATGAATGACATTTCTTTACAATGTAAGATCTATAGATTTATAAAATGATGAAACATTTATGGAGGATGAATTTTAAATATAAAATTAAAAAAAATTATTGTTAATGAGATAAGGAATTTTGAATTTACGTTGGATAGAGTGAAACGATGAATGATATAATTAAAAATTATGTGTGCAGTGTATCATACTATTACTTTTTCAAAGACAAAAACAAAACAACAAAACAATAATTCAATAAAACAATAATTATATTCTTTTAGATATATTAATGTTTGTAATTTTAATGTAATGTAATATACAATGAGTTATATATAATCTATTATTTATTATTAAAAAATTTAAGAAAAGAAAAGCATTAAAGAAAAGCAAATTTTAAAATTTTTGATATTTTATATCATTTAAATTTATAAATGAATCGTTGTATTATTTATGAAATCCATAAGTAAATCATTGTATAATGAAACTCAAGTTGCTTAATTGATGAAATATACGGAATTTACAAAATTCTATATTTTTAATTAGTTAAATATTTTCTATCACAACTTGTTTCCTTTATTTATTTTTACATTCTACATTAATTACATTTTATATTTATTTTAAAATAAAGTTGCTTCTTTTGTTTGCTTCTGAATAAGTCAAATTTAAAAATATACATATATAAAATATATAAATAAAATATATATAAGTATACATATATAACAATTAATGTTTTTATTATTCTTTTATTGTTATATTCTTATAACTGTTATATTATTCTAATATTAATATATTATTGTTATTTTATTAAAAGTGCACATAGAATGTAGTATCAGTATTAATATATATCTTAAATTTTAAAAATTATAAGAAAATTGCAAAATAAATACAGCGTAAAAATATTGAAATATCCATAAATTGAATTAACAAATATTTTTTTATCAATAGAAAATTACATCGAATTTTATTATGAAGAATGAATAAATAAATATAATATTCAACATATTTCGTGATTAACCAATATTTTTTGTTAATAATTCATTACGATTATTTTCATTATTATATATATTTTTTTTTTTGGAAAATTGTTTTATTCATATACAACAAAAAATAAAAATATTAAATAAGGATTTAATCAAATTTTATTTTTCAATAGGTGAATGCAGAATTTATAAACAATTTAATTAATATTCATTTCTTACAAAAGTACATTTCAGAAAAAAATACATGTACATAAAAAATTGCGAATATTAGAAAGAAGATTTTAGACAAATAGTTGAAACGATAGTTGTGTCGTGAATTGCAAATTAAATAACAATGATTATCGATCCTGAAAATATAAAGTATAATTAAAGAAATTTTATCTTTAACAAAAGATTTAAAAAATTTCATTAGTCAAAATCGATTAAAGATATCAAATATGGAATAGGTGGATTCTAATGAAAAAGAGCAAGATTGAAACCAAAGAACTTATTGTTGGAAGACGATTAACTTATGCATATCCACATGGCCGTGTGAAAGAGATTTGGACTGCATTATAAGACTATATTAAAAATTTACATTATCAAGTAAGATTTACTATTTTTCTTTAAAAATTTATAATATAAAACATTCGAAAAACAAAAATATAAAAGAACATAATCGAATAATGGAATTATAAAATCAATTAGAACATCAATTGAAAAAACTATAAAAAAATATTCTTTTATCCCAATGATAATCTGTAGTTTTTCAGAACCTTATAATAATCGAATAACTATTTTTGAAAGTAAACTCAATAAGAATTTACCATTGAATTTAAATAAAGAAAACTAATGAATGGCTATTGTAGAAGATTGAATTGATTTATGTAAGTGAAAGTCATTTTCATATAACATTGAAAACACAAAATGATTCCAATTTCAAAAAAGAAAAAATCCAATAAATTCGAGCAATTGCTATTGTAAAAAAAAAAAAAATTATATAAAACAAGGAAACAAAAAAAAAACAAAAGATAAATAAAATAACAGAATATAATAACAATGAATTCTGTTTCAAATTCGACATAATTAAAATAAATGATATATTGATTCAAAAGCAATGAATCGATATAAAATCGATAATAAAAAATTATTTAGCTCTGTATTAATACAAAAATAATATGATGATGGTAAATGGTAAAACAATCAGAATTAAAGATAATTTTATAAAAATTATAAGTAGCATTAAATTTAAGTTAGTCTAATATAGAAAAAATTATAATCAAAATTATAATATATATATGTTCTTGAATTAAACGATAATTTAATATTATTTAAAAATATATGAAAAAGCAAGAAGAAGCAAAATGCTTGAGTATCATTGAACTGATTATTGGATATATCAGATTATTCAATTTTACAAATATGAGTATACTAAATAGAAAGACGAAAAGTTTAACACAAATCTGAAATTGACATAAATAAAGCAAAAAAAAAAAAAATCATATGATATTTAAAATATAAAAGTATTAAAATTAGGATGCAATTAGAAAAACAATTAGCTGGATATTTACAGAATGTAGACTGAACAGCAGAATAATAAAAAACTGAATAACAAAAAAAAATAATAGATATCTATGAAATTAATGCAAACATATGAAGAACAATCATGTACTATTTTATCATTGATCGAAGTGGAATATATTTTTTTATATGGAACATGGCAAGAAAGATTATAGCTTATAAAATTTCTTAGTGATAAAATAAAAATAAAACTTCCAATAAAGTAATTTCAGGATAATCAAATATATTAATTGAAAATTAAAATTATAAGAAAATAATAAAAGACATAGATTGTAAAACTATTTTATAAAAAATCTAGAGAAAGATAACGTAATTTAATTGTAACAATTCTGAATATATGATTCCAGAATTATTAGCGAAACTATTGGAAAAGTATTTGACAACATTGTGTTGTGAATATAATAAAAGTACGATATTATGGAGGAATAAAAATGAAAAAATAAATAATACATCCGGATAATTAAGAATGCAGAAAGAAATTAATTTTTCAATTTATTCAAAGTCAATGAAATTTAAAATATACATTTATACATACACACATATGTCATGCATGCATACATAATTGTTTGAAGTAAATATTGATATAAAAATAAGTTATTCAAGCCCAAAATTTTTTCAAAATACTTTAAAAAAAAATGAATTATGAAATTGTATTGTTTTTCTAAAATTATTCAACTTTGTCTCATTGTATTTTATTAATAAGCATTTAATTAAAATAAGTTTTATAATATTAAAGATTATCTTTTCAGCTACAAATATGTGCAACAATTATAAGAATATACTTGTTCTAATCTTTCGGAAAATATTTTCTGTGAAATTATTATTTTTTCGTTAGTTTAAACATTTGGTGATGTTTATAATGGAAGTTATAGAAAAAAAGTTACGAGAAGAGTACGAGAAGAGATGAATTTTACATAAAAGTATTATCAGAGCATATTAAAGATGAATACAAAAAAGTTTTACTTACTTATTTAGAAATTATAGAATTTAATGTATAAGCACAGAATTATTTCTTATAGTCATATATATATGACATACATATACTATTTACAGATTTTAGACTTATTTTCCTATAATTATTATCAATTATTTAATTCATTCATTATAGATATATCACAAATAAATATATTTTAGTGCTACTATATATTTTATTTGTAATTTATCTATTACTATAATTGAAATAATGAGTTGGAATAGTGTGATAGCTTGATTGAAAATTTATATCAAGTATTATATGATTATGATTTGGATTGTTGCACATTAGTAGTTTTCAACATGTAAATTACTAATCACAACATCATAATCATAATTATAAAAATTTGTTGTTTTTTATTGTTACATTGAATTTTGATTATATATGTGTGATTGCATCGATATGTAATTATTATTTATTATTTATTTATTATTTCTATAAAAACATTCTAACGTTTTTTAAAATATATAAATATATAACGAGTGAACTAATATTAGTACAATTATTTGTTAATATTTATAACAAATTTACGTATTTTACGAATTATTCAAATATGTAGAATGCGAAAATAAGATATTAAATAATTACAACAACTTCAAATTATTAAAATCATAATGGCCGAAATTATAATGATAATGACATCACATAATTTACATATTAAACATTTTACTGGTCATTATAATAAATTTATACAAATAGTAAATAAGAGATAATATAATATATATAGTATTAAGATCACATTCTAATGCATATAGTGATAGATACAATATACATAAACAATATTGAATAACGCATATATATCTTGCAATATAATATATATAGATTTTTATTATTTTCTCGAAAATTAAAAAATTATCGTAAAATTTTATATTTAGAATTCTCCTAATTTTATTCTTCAAAATTTTGATTTGATATATTTAATACTCGGATTATATCGTAATGTCAAGCCAAATTAAGCGAATAAAATGATCGAAATTACAATGAGAATTCAAAATGATAGCGATATCAGCATTGTAATTATATCTATTTTTATAACATTGTTTAGTGTAATTTCGATTTTTCAAAGATTGTTTTATATTTTCCCATCTGAAGGATTCACGGAATGTAAAAACTGTACATGAATAAATATTAAAAATAGTATTAGTTCATCCGTTATATATTTTTCATTTCAGTAACTATATTATGTTCCTACAATTGAAAAGAGAGGAGCTAAGGCAAAAAGAGCTGAGACATATTTTCTTACAAACATATAAGCGAAATTCTATAATTTTAATAATTCTATTTTAATAATTTCATTTCATAAAAAAAAGTATCTATGAATAAGTATTCCGTAAATAAACTGAATTTAAATGAACATAAAATATTAACATTTTTTTCTAAGAGATCAATATATTTGAAATCCATAAATTCTTCAAGATTGTTATTCTTTATGGCGAATACTTTAAGATGCTATAAAAAAAAATAATTTGATTTTAAAAATCATCGTCAAACTGGATTTTATGATTATTTTTTTCAATAGATTTCCATTGATTCAAAAATGTAGAATTATCTCTCAAAATCAATATCAATACAATAATAAATTTTTCATACCTCTTTAAGCAAAATTTAATTATAACATTATAAACAGAAACAAAAATTCTTCTAGAATAATTCAAAAATTAAAATGATAATATGTAAATTATTTCATTGATAATTTCTAAAGAAAACACTTAAAAGATGATTTTTGAAATATTTCGAGATCATGAAAGTTAGTAAAGAGAGAGTATATGAAAAGATAATCTTTAACGAAAGTAAATCAAAAGTAATTGAAGTGATTTATATATTTATATATATTTATAATATTTACATATATCAAATCTTACCTCGTTTCTAATGGAATTATCCAAGTAGCAAATATCCAATTCTTGAAGCAAATGTGCTGTTATTTCTACCTATAAAATTCTAAAATTAAATGCATTATCTATAGATTAATTTTTTATTTATGATATAAAAAGATATAATCTTACCTCGCGGTAGAATTTAGTACAATGATTATTTAAAAAGATAATTTTTATAAAAAATAGAAGAATCCACATGAAGAATCCTATAAGTCCTTTATTTGACAATATTTCTGACAATTTCAAGGATATTAAATAAAAATATCCATTATAAAGCACACTCAATAGTGATGAAAATTGCATTATTAAATCTAATACAATTTGATAAGTATATGCTTGGTTAAGTTCACGTGAAAGTTTCAGAATCTCAAAATGAATATGCCTTTAATATATATAATATGTATATATATATGTATGTGTATAAATTTGTATATGTGTGGAAAAAGAAATAGTTTAATTGGAAACGAAATAATGTAAGTATAATCATTTTTATCAACTTATTATCATTAATAAGAGAAAAGGGAATAGCCCAAGATATTTAAATAAATAAAGCAAAAAATAAATAAATAAATTTTAATGAAATTCTTTTTTCTGAAGACATATGAACTTTTTAATTTACTGAATCACTTTTTAAAAATAGTTTTAGAAAAAGAGATCAATAAACTAAAATTGAAAAAATATGTTTACACATGTTAATCACAAGAAAATGGTTCGCAGCATTACACATAATCAATTATTTTTTATATGTTCACATATACTTAAAAGCATCACAATGTAAGTTTGATGAATCAATATTTATATATCCAAACATTATTTATATATCCAATTTTTGGATTTATTTTATAACATTTTTTAAAGATTTTTTGATAAAAAATGCATTGTGATGATGATAATTTTTTTTGTTTTGTATTTTGATTTAAAAAATTTTTAATATTTTATTTTTTTCATGACACAATTTTTGTTTAATGGCAATCCATTTTATAAAAAGTTTATCCTGCAAAATATTGAAATATTGAAATTTCACTTTTTTTGTTTTTTATTTTAGTTGAAATACAAAACATTTTTTTAGAAATAATAGCAAATATGATAATAATTTAATTGCATTTTTTACATTGCTCGTTGAATTTATACATTCAAAAAAATTTTTTGTGGAATTATTGTAGAAAGATGTTGAGAAATAGAAAAATGATTGGTAGATTTTGATTTTTGAATTAATATATGAATCAATTAAAAAATACTTCGATATCTTTAAATTTATTATTAAATTTAAAAAACAAATCTGTTTAATGCTATTTTTAATTTGATAAATTTATTAAATTTTTAAATATATTTAATTTTATGTGACATTTGAGATTCTCGAAAATATTTTAGAATAGTATATATCCTATATTTTTGCCATAATTAATATAAATCAAAATTAGCTTAATGAAAATTTTAAAAAATATTGTATTATTAACATTAAAATCAATAAAATACTTAATATATTTTTATTTATATCTTTTTTTATATTTTTTATATATTTTTTTATTTATTATCTCTTTTATCTATTCAATATTAATAATCGTAATATTTTATATAATAAACATCGTTAAAATTTCATATTAGTAATATCATTTTCAATAAAAAGAAAATTGATTTTAATATCTAATTTGCTTGATATGCATGTTATTATTAACTTGTAATTGTTAAGCACAAAGAATCGAGATATTAAAAATATCTGCATTTATCTATTTGAGGCTATCCGCTTTACTTCTTTAATAAATAATCTAACAAAATAAAATTTAAAAATAAATCTAACAAAATTCTATATATTGTTATGAAATTACCTTGTAACTTGAAGAAAATGTTGAACAAAATATTTTTTATTATTATAATCCATTATAATTACAAATTTATATACAATAAATGATTGCATTTTATACCTTATATTAATATCTTTTGTATTTGATAGCTGACACATCTCTTTCATAATCTTGTTTATCTTATGCAACTTATCCTGTAAAATACTTAAAAAAAATTGAAATAATATAATTTTGGAAACAATAATGATTGAAATAAATACAATGCTATAATTAATATTATAAACTCATTCATATTTTTATAATTTTCATAAAAATAAAACAATTTTCAAAAAAATCTTCAAAGAAATCAAAATCTTTAAAAAATTGAAAATATCTTATTTCTAGAATGTAATAGAAAAATAAAGAAATGAAATGAAGAAACAAAATTTTTTCTCGTAAATTTGAAAAAAAAGAATATTCTCTTAAAATTATATTTTTTACGTTATCTATAATGTGAATTCAATATGTTATTTTAAATTCTTATATTTAAAATTTATTGAATTTTAATTTTGTAAATTTTAATTTTATGTAATAATTTTTGATTATCAATGATCAAGTAATCACAAATACTTGTAATTGAATAATTTGTTCAATCTAAATTACTGATCTACTTTTGATTCGATTTTTATTAATCCATTAATAGGTTTTGTAAATTTAATTCTAATAGAATTTTATTACAATTTTGATTTAAAGATTTTCCTATCCCATCCCAAAATGTTTTTTTTTTTTGTAATTACCATCATAATACAATGACGGCTATAAATTATGCTATAAAGCCACCGTTAGTTTTCATTCGATGAATACTTCATTTAAATATAAAAATATTTATCATAATGAAATTTTATTCTAATTTTTAATTTATAATATATATAATATAATAATATCGATACTAAAAAAAGTAATTTTTTAGTTATTATATATTAGTGTAAACATTTTTTTCATAATTTTAACACTTTTTCGTTAACCATAATAAAATTTACTTTACTACCACTTGATAGAAATTCACAAATTGATTAATAACAAATCGTGAGATATGTTCACATTATTGATTTAGTTTTGAACAAATCCGAGTTTATTTACATAAAATATTATTTTCAAGAATTGTTGCTTGGATGTGATTGAATTGAAATTTAAGTATTACTCAAAATTTCTTCTATTTTATTTGTTTAAATAGATTCTATTATTTTTTATCATTATTAATTTTTGGCTTTTCCTATCTATAACTATTCTTATAAGAAGAGAATATTAAATCATCGATTACTGTTAAGATTAAAATTTAGTTTAGCAATCGGTTTAAAATGTAGTAATTGATTTCATTTCTTTTTTTAAGCTACTTTTTGTTAAGAATGTTAAATTGATAAAAATATTATCTGTTTATTATTAGTTCTTTTATTTAAAAGATAAATAAGAATTATTAAATAAAATTAAATATTAGTTCTTTTATTTTTTATCAATGTTATGAATTATAATATAATATATGCACATTTGTTAAGTTTGTGATTCGTAAAATACCTAAATTTGTTATAAATATTAACAAATAATTGTACTAATATTAATTCACTCGTTATATATTTAATGTGAAATGTAACATCAATTTTGAGAAAAAATATTATTTTAGAAAATTTAAATATCATATATCTCTTTTAATAAAGCTATATGATTATAAAAATCATATCAAAGTGAAATTAAAATCAATAGAAAAATATATTGAAAAAAAAAGCCTAAAGGTAAATATTTTATAGTTTATAATGAGAAAAAATTTAATTTGAATAGATCTCATAGCTGCAATTATTATTAGCATGATCTAAGAAAAAAAATGTTTTATTATAAAAATTTCTAATATTTAATTTTCCAGATACTAATTACTTTCTCATAAGGCTGAGGTTACTATTTCATATTAAATCAAATTATCAATTATTATAAAAATATTTAATATTATTTATATTCTGTCATTTATTGATAAAGATTAAGAAAACTATTTTTTAAAAATAGTGACTCTGTAAAACTATCGATATTCACCAAAAAAGTTTTTGGAACTAATTCCTAAGAAGTTAGCATAGTCATTATTAAATCTTGATTTTGACATTATTGAAAATATTGCATTTTGGCAAAAAAATTTATTAAAAAGAAAAGAACTATAAATTAACAAAGAAAATAAATTAATCATCATTTGAAAAAAATATACAGGATTTACTTGTATAAAAATGACTCAAGAAAATTTAAATAACTTAATTAATGTTTATAATTGCTTGATCATATCAAAAATGAAAGAAAATTGACTAAATATAAAGGTTTATAAAGATATTAAAATTATATTTTGATTTTATCATAGTTTTAAATACATCATTAAAAGAGACATTCTATTTTTTATATTTTATAGAAAATTAGAAGAATTTTGTTTCTATGTTTCTTGCATATCATATTACAGAAATAGAATAAGAATTTTTCAATCTTTATTTCATTCTTGTAAAAATTGTAAAAATATAGAATTTTTGTAGTATTATTTGTAGTATAATTATAATATTGTATATCATATAAAAAGTAAGCGTAAAGGATATTATAATATGATTCTATATTTCTGGATCAATCATGATTTTATATCAAAATCTAGGAAAAAATAAATATAAGTATGATCTTTATATTAAAAATTAGACGAATTTTTTTATTGTATCGTATTCTATTCGTTGAAAAAATAAAAAAGTTTCAAAGAAACTATGATATATATAGTCAATTATCTCTTGAAAAAAAAATATTATATTTCTATTATGAATTCATTTTATTTAAAATTTCTTCGGTTAATTTCAAGAAAAAAATTAAACTCATTTAACATTTGTCATAAACGAAATATCTTTAATAAAATCCTTTCATAGATTTTTTTTACAATTTTTTACTATATTGTACTATTTTAATGCTGAATTATTTTCATTATTATATATTATAGATTTTTCTTTTCGAGAAAATTTCTTATAATTTTCTTTTTTTTTTTTTGTTTCTCTTCCTCTTTCTATTTAAACCATACATATATGAACCTGTAACTTTACTTCATCTATTTCGTATGTTAATCATTGATTTAAATTCATTGGTTGAATAAATACATATCGCACAAAATATCAACAAAATATCGCAATATATTTCATTGTGTAAAGATACTTTTAAAAATATCAGATCGATTATTTAAATAATGAAAAAGAAAAAACAAGAAAAAAAATAAAAATAATATAATAATTCTAATAAAATTCTAATAATTCTAATAAAAATAATATAATATGATAATTCTGAGACATTTTTATACATATATATGAATTTTTCTTGCAACCAAAGGAAATTTAATTTTTTTTTTCAAAAGATAAAATATAATGATTTTTTTGAGACTTTTTATTCTTGCTAAAATATAATACAATAAAAAATTTTAATTTTGAATTTTAAGATCAAAAACATTTTTGTTCGCAGTTTTATTTACAAAAGAAAAAATATAAATAAATTTACATTAATTTTAACGAAAAATATTAGTAAAGTTGTTTATGAAAATCAATATTTTGTTATAAGTTTATCAAATATTGGTTTGTTTGATAAGTTATATAATTTAACATTAATTGTTAATGATATTATTATAAAATATGAAAAATTTAGAAATTATTAGATTTTTATAGAAATTTGGTTTTAAATCCAGAAATATAATATCTTTTCCTTTATTTTTCTATTCTTTAATAAATAATAAATAAATAATTTTAAATTCAAGAGCATTTCTTTCTTTGTATAATTTACCTTATCAATATGGTGAAAGTAAGAATACCTAAACTCATAGTTATTATTGATATATGTATAAAAACATTTAAATCGATTTGGTATTGAATGGAAATAATAGAATAGCAATCTAGCGAAATAATGCTTATCATTATTATGCCAGACGTAATTAATGTTTGTGTAACGCAAAGAAAAGTTTTTCGGTAATTTTTCTCAATTCCAAATGATTCTAAAGTATTATCTATTTGTTCACATCTTGCAATAATTTTCCTCGAACGCTACAATGAAAAAGGAAAAAAGTTGTAAAAAATATAAGAGCTAGAAAAATAAAAAAATATAATATATAATGTTAATATTTATTATATTTATAAGTCACTTTTCAATTTTAGGATCAAAACAAATATAGAATTGAACATTAAATATGTCATTTGTAATTTTTTATAAATCTTAATATAATGTATTAATAATGTAATAAAGTATTAGATACTGTGATAAAACATAATATATTTTAGAAATTTCTTGTTGAATATCATATTATTGAATATTATAATTATATATAAATATAAATATTATATTATTGCAGTTAAAATGCATTTAAATGCGTTAAAATGATAATCTAAGACATTACTATAGTTAATTAAAATTAACGAAATTAGATTAAAAAATAATGCCTGCTAACATTTGCAATTCAAATATTGAACATTTATCTGAATACTTTATAAATCTGATTCTTATAAATCTTAAAAAGAGAGGAAATGCATATATGAATTTAATAAGAAATCAGATCATTTAATTTTATTCAATATTTATGATAATTATTTTGAAATTTTATTTGTGAGAATTAGTAGGAATAGTAACGATATGAAAATTAACAAAAATCAAGATGTTAAAATGAGCACTATTATATATATATATATATTAATTAAAAATTTTCTTCAAAATTTCTATTTCATCTAATTATCTTATTATTTTATTATTTATTATTATGTATTTTAGATTAAAAAATACTTACTTCTGTATTCAGCATTCCAAGAATTATAAAAATCACGACACATGTAACATTAATGTATGAAGCCAATTTATGACTGATTTCATTGTATGCAAACCATCTTTTATAATTTATATTTATTATTGTATTTAAAAATACAAGAAATAAAATTATACATATGCTAGCGTATATTATACTCCAGCCATATCGTAATTGTTTTTTTGATTCAAATATACGTAGAGCAAATATCTCATTAATGATAATGATATGTATTAGCGAAGCATATTGGGTTTTTGGTGTCCATGCTAAGATTTTTGTTTTAAATGTCTCAATTGCGTCTAAAAACATACATATTAAAATTCTATATAATAGATAAACAAATTTGAAAAATAATAATTCTTATTTCTATAAAATTATATAATTTTTATAATTATACTATATAAACTATATAATTTCATAAAAATAATTATATAGTATATAAATTTATTTAAATATTAATATAATAAAAAAATAATAACAAAATAATTTATAAAAATTTTTTATTAGCTGATTTTGATATATGTCTCATATGTAAAATATAAAAATTTTAAAAATTATATTTATATTTACTCTCCAAATTTATACAGTGAAATTTTTTTTTAAATTACATAAATTATGATATAATATCTTTATAAAGTAACATATAAACAAAAAAAAATGAATTAATGTGAACAATTTAGATTAAATGAACTTAAAGAGTTCAAAAATAATATTTTTATTATTATTATGAAAAAATTGTTTTTTTACATGAGAATTCATATTAATATTTACTTACCTTTCATATTCTTCTTAATTTTGTTCATGTAAATAATTATTACTTATTAATAAAAAAATTATATTTAATTAATTTTAAAAAATTCGTATTTCTTTTATTAATCAATTCGTTTTTTCTTAAATTGTCATATAATATTGCAAATTTTAAAATGAATAAGTTTATCTATTTGTCTGTTGTTATAGTTTCCTTTGCATTTCAATTGACTATTACAATTAAAAATAATCGTCATATTATCTGAAATTGTATGTTTTCAACATAATTTTTCTTCGAAGATTAATCGAATATCGCACATGTCATTTTATTTATTTATCAACAAAGATACAAACTAATATGAAGAATATAATTTTTTTTTAAAAGAAATGTTTATTTCAATCTAATTTTCTTTCAAATTAATTTTTCAAAAGTAATTGATTATAGATAATTAATTCTGCATTATTAGATTAATAAGAATTAAAATACTTCCCAGAAAATTCTTTCCTATTCTTCCCTAAAAATGTCATGCATTGTAATAAAATTTTCGGATCCTTTTTTTTGTTTATGAAAAATCATGTTTTTTGTATGTTTTGATATTTCAATATTCAGATGATATTTTAGGCATGAATTATTTGTATCATATTTGCTTTCATTTCTAATTTTCTTATTTTAAAGTTTTTTATTTATTTTAAGTTTTTGGATATTCATTTTTCTTGTGGAATGATTTTTTAAATGTATTTTTTATAATTGGAATTTATTTATTTATTTTTCTTTTTTTGGCAAATAAAAAAATATTTGATCTTTTTAATCTCCTTCGTTTTTCATAATAAAAAAATAATAAATAATAATTTCATTCGATAAAAGAGTAAGAATAAAAATATGATATTCTTCATAAAGATAATAATGATTTTTAATTAATTGCTTCACTTCGTTAATTCAATTAATAGTTGCTTTTCTTAAATTGTTTTTTTGTATTTTTTTTATTAGATATGTTTCAATTTATTTTTTAATTTAATTTTTTAGCTTAATTTTTTATAAAATATTATGGATAAAACAGAATATTTTTTAGCTTTTGTCTGGTGGCTAAATTATATTTATAAAATTTATTTCCGCTGTTTTTATGAGTATCTTGTATTTTTTATGTAAGTATTTTTTAAATTAGTTTCTATTATCGTGTAAGTGTTGCATAATGTTGCATTTGTTAACATTAATTAATAATCATCTTAAATATCATTTCTATATTTTTTTAATTATTAAATCCTATACAACATTTAGCTATTATATGATAAAAAATAAAAATAAATGTATTATTGGATCAAAATAAATGCTTTATCGATCTATGCATAAAATAATCTATTATTCGATTAATATTTTTGTAAAATATAGAAGATTACTAATTATTAAAAACTTTAAAATCATATTACATTTTTTCTAAAATAAGAAAATTTTAATTCTTCTTTTTAATGAAAGTTATTTAATAAAAGTTTAATTATTATTGATAAACAATATAATATAATTTAATATTAATCATTTATGAATGACTCGTCAATTCGAAATTTATTTATTTTTTAACAAGATGTTGATCTCATATATATATATATATATATATATTTAGTACTCAGTTATAACATCAAAAAATTATTTAAGTCCAAAATATTTCAAAATTTCAAAAATTTATAATTACATAACGAATATTTTTCGTGATTAATATTCGAACTCTATTTACAATATTTTGAATTCTTTTCTTTTCAAATTTTTAGAATTGCAACAAAAATAAAATACATATCTTTTATATATTTTTTTTTTCTCTATTATTTTTTCTTCATCTAAAATTTTATTTCTGGTTTTTCTAGGTGAACGTAATATCAAATAAGAAGAATCATGTCTCAACATTGTTATTTCGAATTTATGAATGATAAAGAAAAATTATCAATCTGAAATAGATAGAAAAATAAAGATAATAAATCTAATAAAATGAAGAAAAAAAAACTACACTTATATTATATATTAAAATATTAATTTTAAACATAAAAATATTATATAAATATATAAGAATGAATATTACATTTTTTTTCGAACTATTTTTTTATTACTTTATTACTTATTATATATAAATTACAATTGATGTACTATGAAATGTAATAAATAAATCATGATAGTAATAATAAATTATAAAAGTAATTTTACAAACTTTTGTTTAAAGATTTCATCAAACTTGGCGACGAACTCATTTGTATTAATACAATCAAATAAGTGATTATAGTACCAAAAATCTAAAAGAAAAATTAAATTCTTAAATAAATAATGAAATTATAAACTCACTTGACTCACCATTGTTGATAATTTATTGTTAAGAATATAACCACCAGCAGTAAATTTTAAAGGATGAAGAGAAAGTTGTAATAAAAATTGTTGCACCTGAAATTATTGTTATTATTAATTTTTATTTTGTAAACGTTTTTATAATAACAAATTATAAATGGGGATTATTTCTATTCAATGTTTTATATAGTATAAAATATTTTATATAGAATAAAAAAGAAAAAATCTGAAAAATATTCATAAATTATATACATCATATTCATATATTTACATTTCATAGTATCTCCTAACATTCTAAAAAAGAAAAAAATTTAAATAAAATTAAAAAATAAAACAAATAATAAAAAATAAATAAAAAATTAAATTAGAAAAAAGAATTTGCTTGAAATAATTATTGCAGTACAAAAATATATAAAGTGTAAAATCTAATATTTTCAATAATATTTGAATATGAATAATACTTATTTACAGAGTATTAAAAATGAAGATCTATATATATATATATATTACCGAAATAATAATGTTATATCTTTTTAGATTACTTTTTAAATGAAATTTTACTAATATAATATATAATATATCATAGATAATTTATTATTTAGAAAAAACTTACTATAAATAACTTACCGCAAATTGTATGATTTAGTATTGTACAACATGTCATTTAAATTTATGAATTGTGTAACATTTTATTTAAATTCATAGATAAATCGTATATTACTCAATCTACCTATTAAAAAAGTTGAATATATTTTTGTTTCCTTTAATTACTTTCTAAAATTTGCTTTAATACACATTTGTTTGATTTATGTGACAAAAAAATCAATTGTACTTAAATCAATTCCATAGATTATTAAATGTATTAATGAATTAACTGAAGAGTAAAAAATGGAATATATAATGATTAATTTAATTTTGTTTTATTAATAAAAAATTATAGACATAAAATTAAATAATAATCTTATTAATAAAAAATTAAATAATATTTTTTTATATTCCGGAACGATATAATCGAATGTTCGAAATTTTCACTTTTTTATAACATATTTTTTTACAATATCGATGGAATAACATTAATATTATTTCTTTAAAAGACTTTATATGTATAAATATATGAATTAAATTTAGATTGTCTTCGAATGAAATGATAAATTATAAAAATAATATAAAATAGTCTTTAATCATTAAAGAAAAATATTTTTGAATTAAGAAAAATCAAAATTCTTTTATAAAGATAGATTTTTATTATTGTGTTACTATACTTTTATATTATTATTAATTATTGTATTATTATATTGTTATTATTGCCATTTATAACAAAAGCGTGTACAAGAAGAAGTTTAGTTTTTCTTCAAATTTTACTAAAAATGATATATTGCAATCATATGTATCATGTACAATACATATAATACATTCTAAATATACAGGGTGTTTATGAAAATATGAGACATTTTTGGAAGGTAGATTCTAGACATAAAAACAATAAAAAAAAGTTCATATACACATATATCCGATAAGATTTAATTATAAGCTTAGTTATAAACATTTTAAGTTTATATTAGATAGAGCGAGACGGCAGAAGAACGAGAACGCTGGGTGCACAGTAATATCGTATCACTTGCGTAGCAGAATTTTTCGATGAAAGTAAATATACTGACATTTTTTTTACATATAATTGATTATTTCAAATAAATTTCAATATATAATAATAATAAAAGATAATATATAATATACATAAATATTGTGTAATATAACTATGCAACATTTTTATATCATTTAAAAAAAATTTTAATTATGCATTTTAATTATTAAAATTTATGTAGTTAGTTATTTAATAGAAACCTAGACAAATTATAGCAAATTTCACACATATTTGAAGGTATATGATAATTATACAATAATTTCATTGAAAATCATAAATGAATCGTTGTATTTCATTCAACCTGCCGTACTTACCGAAATCTATAGAAGGAATTCATACTTCTACAAGATTTCGAATTAAAAAGGCTGAATGTGTTTTTATATGCACAATTGCTTTTTTAATTCATTTCACATGTATAAGAGAATCCAAAATACTAAAGATATTTGAATCAATTTGAATTTTAGATTATTAAATTATTCAATCAAATCATTGACAAATATTTATTTTTATTTCACTTGAACTAAATATTTTTCATTCTTATACAGAGAGAAATAATAATCAATCTGGATATTACTTATTAATAATATAAATCAATATTACACATTGATATCACATATCCATAAAAAATTCATACATATTACTTTTTTTATGTATGTTTGAATATTACAAATTAATTAATTTTTTTTATTTCTAATATATTTTGTTACATATTCTAATACATATTATATGAACGTTATGAACGAATTAAGTCCAATTGAGAACAAAGCAACACTATCTTAGCAACGGGAAAGATTGTTGACTTAGGCTTTTATATTCTTATATTTAAAAATACACAAACATAACATTCAATTTCGAATATTACTATCTTATTTTTTTTTTTCTATCAAGTTTCTTTTTCTAACGCAGCATTCAATGTTGTTGTTCAATAGTAACATTATTTCAATAACACATTATCGCATCACGGAATCAGTTCAGAATTTGATGAAATAATACATATTTGAATATTTGTTTAAAATAAAGTCTTAATTGAATAATTTTCATAAAAATTTAAATTATACAATAATAAATAATAATCGAAATAATTTTATTCAAAGAACTTAATGTGAATAATGAATAAAAGAAATTTAACAGTAACGTGAAAATAGTATAATAGTAATAGTAGTATATATAATATATAATAGAAATAGTAACGTGAAAAAGTAAAATACAATGCTTATAAAAATGTTTATTAAAATATAGATATTGAATTTCAACTTTTTTGTTTAGTAATCTCATATCGAAATAGAAAATATTGAATTTAAGTGAAATAAAGACAAAGATTTTTCAATTGATATTTCAATTGGTTTATAAATTTCAAATTGATTCGAGTATCATTAATGATTTTCTTATACATGTGAGAATAACCACATTTATGTATAAAAAAATACATTCAATCTTTCTAATCTGAAATTTTATGGAAATTTCAGTAAGTAGACAAACTGAGTGTCATACAATGATTTAACTATACACTTAAATAATATATTTAAATTTATATAAAGTAGTGTGTTATCGCCGTAGCCGAGTTAACTTCGTCACGATGGACTTGTTAGGCGTCGAATGATGGATTATTAAAGAGCTGTATCTCACATGTATGTACAAGTATCGTATCCGATGATTGGAGCACAATTTCACTCAATTTACCAATTGATTACGACTTGCTGTACTCGAGAGTTTGGTAATGATTAGCCAGGAAGAAAGTGGCTCAACTCTCTTCCTGACTAATTGAGAGTGTCCTAATTATAAATGGAGCATGACCAATAACATCGCCGACAGCATCTGATTTGCGACATGGGCTAAAGTCGGTGAAATTCATGCCCGACAGGCCTTTTGTATACAAGCCGCGGATGATAGCATGTACACGTATCTCCTGGTAGATCTAAACAAAGAGCTCCTAATGTTTATTAGTATGTTCTGTCGATGACCTTGACGGCGATTACGGTTTTTGTTTAGGTTTACCAACAGTTTGCTGCCGTAGGAAAGGATCTTGATAGAGAACTTTCCGAACAATCGTCTGTTTATTGTCCGCGATAACGCTCACGAACATACCGCTCGCCTTGAGCCACTCGCGTTCAATTCCTCCACTGTTGTTGGAGGCAAATTCGCAGAATCGGCTATTCGTGGTGTTTGAGTCGCGTTGGGTCGTCTTGGGCAGAATGTAGACTTTGGCCATTAGTCTGATGAGAGTACCAATGCTGGTTCACACTGACACCATCCGTGTCACGCCATTTAGTTCCGGATGCAACTCCACGATGCGATCCAACCTCCATCGCAGCAGTGGCAGGTTTTCTTTCTTGAGCACGACCATCGTATCCACTCCAAAGATCTCCGGTACCGAGTCTTTTCACTTGGACCGTTGTTGGAATTGATACAGATAATCGTGCTGCCATCTCTTTCAGAATTGTTACTGGAGTGTCTAGAGCAGCTGAAATCGAGAGAGACGACTGACCTTGACATCAGTGACGTCAGGATAGATTAGGTCGGCTATCGGACCCCCAGTAAGGAAGTGTCCAGGAGTCAAGATCCTTGGGATCCGAAGACAAAGGATACAATGACCGAGAGTTTAGGCAAGCCTCGACCCGAGCCAGCACGGTGCGCAGTTTCTCATACATGAGGCGCGTCTCTCCAATCATGCGCAAAAGGTGTCGTTTGATTGATTTAACCGCACTTTCCCACAATTCACCAAATGTGGTGCGTGTGAGGGCATAAATCGCTACTCAACCCTCCGCGATCGCGTGATGACAAATGGACTTCTCGTTCTTTTAAAGGAATTCGCGAATTCGACTCATTCCATGTAGTTTCGTCGCGGTGTTGACGTTAGTCGTATTCGGCCTACTCCGGACGATAGCTTTTTTGGAACTTGTGTCCCAACTCAATATGACCATGTCCGACGATCGGAGCACGGTTTATAATGTGTTACGACTGCCTGAAGACGTAATCGGTAGTATAAACTGCCCGAAGGCCTAATCGGTAATGAATGCTAGCCAGGAAGAAAGTCGCTCAGGTGGATTCTCTTCCTGGTTGATTGGGAGTGTCCCCATTATGAGTGGGGAAAATATCGGTGCCGCAATTGGGGCACCGATATCACCCGATGCGCGATGTAGGTCCAGGGCGATATCACCCGCAAGGGCAGGTGTTTAGATCCAGAACATTCGACGGTTGAGGCGAATGTTTTGGGTAACCCAAGCAAAAACCTCAGCTGTTTTTGCTCGGATTACCGACACCTCACCGCGCGGTCGCCGGGGAACCCGTGACTTCTGGACTGTTCTATTTATAGGTCGCGACAATGCTCGCGACCACCATGCACTCACAAAGTTGGTCCCACTGTCCGAGCAGATCTCTCGATATCGACCCCGACATGCGAAAAACCTACTCAAACAATTCAAAAATGATTCCGTGGTCATCTCTAAGTGGACTGCCTTAGTGGCCAAGCACACAAATACACACAGATAGGTCTTGGTTGTACTCTTACTCTGGATCCGTTCCTTGATGAGGATCATTTAATTCGATAATTAACTGATGCTGGTTCCCAACACAGATCGAATGTACGAAGATCCTTCTCAAGTTGGGTCCACGACTATGGTAGCACTTCTGACAACTGGGTTCGTCAGAGGCCCATTTCCGCAAGTTCAAACATGATGCTTGTAAGATCTCTTTTGATTACAATCGTCTCTTCCACGGTGTCCGTCAAAAAGACATCCACGCAGTATCGCCTCATTAGCTGCTGGATAGTTCGCGTTATTGTCTAAGCCTATCTGCCGCAACACGCGCGTAGTTAGATAGGGGGTTGATGCAGTGCCATATATCACCGTGTTCAGCTCGTAGGTCTCGATAGATTCTTGACGAGTCTCCACAATACGCGCTGCAGATGGGGAACGACTAATATTTACCGAAACTTCTTCTCAATGTCCGCGCTTAGGACAACGCAATACATTCGAAAACGGATTAGAATCGACAAAAGATCTTCCTGGATTGTCAGATGCATGTCATTTAGGAAAACCCATGCAGCCTTATAATTCTTTTCCCCAACGGATGTCAAGATCCGAAATATCTCATCCTTTAGAGCGAACTTGAGTAAAACTCTCTTCATGTTGGAGAGCGAGTCATTGCGATTAACCATTGACTCAAAACTAGAAGAAGACCCACTCACTGAGTTCGCCGCTGAAAGTGGGCAAGGAAATCAGAAGTAGCCGATGAGATGTTGTCATAGATAACGGTGTGGACGAGCTCAGGACGACTACCCACGGAGAACGACGTTGACCATACGCAAATGACCACACACCGATTAGACCGATATGTTTTTTCAAAGTTTTGGCGAAAGTTGATGTACTTCTTTACGAGGATCTCGATTCGTTCCTGCAAGGCTTCGAACCTCTCGATGAACTCCACGGTGCAATTCAGCCGTTCCTCAAGGGAGTTCACATCAATCGTTTGCCCCTCCTCATCATAAAAGCTCTTGAACCTTGTCAAGCTAAACTTGAGCCAACCGCGTTCTTTTACTAATCTACGCAGCTCCTCATTTGGCTGTGTCATGCTTGACTTGAAGCGAAATTTGAAAAACTTTAGACTCACCGGATGTAGATGGGATTAAAGACAGATATCGCCTGTTCAATCTTCGCTGCTGGAATCTAGCTGTATGCCGGAGTCCGGTGATCTCAAATTTTTTCAGTAACTGGATTTCTCGACGTTATTAATTTGCCGAGGATGAATGTCTTCCAGAAGTCCGTACTCGTTCGGAATCCGGCTCGAAGGACCAAATGTTATCGCCGTAATCGGGTTAACTTCGTCGCGGTGGATTCGTTAGGCGTCGGGCGATGGATTATTAAAGAATTGTGTCTCGTACGTATATACAAGTATCGTGTCTGACAGTTGAAACACGATTTCACTCGATTTACCAATTGATTACTTGCTGTGCCTGAGAGTTTGTGCGGTAGTGATGATTAGCCAGAAAGAAAGTGGCTCAAGTCAACTCTCTTCTTGGCTAATTGAGAATGTCCTAAATAGGGCATGCCGCTGACCGATAACATCGCTGACAGCACCTGATTTGCAATATGAGCCAAGATCGGTGAAATTCACACTCGGCAGGCGTCTTGTATACAAGCCGCGGATGATAGCATGTATGCGTTAGATCCTGATAGACATAAACAAAGAACTCCGGGTGTTTTTTGGTATGTCGGCCTTGACGGCGATTACGGTTTTTGTTTAAATCCACCAACGGCTCGCTGCCCTGGACAGGAAGAACCTTGACAGAGACCTTCTCGAACGATCGTTTACTGTCCGCGATAACGCTCGCGAACATAGTGTTAATATTCTGGAATTTACTAAATTACTTATTCGAGGTAAGTTTTTGTTAAATAAGGAATTATATAATATGCACATTATATTATATTACACTGAAATTCATTTGAAGTAATCAATTATATAAAAAATATATATAAAAAATCATCCATCCATGATCAAAATAATATTATAATATATGCATTAATAAGTATGTGATCACTATTTATTATTTATTTATTTGCTACCGTTTATCTATTTCTTTTATAAACATATAATCTATAATATTATCATATCATCAAATATATAAATTATGATAAATATATTGCAATAAGCATTTGAAATATATATAAGCTGTTCCAAAAATAGAAAAACATTTATTAATAAAATATTAAAAAATAATAAAAAATTCCTGAGATAATTGTAAGCAATATTTTTCTTTGCAAAATTTTCATTATGGCTATGTTAACAAATATATAACTATATAAAGTATATTATACTTCTAATAAATATAAAATATTTTTAATAAATAAAAAATAATATTTCTAATAAAAATAAATATAAAATTTTAGTAATTATTCATTAATTTTTTAGATAATGCACTGTATTATAATACATATTATTTATAGCTAAAATTTTATATTTCAAATTCTATCTTCTTATTTCATCCATCTTAAAATTTCGATATATACATGTAATGATTAAGTCATATCATACAGTACAGCCAAACTTGGGAGAGAGAAATTACAATAGCCGAATTTAGAATGATATCGTAATTAATATCTATTTTTGTAATATTATTTATTGCAATTTTAATTTTTTAAAGATTGTTTTTATTTATTTTTGCATTCGAAGAATTCATGAAATAAAATGAATAAAAGAATTAATGAAATAAAATCCTTATAAACAAATAAGAATGAGACACACCTATTTATATTTACGTTTATAAACAATTGAAATAGTGACAGAAACATTTTATTACGAATGTATATTCATAAGTTAAATTCTATAATCTTAACAATTTTGTAAAAAAAATTATTTTATAAAAAAGCATTCTATAAAGTAAATTTAAATAAATATAAAAATTTAATATTTTTTTCTTAAAGAACAATACATTTGAAACTCATTGTTTCTTTGAGACTCTTATTTTTAATGATAAATACTTTATGATATAATCGTAAAATCGTTTTTGCAATCATTTTTTAAACAGATTTCCATCGATTTAAAGATATATAAAATTATCTTTCAAAATCAATGTTTCCAAAATTAATGACGAATGATTTTTCACATCCTGTACAAATAATTCAAAAATAGAATATATAAAAATTTTTTCAGAAACTCAAAACTTTATTATTATAAATTTATTACTATGAATTAAAATTGATTATATATGAGAAAAAACATCTAAAATAATGATTTTTTAAATATGTTTTAAAATCATAGAAATCAGAATAGAAATCATAGAAATAAGAAGAGATTATCAATAAAGAGATAATTTTTGGCAAAAATAAATCAAGGTAAATTTTAATTTAATTTACTATTAATGTGAGTCTTACCTCGTTTCTAATGAAATTATCTAAGTAGCAAATATCTAGTTTTCGAAGCAAATATGCTGTTACTTCTACCTATAAAATTTTAACATATCTGTATATTAATTCTTATATATATATATATTATATAAATAATATATAATATATATATTATTTCTATTATATAATTCTTCATTATAGTGTAAAAAGATTTAATCTTACCTCGTGATAGAATTTAGTGCATTGATTATTTATACAAATAATTTTTGTAAAATATAGACAAATCCATATTAAAAATCCTATACTTTGTTTATCTGATAACGCTTTTGAGAATTTCAATGATATTAAATAAAAATATTCATTATAAAGTGTACACAATAATAATGAAAATTGCATTATTAAATCAAATAGAATTTGATAAGTATATGCTTGATTAAGTTCACGTGAAAGCTTTAAAATCTCAAAATGAACATACCTTTATTAGATAAAAAAACAAAATAGATTAATAAAAATTAATATTAATATTATAAATATAAAATAATATTAATATTATTAATTATTTATTTTCGTTATATTATTATATTTATGAATATAATCGTCATCAATAAAAGAAAGGAAAATAGTCAGATATTTAAATAAAACATACAAAAAAAAAAGAAAAAAAAATTATACATTGGATAACTTCAGATAAAATTTTCAATTATTTTTTACGTGTTCACACATACGTCAAATTATCAACGATAATAATATAAACTTGACACATCAATTTTATTTACACATAATTCATATGTCTAATCATTTCATTTATTTTATATTTTTTGGAATATTTCTTCATAAAAAAAGCATTGTATCTCATGATATTGATAAAAAAATTTTAATTTAAATTTTTATTTTATCACGACATTTTTTACATAAAATGGCAATTTCTTTTATGATAAATTCATTCTCAATTTAAAAAAATGTTAAAATTTCATTTTTTTAATATATATAGTATATAATATAAAAATAAATAAAATATAATTTATAAATAAAATACAAAATTTTGTTTTTTTAAAGTAATAGGTAAAGACAATAATTTAATTGCATCTGTTATATTGCTTGTTGACGCTATTGGATATTTAAACAGAAATTCTATAGAATTATTGTAGAAAACTGTTCACAAAAGAACACTGTTGATAGAAAACTAATCGATAAACTTTTATGCTTGAATTATGGAAAATATTACAATATCGTTTAATATATCACGATTTAAAAATCAAATCCGTTTTGTACAAATCTAATAAATTTAATGAATCTTTAAAAATATTTAATTTTATGTCTTGACATAAGTTCTTAAAAGTTCTAATTAACTAGATCTCACCTAATATCTTTGCTATTAATTTGTATAATATAAAAAAATGTTAGCTTTATGTTAAAAAATTATAAAATATATTGAATATTAAAATCAATAAAATGTATAACAAATATAAAATCAATAATATATGTAATAAATATATTTAATAATAAACATTGATAAAATTTAATATCGGTAATATCACTTTCAATAAGAAAATTAATTAAAATAATTAATTAGCTTGGTATGCATGTTATTTGCTTGTAAATACAAACACTCAAGATATTAAAAATATCTAGAGCCATCCACTCTTTGAAGCTTCTCAATTCAATAATATTATAAAATTGCAAAATTCTATATATTATTGTGATCTCACCTTGTAACTTGAAGAAAATGTTGAACAAAATGTTTTCTATTATAATAATTCATTATAATTATAAATTTATGTGCAATATGTGATTGTATCTTATATCTTTCATCAATATCTTTCGTATTTGATAACTCATACACCTCTTTTATAATCTTGTTCATTTTATGCAATTTGTCCTGTAAAATACTTAAAAAAGATTCAATAAATATAATAAAATAATATGATTTTGAAAATAATAATGATTGAAATATGATCTTAAATGTGATTAATATTATAAAGAAATATAACTAATATTTTAAATTAATTCATATTTTTATAATTTTCAAGAACGAAACAAAGAATTAAAGAAATCTTACGTATTTCTAGAATGTGATACAAATGAAAAATTAGGAAATAAAATGAAGAAATAAAATTTTTTTCTCGTAAATTTGAAAAAAAATTTTTTTATTAAAATTATATGTGTTTTTTATTAAAATTATATGTTATATATGAAAATATAGTGTATATGAAAATATAAACTAAAGATATAATTTTAATATTTTTATGTTTAATATTTATTCAGTTTTAATTTTGATAATGTTAATTTTATTTTTAATTATGTTTTGAGGAATAGAATTAAATAATTTATGTTCAATTATTTATCCATTTTCAATTAGATTACTTCTTTTTGTCGAATAATAGATTCTGTACATTGGTAACACGATAAAAAATAATATAATAAAATTTTACTATAGTTACGATTTTTGTTCGATTTGGTAAATTTTTTTATCTTTTTTATCATGCCAAATTTTTTTTTGCATGATTATTGCTATTGTATAATATAGTCTATAAATACAAAACCATTATTAGTTTCATTAATTCGAATTCATTTAACAATAAAAATATTCATCATAAAAAAATTCATATTCATAAAAAAATATTCAAATTAAATATTCATCTCATTCTTAAATATATATATTTACATATGATATTGAATAGAGATGATAAAAAAAAATCTAAATAATTTAATTATTAATATTTGTCATATTTGTCATTTGATCGCAAATAATGAAAAATAAAAAAAAAATTTACTGAATATTAAATGTAAAGATTAAAATTACACATTGATTTTATCGCAATCTAAAATACAACAAAGAATATTTTTTCTTTTTCATTAAAAAAAAAAGAATATAATTTCTTTTTCTCATTTTTTTTTGTACCACGGAAATATATAAGTAATTTTTCTTTTATTTTTATAAAAATTAAATAATAATATAAGTGATTTTATAATTACTTACAATATTTTATAGAATGTATAAATAATAAATATAAATAATACATTATAACATGATTTTATATTTTTGAATTGATAAAGATCTATAAAGAATATGTGAAAATGATTTTAAATCATTTTTGCACGCACTTTTATTTACAAATTTTCACTAATCCAAAGATATAAAATCACTTATAATATTCTTTACATATATTTCTTATATATTCTGTATATAAAAATATTTGGGAAAAATATATATATAATTTTATATTAATATGAAATGCTAATAATGAATACTAATTATTCATGAAAAATAGATATTTCTTAAATTTATCAAATATATAGTCTGACAATTAATAATTATATTTTTTATAACTATAAGTTATGAGAAATTTAAAATGTATCATATTTTTAAAAAAATAATCTTCAATTCAGAAATATATATTTTTCTATTCAACTACTTTTAAGTTTATTAGCATTTTTTCTTGTATATAATTTATCTTACCTTACAAATATTGTGAAAGTAAAAATCCCCAAATACATAGTTGCTATTATTATATATATGAGAATACTTAAATTAAATTTTTGTCTTTCTTCTTTGGAAATAATATAAAACAAATTTATTAAAATCGTGCTTATTATTATTATGATGGATATAATTAATGTTTGTATTATTTGAAAAAAGGTTTTTTTGTAATTTTTCTCAACTCCGAATGATTCTAAAATAATGTCTATTTGTTCACATTTTGTAATAATTTTCCTTGAACGCTACAATGGAAAAAAGACAAAAGAAATATAAAAATTTTAAAAAATTTAAATTTAAAAAAAAGTTTAAAAAATCAAAAAATATATAATATTAGATGTTAATATATTTGTATGTTACTTTTCGATTCTGAAAGTCAATATAAACACTGAAATACAAATATTGATTGAATTTTATTCTTTAATAAGTCATGTACAACTTTTAATTTAAGCAAATTTAAGTTACATTAGATGAAATGAAATGGAGAAAGAGAGAGGTTGCATTATAGTAAAACATTTTCATTTCATTTGCTTTATTTACTACCAATTTAAATTGTTAAAACTTAATAAAAAAGTTAAAAAAAACATTTTTATATATTAACTTTTTTATTTGTTTTAGAGATAATATAAAAAGAATTAAAAAATTATGGCTAAGTAGCAATTATATGCTATTAGGAAAAAATTGCTTACAATATTGATTTCTATAACATATCCTAAAATAGATGAGAAAATCTTTTTTCTAAATGAATCTAATTAATACCATTTTCAGAACATAATAATGTCAACATGTTATTCTATGCTTCAATATATTTAAATTTGTATATGAAAGCAAATATTTACATTATTTTATTTCGAAATATAGTCATATAAAATCTTCTTATTAGAGAATTCAATCAAAATGATACAATATTGATAAATTCAAACTCGTCAAAAATATTGAAATACATAATATTAAAATTTTTAAAAATATAACATATCTTACGTCTTATATTTAATAAAGCATATACTTAATATACTTATAGTTTATGACAATAAAAAAAGATTTTTCATGCAAAGAAATTTTTTCTAAATCATGTCATAAATTATAAGATAAATCATAAATTTTATAACTATTTATTGGTCGCAAAAAAATTTTTTCTTATTATTTATAATAATTTTTTAACTAATTTTGAGTATTATCAAATAATAATACAATAAAATGATATTTTTTATATTATATATAATAATATTATGATAAACAGTTATAAGATTCACGAATTTGAATATTTATCATGAATATAATCTATGTAATTTAGAATTTTTCTAAAAATTGATTTTTAATATTTTTAAATAATCTTCTACATGAAAATTAAGATATTATCTATTATGAAAATCCAAATATTAATGAAAAATCATGAAATATTTATAAGGTATCTATTATTGTAATTTGATCATTGTAATTTCGAATATTCAATAATTGTTTTATATTTTATAATTTTTGAATTTAAGATATTTTAAACCCACTATAATCTATTAGAAAGTTTTAAGTCATTATTATTAAGTTTTTAGTCATTATTATATATCTTGTTAATTCATATTATTGCTATATACATATATTCATTAATAAGAAGATAAATGTAGACTATATGTTGCACAAATAATGTGAATGCTAATGTATGAAAAATAATATATAAAAAAATGTTATATATAATAATAATAATTTCTATTTGGGAAATATTTCAAAAACTAAGACTGAGCGACAGTTATAAGAAAAAAAAAGTTATTTATAATATTAATTTCTAAATGATTTCGAAATATCCAAAATTCATAAAAAAACTTTTTTTAATAAACTAAATAAATAACATAAAAATTTTACCAGAAAATAGTAAATTAATTTTTTACAGTTATAAAAGGTAGATTTTCTTTAAAAGCCAAATGCCGAAAAAAATTTTGTAAATTTTTCAAAAAAGAAAAAGATCTCATTTAAAAGAGATCATTAGATTAAATCTAATAATGAGAAAATAAAAATATTTAAAATAAACTCAGATTATATTTATTAAAATAAACATAGATTGTAATACAATTTTTTTTAAAAAATTATAATAATTTAAATATCAATTTTTGCTAAAAATTTAGTATTCTTTTAATTTCAGATGTTAGTGTAAGAAAAATAATAATATAACAAAAATATTTTATATTAACAAAAGAATGGCATATTATTTATAATTTTTTATGAAGTATGGTATATTCGATAATATTATATTCTAATAATATAATAGATACTAATATAGTAGATACTAAAACATAATATATTTTAAAATTTTCTTGTTCATAATATAATAGGTTATATTAGTAAAATTGATCCATATGTTAATTTATACGATTAAAGTAGTGCTAGTTTTAACATTTCAAGTTCAAATCGAATATCTAACGCTTATTTAGATAAGTTATTTTTGCAATTTTAACATATAAACGAAAAAGAGGAAATATATATGAATGAGATACAGAATCAATTAAAGAATCAAATTTAGTTCAATACTTCCGACATACTTACTTGAAACTTCTGAGATTTTATTTCTAGAATTAATATAAATAGCAATGAACATAGAAATAGCAATTGACAAAAAAACGTTAAAATAAACACTACTGTATATATACCAACTAAGCAAGCTTTTTTTTAGTTTACTTAATTATCTATATATATTGTTATATATTATTATTGTTTTAGAAATACTTACTTCTGTATTCAGCATTCCAAAAATTATAAAAATTATGATGCCTATAATGTTAATAGACGTAGTCAATTTATAACTGATTTCTTGATATGCAGGCCACTTTTTATAACTCATGTTTATTATTTCATTTATATATACAGTATATAAAATGATACATATGATAACGTATATTATACTCCAGTCATATCGTAATCGTCCTTTAGATTCAAATACACGTAGACCAAATATCTCATTAATAATAATGATATGTATTAATGAAGCATATTGAGTTTCTGGTGTCCATTTTAAGATTTTTGTTTTAAATGCATCAATTATTATTTCTAGAAGCACATATTAACACTCTGATAAACAAATCTATGATAAATAAGAATTGATTTTTATAAGATTATATAGTTATATTATATTATATTTATATTTATATTAATTACAATTTTATAAAAATAATTATATAAATTTAATATTATAATTTAATAAAATTATTATAAGTTTATTTTTTTTATAAATTTCAAATGTGAATACAATTTTAAAAGTATGTTCAAATTTGTAATGTAAAATTTATTTTAAAAATTTTTTTAAATTATAATATATTATCTGTATTAATTAATATGAAAATAAGAAAAAATAGATAATAGATTTAGTATCTAAAAATATCAGTGAGATGGATCTTTCTAATAAAAATAATATTTCTTTATCATTATTATCAAGAAGATTATTTCCTTACATGAAGAGAAATTCTATATTTTATTTACTAACCTTTCATATTCTTTTGGTTTTGTTCACAAATAATTGTATTTATTAATAAAAAAATTATATTTATTTATTTTATTAAAAATTTTTACTTTTTTTATTAATTATCTATTTCTTTTTTTATATTCCTTCTAAATTACTACGTACAATGTAAATTATGTAATTGTAAATTATAAAATGAATAGGTTTATCTACTTATTTATCGTTATAACCTTCTTCGCATCTCCTTTATGACTAATACGATTAGTAATACGATAATCATATTATCTGAAACTGTATTTATAATTGTATGTTTTCAACATAATTTTTCTTTAAAACTAATCGAAAATGTCATTTTATTTATTTATCAATAAAGATACAAATTAAAATGCATATAGAAGCATATAGCTTTTTGAAAGAAAATGTTAACTTCAATCTAATTTTTTTTTAAATTAATTTTTCAAGAATAGTTTACATACGTTCCATATTATTAGATTATTATATTATTAGATTAACGAGAGTTGAATGAGTAGAATATTTATCACTAGAATTCCTGATTAAAAATATATTATTATAAGATCTTTAGATCTTTTCTTTTCTAGTTTATGAAGAACCGTATTTTCTGTATATTTCGATACTTCAATTTTTTGAATATTATAATTTGGTGTTTCTAGTATAAATTATGATGATATGATAAATATTTGCTGATTTCGTTTTTATTTTCCATTATTCTAAGGTTTTATTAGATCATTTTTTTTTTTGTGTCATGAAACATTGCAATTTTTCATGGTGTTTTACTAATATATCTTTTGTAATATTTTAATGTTCGATTTAATTGTATGAATTCATATATGTAAATTATAATATTGCTTTGTATAAAAGTTTTTTCTTTATAAAAATTATTGTGTAGAAAATAAATTAAATATAATTCTTTTTTTCTTATGAGAAGAATAATTCTTTTTTCTATTTCTTTTTTCTTTATGAGAACTTTTTGTGAGAAATTTATTTTAAAAACAATTTTAAAGAAAATTATAATTATTAATAATAGTCAATATATAGTTTTCATATTTTGCTTTTAGTTTACGTTTTTTTTTTCTTTTATATATATTTCACATTTAAATTTGACATTGAAATTTATTTTTAAATATTTCATATACTATTATTTGCTTTTTATCGAACCGATTGCATTTTAGAATTTGTTTTTTCTATTTTATAAATTATAAATTAAATGGCGTGATTGGATTCGTTTTGCAGTATTATCATTAGGCTTATTACATTACTTTATTTTGATATCATTAATTTTGTTTTATTTGTTCTTTATCTTTAATACAAAGCAATGATCTATTATGACTAATTTTAGATTGTAATAATCTCTAATGGTAATTATTTGTTTAATTTATAGTAATTTTTATGTCATACTATTAAAATGTTTCTATGCATTTAAAAATATTAAGCATAGATACTTCTTTTTTTTTTATAATATTTTTCAATTATCCAATTTCAAATGGAATTCCATACGAATTTCGTTTTGTCACAACTATTAAATCCTTAAATAAAGTACGAATCTGGAAACAGAAATGTTCTATTAGTTTTCAAAAAATATAAATTTCTATAAAATTATGTAATTTCTGACAGAAAATTATGTAAAAATTAATAACGATAAAAACTTCAAATTTTAAAATAAAAAGAAAAGCTGAATATAATATTTATAACTATAATAATTTTTAATTATATAGTTTACTAATTATTTGAATAAAAACTATCATGTTAATAATATTAAATATGAACATTTTTAATATCACATGAAAAAGCATTTCGAATATTCTTAATAATTCTTAATAATTTCCCCGTTATATGAAATATGGGTGTTATCGATATATATATAAAGAAATGAAGAAATGAATATTCTGATAGATTTTATACAATTTTATATATTTTATAAATTTTAAGAAGTATAAATTCATTTAAGCTATAGGCAGGAAAAAGGAATAAACATTTATATATAATAAAACTTAATTTTAGAATCTATTTATTACATCCACATATTTGTTCAAAAATAATAGAAAAAAAAAGAATTTTTTTATATCATTGTAAAAGGATATATAAATACTTAATTAGAAAAAAAGCTATTAAAAAGTGTTATTATTCATTATCTAAAACTATTAATTTCCATTTCCATTTCCAATATATGTGAATCATTCCAGTCCAAATCGATATCTTTTTACTACAATAACTTGAATTTTATTAATATTATATTCATAAGAAATATTTGTAATTCATGAAATAATAGAAATAATTTACTTCATTGTTTTTTTAATTTTGAAATTGTTTAAAAAATATATAATAAATCTTTAAAGTAAATTTTGAAATTCTTGTTCATTTCTATAAAAATTGCTTCAAATAATATTATTTTTACCGCTATTAAAGATTTTTTTTCCATTTTATTCATAAAAAATTAATCCATTGCATGAATTTTTTATTGTATTTTTATTAAAATTTTTTTTATTTTTAAGTTTTTATTGTAATTTTTTATTTTAATTATAAAATTATTTTGTTAATACAAATATAAAAATATTGAAAATATTTTATAAATTTCACGCCTAATTTAAGTTTTAAAAAATTAAAAATATATATATTTATATTTTTGCACAATAATAATATATCTTTGTGCAAAATAATATATCTTGTGCATTTGATTAAGGAAATCAAACAATTTAATAGTTGTAATATTTTTTAGAATGTCATAAATATTTTAAATATTTTATTTCAATAATTCTATTTAAAATATTGACTTATTTTTTCGTTACTAATGTAAAACGAAAATTTTAATATTTGATATGTACTTTAAAGTCAAAACTGAATGACTTTGAATATTATACAAATGTGGTACCTGAATTGATATTATTACTCAAAGAACCACTGTCATAGGACTATATAATTATTTATATTATGAGTTTTAAGTGACCGAATAGTGATATTTTGATTGTGATTAACTGTAATGATTCTAACTTTATTTTGATATAAACTATTGCTGAATTTTATCTATTCTGTATTCTATTTATATTCTAAGTGATCAAGAAAACTGTCGCAAGCCTTGATTTTTTTTCCAATCTTTAATTTTCGTGAAAATGCACACTAAGAACAGGTTAGAGGGACCAATGTCGCGGTTTCGAAGGATGAATCTTCGCGGGGTCGTCGCAATGCGGAGTCAGGATCTTCGCTTCCATGATGATTCGTCGCAAGGTGTACAAGTGTGACTTGTGAAATGGCCGTCGTTGCTTCTGTTTAAATTGAGGATCTGGAATGTTAAGAAACTATACCTCCTCATAAATTATTATTAGACTATTAAACATACTCGAGCTGTTGAAAATAAAACCAAGTTATCTGATCGTTTTACAAGTCTTGACTCTATTATTTAACTAACTAGTTTTAACTAACAGTACTAAAAAAAAAAATAATAATAATAATAATCATTCTTTTTTATTTTAAAAATCAGAAAATACAACAAAAATATATTAGAACATTGGAAATGTAATCGAAATATATAAATATTATAAAATTACATCGAAGTTCAATTCATTATTTGAAAATTGAATATTAAGTAGTAGTATTAAGTAGTATGATAAATATAAATAATTAAAAAAATAAAGTAATATTACTGAAAAGAATAAAATATAATACAATCATATAAATTCAATAATTCAACATAAAGTCGATTCACTTGTATTTATAAAATTTAAAAAAAAATCATACTTTGTTTTTTATTCTGTTTTACAACAAAAAACGATTTTCAAAAAAATAACATTTAAAATTAAAGAGAAACTTTGTGCTTTAAAATGAGAAGAATATTATTATAATTCTTCTTAACAAGTTACAAGCAAGATTCAATGATTGACAATTTTTTAATTGAAATTTAATATTTTTTTTAATTTTGTGAATATTTATCAATAATTGTGAGTAGTTATCTCCATTCTGTTTTGTTCACTTCCGAATAGAATAAAGCTGCTCTTATAATAAATTTATTTCTTGAGCTAACGTTTTGAATTCATCAAGATAATTTGTTGATAACTAAATAATAAAATCAATAATCAAATAAATAAATTTTTATAAGAATAGATATATTATATGCATTGCATCCTTTGAATATTACACATATACAACAAAAATTTCAAAAAGCTTATTTTAGCACTAAATATTAATTTGATAGAAAATATATAAGTTACATGGATCTTTAAAAATGAAAAATGTACGAATATTATTCTTAAATGCACTTCCATATAAAAAATATAAAAAAATAAAAGTATTTTGTTCTATAAAATTATTATATAAAATTATTATAGAAACAATTTTTTGTACAAATATACTAATTTAATAAAATATATTAGATTTTTCTTTTTTGATGAAATTTTATGATTTTTTTTTTATGTACGAATTTCTTATGTTATATTCACAAGCATTTATTACTCGCGAGATTTATAAATAGCTTATTCAAAAATTTTTCACATAAAAAAACTTTTTCTATTATTATCATGCGCAAGTCTATTAAATCTAAACAAAAGGTGATATTATCTGAGAAGAGTATTATATTTGAGAATTTAATCGACACTTATAATTGTATATTTCTGATATACTTCAACCTGTTGAATCGATCTTAACGGTGACATATTCGAAACGCGGCTGATTCAAAGATATAATATTATTCCAGTTCGAGGAATCTGTAAGATGTGTCGATTTCTTCCTGTTTATCGTGAGATCTTACAAATCACCATCCAAGCGAGAAATTTCCTCAAACTTGGATCACGGTATCACGAATCGAACGTTATTTTTATTCTTATTCTATTTCTACTTTATTGTGAAATTTATAGACTCTATTAAATATTGCGACAACAAAATTAATTAATCTTCCGAGTTTTTTATGCTTTTTCCTTCGATCCATAGTTTTATTGTTGAGGTTACTAGTATTGGTTTCGCCGCTGCCGAAGTTAGTCGACCTATTGTTGGTGGGCGATGTCTTTTTTGGAAGGTGTGTCCCAACTCAATATCACCGTGTCCGACGATCGGAGGCTACTTTACTATCTTATCGGTAGTGATCGTTAGCCAGGAAGATAGTACCTCTGATCGATTCTCTTCCTGGCTGATTGGGGAGTGTCCTAATTATGAGTGGAAGATGCTGTAATTGGGCATCGACATTATCCGATTCGAGATATAGGTCCAGGGCGGGCGGGCAGGTGGTTTGATCCAGAACATTCGGCGGTTATGGCGATTGTTATAACATAAACATAACATAAACAAGAGCAGTTGTCTTTGCTTAGAGTTACCGGCGCCTCACCGTCGCGGTCGCGAGAAAGACCGAAACCTTCTCGAATGTCCTGTTTACAGATCGCGATAACGCTTGGGACTACCCTGTTTATAAGTCGCGATAATGCTCGCGACCAGATATTATTTGTACTTCACATATTATTAGCTTTTCAATCAAGATTATTGTTTTATTTTAATATAATTTTAATTTATGAAACAGTTATAAAACAATCCATTATATATGAATAATCTGTAATTGTTTTTCACATAAAATGGCATTATATCTTAATACTATTTATATTAATTATAGTTGAATAAATCGAAAATTAATATCATAGAAATGTAGATTTAGTTTTAGTTTATAAAAATATATCAATTATTCCATTTACAATCATAATAAATTATTAAAGGCAATAAAAATAGTAAAGATATATCAATTTTTTATCATAATAAATTATTACGATGTTATAAATTAATAATAAAAGTTAAAATTGAATTATTATTTATCATTATACTCGAACAATCAGATTTGGCACAATCGGTAGAGAAGGTTTTCGTGAGTGGCAGTGGTCTCCTATACATATGCGATGCGATAGAGCGGTCATTTCTTAACGAACTTACGTGTCGAGAAAATCGATGATATTTTAATTAAATTTTTATAATATTGAAAACATTTTTTTAATCATTTATAAAATTTATTTAATATTACTGTCGTATATTATATATCTATTATTTATATATTTTATTTTTTAATTAATATTTACTTATCATTGTATTTATTTACGCTATTTATTTACACATTCATTTATTTATTCATTTATTCTTTCATCATTCTTTCATTTTTAAATTTATTTCTTAATTTATTTTGTAATTTATAGTTTCAATTATTTATTTATTTTTTACATTTATTCTACTTTACATTTATTTCTTGATTTATTTTTTAATTTATAGTTTAATATGGGCTTTGATATAATTCTCGCTGGTAATTAGCATCAATTTTTAATTCTTTTTTTCAAAATTTTGTACGTAAAAAAAAATATTTCATTAAAAAGTTTCTGAAATATTTTAAACTTAAAAATATTTCATTTCATACTTATTATGAAATTATGTACTTCAATCTAATTGCATGATTAATTATTTTTCTCAATTGTTGGACTATATGTAAAATATGTTGAGCTCTCTCTTAATAAGCACTGCAATTCTTGATATAAATTAATTATATAATTTCTTTTTTTCGCTTTAAATAAAACGGGAGTATTTTTGTTGCATTATAAATTTAAGATTTACATTACTATTAAACCATAAATTAAAATAAGTGTACATAATATCAAGATATAAATTAAGCCTCGTTGTTGTCACTACATGGGATTAATTGCGAGCGATAAATTCCAACATTTGAATCGCTGTATCTCCAAACATAATAGAGATGCATACGATTTTGAGAGATAGTTACAAACTGGAAACAGTGCTGGATTGTAAAACATCTCCTCTTTCTTCATTACTCGCCATCCAGAGACAGCATACAACAGTAACAATAATCTAAGAAAAATCCACGACGGATTCTCCTTATCTCATGCACGTGCTCGTAGTCCCCCAATTCAGCAACCGGAGATCTAAACTCACCACTCAATCCATCAATATTGAACTCCTCGCGTTTTCGGGGAATCCCATAGTAAACTTGTAATTGAAGTCCTCCAGCAATAACAAAATATCAGTGCTGCTATTGACGATGAGACTCCATAGCCGATCCAAAAAGAATACGAAGTTCCAACTCGAAGACGCGTATATTCCGATCACGATGAAGTGGCTCTATTGTATTGCCATCTTCGCTCAAGGATCGAGAAGAGATGAGCCGCTTTGCCGTACAAATCATGGTGATAAAGTTGTCCCGATCTTCGAATCAATCGAGGTTGCCGCAAAATGATCTGTATTATCCGTGTATTTGGCAGCAATGTGACAGACAACAAAAACACTAGAGTTGTCTCCGTTTCAACACCTCCATCCTAACGGAGATCCATCCCGCTAATAATTTTTTCATCGCTATATAATAGCCGCCTTCGTGACAGTTATCGGACAACGTAGATAATGCCAAATCTTCTCTCTGTTATTTTAATTAATTCTGTCTAAATTTCTCGGTACATTTCAATGGTTCTTTATCTTAGACACTGCCGACACGATGACTGAGTCATCTAAATTCGTTAACCATAATTTTACTGTCTTGATGAGTCTCACAATTCTTATCCCGAAGTCCTGTAACACGTCTCTTAGGTCGCTGGTCAAGATATCTGCTTTTGTGCCGCTCACGATACCTAGGATTTCTTAAATGATATCTCTTATTGTTATTCTCTTTGAGTGTATTTCTTGAATAACTAATTCAATTTTGGCCAGGTCGATTTTAGATCTAGTCAATGCCAATGCTTGAACATAGAAAACATTCTTATTTGGCTTTATTGTGATTGTAAGCTGAAAGTCGTGGTTTTAGATGCTTTTTCTAATATCATTTTTTCTTTCTTCTTGTTTGGCAATTTCGGTGGAGTAGACGCTTTCTTTAGTGTTTTCTCGTCTATCATTGCACTGCTGTTCTGATTTCTCATGATGGTGTTATTATTAACACGTCCTTCTGAATATGTCTTCCGTTCTTGTTTCCGTGTCTCATCCTCCTCCTTTCGTTTTAGAACTATAGTTTTAAAGTCCTATGTGAAATCTGTTGCTATCCCGATAGATTTGGCGACCTCGTAGGAGCTATATCCTTATTTCTCGTTTGTGTTTCTTCTTTCTCTCTCTTGATGCTAAATGACGCTTCAGATTACCTCTATGAGCACAAACCAGGTTTGTGCTCTTTTTTCTCAGCTTTTTCTATTTATCAACTCGCCAATAGCAATCGTTGGCGGACTGGATGATGGCGCTTTAATCTTGGCTATTGATGGAGATAGCAGAGAACTTCATCTTGTTTGTATTTTAACTCCTCCTTATCTACTAGAATCCTCTTTCTTAGATCGTATATTTGCTGTTGTAGATCCCGCACTTGGAATTTTAGTTCTGCATTTGCAATTTCTAGGCTACTAACCAAGTAGAAGTGATCCTCTTAATTACTTTTATCATAATTGCCCAAGTGAAGAACTGTCATCTGTAATCCTTTCACGCAGATACTCTGCAAATTTTGCAGACAGAGGCAATTATTTCCATCTCTTTTATTGCCTTTAACATTAAGACATTTATGTTAGGAGATGTTAAATCTCATTCCCATTCTATATTTCTGAAAAATATTGTTCTTTCCCTTCCGAGAGCAATATGCTTATGCTTTCCGTTGTAATCGAGAATGGCGTATCTTAACCTTCCTCTTGGTCTTCTCCACAAGCTTTTTCGCTCTAGTTAGAGCAATGTATTCTCTAATGTATTCTTCAAATGTATGCTTCAGTAATGAATCTACCTTTCTTTCTCGATCGAAGTTCGATAGACTTTACCATCATTTTTAGTGTCGCAATCGTTGATATCTAGCGAGCACGCTGTCGCAGTCAACCTGTTAGGCGTTGATAGTGTTGCCTTCTCCAACAACATAACCGGGAGACCTCACTGTATTACATCAATTTACTGAGTGTCTTCGCGAGAGTGCAAAGAGACCTGCTCTCCTGCACAATGCCACCTTCTTTCTTTTTTTCTTAAAATTGGGTTAATTGAAATTGGACTCTGTATAATGGATTCCACAAGAGTAGTTAGAAAACATGTCCATCTGGACAAAGCTGCCTTGTCCGGGCAAGGCTTGTACACCCAATTATGGAGGGGAGAGGAGCATCAGTTATCTCCGGGTTGGCCTCAGAGACCGGTATATCGATCTAGTGTCTTCGACTGGAGAATACTCTTTTCGTCGCGCATCATAGTTTGAGATTAAGGATAACTTTTAAATTGTCATCTTCGTGGTCCAGTCCGGTTAAGGCAAGACTCCTGTATCTGTGAAGCATAACCATAAGCTTAAGGAATGATACAAGTCGGATGCGCCAATACAATTAAACAATGATTATAGGAATAATACTATTTCTATATCAATCCTATTCTCATGACAATATCAAAACTACGCTAATGTCGTCATCTCCCGTGATTATCATTTTTAATTCAACCCAGTCCATATTAATAGCAATCCGCGGCTCTCAGTGCATTCGAGAAGTTGCATTTCCTATGAGAGCCACCATTTCAGCCAGCATGAATATCTAGATTCGATCAGAAAATTCGAGAAAGCCGGGATCACAAAGAAGAAAATTCTCGTAACACGGCATGATTCCAATATTGTGCTATCAAAGTGGGAAAGCCTTATTTGCTTTGTATCCTCGCCACGCCAGATAAGCTCGTATTCGCTCTTTATCGTCTTTTTTTTGCGACATCATCTCTTCATAGAAAGTAGTAACTGCACGCCATTTCTTCCTTCCTATCAGCATGGAACTTACAACTGCTGATAGAGAGAGATTTGTATCTAATTCGTTCATTATGGCAATCGAACCTCATATTCATTCAGCGTATGTTGCAAGAGTTTTAAGTCCGCAATGATAGCAGGTCTCTGAAATCTCTCTCTCGATGCAATACAGGTAGGACTCCAAACAGCCGTATCAAATGAGCACATAGAATGTTACATAGAAAGTGAGCATATATAACCATGATTACAGTTCATTCACTCTTCGAATGGTAGAACCAAGACAACTGCTTAGCGAAACCCCGAAGCTTGTTTCTTCCCATTAACTGCGTTTCTCACCACAGACTTGGCATCTTGTAGATTCTATCGTCCTTCGCGACAAGGCGTAGATCCACAGACTCACTAACAAGTCAAACGCTATTAAAGAGTTAGTGTCATCATCACCGTGCAAAGAAGATCGTGCAATTCTTTTATGATTTTGATGGCTATTCGATGTTGCCATAGTACTCCGACAACTAGCCTTTAAAGGAAAATATTAAATCTAATCTAATCTAATCTAAAGTAAAAAAAAAAAAAAAAACTATAATCAACATAAATCAACAAAAAAAATGCTTTAGTTTTATTTTATTAAACTTTTTTTGTTTTTTGTATTTTATTTTTTCTAAATAGAATTTATTTATAAAACCCATTGGCTTTTATATATTACAAATAATTAAAATGTTCATTATTTTTTTATTAATAAATAATTCAAAACATTCTTCTATGAATTGAATATTATAAGATCGTTTGATAACTATTGAATTTTGTTTGAATAATATTGATTGTATTCTATTTTGAAGGTAAGATATAATACTTTGTCCATTCGGAAGCAATTTTATTTTTATTAGTTATATTTTTTTTATTTTATTAGTTATATTTTTTTTATTTTATTAGTTATATTCTCTTTATCTTCAAAAATTATTGATTCAGATTCTTTGCTTTTTATTAATAGAAGCATCATTGCATATTCTTTATCAGCAGAAAAAATTATCTTTGAAATTTCTATTTGTGAACTATTTCATATATTATAAAAATTTATACATGTAATACAAGAAAATAGAAAGTATTCAAATAAATTTATATTTAATTATTGGTATAAATAAATCTTCGACTAATAAAAAGAAACGTGTATATGTATATGAAAAAGTATATAAAAAGAAATATATACATAGAAAAAAACAATGTAAAATATTATTTGCGAGCATACCTGGGAGATAACCTGTTTATTCGAAGAACCCGCACAGAAATCTATTCTCATTATTATTGATTGTTGACTCCCTATTAAATCTAAACAAAAATCTAGAATGATGTTGTGTTAGGATAAGGATGTTGTCGCTTTTAAGGAGAATCTAGATAATATTTGTAATTATTAATAAATATATATGTTTAAAATAGTTTATAATAGATCCAATGTGTCGAATCAGAAAGTATAAATAAAATTGTTACATACTATTCACATGATCGATGCTATTATTGCATTTATTGATCCTTAAACAATATTCAAATGTTAAATCTCAGGGTCAAATTGTAGTGATTATTTGTTGGGGAATTTTGCATACAAGGTTAGGCGGAAATTTAAATTCTTAAAAATAATTAATAATTAAATAATTAAATTAAGAAAAAATTTTTTTAAAAATATACTTCTTTCATTCTTCAAAAAATTAGAAAAACAGAAAAAATCTTGCTCTTTGAAGTAATTATTAGAAAAATGGTAAAAAAATAATCAAATTTTTATGAGCATTCAAAGCATACATTTTATCTTTTCATTATAATTTTCAAATTTCGATTAAATGAGAAAAGTTGACATATAATCTGTTAAAAAACTTCTTAGAAAATATATATATTAGTGCAAATGAGAATATAATTTTAAATATTTATAAAAAAATGAAAAAAAATCTAAAAGAATCAATTGATGATATAATAAAAACAACTGCTCGTATTTTTAAGAGACAAGAATTATTGCATACTAATAATTAACAACATATTAACAAAATATTAATAAAATATATATTTTATGAATATGTATTTAAAAAAAAACATTATTTAATTTTATAATATTATTAGGACAGTCTATTCTATATGGAAAAAATATATGTCAGGAAAAATATTCAAAAAAATGATAAAGCAAACGAAAAAGCGTCAAAAAAGTTCTGAAAAAATAAAAAATTTTAACAAAAATATCAAATTAGACTTAGAATAATTTACCAGTTTTTTAAAAATAAAATACCGACAATAAAAAAAATTTTAGAAATTGTATTATATATATAAATTATATAAGAGTATCAATTTTAAATTTAATGAACAAAAGTAGAACATTTATTTCACGAAATAATAAATACAATCATAACGGAAAAATTCCAAAAAAATACATAGAATATATTATCATAAATTTTGAAGATAAATTTTCACAGTTAGATGGAATAATTGATTTAAAAATTAAATCAACATTTATTATAAATTTAAATATTTTTGATGACATTTCGAAATCAAACAATTATAATTCCAAATAAAATATATTAATTGCACATAACTTCTTTTATTTTTATATTTTATTTATTTTATTATTTATATTGACAATCGAGTAATTTCATATTATGAAGACCAAATTATTATTAGAAAGAACTTAAGAACTACTTGCGAATCAGCTCTGCCTAACTTATCTATATCGATTACGTATTTATTGACTTGTTTCGTTGAATTAAGTATAGTCTGATTAGAATACAATAATTTCAAATTCAAGGATGACATATTCCAAATTCGTAACTGAATCAATAAATATTAATTTACATTCGAAAAAATTTATGATATACATACATATAATATTCTTAATTAAAACTTGTATCTTTATGCGATACTAACTACTAATATAATTCAAGGAATTTTTCGAAATTTTGGGGTATCGTAAAGTGATAGGAAGCGGGCTACGATCTTACGATATTGTTGTACCCCATCGAAAAATCGTGATGTTTCCAATTGAACTTTAAAAGAAGTTTCTGAGAGCATTAGTCTCTCTAAAAAATAAGAAAAAAAATCTAATTAATATTTCATAATGAATATGTTGTATTCTGACTGAATACAATAGATAGTTTTCTTTCTAATTATACTTTTTTCTCTAACTGTTGGATACAATCATCCGTGACATTGTGAGAGATCAGTTTAGTATATATAATATAATTGTAATACACTTTGCTTATTATTATAAGAAAACATCATCATGAAGAAAATATCCAGCATTGTATATATTTTTATCAGTTTCCATTTGCTATTAATGCTATCACGGTCGCGAACAAATATATAAAGAATGAATTAAATATGTATTGTATCGTGAGAACTTATACATTGTTTTTCTTTACGATGTAAATCATGAAATTAAACGAAGGCTGAATTTCGAGACAAATAGATTTTTGCCAAGAATTTTGCAAAGTACTGTTCACTGAAATCCCGTAGAAAGAATATAGGTTTGATCAAGTTTGGGAGGAAACGACTATTTTTACATATATTTTTGTTTTTAATATAGCATTTATCAATATGGATACGTATATTAATCTAATTGTGTGATAGAGAAGGACAATAAACGAAATCTATCAAAACGACGATCTGTATTTGAAATTCGATATATTAGTGTAGGTACAAAATCCAGAGTATCTTTAAATATCGATATAATATAAGAACTTTTTTATTTCTTGTAACATGTACGAGATAATTATGATTCGTAATAATAAATTAATTTAAATATTTAATTATAATGTAATATAATGATAAATAATTTATCAACATAATTTAATATAATTAATTTATAAATATAAAATAAATATTTAATGACATATATTATATAATATATCATGAATATTGAATGTAACATATTATTTAATAATATGTAATATATAATACAATAATATGTATAAAACAAAGATAAAATAAGATAATTCATCAAAATACTATTCGAAAATCGATTTATTCAAAATAGAGATAATCGTTCGATAATTCTATTAGACAATATCAACAACATAATAGTAAGAAGTCCATTTTAAGCCAATATTTTTTATAAAATATAATTTTATAAAAGTTTGTTTAAAATTATATTTATTTATATTTATAATAATATATAAATTCTATGTATATAAATAATTTTTATTTATAAAACGTTATTATCTTTTGAATTGTTTTTCAATGGAATTATTTTTTGAATCATTTTACAAAATTAAATTTTTATATCTGTTATATTTTTTACAATTCCATTTTCTTTTTTTTTTATAAATTTTCTATATGATCATATTTCTTCCAATTGTTTGTTATTACTTTATATATACTATTATAAGTTAATTGTTATGTTTTATCGCATGATAATATTTTTCTTAAATATTTTTTAATTTAGATTCAAACTAATTTAATAGAATTTGATTCACATGTATAAGGCGGTAATCGCAATACATCCAATCGTTTTGATTTTAATATTTCATTAATTTTATAAGATTTTTCTATTTTTTTTTATTTTTATTTATTAATTATATTAATTGATATTTTCTCATATCTTCTAAATAAAAATATATTGTTCGTTAACTAATTGATTATTATAGTTTTTTTATAGAATATTTATTAGTCATCCTATTTAATTATATGGAATAAAATGAAGCATTATTTATTATAATAATGGATTGTAGTGGGCAATTTGGTATTAATTTTTCATTTATCCATTTTTCAAAATTATTTGCATTCATTTGTCTATAATAATCTTCATTATGGTTCGCAATTTGAAAATTAAATCAACATTTTTTATAAAATCATTTCTTCCTCCAGTATATAATAATATATATAATCAAATATATAAAATAAAATTGATATAACGAATCATTATTTTTTAATATTTCTATTATTTTGTCATTCTACCAATATTTAAAAACACAATGTATTATCTATCCATGTTTCATCTATGTATATAATGTTTTTATTTTGGAATCTATAATATTAAATTGCTTTTAAATATTTTGATCGTCAGGCTATAATATTTGATTTTTCCTAAAACTCTTCTAGTATTACTTTTTTCTATTTAAAACACATATTTGCGAGCAATCTGTACAATATATTAAGTTCCCGAAAATAATTTTTTTCTAAATATTAATAATTTGGATTCATTAAATACGTTTTTTTATATAAAAATTATAAATTAAATTTATTATTATTATTTTGATTTTATCGGAACAATAGAATTTTTTATTTTCATTTCTTGGCCATTTTTTTTCCGGGCAATAACATCTCTTTTAGATGTTAAATCTTCTTTTCGAATTCTTAAAATTGTTTTCATCGAAATATTAATGTAATGTAGATTACAAAAATTAAATTTTTTCAATGAATGAAGAAGCTCTTCCTTATTTGGTTTTTCATCACATTTTCTTATTATTCGACGAATTAAATTTCGTGCCTCGCTATAAATCCTTTTGTCCTTATTTATGCTCCATAATAATTTTAGAATATTTAATTTAATAATAAAATTATTTAATTGCAATTATTTAACAATAATTTATTATTTAATTTATTATATATTTATTATATTTCATTGTTTTATTTAATTTAATAATTTAATCTAACAATAAAATTATAATAAAAAAAATTTAAAAAAACAAAGGATTATTATTATATTTTGAAATTATATCTCAAAATTATTTTTAAACATTAATATTTATTCTAATTTAATTTTGATACTAAATTTTATTGTGAAATATAAAATGAAAAAAATTATGAAAAAAAAACAAAGAAGTTCAAGAAAGAAATTCAAAAAAAATAATTTTACAACAATTATAATCTACAATTATAATAATATAATGGAATGGATAGGAAAAATATAAAATTTGTTGACATTGAGAAAATCTTTTCTGAGATACAAAAAAAAAATGATTCTCATTGAGACTTAAAAAGTAGAAACTTAATTACAAATAGACAAATGACATTAGTTAAAAAAGATCGTAACAGCAGTAGAAGGGCAAATAATAAAAAGAGAAATTTCTAAATGACATAATTTTGAATTCTGAAGAAGAATTCGAAAAAAAAAAAATTCTAAAAATTTCGAAAAAATTCCTGAAATTATCTTGAAAAGTATAAAGAAAGCTAAAAGAAGTTTCTGCCAAACTCTTGTCATAGATCTTTAAAGACAGCTAATAGAAGTGCCACAAAGAAAACTAGACTATAAAAAAATATAAGCTCGTGAAAGTGTAATCTACATAAGTATAATCAAATTTAAATTTAAATATTTGAGATTAGAACGCTATTAGATTATTTAAGAGAATTTTAGCCTGAGAAAGTTCATCTGATGTAAAAGAAGATTAGAATCATTTTGATTAGATGATTTAAGTAATTTGTCTACATATCATCCTTCCTATTAGCATTAAAGAAGTTCTAGGAACGTTCAAGAAATTAATATAACAAAAATAGAAACAAAATTTCTTCAAAGAACGCAATTTGACTTCAAGATCAAAAGTATCACATTTGAGCTGTAAGATATAATAAATATAAAAAACTCTTTTAACTTCTTACATTGGAAATTTTTGTATATAGAAAAAGTAAATGGAAAGATATTCTTCCTTATAGTATAAGGATTTTTCAAGAACTCCCAAATAAAATCATAATCATACAAACTAGTCGATGGTCAAATCGGAAAAATAAAAAAAATTCTATGCAGGAATTCCATACCAAAAATTCATCACAAAGGATATCCATTTCCATGAAATTTGATATAAGATTCTCAAGCTGTTTGGAGGAACGAAATATATAATTTTATACAATCTCGCCCTAATAATAATTTCTAAAACAATTATGAAAATTCAAAATAGCAAAACGATAGATAGTACAACAAATATATCTCAATAAGATATGTCTCAAAATAAACACGAATAAGATCATATTTTTTTTTGGAAAAAGAATCTTAAAAATTATCAATATTAACATCGATAAGATGCAATACGAAGATATTATCTTGAAATTGATTTAGATAATAAATATCAATATATATATAATATTTACAAAAAATCTTGAACAAAGACGATACATAGAAATTCTAAAAGGCTTGCTTCCTAATAAATAATCCTTCTACATGTCTGTTTATTACAATATCTAAGAGTCTATTGTATTACTTCACAAATCATCGTATTCCAGGAAGATTATTCGATCTCGAAACTTTTAATGAAACTTACAATTTATAATATAAATAATTTTTAAATTAAAAATTTTTAGAATCTTAATAAATATTTATACTTAAACTTAATTCTTTTATGTTTATTTAATAGCCGGAAATATATATTATAAATTAATTATTTTTGAAGAGTAATTAAAGAGCAATTTATAATGATCTCAAGCGAAATCTTCATACGGAAGATCTTTGGATCTCGAGAGTTTTCAGATACTACCTCATTCTCATTAGAAAAAAATGTTGACAAATATAAAGAAAATAGCCATCATCAACCTATCTATTGAGTGAATAAATTTGATAAAATTAGTTCATTAATTAATGATATTTTGATCAAGCGAAATGAAGCATATGAATTTTGCAAAAGAGAAATAAAATTAATTAATTAAGATCAACTATATAGGAAGTAAAACACAATTAATGAACAGTAATGAAATCCTTTACATTAATAGATTATAAATTTTTAAATTTTGCATCATTAATTTGAAATAAAGTGCTCGTAGGAATCTGATACAGCATACAATATAATATGGAATTTCTTTAAACAAATAATTTCGTGAAAATAACATTAAGTTATTTCTTTACAGTGATTTTATTTTTCCCAAGAAAAGGAAATTTATTTCGGAATTTCTACTTAAAGGATAATAAAATTAAATTTTATATTATATTTTATATTATATATGTTCCTATACACAATATATGTTCCTTCCTTTACACAAGCAATCATAAAGCGAAAATTATTCTACGATAAATTATCTTCTCTTCGACGAAGCAACGTCCCGCTTCCCCCTTCCCGATATAAAATACAATTTTATCAAGACAAATACGAAAAAAATTGAAAAAAACTTTAGAATATTTCTTAGAAATTTTTCAAATAAAATAAACAATTATATTGGAATATATCGAAACACAACACATTTAGTCGAAGCAACAGATTTTTCAATATCATGTAAGCATGTAAATAATAATATTAATTCAAATATATTATATTGCAAATTAAAAAATTTCGCAAACAAAAAAGTCATATAATTACAAAAATCAATAGATATTAATCCTGCGAAATTATATTTTGATTTATGATCTCATCTTAAAAAAAATCTTAAAGCACAAATATGAAATTAAAAAGTTCTTCAAAAATCAATATGCAATCATTGGAAAAATAATAAATTTGACTAACAACTACAGTGATATATTTCCATCTATAAATAATATATTCTGAACAAAAGATAGCAAAATTGACTGATTAAAAATTCCAGTCTCAAAACTCGTGTTATATCAATAGATATAATAGATATAAATATATCAATAGATATAAATTTATTCCTAATTATTTAAAATAAACTGTTTTAGAACATTACACAAAACTTATATATGAATAAAAATCATAGTCCAGAAAATAAATACATTAAAATACGAAATACAACAAAAGAGAATAAAAAACATTATACTTTGCACAATTCCACGTAAACATTGACCAAATGATTATCATCTCTTTTATGTTTTTCATCTCTTATACCAAAATTAAAAATATCTTTAACAAATTAAATAACAAAAGAATTTCTAGTTTTGACGGAATTCCGAACATTGTAAAATATCTGAACCATTATGTGACGCAATATAGCAAATCTAGAGTTTTTTTATATTTATATATTTAGACTTTTATATCGATATCACATCTATGAGACAGTTTTTTTTTTTATTAAATATATCCTTTCTTATTGCGTATTTTTTGTTATAACTTAATTATTTCACAATTTATTCCCTAATATAAAAATGAATTTGATTCTGATGAATATATTTTTCAATGTTCATTTGTTTCTTTTCAATCAAATTATGTTTCAAATAATAAGACACTTTTATGTCTTATTAATCCAATGTCAAAATCCAACGTTTTTATTAACAATTGATATAATTAAAATCAGATATGAAATCGATTATATTCATGTTACAATAAATTCATTAAAATATACAAAAGTAATATTAATTAGAAAAAGAATTTCCTAATTAAACATCAATTAATATTAAGAATTGATGATAAAATATGTAATTACGAATGTTTTATCTACGAATGTTTGTAAGAAAGTATTGTATTTATCGAACAATTTCAAAAAATTTGAATAATTTAGCAAAAGTAGAATGGACATGAATTTAAATAAACTTAAATTTGACATGTTCATTTTACATAAGAATTCAATTATTTTAAATATTTCCACTTATCTTTTTTTAATAAGATATTTATTAAAGACATACTTATTAAGACATTCAAGAAAAAGAAATTATTGAAATCTGCAAATTAGAAGGTCCACGATCTCCTTAGCAAACGTATGCGCCTGCAACCACCCCAAGATGGCACTCTCCGCGTCGATCTCTGTCCTGGTGAGAAGGGTCGTGTGAATCTGTAGGAGCTATTGCCCCGAAAGCCGTGCGCGGACTGCGCGATAGAATTTTATATAATACGCGATGATTCGGATGAGTCGCGCGTAATTCGAATATCTATAGAAGGCACCAAACTCCGGTTGCGGTTGTGTCGTTATGATCATACAAACTGGAGCGCGCTCCTCGGGTAGCTCACCCGATACCAGATGATCACTCGTCCTGCTCCTGCCACAGCCAGGAGGGACCATCCCACCAAAGACGCGAGTCTTGTAAGGTGGATGGCCTCACCTCCCGCGATAGCAGGTCAGCAAGATTGTCACCCGCGGGTACGTGACGCCACTCACCTCGCGAATTCGCCTGAATCTGCGTAACACGATTCGCGACAAATGTCTTCCAGCAGCTTGGATGACCCCCTATTTACGCGAGGGTGTTGAAGTCAATCCTGTATGTCTCGCTCTCGAAGCAGATGCAAGACGACGTTCGTACCTTCCCCACCAATAGCAGCAAGGCCCCGCGCAATTCGAGGCGCGGCAAACTGACCGTTTTTAGAGAGGCGACGCGTGATTTCGCAAAGTAGCCGAACCGTGGTTCCCATATCGTTCACGCAAGTAAACATACGCGCCGAGGCGTCGCAGAAGGCATGTAGTTCCACGGCAGGGCCCTTGCCTATCGCACACCGCGGAATGGCAATGTGTTTTAGGGATCTGAGTTCCCCCAAGTAATCGCCGAATTGCGTATGAATGTCTTGGGGCACGGATTCGTCCCAAGACACTCCTAATTTCCAGAGCTCCTGAAGCAGCAGCTTCGCGGGAAGTACTGCGGGGCCTATCAACCCGAGAGGATCAAAGATTCTCGCGGTTTCCGACAAAATAGTCCGCTTTGTTATTCGGGTGGTAAGTGCGTCGTTTAGCTCAACAATTAATTTGTCTGGAATTGGTTCCCAGCGCAGACCGAGAGTACGAGAATCCTCGAAAAAGAATTCAGAAATATACTGAATTTACTTGTTAAATTTATTTCAAAACCAGGCTTTGCAAACAGTAGTAGAATTTTTTGCTAATTATTTGCTATTACAATTGGAAATCTTATACAATATATAGCTTAGAATTAATTGTAGAAATATCAAATGGTTATAAAATAAATGTAGATATTCGAAAAATATATATTATAAATTATAAATTTGTATGATTGATATTCAATGATACTAATCATGTATAAATTTTATTGTATAGTTGTATGATAATAGAATATATTCTATTTCTATTGATCAATTATCGGAAGAAATTGAAACAATAAACATTTTCAATTATTAGCAAAATTATTCATTCAAAGAACTTTATAGAGACATATAATTTGAATATTTTTTATTAATAGACTACTTTCAATAGACTACTTTAATAGATAGATGCATTCTTGTATAACATGAAACAAAAACTGAAAAAAAAAGATTTTAATTCGTTTTAGATTTCAATTTTTTAAAAATTGAAGCCACTTATAAATATTTTTTATATTATTAAATTCAATAATTTATTGAGCTTTATTTAAAAAGTATTAAAAGATATTAAAAGAAATATTAATAATATTAAAAAAATCTTTTTTTTAATAGAAACTATTTTAGATATTATTTAAAGAAGATATTCTAAAATATGTTTGGCCAGCTATCGTCAGTGTTGTTAATATTATCAAAGATAAAAGGATATTCGATGTCATCTATTATTTTCTTCGTCCGCTACATAGTAGATCGAATAATTCGATTCTGGATAAATGGATCGAATAGCGAAGGATGAGATAGGATCATGCTGATAACAGAATATGTAATTATATATTTCTATCCTCAAATCTATTATTATTATATTTTATTACTCAACAAAAAGACAATTTTAATTCGAGATTTTTAACGTTAATTAAGATTCTAATTCATTTATGTAAAAAGATTTTTACATAGATGATATTTTAATCAACCGATTGTGATTTCATAACGATTTGATTATGATTTAGAAAGCTATTTTAATCTAAAAATAGTTTAGCTAATTTAAAAAAGGTATTAAAAATTGTAGAATTTTTAAGCATCAAAAAATTCGACATAACATTCAATTCAAGAAGGTATTTTCTTATACATCTTGTTTAAATAACATATTATAGCATAATATAAAATTTCAAAAACAAAGATCATTATCTCTTTTTTAATATCATAAAAAAAATTAATAAAAAAAAGAATTATCCAATATAAAAAATATCAGTGTTTCGGATGTAACATTTAATGTAATCTAAGCTATAAATATTCTCCACAATCTAAACGTTTAATCTTAGATATTAATACGAAGGCATAAAAATTTCTATATCAACTGCTAATAATGCGACCATCCCATTTCATCCAATTTTCAAAAATAAGAAAATAGAGAATAAAAAACAAAAAATTCAAATTAAAAATAAAAAAGAAAAATGAAGCAAATATTTCAATAATACAATAAAACCAAATATTACATACAGTGCTATAATATTATATAAACAAAAAATAAACAATAAACAACAGGCTAGTATATTTCAAGAAATATAAACTATACAGCCTTAAATAAATCCAGATAGCATAAAGGTTCCTATTATTAATAAAAAATAAATCTCGATTATAATTAGCATACAAATTGCATATTTTTTGAACAAAAAGATAGCTATTTCATAGAAATAAACGAAATAAATAGAATAGTATTTTGATACATGCATTAGAAGAGAAAATTCGCAAAATACGAACAATAAATTATTAAATTAGCTCCATGAGCTAAAAATTTTACAGACAAATACAACTGAATCATAAGTAATAAAAAAAGAATGAATTTTTTGGACTGTCTCAATAAATAAAAACCAGATATAGCTTTCAGAAAATTAAATTTGGATTACAAAATTTCAACTATATAATTTTGAAAAATATAAAGGAATAAATTCCAAATAAACGGTCAATAAACTTGTATAAACTTATTTTATAATATAGTTATTTACAAAGATATTAGATTTCGAAAACATTCTAATCAAGTTGTATAAAAATATCTTTGATTATTTCTAATTTTATTTAAATTAAATTTCAAAATCATCACAATCTATATTTAATATATTTAATAATCTATAATTAATAATTCGCAATCTATATTTAATAACAGTATATGCAAACAATAGTTGTAAAGAAGAAATCATAATTGAAATCATAATTTCATGCATTTAGACTTGCAAAAAACTGATAATTATTAATAACATACTAATACATATTAATATTAATAAATCTCAACACAATATATATTAATATTATAAACACGCGCATTTTAACACTTGGTTAAACGCCAAGCCTATTTTATTTAACATTTCTTTCACGCTGCATTTTATATATTTATTTTCAAGTAAACAGAACCATGCATAATGCAATATAAACAAAAAATAAGAAAATGATAAAATGATGCTGAACGAAACAATTAACAAATCATCAGTTACATATGTTATACACAAGATATATACGTTTTTTATATACGTTTAAGATCTATCAAAAGTTTTTGTTACCTATAAAATTTAAATTTTTTTATTGCCTTGAAAATACAAATAGATTCAAAAGTGATGCATAAACAAATTAATTTTTCTAATAATTGATGTTATTATACTTTAATTAAAAATGATAAATAAGGTGCATTTAGATAACAATATTGTAAATAATTAAGATTTAGAATAGTTCGATCTCAGAAGGAATTAATCAAATATTATATTATTGTTTACAAATGTATTTGATGCTAATGTAAATAATATAAAAATAAAAAATTATATAGATTTTTATGCATTGTTAGTCATTAAAGAAATATTTTTTTACATTAAAGAATATTTGATAAAATAAAAATATTCAATCAAACAAATATATACGCAATGCGATCAAAAAATACTTTTGAATGTTTAGATCAATATTATCAATAAAAAAAAAGATTAAGAATTTTTTTGCTTTTAATATTTCACGGATTAATACAACTTCTAAGTATTAATTCTGCTATATTAATCCAAAAATTCTGTATATTATGGCATATTTTTTTATAAAATAATAAGTAGGAATCGTTTGGAGATTCTTTTGAGAATTTGAGATTTATTTTATAAACAACGAGTTAGCTAATATCACTAACTATTATTTATATATATATAACATATCTATGATAAAAAATAATGAAACTATTTTTTGAATAGAGAGAAAAGATAAAGGAAATAAGTATATTAAATATATTAGATGCAAAACAAAATCATAATATGTAAAAAAGTTTAACGATAATAAAAATTCTACATCTTTTAATCAGAAATCAGATAATAAATAGTTTCTACAGCATCCGTAAATCTATCCACAAAATATATTTCTCAAAAAAATCGAATTGATTCATATCTGGAAAAGAAAGTCATAAGTAAAGCAAATTTGATTTATCGTAATGCAATGTATTTTTTGAAAAAATAATTTTTAGTGATGAATAGAGCATCTTAATGTCATCTAATTATCGTCTATATACATAATTATTTAAACTTAATTATATATTTATATATTATACATATAAATAATTATATAAAATTATCATGTAAATCGCAGTATTCAAATCAGCTTATTATAAATCTCAATTTTTGCTCAAACATAAATATAAAAATATTCAATAATCCTTAGTGAATCTAATGTAATTAAGAAATTGTTCTAAAAAGGGCGTTCACATACAAAGATACGTCTTCTTTATTCGAATATCCAAGTATAGAAAAAATAAGTGCTCATTTCGAAACAAAAATTCACATCATTTCATCGAAATAGGCAAAAAAAATCATATTATAAATATAAACAATAATTAATAAGAACAATTAACCATCGCATATGATTATGATCAATCGCATTCAAAAAATAGATAGATAAAGAAATAGTATCGAATATATCTACCGCTAATTTTTCTATCTGTTGAAATATCTATTGAGTCCGAGAAAATAGAAAAATCAATTTCAACCAATGACACATGGGTAGATCCTATATACTATTCAACAACTTAATAAAATAATCATTCATTTAAGAAATAAGACAATCCAAGTATATACTAAAACAATAGCAGACAATTATAAAATCACATAGATGCTAAAAACATCGAATTCCATATGTTTATTTACAAAATAAAATATAAACAGAACATTCCAGAAGGTCTCGGTCACGGACTCCCCGGCGACCGCGCGATGAGATGTCGGTAAATCCAGTCGGTAAAAATAGTTGAGGTTTTTGCTTAGGTTACCCAAAACAGTCGCCTCGACCGTCGAATGTTCTGGATCCAAACGACTGCCCGCCCGCCCTGGACCTACATTGCGCATCGGGTGATGTCAGTGCCCCAATTGCGGCACCGATATTTTCCCCACTCATAACCGGGTCACTCCCAATCAGCCAGGAAGAAAGTCCACCTGAGCGACTTTCTTTCTGGCTAGCACCACTACCGACAAAGTCTTCGAACAGTACACTACCTTTCCTCGGGCAGTCAACCATCATTGTAAACCGTGCTCCGATCTTCCGGCACGGTCACAGACAAATCGAGTTGGGACATAAGTTCCAAAAAAGCCATCGTCAGGTAGAGTAGGTCGCATACGACCAACCTCATTACCGCAACGAAACCACAAAATATAAAAGACAATATATAAAATAATATATATAATAAAAGAATTTTTATACAATTTTTTCACCGAGAACATTAAAAAAAAAAAATATTCAAAAGAACAATAGAAGAATAGAAGAACAATTAAAAAACTTGATAACGATTTTGTCGGATTGTATTTTGTTTCATTCATTTATTGTTTGGTTCCTAATTAAGAAATGTTATGGAATCTTTATTATTGTTAAACTTTTTTTAGCATTATTATAAATAAATATTGAAAAATATATTCTTAGTATAATAATCTAAAATCTTGTTATGTAAAATGCGACAAAAATCATAAGTAAAATAAATGACAGAATCCAATGGTTTATAAATAATGTTATTATAAATAACAACATAACTAATTATAAATAAATCAATATTTTAAAAACGCAAAATTTCTTTTACATTATAAAAGGAAAATATATGCTTATTAGTTATCGATCACATCCATATTTGTAACACGATTGTAAGAAATGACTATTTTTTAATAAAAGCTTTGAAATAGTTATGCAGTTAATCAATATCTTTTTTAATTTTTTTCTTCAATAGCGAGGATGTAAATTTGATATTTCCGGAAAGTCATTAGACAATCATTTGTAATGATATCAAATGTCAAATTTCTGATTCTGAAAAAATATCGTGATTCTTTCAAGAATTTCGAAGACTTCGAATATTTATAAATGTTGTAGTGCAAGATAAATGTTATAGTTAAAAAATTAATTTATTCGAGCAATAATATTTTAATATATAGACAAGTGTCATCCTTTCAACCGTTGAAATGAAATTATTCAGCAATTAAAAAATTAATAAAAAAAAAAAAAAAAAAGAAACACACTTTGGCCAATATTCTGGATTTCAAATCTCAAAACATAATCGTCATGTTTGATTATATATTATACGATTCGTTATTGATTGATTAAAATTTTCTTTTATGTTGAATTTGAATCAATATTCTACAATCTTTATAAACATTTGATTGGTGATCAATTTTAGTCACAATTATATAATAGTATCAACCTGATTTTTTCCGATTTTAACGACCAAAAGCCAATATATATTATAATATGCATATTTTCGAATAGACATAGCTTAAAGAGTTTATAATCAAAGTAAGAGAATTCATAATCATAGTTCACAGTATATATCTAATATAATCAAATAAAAACTATTAAGTAATATAATTTAGAAGAAATCATTATTAAAAACAATCAATGCAAGAAGTGACTATTTTTTAATGATTTCAATTTGCTATTTAAATTGAAGATATTATAGATTCAACTCTAATACAAATAGAGATAAACTGATTTTTGAATTCATTATATATATATATAGAACAACAAATAAATCATAAATTATTAATTATCAATCACTATTCCTTCTTAATATAATGATCAGTATCTCCACCTATTACGCAGAAATGGGGTTCGATTCCCCACCTCAGAGAATTTTGAATTTTACAATTTTTTGTTTATATATATTATTGCGATTATTATATTAATTATATTACATTATTATATTAATATCATACATGACATAATCTATCAAACTACACTTATTTCTTTACATTTAGATTAAATTTTATGCGTGTATAAGGCGTTTTATATTTTAACAATGTTATGTAAGAACATTATAAAACATTTTCAATTCCACAAATAAATACAAAATTATAATAAAGCAAACGTTCTATTAATATTTCGTATAAAAATACTGGTTAAAGAATACGTATATATTATATATTACGAAAAATATTGAAACAATGGAAATCATATTGAACACAATAGATAGCTTTATCAATTTGAGATTAAAAAATTTTTTGAGCAATTTTTCTCTTTATAATAATTTCTAAAAAAATTGATTGTACGATTTTTTTTTTCACTGTTTTAAATAAAAGTTAAGTCATCGGTATTGAAATTATCCAAAATACATCACGAAGAAGTTATATAATTGATGTATATTTGTATGTTTTTTAGATTTGTATATTTCATGCATGTGTATATTTATGAATGAATATTGATAACTTCACTATTTTATTGTTGTTTTTGACATTATTAAAACTTACATATGTTAAATCTTTGTTATATATCATTCAAAAATCTTTAAGAATTATCTTTCAATTTTTGTAAATACAAAAAGTCTTTCAATATAATGCCAAAAAAAATATTCAGTTTTCTTTAAAATATTCATTTTATTTATTCGTTTTGTTTATTCGTTATCAATCATTGAATTTACATAAAAAAATTTTGAAATATTGATAAAGACACAAATTGTCTAAATTGTTATTCTTCTCAAAGATAGATATTAGATAGATATTAGATAGGACAAGATCGAAGACAAAAGATTTCGCGACAGTAAAACAAAATTACATGCAACATATAAGTGCATGTAACATACAGTGCAACATGTAACATATAATTCTGTAATATACGCGCATCAAATCTATGATAAACTTCGTTCTGTTTCTTCGGAAATTATAATACAAAGATAATCCGATGAAAGATTTAGAAATCGGAAGTTATATAAGAGGATCAGCACTATTCAATCATCACTAGCAATTTGATTTATGTACGTAATCATGTGTCTTAGATTTTAGACACAATACAATTGCATGTTATTTATTGATCCAATTGCAATTTTGTTTATATAGTAACGATCGTCATTAACGAGTTTGACATCGATTCCATTCGATTATAATGATAAAAATCTAAATTCAATGTGAGCTTTCAGAGATGGCTTCGTGCTGATACGAATCAGTATTTCATTTTTTTATCGAACAAATTTAGTAACATCATCTCCAGCATTAAGTGCAACGTGATGCGTGAATAAAATCTTAAGTTTATATACTGCCAATGCAAGATAGAATCAGATCAAGATTCTTACACAAGATAATATTTAACGACATGTAGCACAATATATCATCTGTTTTTCGAAATTACATAAGAGTCCTAATTCTTGATCACTATAGAATCTTAATTTTGACTCGAGCAATATATGGAATATCCTAAATCATTAAGAAGATATTGTAACTATAATCGTTATTAGATATATTCTAATAACTTTGGAATAACACTAACAAAAGTCAATACGATGACAAATCAATTATTTATAAATATTGTTAAGAAGTAACATTTATGATTTCAAAATTTACAACAACAAAAGGATAATACTTATTTTTAAAAACATTAAATATACATATATTTACATATAACATATTAAAAATACATTAAATATATACTCGACATGCATTACATATAATATAAATACACGAGGCAAATACACATAAGGTACATGTACATATAAAATAAAAATCCGATCTTTTTGTAATATATCTTCAATAATTAACTTTCCATTTTAAATACTATAAAACAGTGAAAAAAATCATATATTGACTTCAAAGATTTCCTTCTACAAAGATATTTGAAAACAAATTCCCACATTTTTTAAAATGTTAATAATATCATTTAAACTTATGAAATTTCAAATGGAAAAAAATAATTTTAGTTTTTCATTCTGTTATAAACTAAAAAAGCTTGGAAAAGTTACAGTCAAAATATATATATAAATAAAGATTTCATGCTATAAAATGAATCGAGATATATCATCGTACAATTTTTTTTTAAGCAATTCAAAGATAATTTTCTGAAATTCAGTATTCTTTTAATCTTGTAAAATAATATGAAATTAGATCTAATATTGATATTAAAAAAATATTCGAAAACATCGTGTTTATTTACTTTTTCACATCGCTGTTTATTAACTCGGAATTCTTTTGTGATTCTTAACATTAAAACATTAAATGCATATTGTAATTACTGATGATTAGTTTTATAATAATTTTGGATCTTTCTATACAAATTTATAAAAATTGATTGTAATAAAACACATGACATTTGATATTTGATAATTTCTAATATTTCATCGAGAAAACAGAAAATTTTAAGATAGATTTATATTATCCATTTAAATATTGAAAATTTCAGTTCAAACATTGTATTATTATTAAATATTTAATTATTAAATTATTATTAAGTATATATATATATATATAAATTAAATAATAATAGTACTACAATCCTGTAAGAATTACCAGAATTAATAAGAAATTAAAAAATAGTAATTTATTGAAATATTCATAATAAATATTAATATCATACGATCTTTTCAGTTAAAAGCAATTAACCATTTTATGAAATTGTTTAAAAAAAAAATGAAATTTAATTTTTTTTTAAAAGAAGAGAGACTATTATTTTAGTGTATTATTTTAGAACAATAAAAAATCGAATGATAATGAATTGAATATCAATATAACAGAAGACAATAAAAATTTGACTCACAAATCATTCCCTTCTAAAATAACATTGTAGAAACATTGTAAAGAAAAATTTAAAAAAAGAAAACAGAAAATGCTTCAGCAATAATAATGGATTATGTCTTAAGAATAAGGGACAATGTAATAACAATATGATATTTTATTATTACGTTGATTTCTTTTTTAAAAACATAATAATATTAATTAAAAATTTATCAACCTATAATTTTATTCTTATATTACAATAAGCTAAAATTTTCTATTATATAACATTTTTATTATAATATATCTGCATAAGAACGTTTTACTATAAATTATCAACAGTTATTATCAGATTCATTAATATTGTCAATCACTTCAGCATTACTATATCTATTAAAAACTTCAAATAATAATTTCACATTATTTTCATTCACAATATATTAGAATTTATTATTATTCAAAATATTCAATAATTTAATTCTTATATATTTTTCTTTAAATTGAAATAAGAATTTAACATTAACAGATATAATATTAAGAATTCTTGCCAAATATAAATGTTTTTATCACTTGAGTTTTTATCAAGAATTGGATCACATTTTCAAAACTGTATTATTTTTTGTCAATTGATATTGTAACAAATGAATAGAAATAATGATTTTTATATATAATAATATACAAATATAAAATAATTTTTATTAACAGCAACCAACAAGTAAATTTACATAACTTAATAAAAACTCACTGGTTAAAAAAATAATAATAAATAATAATTAAGTATAATCATTAAGTAAATGATTCATAACATGTATGGCATTATAAGGAACAAAATAATCTATCATATATCTTCATAGATAAAATATTCACTACAAAATATAAAAAATTTATACGAATTGATCTCTAATTTATTATGAAATATAGACTCAAATATTCGAAATAATGTGATACCAACATGATGTGTGTGTATAGTAAAAGTTAATTCTCGGTGGATAGATCGATATAATGAGCCAGTATTGTAGTCAGTTCATTCATAAATATAAAATCAATAAAAGTTTTTATTCAATTGCAATCTAAACATTTTTACGAATTTCATTGTAAAGGGAAATTTCATTGCAAATCACAGCATCAAAGAAGAATAAAAAATTTATCTCCTGCTTATTTACTTCAAAAATTGGTCTTGTCGTGAATGCATTGAATACTTTTCTGATATTCGAAATAAATATTAGTGATCTATGGATTATAATGGCTGAACAATTGAATACAGTATGCAACGCTAAAAATAAGTTAGTACAAATTTAAATTTATAATTTAGTATAAATGTGCAGCAAATAACATCGTGTGAAATCGCATACATAGTTTTCTGTATCCATTTACTTCATTAAAAGACGGAGTACAAGACAATATGAGTTAATAGATATTAACGATATATAAAACAATATTAGAAAACAAAGTACATTGACAAAATAGCATAAATATTACACATCTTTTTTTTTTCTTTTATGGTTCTTTACTACTGAACAATACATACATGAATAAAAAACAATAACATAATTGAACAAAAAATAAATAAGAATTAAAACATGAAAATATATTTACGAATATAAATATCGCAAATCAATCAGACGAAAACATTATTCTTTCAAATTTATCTCACACATCAAAATTAAAAATATTTTTAGAAATAACAAAAAATTCTTTGATAAATAGGATTCCTAACATCATCCTAAAACACCTTTTCCTACAATGCATATCCTATTATTTTTAATTATTACTTAAATCTCTCCATTTCTCATCTATTAGAGAATATCTATTTATCTATAGAGGATAATTAATAGTATTAAGAAATAAGGAAATAGTATTAATAGTATTAAGGAAAAAGGTAAAAATGATAACGATACTAATAATTACTTTCTTTAAAATTTTAATTAAAAGTTTTTAAAATCATAATAAAATTGTTAGTTTTTGCAAACCTGGAAACCCATTTCCAAAAAAATATCAATTCGATTTCTGTTAAAAATATATCACGATTCATGCAATAACAAAATTCATATTTATTGGACTAAAAATATTGGAGATTGTGTAAGAATCATATATTTCATAGCTCGAAAAAACAATGTTTGACTGAATGAACTTTTTTTCAAATTACTAAAGAAAGAATTTCTCATACATTTAGTGAAAATCATTTGAAATATTTTGCATATTTAGAAAAAAATCTACATAATAAATACATAGTCAATTCAAATCTAGTAAATCTTTTAAATTTTTCAATAACAGACTCAACAAAGCACAATTTTATATTTCTATGTTTAATATCTATGTTTAATATCTTTTTTAATTTTGTGACTTATAAAAATATATGACCCAAATAACAACAAATATAAATCGCAAAAATAATTCGAATAATTCGCAGATGATTTGCTATAATTCGAATAATTCACGGACAATTTGCTATAATTTCCGGCATGAAGTCTCAAAGAAATTTTCCCTTTAAAAGAAACTTTTGGCAAAATTCAAGATCATTTCCACATATATGAAATTAAAAATCAATAGAAATATGAAACAATTTTATTTCTTATATCTTAAATAAATCTTTTGCAAACTATGATGTATGCGCAAAAATTTCAATGTGCATATTAATGGATAACCTGAATGTCAAAATTTTATATAAAAATGTAGTTCGTTTATTTAGATATGTATTTAAATTTTAAATTTAATTAAGTAAATTTTAAATTTCTGATAAGATCTATTCTGACCTACAGCTGATCCATCTGGTTTAGACAACAATGTTAGAACTACATGGAAAAATATCTTCGAGAGAAAATATTTTTTAAGAAATTAAAAAATTCAAAAAAATAAAATTAGTAAAAAATAACAAATCATATAAAAAAGCTAAATAATCTATATCGATTTATTCATTTTAAAGTTAATCTGAAATCATTGGATAAACAAATCTAAAATTCTAAGCAATAGCCTAATGTAGTACGCAATATATTTCAAGCCAATGTACTTCAAAAAACTAAAGAAACCAAATATATTCTACCGAAATTCTTTATTTATCTGAATAGTAAAAGATTCATTTAAAATTCAAATAATATACTATTAATATATCATATCATTAGAAAAAAACATTTAATAAAAGAATTTTTAGCAAAAACATAAAACTTTATTTTATTTTAATATGCGATTTTAATTATACTATCCAGATTTAAAAGATAAACAATATATAATAATTATATAGATAATATTGATGACTATAACTAAGCTATATCTATAATACCGGCCTAACAAATTCACCACGCACGATTTCCTCGGTAGTATAGTGGTCAGTATCCCCGCCTGTCACGCGGGAGACCGGGGTTCGATTCCCCGCCGGGGAGAAATCTTAAATTTTTACAATTTTTTTTTTTTTTCGATATTATAATTTATAATTATATTATCACTATTATATTATAATTACCTTACCATTATTATATAGTAATAAGATATCATAATTCTTTAATATTATTATTACAAATATATTATTAGTAGTACATATTACTATACTAACATTCCATATATGATATAAATTATACACAAAACAACTATATAATATAATAATTCTTTTTTCCTTTTTTTATATTTTTTTTTATATCTCTCTTTTCTCACTTTTTCTTTTTCCAAAATAATAATAGTATAGTTTTAATAGTATATTAATAGTATAGTTTTAATATCATTTTCTATACAGATAATATAAATGATATACCTTTTCATTCCATTAGATTTTAATATATGTATTAATATGAATTATATGAATATGAATATATGTATTAATGAATTATATTTAAAAATTATATAAATTGAATTGAATTTTTAATCTTTTTAATAATTTTTATATAATTTATTATAATAATTTATATACGATTTATTATAATAATCTAAATATTTATTGTCACAATAAAGAGTTGAGTTTTAAATTTTTGCGATTTTTGTTTTGTAAATTTTTTGAACTCTACATTTAATGTAGTTAATCGATACATATTCTATGTTCTAATTAATATTTTAATTTTTTTTTATCCTTTTTTTTCTTTTTTAAACTGTACAATAATTATATATTCTATTTCTAATGCTATTTTCATAGTATTAAAATCATGATATAAATGATCTCTTCATATTCATAAATATAATATATGCATTAACTTCTGATTATTGAAAATTTGAATAAAATGATTAATCTTTCAGACTACGAAGTAAAATACATATATATTTCTTTAATCTTAGAACTTTATTTATGAATAATTCTTACAAGATACGTTTAATGGAATTTAAAAACATAAATAAAAAATTAGATATACCAATTCAAAAATCCAATAATAGTTTATATAATATATATAATATATATAATATATATAATAATATATAATTAATATATAATAATATATATTATATATATTATTATATATAATAATCTTATATAATAAATTAACAAATATATGAAAGAAATCACGCCGATCACTATTTCTCATATTATTCAATTCTTAGGAAGATGAAAAATAAACAAATTATAATGTTTTTAATTAATTGTGCACTTTTTAATTCATTTAAAAAATAGTAAAGTACCTTCATGTATACGGATTTAAATGGAAATAACACAAAATGAATTATAAATATTAAAAATTGCATAAATTAACAATTTCATAGATAACAAATTCCGAAACATTCGAAGATGATGAGAATTTATCTAATACAAATATTTCTGAATTCAGAAAAAATCTCAAATTGGATCATCCAAAAAGATTTATTAAATTTAAAAAAACATAAATTTATAAATATAGTAATTAATGATAAAAATTAAAAATTCCAAAAAATATATGCATCTATAAAAATAAGAAATAAAATATTTTGTTTGTAAATTTTATTCCATTATATAAAGATATTTTAAGTGTTGCTATATTCTAAAAAAAATATCAAAAAAATTATTTACTTGAGAAAAATTATTATATTTTATATATTATTTAAATATTAATCTAATGCACAAAATAAATAGTATAATAATATGAAAATTATAAATATTATTAAATTTAATTATTCTGTAAAAAAAATTAAAAGAATATACAACTCTTGATTAAAAACTTAAGACCAGTCAGTTTTCAACATTTTTAATGAAATTTAAAGGCTTAAAGAACAAAATTTAACTAAAAATTGTATTAGTTATTAACATATTTTATACATAAATATTATTACATTGTATTTTTTATTATTGTCTACTTATTAAGTATTGAAATCAACAATGATTTATTCAATATTTTCTATCATTTTCATAATTGCAATATAGAACAAGAAACATAAAATTTATTAATTATATTTTAATAAATAATATTTTTAATTTTTATATTTTTAATAAAAATATATCAAATATATCAATCTTTTACATTTTTTGATATAATTTAAATAAATAAAAATTATTCCGAATCTGTAAGATTCACTGATTTGGTAATAAAAAAAAAAGTAAAAAAAGAAATGTATTATTACTGAATTGATAATTATATTAAAATTTTTAAAATAAAAATAATAATTTAAAAAAGCATGTAAGAAAAAATATTCTATTAAATTTTCTATGCTAATTGTAAATTAAACAACTTTCATAAAAGAGTTTTTTCATATTTCATATATGAATTATTATTCATATATATTCGAATTTTTACATATTTAATACTAATTTTACATAATAATAATTTAAATCAAATATAAACTGACAATAAAAAATGCATAAAGATAAATTATAATATGCTGAATATTCATCTTATAGACATTATCGCTATGTTATTTTTATCATTAGCTATCATGCTATTAAATCAAACCCATCATTTTTTTATTTATTATTCTAATATGTTTTATATATTTTTTTGTTTACTCTAAATAATGATAAAATAAATCTTTTTCTTATGTCACATTGAATTTCATCGAAACATCCATCTAAAACATGACACAATATTTTATTTTAAATTTAATAGCTGTTTTTAACAAAGCGTCTCATCGATTAAAAAATTTTTAAATTTTCTTTGTTCAGTAAACCACGTAAATGAACAATATTCCAATTTTTTTTATAATGGTTATTTTTCCAGATATCCTTTAATTTTTGCAAAATTCCAAAAAACATTCTTCTTCATCAGATAAATTGTTAAAAAGTGATGTTTTGCACTGATACTTTGCAACAATAATTGAAATGGTCTTAATGTTTTAAAATTCTGTTGTTATATGAATAAAATTTATATTGTATTGATCTCTCTTATCTATTGATATATTATATTTTGTAACTCGCGCTGTTTCACTATTAAAAATATTCCCTTAAATTGAATTTTGATGTAAAACGAGCTTCCTTTTCATAAAGATCGAAGACATATGAAATTGTAATTAGACAAATGTTAGATAGAGGTTATGTCTAGGTAGATAAATGTTAAATATGGAATTTGGTTAAATTTTTGCTATTTGACCTACGAATAACATATTAGTCATAAAAGTGATCGAGATTTATTAGACTATTTAACAGAGTAATTTATGACAGATATTTATACCATTGGAAATTAAGTGTGTAAAAATATCTATTTAACATTTAAATAATGCAAAATGTTACAGATAGATCCAAGTCTTGTGAAGCGATCCGATAGTCAGGCTTTTGTTTTCAAAACTTTGAACATTTCAATAATTTATGAGCCAATATAGTTTTCTAACGCTTTATAGATCCTTAATTTAAATAGAGAAATAATAGGAATGACCAATTTCACTTGCACGCCTTGTGACGGAGTCTCATGGAAGCGAGCATAAAGATCTTGACTCTCATGCATTGCGACACAACTCCGCGAGATACATCCTTCGAAATCGTCCTTCAGCGCAACGATTGGTCTCTCTGACTTTTTCTTACAATTTTCACAAAAAGTAAAGATTGGAGGAAAAACAAGGCTTCTAATTTAATTAGAATACAAATAGAATATAGTTCAAATAAAATTTAGCGACAATATAGTTCATATCAGAATACAGTTAGAATCATTACAATTGTTAATCAACCACGAATATTTAAAATATTCGTTCACTTCTCATAATATAAACGATTATATATATAGTTGGTCCTTTGAACAGTAACATCAGTTTAGGCACTTTTGGCACTAGGCACATTTGTGCAATAATCCAACTTTTGAGTTTAACATTTGGTCCTTCGAGCCGAATATAATCGAATACAATCGAAACGTGAATATTCAAAAGTGAGCTCAATTCAATAGTCAATGAACAATTGTGAACAACTATCAAGAATTACTATCAAGAAAGAATTCTGATTCTTCAATATCAGAATCGCCAATGCTTTCCTGATTCAATCTATAAGAAAGATCAACGTAGACATCAACATTACGTTTGAATCTCCAATTGCGTGCAGCCAAGAAGTAGTGAACGACGACAACAGAAATGATTGACGAATTAGAGAAGAATAACAATTTAGGACTCAATTCAGGAACCTACAAAAAGAAATAGCGATTCACCATGCTAGATTAAATGCAAATTGAATTGGTTCCACATTCACGCAAATGTGACTCAAATTGTCATAATTTCTAAAAAGAAAAAACAAAACCCTCATGTGTTGTTCGGCATACAAGATGAAGATGCTTTATTGGGTAGAATAGGGGAATTGATAAAGAAAAAACTTACGGATTTCAAAAAGGAAATGTCCAATTCAAAAGAAACTTCCCTATCTTCCTCTACACAAAACATTAGGACAAAAATAAAAAGAAAAAAATAAAAACAGAAAACAATAATTAATAAGAACATGATTTGTACGGAAAGTTTCTGTATTGATTCTAAACTCAAACACATCATGTTAAACATAATGTTAAATAGTAATAAGAAAGCTTGGCCACACTCCACTACAATCCATAACATTGGTCAACAGCCTCCCAAAAAGAATAGTTCGACAAAGAGATTTTCGGATCGAAATTCGAAGAATATACCGAAGACTGAAGGGAATTCCGGTATACGAAGCCTATCTTTGCGCAAAAATGAAAAGCTTTTCTCGCTCCTCTTATCCTAATAGGACCCTAATTCAAAAACTATCTATTCTCAAGTGCTAGCTCTGGCCACAGTATAAATCAATCTGAGAAATAGGCATAAAAAAAAATTAGATTCAAAAGAGTTATAAACGGGATTATATTGGAAATCCCAGGTCGAAAAGCCTCAACTAAGACTAACGAGCTGGTTGCCTTAAAGAAATTCTCACAAAGTCGAGAATCAGAATCTTATGATCGGAAAAAATTATAAAATTACGATTAATTCGTTTGGATGACTTCATTGTCGGTAGCAAAAGTTGGAGAGTATTCTGTAAAGGATATTAAAACTGGTAAAATCAAAATCGCGAATCCTGGATTAAATACTATATGGATGAGATACTCTCTCGCAACAGCAAAGATAATTACCACTCACAATAGATTGCGAATCGGTTGGACTGAATGGTACACGAAGAGAAATTCTAAAAAAGAGACAATTACAGTGCTTCTGTAATCACGAAACATGTTAAACGGGAATGTATGATTGCTGTAGATCATAATGATCATTGATTATAAGTGTAGTGAAATGGGTAGGATTACTCCATCACAAGATAGGCAGTAAAGGATGTTAACTCCCAACTGCACGGAAGAGATCTTTTAAAACAAAAAATTTAGAACTGATGGTGGATAAGAAAGCGAAAACGTGTCTGGAAATTCGAATAAAAGAATTACGGATTCGAGTCGAGAAGTTACCGATACAAATTGATTATTCGCCGATTCTATAATCTTGCAGGCTAATCTTAACTACGCTCGAAAGGCACAGAATTTTTTCGATCAGATCATGATTCAGCGAAGAGAAGTTGGCTATTGCGGCAGAACCATATAAAGTCCTAGAGGGTCCTAACTGGTTTGATAATTGATACAATTCAGTTACGGTAGTATATGCGATTGATCAGATTATAATTTCCTCGATGCTGTTAGACTATGCACAGAGCTAGATAGTGGTAGAGTGGGGCCCCATTTTCTTATCGTATCTATTCCTCCTAGCTGGATTCTTGTCTCGTTTAAGGAATATCTTGAAGGGTTGTATCTTGGAGAAATCCTTAGACACAGAGCCCAGCTTATGGTAATCCTAGGAGATTTTTAATGTCAAATCGGATATGTGGGCTCTGCAGTGACAAATGCTAGAGTTTAGTTCTCAAGGATTAGGCAGGATTAGACCTTCGTTTGCTGAATCGGGAAATGATGAGAATGTTCGATTCGGGAAAGAATCAATTATTAATCTTTCTTGGGCAAGTCATGCTACTTGATTGTCTAATTGATCTTTAGGAGAATTATAGATGAAGTGAAGACGCTATCTAATCACTTATATGCGTGTTTCTGCTTCTTCTTTAAATGTCGCGTTTGATAAACAACGTTTGTTGAACAAGGATGCTATGCTGGTGGCGATACTTGCTATATCGTAATCCGATGCTAACACTGTTACGAACGATGTTGATGGAGAGGCTGAATGATTTCAGAATGCCATGCTTCTGGCGTTGTTATGCCGCGTATAGGGTTGTCTCGTTCGCGGAGTCTGTATTAGTGGACAGAGGAGATTGCACTCTTCTGCGTGTTTTTGATCCAAGATTATGTCTCTCTAATACATGTCTAAAAATGGGACGTTTCTCAAATCTCTGGAAGAGAAGACAGATAATTCTTATTGCGAAGGAAGATAGAAAAAAACTTTGCAAAATCGCAAAGTTATTTGAACGAGTCGCTATGCGATTGTCCCATCATCTGATGCGTAAGTCCTAATCTATCTGATAACTAGTTCGAATTTAGAAAAGAATATCATAAACGCTATTAATAGAGTACGCACAATATTTGATACAACATTTCAAGAAGAGGGAAAATTCGAAATATTGCTTGATATAATCAATGCGTTTAATGCCATCAATGCCTCTCTTGGACGGCTATTAGAAAAATATTTTTATATCATTTGAATATCTGACTCAAACGATTATTCGGGATTATCTTCAAAATAAATGCATTGAGTGTATGTGACGAAGTATAATCATTGAAAAAAGGAGATGTTCCGCAGGAATCCATATTGGGTCCCATTCTGGGAGATTATGTTCGATGCGGTTTTGAGAATTTCTCTGTCTTACGACATCGAATTGATCTACTATACAAACAATACGCTTATTACCATCAAGAATAAGGAGATGAGAGAAATCATCCGCCTTGCTGAGATGAATGTGACTTCTGTGATGCGATCCGCTATCTTGGAATGGATGTTATAGTTCAAAAAACGAAGGAGGCTTTGTGGTTACACCGGAGAAATTCATGAATACAAGTTGGCTCCGAATTTGACTGGATAGAGATACAATAAAGTATTTCAGCCTTCTTCTGGATGGTCGCTGATGCTTCAAAGCCCACTTCGAATGCTTCATTTAAGAAGAATTGCAGCGATATTTGGATGTTTACTATCCAATCTGGATGTTCGCTGTTTTTATGTGAAAATCGTGCGTAGCATTATGCTATATGGAGTCCCGATATGGACATAAAACTTAGTGGTACATCGCAGTATGACACTACTGACAAAAAGAATTAGAATCATGAAGGATTATCGCACGATTTCCTACGTGACGGTGCTCACGTTGACGGGTATCTTCCTTCCGTTTCATCTGTCTGCGTATATTTGTGCCACAGTTTACAACAAAATAAGGAATTTGCCGAGATAGCGAAGTAATCATGAGACCAGATGTAATGTGAGGACAACATGAGTTGAAGAATGGTTAAATCGCGAGCACGATAATCTTCTGTATGATGTTTACCGGGAATAATTGTTTAAATTCATATCTGTGTCAGAAACCCATTACCACCATTGTGAAGCTTCTCGGAGTACGGTGCAATACATACTGGAAGTGTGTGGCTTGGCGCGAGGAGTGTCGTGAGTGGTGTGATTGATGAGGATCTCTTTAGATCGGTGATTGTGCGGGAAGGAAGCAGTCACGTCCTTTTGCGAGTCAGTAATAACGCAGAAGGAGATGGCAGAGCGTGAGCAATCGCGGGCCCAATGGGATCATGGAGAAGAAATTGCGGGTTTTCTACGCATTATTGGGCGAATCTAATTTTCCTTGCGAGGTATTGAAGATCCGAAAACTAGAGATTTGAGAGATAACATTCATTCATTCTTCCTCTTATTTCGGATTTTTGCTTTTACAGTCTCCAGATTATTGACAACTATAACAACTATCGTTTAAGTGCAGACTGCTTTGTTCTCGCTTTGCGCTTCGCCGGAGATCATAATCAATTTCATGAATGTGTATCTATAAAATTATGATTGGTGGACACGATACAAGCAATATTTTAATAATTGAGATGCTGCTATTAGATATGTCAGATTATGTATTCGAGCACGACTTTCTTCGGATTTGAGTCTGTTAGAAACACAGACGTGAGATTATTGGATATGTTCCTTGAATTCCCGAGTCTCTCTCATATATGTCAGTCCGATACTCCGGCCTGTTCTCTCCCTGTGGAGAGAACAGGGTATCCTATGAGGATTTCCCCAATGTAAAAAAAAAAAGTCATCAGTACGAGAAACTGCATCGAACTTTCGATTTTGTACCAGATCAGACCTTGTGATTCCCAGCAGCCAGCATTCTACTTCATAAATCAACTTTAACATGTTTATCTAATTTTCCATCGAATTCCAGTAAGCAAATTCTTGTCTTTACGTTAGCAGAAATAGAAACTCAATTAAAAGCATTAGTCAACATGCTTCGATTAAAAAGCCTCGAGATTTAAAAAATTTTTCTAAGAATTTAAGCATCAGTTACACTTATTGTTAACTCCAACTCGTTCGTGGAACTATAGTAGTAATAAATAATTATTAATTCGCTATTGACAAGTTCAGTTCACTAGATGATCAAAGGCAAATATACCAATAATAGTCCACACCATCAGAGAGTTCGAAGTTCCAAGTTCGGATTAACAAGACAATCAAAGACGAAGTCCATATGTCAATGATATGTCCACATCACTAGATTCTAAATTCAAAGAGTTCTGCGGATTTTTAGTAATTCTTATGCTTATAGTTCTGTTATTTCTATGATTCTTGACGTTCATGAAGTTCTGGTAGTTTTGATGTTAGTTCTCAAGTAGTTCTGGAAGTTCTGAAATAATTCAGGAAGTTCTTGACGTTCTGAATTAATTCCCAAATAGTTCTGCAATAGTTCTGATCTTCTAAGGTTTTTAAGGATTCTCTCTAAATCTAATACCCTTTGAAATCCTCTCCATGTTCAACTCATGAACTTCGGGTCATGAACGGGTCTTCAATGTATACAAATGTCCAATTGGTCCAATAACGCTGCGGACCAATTTTCTGGTTGAGCGGCATCCCAGTTCAAAGAAATATTCCTAGAATGAATCCGAGGGGCTATGCCGCTCATAAATTCTTTGTTCTCCCAGGAAGTTATTCCACACATATTTACAGTAATTCTCTTTAAATAGGATGATGCTGATTGCCATTGAGACTAGTTAGAAAGATCTCAGATACCAAAACCATATTGGCGAAAGTGAGCAACTTTAGCGTGCAACCCTGTTCAAAGATTTCCACAAATTTTTGGAAGCGCGAGCTATATTTGGAGGATTTTTCGGCGGATAATCAAAGCCTAACAAATAATTAACGGTAATACCCGACGAATCCTTTGACTGAAGCGCATAGTTAATGTTTCCTCCGCATGTCCAGCTTGTCCGGGCAATCACTTTTTATCATAATGTAAAAGAGTTAAGAGTTAAGAGTTAATGTTTAAAGAATTAAGTTTAAACGAAAAAACAAAAAAACATACAACAGACAAAACTTTGTTTCAATTATTTATCAATCTGGACATCGCGTGAAAATGTATGCGCCTGTTTTATAAAACGCGACCACAAATATCATGCATCAAAATAATTCTGAAAAATTCAAGGCTTCTTCAACGGAAAGTCTTGAGTCAAAAAAGAATAGTTCGGCAAAAGATATCCCCCATCAGCCTCATCCTGCAACCCCATTCCTTCTCGAAAGAATATGACGTATTGCGGTTGTTAATTGCGATTGTTTTTGTGAAGGACAGCCAAGGAAATAAATAGAAATACCGAGTTCTAGATTCAGATTCTCAATGTAATTTTATTACCCAGGAGTTATGTAAAACTTGAAATAAAATATAAAAAACTGGATAAAGGAAGGAAATTGAATATTTCGAATATTGGAATTAATTTAGTATCAGGAGAACGGTTAACATTTCTTCTGGATATAATAATTTTAGCACCAGAATTTCTTGTCTAACCATAGATAAAATCACTATAGATTTGCACGAACAAAGAAAAATTTAGAAATACTGCCACATGCATTAACCGATCTTCAATTTATTCAATGTAAGAAAATAGATGCTCATCGGAGCAAGTACATTTCGGGCATTGTTGTGTGTAGGTCAGCACTGAAGATGTTCGCTTATTGTGACAAAGGATTTAACTCGGTTGAATGCTTAGAGACATTTTCACTGGCGTAATTAATAGAATCTGATACGCATCAAATGTTCGAAGAGAATCAAAGAGAAATGATTAATAAAATCGAATCGAAACGCACCAGTTATCATGTACGAATTAAACATAATCACTTACCGTGTTTGCATCATTTCTAGCTACACGAGAAATAAGACTCCGATGCGCCAAAATTTTTTTAAAGAATGTTAATCACAATGAAAGACTTTTACATCGGTAATTTATTAACGGGTGCAGATAGTATTTCGAAACTTCGACAGAAATGAGAGGAGATCTCGAACATTTTAGCATAAACCAGATTTCCTTGTGAAAATGAGTTCCCAATCCAATAGTTATAGCTGATTCCCACAACATTATTTCGCAGATAGAATGGCTAAAAAAGGGTCCTAAGACACTGGATTTATTATGGTCAATCATCAATGATGCATTTTCTGTCACCTTAGCCGCATATTTGCATGTGACTAAATGAGCAATACTATCTTAAGTAGCGCAGATTTATGTTAGAATAGTAGGAACGATAATTACCTGGACGAAAATTCTTATGCAAGGTCTGTGGAAAACCCAATTAAAATGGGACGAGTCATCACGTCGGAAAATCTATTCTGATTGGATATTGTTTCGATCAGATTTAGAGAAATTAACAGTTCTCAAAATTCCGTGCATTAACAACAAGCATAGAAAATCCAGAATTGCATGGCTTTTCCTCCTCAAACAAGCTTATGGAGCATGCATTTATCTGTATTTGCTGATAGAAGCAGGTAAATGGGAAGCACAATTACTCTGCACGAAATCCAGAGTAATTCTCCTCAAATTAAGTTTTTTCTCTTCCACGATTAGAAATATGATGCACTGTTATTATCATAATTGATATCAAAAGTTAAAATTTCACTCACTTTAGATACTTTTCACGAATATTACTAATTCGATTCCATTATACTTGCGTGAATGATTAAGTCAGAAAGATCTTCGTAATTAATAGGATTGTGGAAATACAAGATGCATGCGATATGCATCGGGCATAGTATACCCGATGTATTATATAATTTTACCTGATGATAATCCGGCTTATCTTATATCTCACAATATGAATCCCCAATCTCTACAAACTAGCTCTGGTAGTCATGCTAATGGTAGTCAGAATCCATTTGGTTAACAGCAAATGCTAATGAATGGTTTATTTCAGAAATGAACTGACAATATACTAAAGGAAAGGATAGTAAAAATTACCTTGACAAGTTCTGGACAGAAAAACGATTTATTGCGGAGAAATTCTGACTATACACGTTTGATTCGCATTATAATTTGCTGTATTAGATTTATTAAAAATTTACGTATAAAAACCCACGCTAAACATTCAAAAAATCAGAGAAAAATTGGAAATTTTTACAGCCAAGTTGATGCAAACTCGTAAAACATTAAAACGCTTTCTTCACTCAGGAAGAAGTCTTTTCAGCCGAATTATTATATCTAAAAATAAGTCGCTGTCAAAATCCAAATTATTTTCATTGTGTAATTTTTTTTTATTTTATACAAAGATGAAATTATATATATAGTAAAGTGGCATATTGCAAAATGCACCCATGCACTTTCAGAAAACATCTTGTAGTATTATCTTTAAACACTTATTTATAAATCATAATAAGAATCTAATAAGAAACATATTATGATCATATTAGATTATATATACGAGATGCCAACAAACAATAACATTATTGCAGGAGCAATATTGGCCCATAACTTAAAAAACGTGAGTAAAGAAAATTATGCGATAATGTATAAAGTGTTTTATACAAGACAAAGCCACAACGACTTTTAGAATGCATAATGAATTAGCTATCTGCGGTTCGAGTCACGATAGTCCGACCTATGTTTTTTACTTGCGGTCTTGATTACCGTAGGTAGGTCCGTTTCTAACATATGAGAAACCCATAGCAAAACCATAATGAAATCCTATTTATGCATTTTCGTATGCTTTGTCACGAAAGCCATATACCTAAAATTAGCCATGGCTTCTTCACTGAAGCCTTTTACATTTTTTGTAAATTCATAGCTCACAGAGGATTATTCAGGACAATATTTTTATCTAATTTTAAATAATGGAACAAATTTCATAGGCGCGCTAAATGATCTCCACGAATGAGACGTGCTTTTGAAAAGCAAGGAACATAATACAAAAGTATCAGATACGTTAGAAAAGTACAAAATCAAAAATACAAATCAAAGAAAGCATATTAGAGACATATATTATATGCAGCATAAAATTTCTTTACCTAACAAAAAAATAATTTCTTTTGTTATATGCGGCTGTGTTATTAAGGAAGCATCAACTTAAAATACTACTTGATTATGATTTTTTTTTTTAAATTTTGTCATTCAAATCAAGAAATTGCAACGATTAGCATTGTTTCTTCTGATTTCAATAATACAATACTCTTTTCATATCCCATCATATACAAAGAAATATCTTGACGTAAATATGTTTTGCAATCAATTAACCAAAATCTATCTAATTTTCTATATTTTGGATTATTACAAAATTTTCTGTGACAATTTGATACAAAACAAAACTTTTTTGTGAAATCGGCTTAATAAAGTTAGTACCATCTCATATCGACACATTTTATTTTCTTTGATCAAACTATATCAAATACGCAAACATTTTCCAAATTTCTAAATTTGATTCATTTAATACAAACGAAATTATTTTTTTGAATAATATTGAAAATGTTTTACCAATTCTATTTATATGCGAATTTGATCTTTATATTGCAAAACTTCTAAATTTCCAAAACATGATTAATTTTTTAAATTAAATTCATTATTTTTAGAACAATAATAAATTCTTGAATTTTCTACCACTTATAATTTTTTCATATGCACTATAAACTTTTCAAATAACTTCACTTAAATCTGTAAGAAATTAAAAAAATTAGATAAAGTGCAATACTCAATACACTTTTTAATACCGTGTTATTACTATATTAATTTAGGAAGTTATATTTTAAAATATATCACATTATGTTTTATCTTTATTACAGATCCACATTTCAGATCAATAATAAAACCCCTTCACATGTACAAAAAAATATTTAGATAACTATGAATAATTTTATTTTATGTAGAGTTTATGAAAAATAATTAGAGTTTCAATTCTACCACATACTTATTTAATATTAATTATTAATATTAATTAAAAGCGATATTATTTAAATTTATTAGCATCATCTATCGCAAAAAATGATGAAATCGATTTTCCATTTCTTTCATTTCCTATATGATTCTTGGAGAATGTAAATACTTCCAATTACAAAAATTTCTAAAAATATTAAGGCATCTGTACATTTATATGAGAGAAAAGACTAACAGAAAAAATTAACTTTTATACTATATTTTTATTCTTATCTCAAAAAAAAATTTATATTCCTATTATTTTATTAATTGATTGCTACAATAATCATGTTTTTTAAATAATTGTTAAATATAAATATTTATTTTATATTTAATAATTTAAAAAAAATACGCGAATAATAAAAATTATTCATTTTTTTATTCAATAATTTGAATTTTACATCTATCAAATCAATTTTTTGAAATGATATATTACAAGTTAACATCAAGCTATAAAATAATTGTTAATTTTAAACTGTAAATTTATATGTACTTTATATTTTTATAATATTAGTACATAAGTTAAATTCTATAAATTTTTCTTTCAAAAAGTTTAATATTTTTAAACTAAAAAGAATAAAATATTAGATGATAAACCAATTTATCAAAATAAATATTAATAAATGCTAACTCGATGTTTGTCTCGAAAAAAACGTTTTTCATAAAAAAAACTCTAATGATTTTTTTTTCTTTGAATCATAAATCATCATCCAATTTTTTTTCTCTTTTTATTGGAATATATAAACTGTTATGTAAAATCAAGGAAAACTCTGAAGATTTTACACATGAAAACAATAAAAAAAATTCATATGAACATATATTTAAATCAATTGTATTTTTGAATTATTGTAATTGTTTTGAATTGTATGTTGATATAAATCAATATTTTAGAGATTTGAAAAAGATTTCCAAAAAAATCTGAATAATAACAAAAAAATGCAGAAATTAAGATCAATAATAAAATTCTTTTTTAAGCTTGTATTCAGATACAAAAATGTTGTAATATTTCTTATATAAAGATAATCAGAATTTCGTTAAAACTCAAAAATATGATCAAATAAAATATACATTCATACAAATATTTTTATTATTTTCATATGAGAATTCATTACTAATAGAAATTTTTGATGCTGTAGAATATCTCATTATAAAATCGTCGAAAATACTATAAGAATATTCATACAGAAAATTGTTGATATAAAATAAGCTATTTCAATATATTATAAAATACTTTCTTTCAAGTAAATTTCATTGAATTCTAAAGTTGAATTCTTGTTGTCTGAAGTTATTGACTGAAATATTTAAAACACATACAAAAGCAATTACTGACTTCTGATAATACTCATTATTTTATAATGATAATAAAACTTTATCGAAGCAAAATTTTGACGTCACTGCAATATATATAGCAATATATATAACAGCTTAATTTAGAGTGTTCCTGTGTATATATTCATAAAAATATGGGACATCTTTGGAGGCTGAATTCTAGACATCAAAAACAATGAAAAAAGTTTATATACATACACGTCCGATAAGATTTAATTAACGAGTTTGAAGTTCGTATTGGAATGAGAGAGCGAGAACGCTCAGCACCATATTGCAATATCGCTTGTATAACGGAGTTCCTTAATACACTGATATTTTTTTTATATATAATTGATTATTTTAAACGAATTTCAATGTAATATAATGTAGATATTATGTAACTTTTTATTTAACGAAAACTTGAATAAGTTTTAGTAAATTTCAAAATATTAACACATATAGCACATTATTTAAATCTATAGGTAAATCATTTTTGATACAAATATATTATTTAAATCCATAATTATAATTATTGTATAACATCTGCCTAATTATCGAAGTCTATAAGAGTAAATCAAAACACACTCCTAGATTTCAGATTAAAAGGATTAAATGTGTTTTTCTATAAATTTGTTTATCCTCATGTACAAGAAAGTCACTAATAAATCAATTTGAAATTCAGATTAATTGAAGCATCAGTTGAAAAACTTTTGTCTCTACTTCATTTGAATTCAATATTTTTTATTCCAATATGAGATTACCAAACAGAAAAGTTAAAATTCAATATCTATATTTTAATATAATACTAATAGCATTATTTTATATCCACTAAAAAAATCATATAAGCATTGCATTTTTTTTTCACATCACTATTGCATATTAGATTTTTTTTTATTCACTATTCACATTACTTTTTTGAATAAATCATATCTTGATTATTATTTATTATTATACATTTTAATTTTATATGAGAATTATTTAATTAAAATTTTATTTTATTTTATTTTAAACAAATATTCAAATATGTATTATTTCATCAAACTTTGAACTTGACATGACATGACAATATGTTATTGAAATACCTAGCTAACAATTGAATACTGGTCATGGGTGTTAAAAAAGAGACTTAATAGAAAGAAAAAAATGAAATAATAATCCCTTCTCGTATTATCACAAGTCTGACTCGTAATGAAGATTTTAGTCAAAGAATGAATAATACAAGTGGAATTCGTGAACTGAAGATTGGGTCAAACCTAAACACGATTGAGATTCGTGGAATAAATTTTTTCAATCGAGATTTAGTTTTTACCAGTACGCCACGAGAAAATCACGATTCTTATAATCTACGTTGCAAAGTGATTGCGATTTATATAGATATGATATTACTGTAATATTAATTCATATTATTAATAAATGATATCCAGATCAACTATTACTTCTCTCTGTATAAAAATAAGAAATATTTAATGCAAATAAAATAAAGATAAAGATAAAGATTTGATAATTATGATTGCATTAATAATCTGAAATTCAAATTGATTCAAATTAATTCAAATATCATGCATATGTAAAAATAATTAAAAAAAAAATTGTACATATAAAAACACATTCAATCTTTCTAATTCGAAATTTTATAGAAATATGTTTTGATTTGCTTCTATGAATTCGATAAGTATGACAAGTTGAATGAAATACAACGATTCATCTATGATTTTAAATAAAATATTGTATAATTATTATATAACTCCAAATATTGGAATTTGCTAGAATTTATCTAAGATAAATTTCTGTTAAATAATTACATAAATTTCAATTTGCATAATTAAAATTTTTTTTAAATAATATAAAATGTTGCATTACATAATATTTATATACATTATATATTAATAAAATTTATATTGAAATTCATTTGAAATAATCAATTGTATATACAAAAATATCAGTGTATTTATTTTTATTGAGGGACTCCGCTACGCAAGCAATATTGCAATACGATACTGTTGCGCATCTAGCTAAGCGTTCTTGCCGTCTTATTCTATCAATACAAACAAACTTAAAATGTTTAATATATTTGTCATCTTTTCTTGTTCAAGAAAAATAAGATTTTAAGCCTTTACACTTATATTTATATTTAAGAAAATTATCAATCAACTAAGAAGAACCCTTTAGAATGTTATATTATATTATATATAATTATATTATACATATAAAATGTAATTATATTATACATATATTTACTAATAAATATATACATACATATATATATATATATATATATTTAATAATGTAAATACATATATTTATAAATTTAATATGTTTTATATATTTATTAATGTAAATATATGTATAATAATAAAATGTAGGATAGCGATTATATGGCGACATATAAATGCAAAGAGTTAAAGTGGAATTTTAAAAGAAATTTATTGGAATAAACACTGAAATATAAATATAAAATATATTTTGGAATCACAGAATTAAAAATTTAAGAATAATAAAAACAGAAAAGAGGAACAAGTATGATCTGTTAGCGAACCACTCTACATTTTTATACATTTTTAAATCTAAAATTTGTCCATATATGGTAATATAGGAGGATGTTGTTACGAATTTCCATCGATAATATAAAATTGAGTTGAAGTTGGACAGCCAATTAGAGACTTATAATCAAACCAAAATACTTAAAATTGACTTTAGAAACGAACGAAGTAAAAGTAGAGGTACTGAAAACAACTAATTCAGAATCGATGTTACAGAAGTGGTTAATGAAAACTAAGAACTGATATATATCCCAACTAAATTTTATTTTAAAATATATGAAATAAAAATATTAAAAATATTTCCATTTATCGCTCTATTTACATTCTTACGGCTTTCCGACAGTAACATTTGGATCCCGTGAAGAACTCAATGAAATCACGTTGAGCGACGAACGTGTTAAAACTCGTTAATTAAATCTTACATATATATATATATACTTTTTTCATCGTTTTAATGTTTAAAATTCATCCTCTAAAGGAGTTTCACATTTCTCTGAATACTCTGTATAAGTTATACTTTTTTTTTTTACCGTTATTGATTTCATGCTCCCAATTATAATTATCAAAAACTACATTTTGTACACGGACAAAGCTTGCGCGATAAATTTCTTAAAATATATCATTTGTGAGTGCAAATTTACTCATATAAAAATTTTTCGAAAAAATTATATTAAATATTATATATTAAATATTAGCAATGTTTTGTCTTTTCTATTGAACTGATAGTAATATTATAGAGCAAATTTACAATAGTTTATTGCCAAAGTATCAGCACACAGTAAAATAACCGGACAAAAATAGATTTTGAAAATTCAATGTAAGTTGTAAAATTTTTTTAGGTCTCTGAAATCATTAAATATATCAAAAACAATGTATCAATTTTTTTTTATTTGTAAATTCATAAAGTTAAATTATTAAAGTTAAGAAATTTTATGGGACATATATTTTTTTATTAAACATTTATTCGTTTATGAACAATTTTTATAATGAATTATATAAATTTTTATTTATAAAAATTTGTAAGTATATATTAAATTTTTAAACTTTTATATTATTTATCTTTTGTGATTAATGATTTTTGTAAAAAATCAATAATGCAGATGTGTTTTCCTTAATTTTTCTCTAATTTTTTAAATTTATTAATAATTTTATTATATGACTTGATGTTTGTTTTTCCATTATTATACTTTGTTCTTACAATGTAAAATAAATTAGTTCTGAATTCGTTCGCATTAATATTTTATAACTAATTGAAATTATAATTCACAAACAATTTGAAATTTAGTTAAAAAATTGTTTTACTCTTTTTCTATTATTAAATTATCTATTATTAAGTTTTGATGATAGACAAAAGAATTTAGTGACATTTTACAATTTACAATTTTATATCAATATGTACATTATCATTTACACGTACATTTTAAATCAAAAACTTTGCGGTAGCGATTTCAAAAATCGTGTTTTTTTCTATCTATGACTATTATATCAATTTGAAAATAATAGAATGTTTTTTAGAAAAATTTTATTTTCATGATTATATAATTCTTAGAAATATGCACCATTGATTCATTGATAATCCATGGCGGATGAGAGAAGTAGATATATTGTGGATTAAATATTTGACGTGCAATTTTAAATATCAAAATAATTTTATTTTATTACCAGAATATTAAATGGAAAAAATACCCTACATTTTTGTCATTAGATAAATTGCTGGAAAATGAATCACTAAATATTTGTATGAATTTGTGATATTTACGATAATTGTTCAATTCATTATTCACGAACTGCTTGTCAAGTATTAAATAGAAAATTTCCAAATTATTTAATTAAACATAATGAACTATAAATTGACTCGCTCACTTAATTTAATTAAATTTATTTTGGGGGAAAAATTAAAGAAGAAAATACAACAGTAAAAATTTGATTTTTTGAAAATCATATGAAATATGGAAATCATTGAAAATTATTATTAAATTTTCAAAAATATTCATTGCAGGAAAACAAAAATATAAAAATCAAATTAAAAAATTTAACATATTGCTAAGAGCAAATGGCAAAAAGATGCTGTAATTTATTCTTAAGACAAAATCAAAGTTAGCAAAGCTTACGCAAATTAAAAATTTGTAAATATATCGACAAATAAATATGAAAAAATTTTCAATAGATAATTAAGTGAACATGGAAAACGAAAAAGAACAAAAGAAATCCAGAAAATTTTGGAGACTGAAAAATTAAGTTTTATGAAATCAAAATTAAGCAAATTAGACTCTAATTTGTGCATAGAAATAAACATCTCCAACATGAGCAAAGAAATTAAAAAATGTATAGAAAATTTAAAAAATGAAAGAGATTTTATTATTGTTGAAAACTCTTGCGATGCTAGCTAATAGATGCTAACTTGTTGCGAAACATATGAAATAATTTGTTAGAAGACAATAATCAGGACTGATTTTGTAAAGCAGCCATGATAGCTTGAATTTTATTTTTAATTACTTCAACATTTTCAATAATATTAGATTAATAAATTGTAACAATAATTTAAGCGAGGTTCTATTATTTTTTCAAACTCTCAATAGCAATTACTGAAGACTAAGATAGAGCAACAAAATTAATGTAATTTGATTTTACAAATCATTTTTGCACAAATATCTTGCAATGAACCATCATAGAAAACTCTTAAACTTTTACACGCTGCGACCGATTCTGGAAACCGCTCTCTAAAGCGATCATTAGTTCTTTTTCATTTCGTCTTAGTTTGCATTTGTTGAAAATATCGAAGGCCAAAGTCTGCGATAGTTTTCCAAAATCATTAGAATTTGAAACAATGCAAATCAGATAGAGTTCAAATTAATTAAAAGTCAGATAGACTTTTATATCAGATCGCAGTTAGACGCCAAAGTTTCCATTTAGTCATTGTTGAAATCAGTTAAATTATAGTCAGAAACCGTAGAATTCAGTTAATCATCAGTCAGCCGTAAAAAAAAAGTTAGAATCAATCACTATTAATTCATTCAAAGCTCACAATACAAACAATTATGCAGTTTTGTATAATCGTCCTAATCCTTGTGATAGTTTAGTTAGCGATAGTTTTCAATAGATAGTTCTTTTGAGGTATCTCTTTTGTGCAATACTCGAAATCACACTTAATTGGACTTTAATATAATTATATAATAATAATAAAAAGAGATTGTTATTCAATCACTGCATTCTATGTGACAGTTACGAGATAAAATTATAAGATTTATTAAATTATATTACAATTAGAATTTTTATTTGTGAAGTAGTCGAAAAATTACATAAAAATAATGATATTTTATTAAAAATGATAAAATAAAATGCGACGATATGCAACAAAAAGAATATAAATTTGATAATGAAACAAATTCTGATTCAAAAGTCATTTAAAGTTCGTTTTTATACGATTGATTTCTGATAATAATTTTATAAATCTATGTTTTTTATCTTTCAAAATTTTTTGTAACAAATGTTTTTTTTAATGTAATTTTTATAATATAACTTTTAGACAAAAAAATTATACAGCAAAATTCAATATTGTTCTTGTTTTGCTATTGCCGTCTCATCTGGCTTTGATTTAAAAAAGAAACAATAAAAACTGTTTAAGAGTAAATTAATTATATTCAAAAACAAATTAATAATTTACAAATTATTAAAAATCCCATTTACAACTGGAACAAAATTTTATGATTCTCAGACAACAATATACTGCACCCAATTTTTCAAATTGTTTTTTTACTAATGAATTAAAAAATAATATAATTAGAAAAACGAATATGCATGCGCAAAAATAGCAAATAAAGATCTTTCAATATATTGGAATATAATTTAAAATACTTGGATTGATATTACCAATACTGAAATTTCTGCATTTCTGAGAATAATATAGGCATTATATCTTTTCTAAATTTGAAGGACATAATGCTAAAATATTATATTTTGGAGAAATTTTTAAAAAAGATAGATTTTTTTAGATTTTTTTAGATACTCCATATAAATAAGAAAGCAACCACGTAAAACATTAGAACAAGAATTAAAAAAATAAGTAATTATTTAGAATATAGTTCGAAAAAATTTTACATCAAGTAGAGAATTATTTATTGAAAAAAGTAATCAGTAATAAAAATCAATAATAAAGTTCAAAGGAAAGATAAATTTCATAATATATAATTCTAAAAACCTATAAAATATTAGCTGATGCTATTATATATGCTCAAACTATTTTATTCTATTACGATAATTTGACTAGTGAAAATCTTAGAAGCCCTAATCTATCCATTATAGTTCCAGAATTGTTTTATAAGAATCAAAAGATTTTAGATTAGATTCACATCCTGAATTTAGGATCATATCATATTTATAGATAAATATTTCACCAATAACAAATGCTATTGTAAAAAAAATATTATTTAACGAATACTTATACAGATAAATATATACCAAATGCAATAAAATAATTAGTATTTTCTGTCAAAATTATAGATCTGATGAAATTTTATTATTATCTTAAAAAAAAAGAGAGAAATGTTAAATAATATAATAATATTTAAATACTTGGGATACAAGTATATCAAAAAATGTAAACAAAATACGTAGCAATAAATTTCTCCAAATTAAGAAATCAATTGAAATAATAAATATATAATAAATATATAATATAATAAAGAGCTAATCAATATACTTCTACATACTGCTTTATGCATAAATCGAACAAGTAGTGGAGAAAATTATTTTTTTGGAGTTTCGAAGTATATGTAATAAATGCATATATATTGTATAAATTTATTGAAGAAAATTACAAGCGAAAATCAATGTTATATTTGAAGTTTTTACGTCATTTAACTTCTTGACAATTTTCACGGATTTAAAACGATTAACATTCCATCCATTTTTAATAAAATAAATAAGCTGAGTGGGCACTTACATATCATTCCTCATGATTTGAAATGAAAGATGCAAGGACTCCATTATCTATTGAATTAAAAAAAATTAAAAAAGAAAAGAAACAAATTTGTTTTTACTGTGAAAATATATATAGAAAATCATTCGTACATATAAAAGATTATTTTGAAAAGTATCATTGTTTTGAAAAGTATAATTTCAAAAATTTTTTAAATTTTTTTTGCAGAAATTATCAGAAATATCTCAAAAATCATTTAACAAATATTTATTTGTGTATATATAAAATATATAAATATTACAAGTATTATCGAATATTTGAGTGTTCATCTTTCCATCAAAATTTCCAAAGATTCCCCACCTAGGTAGTATATTTCGTCTTAAAATAATATCACAAAAGGTAAAATTATTTTGACGGTAATATCAACTATCATATTAATAAAAATAAATTTAAAGTTTATACTACAGAAATAGCAAAATTTTATATTGATTTGTATCTGTGACATCCAATAACATTATACAGAAGATATTGATTCATAGATGATGGTGCAAAATGCATTAATACTAATTAGAATTATATAAAGAAATGTCAAAAAGCGTGGAAATAAAGATATTTTTTTTTTTTTGGATTATGCAAGAAAATTCTTCAGAAAATAATACAACAATGATGTTTTATGCTAATAAAATTAGATCAATATTTTAATTTTTTAAATTGATTTTAAAATTGATTCAAACAATCAATTGTTATATATTTTCATTATAAATAGATTATTATTCACATCAAATCCTCATTTCTAGTACGTGTAAATAAAATAAATAAAGAAGTACAACAATTTTCATTTTCAAAAGGCAATGAAATTATTTTTTCTAATGCATATTTTTGAAGATGAGGACGAGATTAAAGCCGATAACATATATATCGAATCAAGAACATTGGAGTAATAAAAAAAAGTAATAAATATATGTTAAATAAATATTATCTAGAGTACAAATCAATTATTTCATAAAAAATATATTTATACATCAGGAAATTTCTTAAAATTTAGAAAATTTGATGGACTATGAATAATATAATTTTTTATTTATTATTTATTTTTATATTATTATTTTTTATTATTATTATTTATTATTATTTATTATTATTTTTATTTATTATATTATGTTTTATATAGCGTATAATATATAAATTCTCTCTCTCTCTCTCTTTCTCTTTCTTTCTCTTTCTATCTCTCTTGACTCTGTATTCCTAAATAAAATAAATTCAAAATTAAGAAAAACAATAATAAAAAACAAAAAAATTATAATTGAACTTCAAAAGAAAGAAAATTTCTTCTAGAAATAAATATAATATCATTGCAAAAAATCATGCTTTACATAATATATCGTTAAAACGATGCAGATAATGTAACAACAATAAAATTAATAAAAGAATACTAATAAAAGAAAAGTAATAAAAGAAACATTAATTTTGGATTTTGCAAAAAAAAATAATAAAATTAATAAAAAAAACATTAATTCTGAATTTTGCAAAGAAATATATTAATCATTAAAATTCTGATAAAAAGTAATATTTTCAGACTCAGAAAATTTAATATATGGAAATAGTCGCAAAGTAGTTTAAAGAAAAAGTGAAAAATTTTTAAATAAAAATAATGTCAGATCTAAAACAGTGAGAACAGCAAAATAGTATTGTCATCCAATTATAAGTGAAATTTTCAAATTATAGATACTATAATAGACAAATATATATATTTAAATATTTTTAAAAACAATTTGTTATAAAGTATTAAAAAAACTTAACTTTTTATCATTTTCATCGAGACAATAATGAAATATAAATCATTATTAATAAGAATGATTATTGTTGTATAATTCGATATATTCTGGAAGTATACACATTCGCTAAACATTAATTCTATCGAATATTTATGAGAAGAATTCGATTAAAAAGTAAAAAAATATTTAATAATAAATTAAAAAAAAAAATTAAAATAAATTTTAATAAAATATAAAAAAAATAGATAATATAATAACAAATAATTTAGTAAATTATATATCGAATTATTTAAAAACAATGATAGAATCAAAAGTTAATCGATATTCAATCAAATCCAATTTCATTTTCTTTTAAAAATAAAAAATATATAAATACTTTTTCTTTGATATTTTTTGTAACGCTTACAAATTTCATTTATTATTTTATAAATATATTTTCTATTGCGTTCTATAAGTTATGATCATTCTGTATATTTTGTTGAAATTTTTTTAAAAAAATTTTAATTTAATTATTCCATTGAAGTTAAATATATTATGAATACAAGGATATAAATATATACGTATAAATACTTTTATATTTTTTCGATTATTATGAGTTAATACTTTTTTATTTGAAATTTAATAGATTATAAAAGATATATGATTCCATTTAAAAAAACAAGGCTTATCATAAAAATTTCAAAATTTTTTCATATTAAAAATAATTGATATTTATTATTATCATTTGCTCACTTTTAAAATCATATAATTTTTTAGATGCATAATTTAAAAGTTATTTGAGATGTAATAAGCTATGTGAATTATCTTTATATTTATTGGGACTTCAATTTATATCATTATACCTTTTATGATTCCATCTTTCTTCCAATATTCTTTTTCTAAATTTTTTGTATCAATATTTTTTTAATTATTTTCTGTTATTTTATGTATGACATCATAAGTTAATCGTTATAATTCAACAACAATCGCAATATATCAAATTTTTTTGATTTTAATACTTTATCAATTTTGTAAATTCTTTCTTCTTTTCTTTTTTCTTTTTATCTACTAATTCATAATTAATTTTCTATTAATATAAAAATATAATTTTATCTATTAATTTTATCTATAATTCTATTAATTATTGATATTTTCTGAATATGAAGTACTCTTGTTTACTAGTCTATTAATTATAGTCTCTTTTATAGAATATTTGGTAAGAATTTTATTTAATTAAATAGAAAGATAAAGAGCATGATTCATTATGATTGTTGTGGGCAATGTGATATTAATTTTTCATTTTTCAAAATTATCTGAGTTATTTATCTATGATAATCTCCATTTATTTTTGTTGATTTAAAAATTAATTTTGTATTTTTAATAAAACTATATCTTCCTTTGGTACACAATAAAAAATGCACAATAAAAAATCGATTTGATAAATTTATTTTTTAATATTTCTAATATTGCTCATGTTGCCTATATTTTTAAAAATATTATATTATCCATCTGAATATTGAATAATTTTTAAATATTTTGAAGCTACAATATTTGATTTTTCCATTAAAATTTTTCTATTAGGATTACTTTTTTTCCATCTGAAATTCATATTTTCGAACAATTTGTATAATGTATTAAATTTCCAAAGAAAAATAATTTTTCCTCTAATGGTCATTAATAATTTGAATCTAATTCAGTGAATATAATTTTTTTTCTCGCGTAAAAATCATAAATTAGATTTTTTATTGTTATTTTGTTTTCATCAGAACAATAGAATTTTTTTATCTTCATTTGTTAGTTTTTTTCCAGACGATAACAATCTCTTTCAAATATCGAATTCATGAAATTATTTTCGAAATAATCGACATAATTTGAAGCACGAAGATTGGATTGTTCTAACGAATAAAGAAGCTCTCTCTCTTTTTTTTTTCACTACATTTTCTTAATATTCGAGAGATTATTAAAAATTAAATTCTGTATGTTACTGTTTGTTTTGTTCTTGTTTATGATCCATAACAATTTTAGAGATTATTATTTAATAATAATCAATCAATAACAATAGAATTATAATAAAAAAATTAAAAATTATAAAATTAAATTAAAATTAAAATTATTAAAAAGATTAATTTAAAAACGTTAGGAACTATGATAAACAAATTACAAAAAAAAATTAAAAATAAGAAATTATCAATATATAACACTAACACTAACACTATCTCAATATTAATTTCTAATTTATTAATATTTACTCTAAAAATTTAATTTTTAATACAAAATTTCAGTATAAAATATAAAATAAAATTATTAAAAAAAACTATATAAATCAAAAATATACAAAAACAAATTATTGAAAGAATTCAAACTAAATTATAAAAAGATTATAAAAAATTAAAATAAAAAAAGAAAAACTCAAATATTATAAACAAATACTATAATAAATATAAATAAATACTATAATATATACTGAATTTTTTGATCTCGAAAGTTTTTAAATATTTAACAAAGATCGATCGATCATTCATCTTGATTGTCCATTTTTTTCTAAAGATAAAATAGGGAAAAAATTCAACAGATGATAAAATATATCGTATGATTCGAGGATTAGCGTGTATCGTGTATATAGAGTTTATATTAAATGCTATTGTAAATTCTATTTCTAATTGTTTTTCTTCATTTTTATTGCTCATGCTTATTGTATGAACATTAGTACGTGTTTCATAGCTTCTGGATATAGGAGCCCAATCATGGAAACAAGCAATATTACCAATATAAATCTATCTAACTCTGTATCTAAGAATAATATATTTCCTATCAAAGAAAAGGCAATTATAATTGACACAGTGGATGGATCTTCTATGAAAAACTATGTTCAAGCCAATGGCAATTCGTTTTGCATCCTGTATTTCTAACGGATGAATCTACATTTACCTTGATAATTCAAATACTACTCGAAATTTCGCTACCAATCATTCAAAATTATAATAAAATTAAATAAAAATTATAATTCAAAACACTCACACAAACAGTTAGACTGCTAATAAAACCATTTCAAAGAGTTATTTTGTCAAATGTTTCTTTGATCATATCGCATAATTATATAGAAAATATATTCAAAAAGCAAAATATTAGAGCAATTTCTAAAATGCTCTTTATTCGAGCTGGAATTCAGGATGGTTTTTCTCATGTCATAAGTTTCAGAAGACAGATTTATATAAACTTTAAGGACGTTTCCAAAATACCAGATTCCTTTTTAATCACTCATGACAATATACTCATGACAATAGTTCAGAATTTTTATATCCACAGATAAAATCAGTTGTTTCATATGTAAACAAGAGGAATATGTAGCTAAACAATGTGATTATAAAAATATCAAGTGATAATGTAAATATGGTAACGCTGGTGATAAATGCTACTAACAAAATACATATACAAATTACTCTCAACTATTGTTCTTCAAAGCATAACAATTAACCAGAAATTTCAAATAATATCACGCTTGAAAATAAGAGAATCAATCTTTCCTCGTCAAAAACATATAGCGGCTACAAAAAGCAATTTAGAACAAATTGTAAGCCCATCATTTAAGACTATTACTATAATGCCACCACACAACTAAAACAATCGAACGAAGAAAAATCGCTGTAGGTCAGTGAATTGCTAACAGAAAATGTGATCAATGATTCTCAATCAAATTATTCTCTAAATTCTACTCAACTAATCAGTTTTCTAGAAAAATCATTTGGAGTTGAAAATCTAATTAATATGACCAACGAATATATCCAGGATATTTCGACTCTAATAAAAATAACAAAAAGAAAGTTATCCTCTACTCACGAAGCATCAAAAATAAGATTCATAGAATAACTATGAAACAGCAATTACCATTCTCTTCATTGTTAACAATTGACAGCACATTAATACTATTTATGATCATTATCAAAAATTTTACATAAATAATTAATCTAAATAAATAATATCTAAATAAAGATGAACAATAAGTGTTTGAATATTCTGTTTTGAAACATTAGAAACATCCGAAAAAGATCAAATGAGTTATGTTCTCATCTGTCCAATGTTGACATACTGATTTGACTGTAAATCGTGGTTATTGGTATCGGATAATATTCATTTTCCAAGATTTTTAATATTTAAAAAAAACAGACTGCATTCTAGATGTAGAAGTATCTTAATAGCGCTATGCAAAAATCTTGTTTTTTTTTTAAATAAATAGCAAAAAAGTCAAATCGATTTGTTGAAATTTGCAGTGTACATATTCTTATAATCTTATAATTCCGTTAGATTTAGTTGTTTATTATAGAACCTCAATAGGATCTACACTATAATCATCACTATATAATGATTGGAATTATTACGAAATGTTAATAAAAATAACAATTGCAACAACAATAATTTCTGAGCGACTTTAATGCAACAAAAATTGGAATTGTGCTGACATTGATTGCAACAGTGAAAGACTTGAAAATATTGTGAAAGTTAATAATTTATATTTACATAATATTAATTTCAACACACATATTGATGTTTATTGTGGTCAAAAATTTAATCTAGATTTAGTTTTTTCTACTTTTAGTTGTTTGAACAAATTAGATATAATATAACAAATTAAAATGCGATGAGACTTTGGGATTCTGATCATTTTTCAATTTATATAAATGTTAATATAAGTAAGATATTTTACTAAAAGTGTACTTTTAAAATCAAAACTGTGAGTATTGATTGGGCTATATTCAATTCTTTTTTTGAGGATTCATACAATCAATTTTTTAACGCTAACAATTTTTCCATAGTTCAAAATATAATGCGTTTATTGATACTATAGTTTCCGCACTTGAATATTTTTTTTCTCAAAAAAAAACTTACTTTATATGGGAGAAAAAGTAATCCAATTCTCTGGTAGGATTTCGAATGTAACAAAATTAAAAGATTTCGCGCTGCAATCTACAAAAAATAGAAGCACATCTTTGAACTGGATGATTTAATACACTATAAGAAAATGTGTGCTTTAACTATTAAGATCTTTAAAAAGAAGAAAAGAGTTTCAAAAATTTCACTGAGAGCATTACCTTCCAAGTAAATCCTTCATATGTTTCGAATAAATATAAAGTTTTCAAGAATCATTGAGTCAAAATTCCTCAGCATTTGCCTAAATTGAATTGGTTTTTAAAACGATAAAAAATATTTGTTTCTTTATACCATTTTATAATTATTAAAATTATTGATTAATGTGAATCATGTGAAAAAACGAATTTAAACTGAAAAGACGTGCCATGTACATCGAGATGTTTTTATTTCAAAGTCGATGTGTTGTACATGTCGATTATCGCAGAAATAAAAATGACATATGCGGCAACAAAGATCGTTTATTGAAATACAGTTTCACATTACGTTGCATCGCATGGAATCATTGATATCTTAGAATATTTCAGAAATAATTAGAATATTAATATAATATTAATGAAAATAAAATATTCAATCTTATATAACAAAAAGAAGTATCAAGAAGTATCATATTTTGAAAAACATTTGGAGATTTGCGCAATTCATGTTTTTTTACATTTCACTAATAATGAAGTTGTAGACAAAGCTGATGATCATTTATATAAATTATGATATATAATCGATTATTTAAATGAACAATTTAAGAGTCAAGAACAATTTAATTTGCTATCGAATATATATCATTAAATAAATCTCTAATGAAGTAAACAGACTACATGTTGTATAAGTAATATAATCCATCAAAAAAGTATGCTTGGGATTGAAATTTTAAGATAGACTATGTGAATCTGAAATCGGGATATCGCATCAAATTTAAAATATACATAGATTAAGATATAATAAAAAATTCAAACGTTATAATAAAAAATTTAAACGCACCAAAAAACATTTATGTGAACATCAATAGCTAGTTATGGACATATTCTGTTTATGGATAATTGGTATTCTTCACTAAACCTGTTTCAAAAATTGCATTCTATAAAACCTAACGCTAGAAATAGTGAGATTCAATAAGAAAAACAAGCCAAAAGAACTCAATATAAAACTAAAATGATCTGAAGTTATTTCAAAATTATTAATAAAAAAACATAAATAATATAAAAAATTGGACAAATTGTACAGAATGATGCTGTGATAACCGTTTTTGATAGAAGAATTCGGAGGATCCTTCGCATTTATATTTATATTTGTTAGAAACACTTCGGCGTGACTGGAATCGTGTTTTGGAACTTGAAACGATATTTTCCAGTCATGTCAGTCTCAACAGCAATCATTCTTAAAAAGAATTATTGCAAATACTTCTCAATTTTCTGAGAATAGTAGACTCTGGCGTAATCCCTCAGTCTCATTCTAGGAATTTTCCTTAGATTGGGAGTTGTTGCTCAATCAAAGAGCTACGGTATTATTAACTGCTTGTGTATCCCATCGAAAATCCACGATTGCAAGATGAGTATGAAAAGGCCTTTAGAAGGTACAAATATTTTGAGAGAACTATTTCAACTTCAGAACTATTTGAACTTTTTGAACTTCAGAACTGTTTCGATCTTAGAAGTCTTTCAAAATCAGAACTTTTTGAACTTCAGAACTGTTTCGATCGTAGAAATCTTTCAAAATCAGAACTTTTTAAACTTCAGAACTGTTTCGATCGTAGAAATCTTTCAAAATCAGAACTTTGTAACTTCAGAATTTCTTATATCTTTGAACTTTATATTTAAAATCTTCCTAATTCTTGAATCTTGTAACTTTGAGCAAACAATTAGATTTAATGAAATTTGTAAATTTAGTGATAAATCTTCATTGATTAATATATGAACTTTGATTATTTTAGAATAAACTTGTTAACAGCAAACTTGGTAATAAATCAATTTTATTATTACATAATTCCAGGAACAGGTTGGAACTAACAATCATATAGTGGTATTTTAGCTATAAAATGGAAAGATAAAAAAGATTATTTATTGTTCACAAAACAAGAAAATTGAAAAATAGAAAAAAATAATAATAACTTCGTTACAAAATCCAATATCATTTAAAAAAAAAACTTTTTTTATTTAATGAATAATGCATTTTTTAATATATTATTTTATAAAAATAATAAATATAGCAAAAAGCAAAAAATACTTTTTTCTTAAATTTTAGTTAGATGTGGCAAAACAAATTTTATAAAATATATATATTCCTGAGTATTTGTGATTAAAGAAGGAATGATGTTTGTTTATAACATATTTATAAACAAAGTGATGGAAACATTTTAGGAATATTTTACTTATGAAAGCTAAAAAAAATCGACATAGAGTATATGCAAAACATAAAAAACACAATATTATGTAGGAATAGAAGAATGTCATGTGACACTACATATTTCAGACTATTTTGAAATATATCATATTGTATAAAATTATTATATAATAAACAAAATTAGTGTTCATATCTTTGTGTAAAACTCTATCTTTTTATTTCAAGTGATAACTTACAGCAATAGCATAGCATTTTGGCATATGCATCTATAAATTAATTGCCAAATTAAAAAAAATTGCAACTTTTTGTTTATAATTTTTTTCTAATTACACAAACAATTGATAAATAATAATTATTAAAAAAAACAATTTTTATCTGAAAACTTTTTTCTATCTGTTAGAAATTCATACACAATATTATATAACACAAAATTAAAGATAGTTGAATTTTTATAAATCAGTTTTGTTTCTTTAAAAACAATGAAAATAAATATCAGACTTCAGAGTTTATTTTATTTATTAAAAATTATGGAGGAATTGATTCCATTGTATCTTTTTAAGAAATACATTTTCTCTAAAGTTTTCTATTGAAATGGCATAAGAACGCAAGTCAAAATGATACAATTAGCAAGATATATAAAAAAAAAATATCAGCTGGTTTTACGGAAGAGAACGTGAAAAGTGCTTTCATAAAGGTCTGAGCATTTTTTTACTCTACTTGAAAAAATAAAAATGATTTATAGAAAGAAGATTAATATGCAAGTATGCCTCGCACTGTACTAAAATCTAACGATATAAATAAACAAGCCTAAAATTGGTTCAGATCAAAATTGAATTCAATTTATATTGAAGCGTCGAACGTTACAGATCTCTGCATAAATAAAAAAATCAGAAAAATAATATTTTTTTGATAAATATCGTTTTGTTAATTTCTTAACTTATTTCGTAATTAGAGATTTCCAATTATTTTATTTTATTTTATTAGAACATTATTAGAAAACGATCAAATATAAATAATATATCTCATAATATAAATAACAGTGAAAACGAATTTCAGATAGACGTTTATATAAACATATTAGAAAAAATAAATCCAAAAGAAAATAATAATAGTGATAATGATATCCAATTAACAAGATAACGAAGAAATCTCATAGATAATGATAACGATGAAAATGTAGAAAAAAACATACTAATAAAAGACAACATATTGTCAAGTGAAGAATGAAAAGACGTTATTAAATCAGACATTGTTCTTTTTTATTGTTCTTTTATTGTTCTTTTAACAATAAATTTTGACATATCATCATCAAACAATTAGATCACAGAGTAATATAAAAGAACCCATAAACTATTTTACTTTATATTTTACAAGTGAATTAGTAGATAATATAATAAAAAAAACGAACTAATAGACCAATGAAAAAATAAAAACAAACAACTATCAAACAACAAGAATTTCTAATTTTCATCACCATTATACTAAATGATTGATTTAAGTGGCAATAATAGAATTTCTTTCTTTTCACAAAACATTCAATAGGGATAGATTTCTGCAAATTTTTTGAATGCTTCATTTAAAGAAATCTGCGCGAAGCAATGGCACGATTAGAATTTGTATTCAAAAGACTAGTAATTATTTAGAATAAAATTATTTAGAATACAGATTCTAAATTTAGATAATATTTTATACCATAAAGCAATTTCTATTAATGAATTCTATTATTTAAAGACAGAATATCATTTATTATATAATCTAAATAAGCTACAAAATGAGATTTACTTGCTTATTTTGACATAACATTTAAAAAGATTTCCAGTAAATATCAGAATTTCATTACATTTAAAATTTACATTACATATAAAAAGTTGTTAGAGTTCCTAATGCAAAAAAATATCATATATATACCGATAGATATATTAGTACTTTTTTAGCAAAAAAATTGCTAAAAATGAAATGGCACAATAAAAGTTAATCGAAAAAGAATATTTATACAAATACGAAAATCAGAGTTTTTAATAAAAAAAAACAATTAAAAACTAAACAAAAAATATTTAGAAAGAATAACATTATGTTTCTTGCTTTTCTTAAAAAGATAAGAAAATCATCACAGCTACAATAATTCAATCTTCAATCTAGGTCTCAGAGCATTATCTAGTGAAAATGTTATATTAATCAATAAGTTTAAACTAGTTTTAGATTATAGTGAAAAAATTATTTTTTTGAGGATTAAAAATGTATATTATCAATTCAAATAATTTACCTCAGAAGAAAGAATAAAAAATCAATGACATATTATAAGTTTATCAAAATTTTTATAAATCAATTAAAAAGTGATTTTCGGGAATCAAAAATACGTCCATCTACATCTTCGTCGAATAATAGACTAAACAAACTACATATCCCCAATGTGGAAGAAAGAAAATAGAACAATATTGTTCTTTCTGATAGGAAAACACCTTCAGATGGAACACATCAAACTTATTATTTTGAAACGTGTATAAATCAGCAAATCTACAATGCATATTGGGAATTGCTTCAAAATTGATACTGTAAAAGATTATAAGAAATAAAATTTTTTTTTTTTTTTTTTTTACAAAAAATATGTTCCTCAATATCTACAAATTTATATAAATCAAATATCATTAGAATACATTACTTAATTCCAAAACTATATTATATAATATTCGATTCCTAGGTCCATTTTTCGCAATAAAGTGCCACCGAGTTGCTAGTAGATAATGGAAAGTAGTAAATCCGGAATTCTTGTTAATTATATAAACTTACTCCTCAATCAACATATATGAAATAAAAAACTCAAGTAGAATAATGAAATGATAGATTGACTAAGATTGTGAAATTTTACTTCTTTTATTAATATATGCTAATTTCTTTTTTTTGTCACATTATATCCATATATGAATAACATAATTTAGTATATTAAAATAATTTTTAAATTTATAATAATAATAATAATTATTATTATTAATACAATAAAAAAATATACAATAGCACATAGATGCCAGGAAGCACATCTATACTTTTTTATATTTTATATATATATATATATTCATGAAAGTATGAACAATTTGTTGAATACTCTGTCACACGAAAGCTCATATTTGAAACTATCTTAGGATTTATTCCAGTATTCAATTAGCATGGTGAGTTAGATGTTCTAAGTGTACAAACCTAATGCAAACTATAACTATTATTTTAATTTCTTTTAATTTGGATTTTTTAATATTACTAGTTTATTCCGTGAACTTTTTTGCATCTATTTTTTTTTGTAAAATCATGATTTAAATTAGATTTAAATTTATTTATAAAATAAATTTAACATAAAATAAATAAAAACTTGCTTGTGGAAAAAATTTTTCAAAATTATATATTTCATTATATATTTCAAAAATCTGAAAAAAAATAATAAAATTTATGAAACAAAATGCACATTGTGGCTTCATCATATTTATCCAGCAGTAAAAAGGAAGAAAATTTAATTATAGATTGAATTTTAATCTTAATAGAAATAATGACATTTTTGAAAATATTTTTGGCATAAAAATATTCTGGTAATCCAAAAAGCATATTAAGTATGGCATTTTTATTTATATATATTTATTTAATCATTATTTCGAGAAAATTGTAAAAGAAAGTAATGCGTATTAAAAATTAAGTGGCACGAAATACAAAAATTTTACTCATAGTCTGAAATAAAGTGATGAAATCCAGAAAATGAGGAAAATATTTAATTTAATTTATATGATAGTTTTATATAATTTATAATATAATAGGCTTGATAAAAAAAAATTCTTTATGAGAATTCTATATTATCTAAAACAATGAATAGAGATATATTTTTATAAATATATATATTTTTCTATTTTTCAAGTAGGTACTACTATAATATAATAAAACAGCAACTGATAAATTATTCAAAATTATATAATAAATAAATAAATTTTTAAATAAATTTAAAAATATGTATCAACCAGATCAAAATTTAGCTTTGAAGAAACTATTATAACATATTATATGGAGAGGAAAACTTAATTTTTACATATATACATATAATCTTAATAAAAATATTAGATATAGAATTTTAAATAAAATAGTTTGTCTTTGTGCGCATGCGCACGCGCGTATGTGTGTGTGCATATATAAATAAATACCATCTACATAAATAATGAATACTACAAAAATTAATCAGAATAAAAGATTTTCTATTAAAAAAGCGTATTGTAACTTATAAATTACTGAGAAATATTAATCTTATAAAACAATATTTACCTTATAATTTAATTTTTAGAAAAATTATTAAATAAAAAGATTTTGTTTTATCCTTTGCATCATGCAATTTTCAATATTATTATCATCAATAAATCAATAAGACAATACTCGCGATTTCTATTGAAGAAAAAATTTAAAGAAAACATATATTGTGCAATATATGCATCTATTATGTAATTTTTTTTGCTGCTTTAAAAATTCAACTATTTTTATTTTATACATTATAAAAAACTCGTAAAACATAAGAGATAAAAAAAATGTTCAAATAAAAATTGTTTCTTTTTATAATAACTGTCGTCTATAAAATATTTATTAATTATTTATTTAATTAAACATAAAGTTAAACAAAAATATTAATAATTTTTTTAAATTTGTTTTTCAATTTAAAATATTAATCAGCAGCATAAATAACTGCAATAAAAAACGATATAAATATTTTTGTTTTTAATAAATACACAATTTATTTTTAATAAATAAAAATAAAAATTTTGTTGCGTTGTTGACTTTTGTTGCTGAATTTTCAAAAAGTTATATTATACTTATTATATTAAAAAAAAAAAGATTTTATAAGATAATTATATATATAAGTTCTATTTTCTCTCTATTTTCATTTGATACATTGATCCAATATTGGATATAATGACCCAATGTTTAATAAAAGACATATATATAATATAAATATATAATATAAATTTTCCTACGTTTTAAAATTCAACAATAAAAATCAGTAACACAACAAAGTTACCTTTAAAAATAAAAAATATTTATTTTATTTTTTTTTTTTATTATTGCATAGTTATTTAGACTGGTGATTAACATCTTTTGTTAAAAAACAAATTTAAAAAAAATTATTAATTTTAAATTTATTAATTTTTTAAAATTATTAATTGTTTATTTTGTTTAATTAAATAAATAATTAATAAATATTTTATCAGACTTAATAATCTTTATAAAATAACTTTTATCTGAAAATTTTTTTTGTATCTTTTATATTTTGAGAGTTTAACGTAAAATAAAAAAATAATCGAATTTTCAAAGACTGATTTCACTTCCATAAGAATTGATATAGTTTATATCGATTTCGAATAACAAAAAAAAAATCGCATAATACGTATCTATATAATTACTACATATTTCCAATATTTTATAATTTTTTTAATTTTCAGATTGAAGACCTCTCCTTAATGAAAAATTATAAAATCAATAAAAATGAAAAATAAAAAAAATATACAAAAAAGTGCAAAATTTATCTATTTCATAAAATAAAAAAAACTTTTTATATGTATAAATAATGCAAAGTTGCTCTTCATGTTAGCAAATGTTTTTATTTATATTCAAAAAACTATTGACTTTATTTCTTCATTTTTATGTTATCATATAGGTTTATTATATATTATTATTATTATATGTTTCATTTATATTTTGTTAAAAATTTCTAAAAAAATATTATATTTATAAATAATTATAAAACATTTCAAAAAACAAATAGATGTTTTATTTTTTAATTTATTTTAATAATAAAAACAATATATAATTGTAAATAAACAATAAAAGCTTTAATTAATAAAAGATTTGAATATTTAAAAGGAACAAATTATTGTACAATAAATTAATTTGTTTCTGTTCCGATAAATTATTTAAAAAAATATCAAGTTATGATATTTTTGTCAAACATATTTTTTAAAGAAAAAAAATTTTCAATAAACTAGTGTATATATGATTAAATTAAATTAATATAATAAGATGAAATCTTAGATCTTAGATAATAACATAATTTTATTGTTATATAAATTTTTGTCATTATTATAGTAAAATTTTATTTTTTTGGAATAAATATTGTAAGATTATAGAATAAGTATATGAAAAATATACCAAAAATGTAAGATTATCCGTTAACTGGAGATTTTTGAGATAATTTCAAATAATATTTTCTTTTGCGAAAATTTTCATTACGACTTTATTAAGAAGTTATTAACAAAAAGCACTAATTAATCATAAAACGCATAACTTATTCAAGCTGCAACAATAATGTTGGCTACGTACCATTAACCAAGCACAAGCAAGTCCAAGCAACATATGTTAAATAAAATGTGGAAATATTGAAATTATAATTTCTTCATTGTTTATAATATAGTATAATATAATTTTTAATAAAAAAAATTTGTTACATTCAATATATTTTCTTCGATATACAGTGGTTAACGAAATTCGTGATTATTCGAATGCTTACATTTACAATCTTTGATGAATGAAATATACATGTTAATAGAACTTATTTAAGACAATGAAAGATGTATGCTAAGAGGAAAATCTCAAGATTATGTCAGCAAAATTTGAAAATGATTCACCAATTTATGTAGATACGTAGATATAACACATTTATTATAAATATGCACTGTTAATATGTTAAAAAAGTATACGAATGCCGATACGTTCTTGATAGTTAACACTTTAGTTAGAAATATAAACACAGATATTAAATGAAAGCATTTTCACGTTCAATTGATGTCAAGCTATCGTTCCATTAAGAATAAAATAAAAATTTGCGATAAAATATTCAAAATGAATACGAAAAAGTCTGAAACAGAAAAGTACGAACGAAAAACTATTTTTCGGCTACATAAAATGGAAAATCATGTAGCAAAAATAGCGAAAAATAAACAGAAGTAAATTTACAATACATTACATCATAAAAAAATCAAAAAATGAAAGAATAATTATAAATAAAGCTCGTTCAGATCGACCAAGAAATTTAATTGAAAAAGAGGAAAAAGTTATTATCTGCGAAGTAAAAAAAAAATCCTATTATATCTACATCTATATTTTCAAATATGATATCAGAAATGTTTGACAAAGATGTTCATTCACAATTATGTCGACGAGTACTACAAAATAATAGTTTTCATGGTTGAGTACCAAGAAGAAAGCCATATATTAATAAGCAAAATCAAAAGAAAAGATTGACTTTTGTAAAAACATTTATAATAAAAAATAATACTTTTTGGGAAAAAGTGAAAAGTGATTTTCTAATGAATCTAAGTTTAATATTTTTAACTCGGATGGGCGAATATATGGAAAAGACCAAATACAGAATTGGACATCGAAAATATATGCTCAACAGTAAAACATATGGTTCAATCATGGTGTGGGGTTGTGGCAGCTAATGATACAAGAAATTTAGTATTTATTGATGGAATACTCAATAAATACAAATATCTAGATATTTTAAAGAACAATTTCAAAGATAGTGAAAGATAGATCCCCAAAAATTGGAATTGTTAGAAAACTTTTACTTTCAACAGGACAACAATCCTAAACAGCACAAATCGTGAAAGAATGAAGATCCTATACAATATACCCCATGTTAAATACTTCATTACAGAATCCAAATATAAATCCCATTTATAGGCTGAAATAGACAAAAAATTAAAAACTTCAAATATTTTTAAAGCAGATATTTAAAGAAAAAATTATAGAAATATAAAATTCTATTGATTGTAATTTTACAAACTCACTGATACACAGTATAGTGTCAATTGAGACAAATTATTATCACCAAAAGTAATCCAATAAAATATTAATGTTAAATAATATTATATAAATGAAGCATTTGAATATTTTTGTAATCTACTAACGGTGCATATTTGTAATAAATGTATTATAACTAATATAATTATATTGCAAAAATTGGTGAATCATTTTCAAATTTTGCTGACATAATCTTGAAATTTCCCTTCTACTATATATCTCTCATTGTCTTAAATAAGTACCTTTGACATATATTTCGTTTATCAAAGATTTTAAAAATAAGCGTTCGAATACTTTCGTTACTATATGTTGCTTCAACTTATTCGTGTTTGATATATCGACATATATCTAACGTTACTGTCACGATTCGACTAGATTATAAACCATTCGTATTTTTTATTAATAACAAAACCATAAGGAAAATTTTTTCAAAGAAAAATATTACTTGAAATTATAAATCTCCAATTAACAAATATTCCCACATTTTATATATTTATATATTCATATTTGTTTAAAATTTCAATCTTATTCCATTTTATTTTATGCATAAATGAAATTTTATTTTTTTAAATAATAATGTGTAAAAAGTAACATTTAATTTGTAACAAGTATAAAATGTATTTTCTTTCTTTTGAATAAATAGTAGACTCTCATACAACGCGATTAATACGTTGCACGTTATATGAATTCATAGAAATCATGTTATACAAAAATTTTTTTTATATATTTCGCTATAATATTGTTAGAAAATCCTATACCAACTTTTCAGCGTTTTAAAAAAATAATCTCAAATATATCGTTTTAAATATAATATAAATATAATATAAATTATTTGAAATAATTGTTGTAATATCAATTTTTATTTTCTATGTTTTATCAAATAGAACAATTTTTTTAAAAATAAATAGAATATATATCTTATTGATTTAAAAAATATAATATATATATGAACACATTATATGAGGAATTATATAATTTTAGTTCATTGTATCATTAAAAAATATCAAAATATAAACATTCTTTCATCTTAAAATATATTTGTATAAACAAAATTCAATGAATTTATAGCATTGAAATTCATTTGCAAATAATTTGAAAACTAACTGTCATGCCAATTATGTATAAAGAAAAAAATTGTTTAAAATGATGTATTATACAACATAAAATTAGATGAGAAAAAATCTAATCATTTTTAAATAATTACCATGAATATTATTATATTAAGAGTATATTACCATGTATATAATCGACAATTTGTTATACAATGTATTTTTGAAATACAGTTTTTTATCCATCAGAGATTGAATAATTGAATTGGATAATTTAAATTAATTAACTATAAAAATCTAGAATCATAAATCACTTTCAACGATCACTAGCGAATCTCATTTATCATGTCTTAAACTTTGGATTTGGCAGTTTATTAACAACGTCTTAATTGATAGTCTAATCCAATTTTCACTATTGAGGAAAAATTATTTTCTATACACACTGACTTCTGATCACTCTAATCATTCTTTCTTTTCTTTTAAACATTGCACAAAAAAATGCAAAGTAAGATAGATAGAAGCTCTTACAAAACTTTTTGATCAAAAAATAACTTGAGATTACTAAAACAGAATTCAAAAAAACAGACTTAAAAAGCAATAAAGAGAAAGAATAAATAAACATAAAAAACCAAAGCGTAGATATAATCTTTCACAAGCACACAATACCATTGCAAAATATAACAATGCACAATAAATAATGATTACAAAATTTTATATATATCATAATTTATGAATAAAATCAATAAAGTATAAAAAAACACAATGTCTTTATATCATACAAAGATTTCAATAAAGTAACACAAGAATATCAACAAGTATTGTAATTTAAACAATTATCATTCTGTACTACACAGTACAGATATATATATATTTTTAAAAATGAATTAATAGTAATAAATTTAATTCTTATGTAATCTTAATAATCTTAATAATCTTAATAATAAGATTAAATAATACATAAAACATAATATACAAAAACATAAATAAAACAAATAAAATAATTTAATACATACCATTCTAGAAATATTTTTTAATGTTTTTAACATTAGTTTAACTGATGGACCTGAAACATACATTTAATTTCTTGAATTAAAAATCAATATAAAATTCTTATAAAAGTAATATATTATTTATTACTACAATTTATAATATTAACTCTTTTAAATTATTTTTTTTCAAATTTGATTTTTATTTTTTTTTCTTTTTTTTTTAAATAATGTTAAGTAAGAAAGATGTATCAAATTTGGAACTTCTATTAGAATTTTAAAATTAAAAATTTATTTGTCCAAGCAAAGTTTTTTTCGTTAAATTAATTTCATTAAATAGCATAAAATATTCTATTACTATATATGTTAGTTTACTATATATCTATTTATAATAATATATATATATATATATATATATATATATATATACATAAATTACAATTAAAAAGAATTTCATTTTTATTTCTTTTTCTTTTACAAAACTTTCATCATCATATTTATAATTTTTCTAAGCATAATACATTTTCCACTATATTTAAAAATAAGAATAAACAAATCTTTTGGAATATATATAATTCAAATTATCAGAGATGATAATTTTATAATATAATATAATATAATAATTAATAATTAATAGAATGAATTAATAAAATATAATAACAATAAAAACTGATAAAAATTTGTTAATTTAAGAGTTAATTTAATAAAAACTGAATATAATATAAATAAAGAATATAATAAAGAATATGATAAAAGATTATGAATAAGAGAAACAGAAGACTTTTATTACTATAATATATTGCTAAATAAAGATTATCTAATTCATGGCTCTTTAATTACTGCAAAGAATAACTTATATGTATAAATATATATGTGAAAAAATATATATAAAATAAATTTTTTTTTTATCTAATTTTTTCTATATTTTTGTTTTTTTTTCTATTAAATTTATAATTAATCTAAAAGTTGTTTATGTTTGAAACAAAATTTTATTTTTATTAAACATTTTATAAATATTTCACTAGATGAAGAATTATTGTAATATTATATTAACATATAATATTAACATATAATAACTTGAACCCTGAAATTGTTCTAGATCTTTTAATAACCCAATTAATAAAAAAAGTCATTGTGATTTTCATAAATGATCCAAATTTTGAAATATGTAAGAAATATATTTATACATGATGAATTGATGTTAATGTTTGTTAACTCTTATGGATAAATAATATAGATTCACAATCTGAAGATAATAACAAAAATAAAAAATAAGCAAATTAAAAAAGAACAATAATAGAATTTTTAAAAAATAAATATGGAATCTTACTATTTTATATACACTTGTACATTATACATTTTCACATTATGTTTTTTCTAAATATTAAATGTTCGGTATTTTCTTTCAAAAAAACATTAATTCAAATACAAAGTCATGCATGTCATGCACATTTTTTTCTTTCTAAATAAAAATCAAAATATTAATTCTGCTTCAATATTTTTACCAGTTATTTTTTTTATTTATATTTTCAACAACTATTGTTCTTCTAATATATTATTTAAATTATTATTTTTAAGAAATAATTACAAGAAAAATAAAGTATAGGTTACAAATGCAATCTTATATCGTAATCTTGAATAACACGTGTATATCGTATACTGCTAGTATTAAAGAAACTTCACAAAACTGTTTCAAGACAATGACTGTTTGAATATCATCAATGTAAAAACATTTTATAAAATGCTATATTTATAAAATAATATAATAAATTTGTAAATAATATATATAATATTGTTTTAAAAATATAAAAATATCAATTAACTTAAAAATATTTTAAATATTATTTTCCTATTTAAAATTTTCATTATAATTTTGTTAAAAAAAAACTAGGATCCCGCCAATCATAGAGTATTATTCAAACTATGAAACAATATTGAGTACATGTTACCGATCAAGCTTGAATAAATAATAATCCAAACAATATGTTAAAAAAAATGTTGAATATAACAAATATTCTTTTATTAAAGGAAAATTATATTGAATTATACTTTACAAATAATGAATTACTCTATATACAATGAATAAACAAATCAATTACTATTTCAAGATAAATAAATTGCATTTCATCAAAATAAATAATGCAAAATTGATATAAAAAAATAAATACAAAACTTTGCTAACAGATGAACGATAAATAATATTTATTTATTAGTATTTAGAAAAAAAATAAACAATAAATTACAGTTTATATTATAAATTATAAAATAATAATAATAAGTAAATAAAGTTAAATAACATCAATCATATACAAAAATTCTATTCAAATTTTAAAAATATTATTAGGATTTTTTTCTGAATATCCTTTCTTAATATTGAATTATTTTTTAGCATATCTTATACGTAAATTGCAATCATTAATATTGACCAGTAACTGGTCACTTGTAATTTAGTAGAAAAATTGATTTTAATTTCTTTTTTATTAAATAATTACGTTTTATCTAATGTATCTCATTATAATTTTTTTTTTATATTTATATATGTATTTATTTATATGATTAATTAATTAATCATATATACATAAAATAAAATATTAATTTAAAATAAATTTTATTATTATAGAAATTGTTAAAAATATTGAAAATAATACAAGTATTTTAATAATACTTTAATAAAAGTACTTTATAAACTAAATTTTCATGAACATTTTTTTGTTGCTATTTTAAATGATTGAAAAATTAATTCTTTCCTACTAATTAATCGAATTTATTTATTCTTCGAAAATTAATCAATTAATTTAATATGATTCCTTTGAAGATTGGATTTGAAGATTGGTCGTGATGCAAATTGTCATGCTTTATTTCATATTATTTGATTTTTATTTATGGAAATCAGTTATTTATCAGTTATTTATTTTTTAGAAAAATTACAAATTTCTATTAATCAAAGGAAAGAATCACTTTCATATTTAATCGATTAAAACAGTAGAGTAGTTAAAAAATGTTCACAAAAATTTATATATATATAATAGAATTATATATATATAATAGAATATAATTATATATTCGGCAGAATGGCCAATAATTTCTCTAGTAATAAAGTTTATTATGAGTTAATATTTTCTTTTATTGTAGTTTATTATATATTTTTAAATATCCAATACAATAAACATAAATTTGAACCAAGAAAATAAATTATAATAACATTCGTTAGATTAGAAGTATAATCAAGTACACTTGTATTCGACGAACATTTAAAATCTTGAAAATAAAGTTTCACAATTTATTTCAAAAAAATTTTATTCTATATTTTTTAATAGAATTACCCTATTTTCAATTATCTGTATCATATCATGAAAATATATATTTGAATTACATTAAATTTAATAACTTTTATATTTCTAATAATACTTGAGTTATTAAATATAATACTTCAATATAAAAAAATAATAATAATTTGATATAAATTGAATATGTTCAATTTTTATTTTATTTTTTATTTTATTGTGAATGAAATATAATGCAATCAATATTTAAATATAAAATAAATATAATCCAACAATCTTTAGTTATAAAGTAAATTTATTTAAAATTTAAAACAATATACAAAAAAAATGACGATTAGAAATATAATATCACGAAACATTAGAAGTAAATTTTATAATTATAAATGATATTTTTTAATAGTTTTATTATGAATATGTACAGATTAATATTTTTTTATGTTTTATATCTTATGGCTATATATATAAGAGTATGTACAGAATCAAATAGTAATATCTTAAAAATTCTGTATTCGAAAAATTTTTGCAGCAAAAAAAATTATATCTATTTTCAGCTTAGCTATTCCTAATACTAATAATCTTGCCATTCTTTAAAGATGAAGTTTTTGGATTAGAAATTTAATGAAAATTTTTACTAATACAGATTAACAACAAAAAGATATATAAAATTCACTTGAAATATTATTAAATAAATGGAGAATATTATAAAATTTATTGGCTAACAAACATTAATTTCTGAATACTGAAAATTATTACTAAAGTTGTTAATTATTTTTAAATGATTTTATAAAGAGTAGAAATGATTTTGATTTTAATTCACTATTAAATCATATAGAATCATATAAATATTAAATTATATCATATGAAATTATATATTAGTTTTGAACAAATAAACTATTATTAGAAATTTTATTTAGAAATAAATCTATGTTATTACATTATTAAATAATTTTATCTTATGGAACAAAAGATAAAATATTTTATAATATCAAAGAAAAAATAATATCTCAATATATAAATATAAACATATTTTGGATACAATAAATAAAAATATATTGAATACAATAAATAAAAGAATGATGAATATTTAATTTTATTTAATAATCAAATCTTTCGAATTTTTATATATTTCAATTTTATTTCATAATTTGATCTTTATGCTTTTAAAATATTCTTTTTTATGTCTAAAAATATTTTCATCTAATGCAAGTTTTTTCAATTTTGACAATAAATTTATTTATATCATATGTATTTTTTCTATCACATTTTTATTTTTTATATTTGTTTTTAATACAAGAATTGATTTCCAAAAATATTGAATAATATTCTGCATATTATACATACTATTATACATATTACATATATATATTATATTATACATATATTATATATATTATATATAATATATAAGATACAAGATGTATAAGATATACATGTACAAGATATTTATAAAAATGTGGCATACATTGATGCATTCTAGATATCAAAACAATCAAATAAAACATATACACATATATCCAAAAAAACTTAATAGAAGAATTATAAACATTTTAAATTAAAGTGAATTAATATATAGTTGATTCATCTAACTAATCAAAATAAAAAAATCTTTATATCCATTTTTTTCGAAATATCATATAATAATATTGTTCGCGCCCGCAACAATTATAGTGGATTGTTAAGTGCATATTCATGTACACATGAGTGTATACATATAAGTGTATACATATATCGAATGCTCTTTCGATTGAGATGTAAATGTGTGTATGAAGAAGCAAGTGCTAATGATTGTTAATATATTTATTAAAGATAACTGTATAAGCAGTTACGTCTATAAGAGAGCTGAGTCTCTCACAATTTTACAACAGATAATCATGTCCGACATCAAAGATTTATTTTGGCAAATCATTATTCCTCAATATTTTCAAAATATTTTTTTAACAGTAATTTATTTCTTTTTTTAAAAATATGTTACAGAATGGATATAATTTTTTATTTTATAACTACTTCTAACAATTAAAATTGATATTTCGAAAAGCCAACTTCAATAAACTTTGATAGAGCTTATATTACTATTATATTATATACTATTATACTAAAGATATGATAATTTTTTATTTTGAACTCATTTTGTAATCGTATAGTTTTCTTAGCGCACACTAATGAGAACTCCTGTGTATATAAACATAGTGTACATATATAAGATATATATAGATAAAGCAAATTAAGATTCATAATATTTTAAGTATAAGACAAAAATTAAAACCTCTGAGCTGATACATTGATTTTTAATACCATATACCAAGCTGAAATGATATTAAATCTTTAAATTCTAGATAATAAATCACATCCAAAGAAATAATAATTTCATAAAAATTCCCATACCAGCATGGCAAAATCAACTCAAAAAAAATATAAATTCAAAAAGTCTTTGAATTTAGAACTCTCGAAAAGAGTTCAGCCGATGTATCAATATCCAACAGATTCATACTGTTGAAAATACTAAATAATTGGTAATACTAAGTAAGTACTAAATAAGAAATATCTGAAACTTCTATATTGATAAAAATTTCATTATCGTTGATATTTCTTGAGAATATACTAGATATATATATGAAGATACTGGAAATTGTCTAATAAAAACGAATATATCTTATAATTAAACAATAAAGTGAAAATCGTTGTGTGTCCATATTCTTTCTAAAAATAAGATTCTGTACGCAGAGGCATACAAAAATATTAACATTTAAAAATACTAAATACTAAATTTCACACGTATCAATTCAAATAAAAAAGAGCATATAGAATTGTTCTACACAATATATCATTCAATCAATTTGAACAAATTTAAATAAAAATTACTGTTAAGGCCCGAGTTTGTGAAGTAGTCGGATCCTGATTTTATTTTCAACAGGTCGAATACCTGCCAATAGTTTGAATAGCCTAGCAGTAATTTATGAGCAGGTATGATTTTTGTAACGTGTTTCAGATCTTGGTTTAAGCAGATGCCATAGCAACGGTCACTTCACAAGTTACGTTTGCACGTCATATGATGGACTACCGTGGAAGCGAGCGCAAAAATCCTGATTTCATGATCCGCACTGCGACGCGACCCTACGAAGGCCCATCCTTCGAAATCGCCCTTCGACGCGATGATAATAAGTCTGCTTCTTCGAGCAGTAATATCAGTTTTAGGCACTCTTTGTGACAATATTCAAAGTCATTCACGCTTACGATTTTAACAGTTACTGAGATATGAGATAACAAATATATTTAATATCAAATATAATAAAACTCATTAGCTGTTGTCATTATTATTTATTAATCTAAAATAAAAACATAACAAAAAAAAATATATCAAATAAAGATAAAATATTAATGAAATAAATTATTCAAATCGAATTGCTTTACAAAAAAAAAAAAAAAATACAATTCAAAAGGTGTATGTATGTATGTATTATATGGACACACTCAACGATATTGCAACCATTCTGCTGCGTGAAATAATCAGGTATGCATTTCACCGAATATATGAAATCACCTGATATTTCAGCAATGTGCACTTTATGTGATTCTACTAACTATAAAAGTTGTCTAGTTTATAAAGAACATCAACATAAATTTTCAAGATAGAAATTTCGAATCTAAGAGATTCGAAATACAATTTAATCGATAGTTTAAATTACACATGAACATTATGAACAATCAACATTATGAATAATCAATAACAAATAATATAAATATTATTCCCTTTATCACTTATAGAATTAATCAAACAATATTTTAAGGAGCATCAACAAAGATAATAAATGTGAATAACAACCTCAATATCATTATATATAGATCATAAAAAAATCCTTTAGCAAACTGAAGCAAATTCTAATAAGATAAAATGAACAAATCAATAATGCTAACTCTATTGATAATAATAATAACAAAAATGATAAATTCATGAATAAAACTATATATATGGCATGCAAATGGATTCATATGTCGCAAATATGAATTAGATAAGAAAATATGATATGTATACAATACAATATCCGATAGAACATATCGCAATATTACTCTAATAATCTAACATAAAACACCATATATTCCTAACTTATAATCATGATTATCTAAAATTATATATATATTATATAGGATTATTATATTATTATATTAACAGATATTCAGATACCCCAGATACCCCTTAAATATCAATTTCTAAAAAAGATTTTAATATTTTCTTCAGAATTCTGGGTAATAAGCTTTTAATAGGATTATGATTTCAACGCAAAACACGATTTCTGGAGTTCAAGAATTACAAATGCAAAAAGTTTAGCACTTTTATCAAGTTTTCAAACAAGCTAGAAAAGTTTACAAATAAGCACCGATAAACTAACTTACTGAAATAGAAAATTTATTCTGCATTACCAAAAATCTCTCACTTTGTTATATATGATCCTTCACAATAAATATATAAGCTGAACAATCTTCTGTCAAAGCCTCGACTATTACTCATTATCTCCATTAAAAGTTAAGAGAATGATAGGAAGCAGTGGAATCTTATATTTTTCTTATATATTTTAATCTTATATATTTTATCATAGAAGCAGCTGAATCCGCAACTTCTGTAATAGTTCAATATATCAATTAGTATAATATCAATTATTCAGAATTCATTATGAAATAGATCGCTAAAAAGAGAAAACTAAAAACATGACAGAATACTTGATCTCTTAACAATAAAAAACTATTAAATAGAGCAACTCGAAAACTCATCTGATTACTAAACAAAAACAAAAATATAAAAATATAAAAATGAATCTTTCAGTGAATATTTAAACAATCTGACATTAACTAAAAATACCAACTATTCTCTGTGGAAGTAACCAAAAGAATCGCAAAATGATAAATAAAGATTTCTCCCATTTTGAGATCAAGAGGGATACTGAGGGGTTAAGAATTCTCAGGAAAAAGTAAATACATTCGGCACTTTTTTTACTGAAGTATTTAAACCCTTTAAACAATTCTTAAGCAGAACAGAATGAATATTTATAAACTTCAGCTTTCTCCATCCATCAAATGATTCATCAAAAGAAATCAAACTAATGATAACTATAAAAATAAACTTTAAAAAGTCATGATCTAATCGCAAGTAATATAGTTAAAGAGCTTCTCAAAAAAAGTTTCGCATTATTAACCTCAATATTCAATGCTGCATCGGATACTTCTCTAACCAGTGGAAAATTTTACATATTACAGTAATTAAGTTTGATAACTAGTAAGTATTAAGTTTGATTTAGTTTGCTAAAACCCTACATAAAATATTGCTCTATTAGTTTTTTACCAATTTTCTCAAAGCTATTTAAAAAATTATTAGTAAAACATATAGAATCTATTCTAACTGAATCAAATATAATATCTAATTAGATTTAGGAAACGACATTCGATTTTTCAACAAGTTCAACTAGTCGATTATATAAAAAAAATCTACAATACAAACGATATTGTTTTTTTTAGATATTAAACAGATATTTGATATAGTATAACATATAAATTGGTATCTTATATACTAAAATATAAACTAAAAAAATTTTCACATCTTCTTATTATATTATAGAGAAACATGCAATCATATTTAACTAAAAAATTTAAAGTCCGATATTAAGATATAACTATCTCAATTTATCCATTTAATTCTGGAATTCCGCAGAGAAGTATGTTTGGATTCTGTATTTAATCTGTAATGCAGATATTTTAATTTTTTTAAAAGCAATCACAGCCACATTTGTCAATAATTCTTGTCTCACATGACGATTCTTCCGAAGCTTCTAAAAATCTACAAGAGCATCTGAATAATATAATTAGTTAGTTTAAAAACTGAAACATATAAGTAAATGGAAATAAATCGATTCATATCATTTTTACTTTCCGCAAAAACACATATTCTCTGATGAAATTAAATAATATAATAATTTCATAAAATGAATATATATATTTATAATTATATATCTCAGTTAAATATTTTGGCATAATTCTAGACAGAAAATTAAAAAATATATTGAAAAAAATGTGCACAACTTAAGATAAAAGTAAAAAAGCTGTACTACTAGAAAACATTCTAATTTAAAATTAGAAAACAAACTATTGATATACAAGATTATTCTGAAATCTGTTTGAATACAATTATGAGATACATTTCGAACATTGAAATCATACAAAGATATTAATCAAAAACTCTTCGTAACATATGTAGTGCCTCATAATATGTCTTTAACGATATAATACAATAATCTTGCAATATTTACCGTTAAACAAGAAATATCAAACTATAGCAAATATCATATACTACAGTTATTATAGCATAGAAATCCAGAATAACTGAATAGTTAAAAAAAAAAAAAAATAATAAAATTAACTCATATTGATATTAGCGATTATAGATTAAAAAGATATATTTCCTTAAATCTAGTCAACAAATACACTAATTAATTCTAATATTATCACAATAATTATAATGTTCTCTTATATACAAACTTATATAAATATTATAATCTAATGTGATACTATAAATTTCATATATAATGTCAACAAATTTACTTACAATTTCATGAGAGGAATTGATTATAATTTTATATACTTTAAGTCATTAAAAAGAAAAAAAAAATAAATTCGCTTAAATTTAGCTTCAAGATTGTAATTTTAATTGAATAATATATCCTAATATTCAATCTTTTTTTTTTAAATATAATAACAACAATTGTTATAATTATAACGGTAAATATTTTTATCTACATATTGGTTTTTTTTATTTTCATTTGTATTTGACTTTTTAAAATTTTCGCAAGGATATTAATTGAAATAATTTATTCAAGAGCAAATTAATGTTAAATTGAATTCACATCTACATAAAATATTTATAAATTAAATTTTAATATTTTAATTTTAATGTTAATTCAATATTTTTAAATATTTAATATATTTATATTTAATATATTTAGTATAATTCAATATTTTTAAATATTTAAAACAGTTTATACAATATCCATTCAATATGTGTTCCAGTTGTATATTTTTCTATTAAAACAACAATAACAAGAACAACATCATTAACAATAACAATCACAACAATAAAAGAAAAAATAAAAATTTTTTGCAAAATATTTATGATAATTTAACTTATTAAATGATTATAATTAAATATTAACAAATTTAAAGTATTACTATCATAGAAGAATTAATATTTCATTATATATGCATATTTATTTTCAATAATACAAGAATATTGATAAATTCCATAATAATTTTAACAATTATGGAATTTATTCATGACTATCATGATTATTATTACACATTTTCTAATAATGACTATCATAACGAAGACTTCATTATACATTAACAATTATTTAGAAATGCATTTATATTCATGTAACTTCCACTACAGCTCGTAAAGCTGTGAAAATAGAAAGAGCATTTGACACATACTGAAATTTATTAATATATAATTAGAATACTTAATTCATTCATCAAAATACACATTTGAATATTATTTTGTCTTACCGAACAGCAATAACGTAAAGTAAGCTCTGGTAAGAGAACATTAATAGAAAAAGTAACTGGTTTTTGATACGTCATCATTATCAGCAAAGTTTTTTGCATATCTAATGTTTGTTCATACCATATTGAGTTATATGCACTTCGTAAAACATCTATGCTCTAGGAATTATGAAATTCCTATCAATTGTTCTGAAGAACTGAGTTTTATAAATTATAGTTATAAATTTATAATAATTTAGAATTTTAAAATTTATAATTGAAATATCTTAAATACTATATCTTTATAAAAGAAAATTACAATTTCACATTAAAGAAAAACATTTTTATTTTTATTTCGTTAAATTAATTTTTCTATATTTTTATATATTAAGCAATTAAACATAAAAATAAATATATTTTTTTTAAAAATCAGACAAATTTGTATTTAGAAACTAAATATTTTTTATAAGAATTTCATATATTACTATATGTTTCATTACATTTTAAATGAAAAGTGAATTATTGATTTCAAAGTTAATTTTATAAATTCACTTCAATATTATTTAAATACATATGAATTCATGAAATTCATTAAAGAAATAAAGCATATACAAGATAAATATCCAACTACTTTTCTAATATATCTTGGAATTGGTATATTTTTTCTTTAATCAAATTAAAAAAATCAAGAATTATTAAATTTCATATAATTGAATAATATTTTAGAAAAAAAGAACACTATTTTTACTTTCGTATTTTTCATTGCTTGTTTTTCTGATAAGAAGTTCATAAAAAAAGTTAATTTAACGATAAGTTTTATTTTTCAAAGTGATTTAATGAATTAGTATATGATTTTTCTTGATTAAAAGTTTTTTTATGGTTCTTTAATTTTGTTATTTAAAATATAAGTGTGACTTACCATATCTTGCATATGATCAGCTGGCCACGCATAAATATAAATTTGTATAAGAAGACATATAGATATGGTTATGAATTCTATTTTCACAAATAATGAGCAATTCTGTTTATAAATCATAATATTAATTCATTATATTATAGACATAGCAACATAAATTTCACTTACTATAATCATTACAATACCAGATAGAATCAGAATAAATGTACTTATTGTTATAGCATAAAATACCAAAAAACGAATACAGCTCACAACTTCTTCTGCGTATCTAAAAACCATTTAAAATAAACAATAAAACGAATAATTTAAGTGACACAAAACTCACCTTCTTAAAAACAATAATTTTTTAAGACAAACGATTAGCATATCAATACTTGTAATTTTCTGTAATTCCTTAATCAAACATTCAAATCTTGCAGTTGCAAACCAAAGAAGAAGTGCTCCAAGTAAGCTTAAGCATGTATGCGCAGCACATTGATAAGTAAAAAAAAATTGATGCATGTATATAATAATATTTATTGTGGTATAATTAATTTGAAATGGATATTCTGTTCCCCATGGAAAAGAAATTGGTAAAAATATAGGTCCTAATACAAAAACAGTTGCAGTTCCATATATTAATACAATAGTTCCTCCATACAAAATATTACATTTTTTGATATATATGCATAAAATATCATATAATTGTTCTTCTTTAACACATATCATCATTTCTTCGACTACACGCTGTAATTTATAAATAAAATATGTATCTTTTAATTTTTATTTGTAATCAAACGCTAAAAATAATTAAAAAACGCTAAAAACTTACTTGTAAAGCGTTATATTTTATAAAACATATAATAGTTTGTATAATATGTTTAAATATACATATCAATAAGCAAATACATTGGAAAAGATTGATTAGATTATGCACATTCAAATGAATCGTGTAAATTAAAGGTAAAAGTACCATAAAAGCGTTAATAACGGCACTAAGTTGTAGAATTTTTATACACACGATTTGTTTTCTAGTACTATTGACAGGAAGTGGCCAACAAAAAGACAAAGCCACGCTAAGCCAAATAATATAAATACTCTTTTCTGGAGTTATTTGTTTCAACATAGTTTCAAGAAACTGTTTGTCTTGAACGAAATAGAATTTAACTGATGCAATAGTGCGATATGTACAGGGTATTATTTGAGTATAGAATATTTAATAAAGCATACTCAGTATATCAACTAATAACATGTTGGTTAGTGATTTGTATTTTTCCCACTACTGGTTAACCAGACGGCAATAATTATCGATTGCATTATATATTACCATAACATATGGTATGAAACAGGTGCAAAAAGAAATCATTGTGCACAGAATTAAAATTTTCTTCGAAGTAGTAGAACCAATGTTGCATATGTGCATCAAAATTACTTTGTCTATAATAGCTTACACGTGATATTTATAAAATCTATAATTAAAGAGAATTATTAATGTATCGATTTATTTATTTCACATTTCTGCTGAGACTGATAGTTTTCTTGATATCGTCAATACAGATGTTACGATAGAAATCTTCGAATGGAAAGTTAAATTAATCTTTTAATATTTCTATTAAATTAATTATTAAATTAATCTTTTAATATTTCTCAGGCAATAAGAAATATTGTTAATATGTATAAATAAATATATAAAATAATCGGGACAATCAACTATAAATTATGTGGATTTTTCTGAATCCACATTTATAATCATTATCAATAATCATTTGTGAAGACAGATATATTTGTGAAAACAGATATACTTTATAAAGTTTTTTAATTATAAAGTCAAAAAATTTTATTAAAATATTATAATTAAAGCAATATAATTATTTTTTCTACTCATTTTTTTAAATCCGCATTATACTTTGAATTATTTAGTGAATATAACAATCGTATATAACAATTCAATGTTTAGAATTAGATTTTATTATATGCAGAATTCTGGAAATTTAATTTTTTTCAACTGTCTTATTTTTATTAAATTATCAATAAGCTTTTCAATATATTTGGAAGATTTACTTATTTAAGTTTATATACATATTTTTTTGTATATTGATACATATTTTATACATATTTTTTGTATATTTTTTTGTATATTTTAATTCTATATTTAAGTTTTTAGGAAGATTTTTATTTTTCATGTATGAAAGAGATGTTATTATCTCTCATAAAATTTTATTTCGGAATCATTGAATGATATCTATTTCGGATTTATTAGTTAATATTTATTATTTTATATTAATATTATAGTTAAATTTATATTAATATTATATTATAGTTTTTATATTAATATTATAGTTAAGTTGTATATATCGAGATAAGTGCGATTTTATATAAAAAAAATTTATTCTCTAATAAAAACTGCGATTTTGATTTAAAAATTCATTTTATTTAATTTTATTTTCCAACTGTTGTAAATATTTTTTCCAGGTAAGTTTTTCTAAATATATACTTAAATGTATACTTCATTATTAATATTTCATTATTTTAATTTTCATTTCTGTTTTTTTTATTTTTAGATTACTTTGACTTCATACGGTTCAATGCTTTGATTTCATGGATTTCTATAAGATTTTTGAATTTTTATGCAAAACTTATTCATATATATAGCTGTAAATATATTATTTGAAATTGAAAAAACTGTTATAAAAATCTAATACAGAATTGATCCAAGGACACAACTTACAAAACAATCATTAAAATGAAATGGAAGCTTCTAGAAAACATTGTGAGAAAAAACTTTTCAAGTTGTAATAATTAATATGTATAAAATATAATTATATAATATAATAACTATAATTTTATAAGCATATTTTTACATTTATAAAATATTTTGTATTGCAGAGATTTTTACTATTTATGACAATTTTCAATTTCACTTCCAAGTCTATGTATTTTCTCAACTATTAAATGCTTCTCATACAATCCAAATTAATATTGAAGAATTTTATTTTTTATACAACAAAGATTTTTATACATTTTATAATTAATTTTTCAAGAAATTTTGAGTATTAGTAGCAATATTGGCCTATATGACGCAATAAATATTTCACTGAAATTGACATAGAAAATACGCTATAAATGTCTCAAATTTCAGATCATATTCATACATTTAGTCACGCCGAAATATTTTTAAAAAATATGCAATTCCAAGGGTCTTCTAAATTCTTTTCTTAAAAATAGCTTATCCTTATACAACATCACTCTATACCATTCCTATTCAGTATCTTACTAAGAAAGATGTATCGCTAATGTTTCAGTGATATTCTTATTATTTCTAATTTGTATGTTTGTCTTTCTTCGTATTGACGGGATAAATTGTTAAGCATCTTTAATTTTTTGTTATTTTTTATATCTGAAAAGATTTTTTATATAGTTTCTATATTTTCGTTTTTATCTTCATATACAAATTTTTTTAATCCTTTATTTAATTTATTAAATTTGTGTTCAGTGATAAGTGCTTAAATATCTATCGCTTTTTTTCTACAAATTTAACTTTTATTTATTTGAGACAATAATTTTATTTTGTTTGAAATATTTATTATTTGATTTTATTTGTTTGTTGAATACTTTGTATCAGAGTTATTTTCTCTTCGATCATTTATATTTTTTAATTGAAATTTTAGATTACATATATATTTACATACATATTATTATATATTAATTTATATATTTTTTAAACTTTATCTAATCGTTTAATAATTTTATAATTATGAAATAAAGTTTTTCTTATTTTTTCAATTAGAGTTGAATTTATAGTTAATATAATCATAAAGTAGTTAAATGAGAGATTGGAATTTAATTTTCTGATATATTTTAAATATATAAATATCTAAAATTTGCCATGTCGGAAAGCTAATGAATTGAGATACTGGTATTTACTCTATACTACTGATATTTATATTCTTTCCATTTTACAGAATTTTTTGTTCTTAGAATTGGCAAGTCTCAAACTCGAGATAATTTGTTCCGCATAATTCTCTTACGTAACAAATCTGTCCCAAAATTTAAAAAAATCACACAAACTCTATTGATTTTGTCAATAAATTGAAACTACAAACAGATATCCAGTCTTATCTTTAAGAGTTAAAAGGACTTCAAATTGGATTAAAAAGATTTAAAGAGCTCTGAGCGATATATTGTCTTCTTCAATAATATTTAATATTCAATAATATTTGTATTTCTTTGCTATTATATTTTGTTGTATTAACGTAACTCATGTTTTCCATATAATTTCGGTATGTATGTATATATGTCTTTTGTTGATTGGCATGTTTCTATTTTTTTATATTTTTTTTATAATTGTTGCAATTTTTATAATTTGGATAAGCTTCATTATATAAAATATACTTAATAGACGAGTGACTTTGAGTATTCCTTGAAAAAATATTTCTCTGAATTTAATAATAAAATAGTTTTAATTTTATATAATTTAATATAATTTTTTAATTTTATAAGTTTTATATATTTTTGTATGATCATATCTTTGATATACGATGTATTTATATTGTTATAAATATAACAGATTTCATAAATTTTTAGATATAATGATTAGACTCTTAATCAATAAAAAATAAGAATAAAAATTTCTTTGTTTTCTAGTTACAAATGTTTAAGGTGCTTCTAACTTTAAAATCTTTGAATTAACTATTATACTAATGAATTATAAAAAAACAAATTAATAAATCACAGACCATATAGTCGAGCTGTGACGATTTGAATATAATCGTGCCGACCAATCTCGATAAACAAGGCCAAGTTCATCGAAAAAAAAGTGTATTAAATTTAAATATTTTTTTATCGAAAAAAAATTTTTCTTTATCCAAGAAAAATGAATAAACTAATTATTTGCTATTCAGTAGAATAAATAAATTGCATTTATTTAATATTGAAAATGAATATAAAATTATGATATAAAGAAACGCATATAAAATTTTTCTAAATAAATGATAATATGTATTTGAAATAGAAAAAAAAATGATAAATGATAAATAAGCCTACATATACTATATATATATTATATGAATTATAAAACAATTCATCAAATAAGATAAATAATAAAATAAATAAAGTTAAATAAATGGATAAAATCAGTTACTTATCGAAAATTTAATTTGAATTTTGAAATATACCATAAGATTTGTTTTGTCTAGGTGTTCTTTCTTCGGTAGCCTGATCCCGCGATTAGAGAAAGTTATGGCTGCAGTGTGCTTAATATCAGAACATGAGAAGATTCACCGCCTCTAGAAAGTCGTGCAGACATATGACGCAATATGAAACGTTCGTGTTGGCGCAGATTTGATAGCAAGACATCATAATACTGATATGACACAAAAACATAATCCAAAATAACTGTGAATTTAAAGTTAAGATCTCAGTTATCCGGAAGGTGAATGCTTCATGGTTGTGGTCCAATCACCTATCTAAGGAAGGACCTTACGACGACGTGAGAGGAACTATTATAAAATATGCCTTCTTACTTTCGCCGCACATCGGACCTGGCACCTCGCTAATTCGATCGCTCTCGACGGATGGTTTTCACAAATCGTACACTTTGGCGTATATTTCTGCCAAAAGATGGCAGCAGTATCTGTTAGCATCATCGCTATTGCATGGAAGACCATGTGCCATTCTCTAATGACTCTAATGATATGTCGGCGCAGCACTTGCCACAGTTTATCGGTGCTACGGCAGCTTGCCATCAGGTCTGCAGTCTATATACGCGCTTTATATAGCGCCATTTTCCACGCCAACTGCCACATAGAGGCGGTGAACCTTCTCATCCTGTCCCTGGATATTAAGGTTATATAATGCAACTCGACATTGGCAGGCATAACGCAACACTCTCCAATTGGTGGATTAGGTTGAAATGAACATCGAAGCACCAGAAGAGAAGACTGAGATATATCAGTCTGAACATATATTTCGCTGATCAGCAATCACGACCAGAGCGAATGAAAAGAACGTCTCGATCTTGCGAGATGCTATATCCAACTTCGATTGATGGATAGCGGAAATTCGGAGATCATTTTCAATTCCGCGAGACAGTCCCTTTATCATACGGTCAAAAGTGTGTTGTCAACGTAGCATATGACTTTTAAGTAACGCGTTCGAAGAGAGCGTCTTGACCTGATGAGTGAGATAAAAACGAATATTTCTCTGTCAGCCATCGTTACATTCATGCTGATGAAGAGAAAAAATAGATTCAAAGGAGAAATAATGCAGCAGTTTCCTTCTGCGAAACAGTCATGTTAAGAAAGGCAAAGAATGAGAGGAAGAGATGATGGCGCTCCCTTCCAACAGTAAGTCCTTTACTCAAAGGCTGCAGAACGGTGAAGTATAGACTTTATGTTTACGAGTATGCGGATCAGTCTAAAACACTGTTTGGCCTATGATGGTCCACTCTATTGAACTCGAGCAGTGTTCCAAAATTATGTAAGTATTAATGAAATGAAATGGAATTAAGTTAAATCGAGTCGAATCGAGTTGAGTCGAGTTGAATTGAGATGAGGTGAAGTGAGTTGAGTTGAATTGAGTCTAACAGGTAGATTTGACGTCAGTTCCATCTGTCTTTGAAAGTCAACTTTACCTAATCTTGAAAGTCAACTCCATCCGACATTGAAGATCAATTCCATTTGAATTTGACGATCAACTCTACTCTACCGAACTTGAATGTGAAATCAAAGACGAGCACGGAAGTATTCGCTAAGAGCTTCTGATGCTTTCCGGAGAAGGTTTTAGCCGATAAAAATCATCTGATTCAAAAATGATCATGATTTCCTCTACAATAAAAAAATAGGTGTAGTTGAATGACTCATATACCATTATAGAAAGAATAAATTTTCCTCTCCTATTGTTACTAGATCATTTACAAATGTCTATTAAATTATATTTATTGAACTTGTTATATTATTCTAGCATAACCAAATATGCTGAAATATTTGTTAAATTAGATAATGATCTAAAAAACTCATCTTAATCTTTCACAAATCATCTTTGATATTTACGGTATATTGCCAATCAAGATATGGAAAAATTTAATTATCAGGATTAGATAGAATCACAAAGAAATTAAGAAGTGGAAATTCAAACAGAATTTTCTTTAAATTAGTAGTGTTCTCGCCGTAGCCGGGTTAACGTCGTCGCGTTGGACTAATTAAGCGATGTCTATTAGAAACCTGTGTCTCCTATGTAAAATACAAAGTACAAAGTATCATGTCCGATGGTCAGAGCACGATTTACCAATTGATTTGCTCCGCGCGAGAGTTTGTGCGATAGTGAGTTTAGCCACAAAGAAAGTGGTTCAGATCGACTCTCTTCCTAGCTAATTGGTAATATCCTAATTCTAAGTGGGATGACCAATAACATCGCCGGCAGTACCTGATTCGCAATATGGGCCAAGGTTGGTGAAATTCCACGCCCAATAGATGTCTTGTATATAAGTACGCGTTGAATATGATCTTGACTCCGTTCTTCCATGTGTTTTGAAATGTTAATAAATAGAATGTACAGTTTTTTAAATAGTTAGTTTTTGCTTGCTAACAATATGACGCTAATGATATTTTTATGGAGTTCATTTTGTCTTCTGAATTCATAGTCTATAGCCAAATTGTAACGTATGCAAAAAATTCAAGCGTCACTTTATGCTGTATTTTCCCAACGCATCTAATGCTAATATCTAATATAAATTGCTAATATCTTTATATTATTTTTCAAAAGCATACTAACTCATTCCATACAAGTAGAGTGTATAGTTCCTATAAAAGTTCCATTATAATCGTTCTGAAAATATTATTCCGAATAATTTTCTATTGGCTATAAATCAACATTTTGTTACTACGTTTAACACTTACGTGTTAAAAACGGATTCGCGTAAAAACTACAGATAAAAAACGCGATAGATCGCATCGACGTTATGCGACGTTACGCGACGTCGACTGGTATTATATGAGATTTTAGTCCCATAAGATGTATTTATTGTGTACCTTATTTTGATGGATATCGAATAATTAGTTAAAAAATAATTAGTTAAATATATATAATTGTTACATGAGATGTTTCATCTGTAAATTTTTTATATCTCATTCATATATGTGACAATATGTTTGAGATTCAATTTATTAAATTATTATTAAATAAAAGATTTCTGATATTTATTGTTATTTATTAAAGTTATTTATTAAAGAATTATAATTATATGTAATAATTATGGAATTGGTAAAAATAACAGTATTTTAAAAAGAATTTAAGGAAGTAGAAAAAATTCTATCTTGAAGTATGAAAAAAATTATTTATATATTATTATTTTATATGAATTGATAGCAGTATCAAATTAAAAATAATTGAACATATTATAATGCAACTACAAAAAAATTTAATTTCATCATAAAAATGTTCTTCATTTTTTAAATATTTACTATATATCGATTTAATAAAAAAAATGATAGAATTAAAAAAAAAAAATTTCTTTTTGTATAATATAATTTTATTTAATTAAATATATTGAAATATTAATAAACTTTATGTTTTATTGATATAAAAAAATTAATGTATAGATATACAAATATATTTATTTTCAATAATATAAGAATATTGATAACTTTAACAATTATGGAATTTGTTTATAATCACTTATCACATTTTCTAATGATGACTATTATAATAATGAAGACTTTATTATACAACAATTTAAAATGCATTTATATTCACTTATCTTCTACCACGGCTCGCAGAGCTGTGAAAACAGAGAAAGCATTTGCCACGTACTGAAATGTTATTAATTTACATTTAGTTCTGTTTACTTTACTCATTCATCATAATGCACATTTTGAATGTTGAACTTATCTTACCGAACAATAATAACGTAAAGTAAGCTCTGGTAACAGAACATTAATGGAAAGAATTACTGGTCTTTGATACATCAATATAATCAGCAAGTCCTTTTGCATATTTAAACTTTGTTCATACCATATTGAGTTATATGCACTTCGTAAAATGTTTATACTCTAGGAATTATGAAGGTATACGATTATCTTTAGGAAAAAATAAATCTTATAAATTGCGTATAGCGAAAAATAAAATTAAATATTTTAAAATAAATATTGTATATTTATGAAAAAAAATTATATAACATTGAAGGAAAATATTTCTATTTTTACTTTGTTAAATTAAATTATATATATACTTTTATATATTAAAAAAATAAAAATGGATTTTTTCTAAATCAGATTTATCATTTTATCATCATTTTATTGCATTTTGAATAATCGAAAGAAATGTGCTGTTAATATTAAATTATTTAGTTTAAAATACTATTTTATCACTTATAACAACATCATCGCACATCACACATCAATTCAACAAATTCATTAAACAAACAAATAAAATAAATATTCAACCATATAATTTTCTGATATATCTTGAAGTTACTAGTATATTTTCTTATTTAATTTAATTTTAAAATTAAGAATTACTAAATTCAATACAATTTACTTAGAAAAAAAAAAGCAAACTTACTTTCGTACTTCACATATCGTAATGATAAAAAATTCACAATAAAAATGAATTATTATAAATTATAAATGAATTAAACAATGTAAATTTTATTTTGCAATGTGATCTAATTGAATTATTAATTATTAACTTTTTTTAACGAATAACAGTTTTTCGTGATTCGTTAATTTTGTTACTTAAAATATAAATATAACTTACTGTATCTTGCATGTAATCAGCTGGCCACGCATACATGTAAATTTCCATGAGAGAGGACATACATATGATTATGAATTGAATTTTTACAAGTGTTGGCGAATTCTGTTTATAAATTGCAATATTAATTCATCGTAGACATAGCATCATAAATTTTACTTACTATGATCATTATAATACCAGATAAAGTCAGCATAAATGTGCCTACTGCTATAGCATAAAATACCAAAAAACGAATACAGCTCACCACTTCTTCTGCGTATCTAGACAAAAAAATTATTTAAAATAAACAAAAAATGAAAAATTTAACTAATATAAAAAACATACCTTCTTAAAAGTAATAGTTTTTTAAAACAAATTATTAACATATCAATATTTGTAATTTTCTGTAATTCCTCAACTAAACATTCAAATCTTGCAGCCGCAAACCAAAGAAGAAGTGCTCCAAATAAGCTTAAGCATATATGTGCAGCACATTGATAAGTAAAGAAAAATTGATGAACGTATATAATATTTCTTGAAGTATAATTAATTTGAAATGGATATTCTGTTTCCCATGGAAAAGAAATTGGCAAAAATGTTGGTCCTAGTACAAAAACAGTTGCAGCTCCATATGTTAATACAATAGTTCCCCCATAGAAAATATTACATTTCTTGACATATATGCATAAAATTTTATGTAGTTGTTCTTCTTTAACACATGTCATCATCTCTTCGACTACACGCTATAACTTGTAATTAAGATATATATCTTTTTAATCAAATAATAAGAGTAAATGAATAAAAACTTACTTGTAGAGCATCATATTTTATGAAACATATGATAGTTTGTATAATATTTTGAAACACACATATCAATAAACAGATACATTTGAAAAGACTGATTAAATTGTGTATATTTAAGTAAATTGCGTAAATTAAAGGTAAAAGTACCATAAAAGCGCTAATTATGGCACTAATCTGTAGAATTTTTATGCACACAATTTGTTTTCTCGTACTACTGGCAGGAAGTGGCCAACAAAGGGACAAAGCTACACTAAGCCAAACAATATAAATACCCTTTTCTGGAGTCACGTATTTCAACATATTTTCAAGAAACTGTTTCTCTTAGGAATCGAATCAAATATAATTCAACTGATGCAGTAGTGGGATATGTATAGGATATTATTTGAACATAGAATATTTAATAAGTAATACTCACTGTATCAACTAATAACATGTTGGTTAATGATTTCTTGTAGTACATTCTTTCTGGTAAACCGATGGTAATAATTATCGATTGCATTATACATTAGCGTAGCATATGTTGTAAGACAGATGCAAAGGGGAATTATTTTGCAACAGAACTAAAATTTTCTTGGAAGTAGTATTTAAAAAAATATTCTTTCACATTAAACGGAAAACGAATATCTATAACAGCTTAGACGTGATATTTATGAAAAACTACAGATAAAGAGATTTTAATTTAATTTAATCGTATAGTAACAATATGCGTTTCTCATAAGATTGATAGTTACAAAATAGAGATATTACGATATAAATGCAATCTTAAATGATAAGTGGAAAATGTAAATAATTGCTAATATAATAGATATTTATATATATAATAGATATTTGAGTTAATCAAAAAGATTCGTAACAAAATGAATAGTAATACAAATAATCAAAATACGTGAACAATTTTCATAGTTAAAAACAAATAAATATGATTTATAAAATTATTTTTACTTAAAATTAAGAAATTTTAACAAAATATCGTGATTGGAATAATGTAATGGCAAACAAATTATTTATATTATAAGGTATTTTATTTTATAAGATCTTTTTCTACACTACATAATTTAGAAATCAAATATATTTTCACTAAAATAAATCTATTGAAATGTATTATTGCAAGATTGCTTATTATTTTATGGAATATTTTCTTAACTAATATAAGAATAAAAATACAGAATAAAAATTTTAAAAAGTAACAATTCCAAAGAATTGTATACATATATATGTATATACAAAATAAAAAATGAAAATATTATTGCTATTATTAAATTATTAAATTATCTATTTCAATCTTCATGTATATATATAATAGAATATTAACTAATCTGATAAAAAAGTAAATAAAATTATTAAACAGTACATTTTATATTATTAAAATTTTAAGATATGGAATTTAAATATTTGCTTTTTTATAAATAAAAGCTTTTGAAGATTTCAAGGTTACTTTGATTTTTTTCTAAATAGAATAATTTATTTTTTAAAAATGATCATTACTAGATCATTTAAAAAAATGAACATAAAATCTCTAAAAAATCACTGAGAAACTATCAAAAAAATATTTTATGAAATATTCTCCTCAAAACCATTTAAATTCCATATTTTATGAATTTCATAAAATTCATTGCAGCATTCAACAATTATTTGAAATAATTAGTTAAGTGAATTAGTAACATTTTGAATTAGTAACAAAAGATAAAAAATTTCTTCAATATTTTTTAGATAATGATATTTTTCTGTTTTCTTTTAATAAGTATTATTTTTTTATATTTTTATTTTACAAAAATCAAGAAAAGTTTTGAATTAATTCTAATAAAAAATTATATTAATCTTAAAATTAATGAATTTATAATAAATTAAAGAATTTATGAAAAATAATTTTATAAATATTTGTCATATAATTAAAAAAGATTGAAAAATTTATTCTATTAGATAAAACATATTAGAAAAATATGTTTTAAATTCAATTAATCAAAAGATTATTTTATTTAAAAAATGTACAATTTAATTCTGATTTGAAAATTTGATTGATTTGCTAAAATATTTTTCTATTATTTAAATAAAATATATATAAAATATTTTTCTTTCATTTGATTATTCATTTGATTGATTCATTTGATTTCATTTAATCATTCATTATATATCTCTTTATATATATTTTATTCTTATTTTAAAACTTTGCAAATGAAAATTATATAATAAAATTTATATATTTTTTTCCATTTATATAATACTTTTATTTCTACGAGTAATAATAATATATTATCTATGGTTAGTTAGACAACAAAACTTGATACAAAATATCTTAAAAACAATGAAACACCGGTTAATTTTTTTAATTTTAAAGATAATTTAAGTGACACTTTTTTTTGCGGTTTTTGTTACGGTTTTGTTAATGACCTATTATCAAAAAAATGCTTGTTAATTACATAGACTAGTAGAATTGCATCTAATGAATCAATTTCGAACAAACAAAACCAAGTAACATGTATTGAAAAAAATATCATAAATATAAATATATTTTTATTAAAAAAAATATATTGAATTTATTTTTCATTAAATTTTTCATTAAATTATAAATTTTTTATATAATAAAAAAAAACAGATGTAATATTTTTTTAATCAATGAGCGATAAATGTGTTTGAATATAATAGAAAAAATTAATAACAGAAACAATTTAATAAACTACAATCTTAATTTTTAATTATTAAATTATAAAATAATTTTTAAAAATAAGTAAATAAAATTAAATAAATAAATAAAGTAAATCGCTTATCGAAAATTCAATTGAGATTTTGAAACAAATCATTAGGCTATCTTTTTTTGAATATTCTTTATTAACATTGATGATATTGTGATTACCTTAACATTGAACATTAAATTTTTGTCAGATTTGCTAAACTGATATAATACTAAACTGATTAAATATTATAGATAAAATATTACCATAAAATAACGTACATAAAGACAATGTATATCAATGCATTTATCGTTCATTACGTTCATATGCAATAATTAACACATCACATATTAATTTAGTAGAAGAATTGATTTTAATTTTTTTTTAATTTTTCATTCATATTATACATTTTAGTATTAAATATAATAACTTGTATTTAAATCATTAAATTCTGACTCTAAAAAAATACCTGTTAATATGAAAGTCGAATTTAATACCAATTATTATTTAAAATTTTTATTTTATCGCTACTATAATTTTGATAATTACATACTAGCATTTTTTATATAATGGAAGAAAAAATTTCAGCCAGTAGTACAAAGTTAAATAATATATGTAGAATAACTAATATATAATATATAAATACTAATATATAACATATTAATTATATTTTTATTTATCATTATTAATTAAAAAAATGTGATTATTGAATTATTTAGGTCCACCAACGTTCCGCTGGTTCAGCCCGATCTTAGCCCGTATCGCAAAACAGATAATGTTGGTGATGTTATTGGTCACATTCTTCACTTACAATTAGAACACTCCCAATTAGCCACAAAGTCGACCTGAGTCACTTTCTTCCTGGCTAATGATCACTACCGCACAAACTCTCGGGCAGAGCAAGTCGTAGTCAATTGGTAAATGATATTGGAATGATAATCGTGTATCGAATAATAAATCGGATCGATACTTGTACATACGTGTGAGACACAGCTCTCTCATAATACATCGCCCACCGTCTAACTAGTCAACGCGATGACGTTATACCGGCTCCGGCGATAACATATATATATTTTTAATATATTGAAAATTTTAATTTTTTTTCAATGTTTTATTAATTTATTAATTTTAACTAAATGTTAATTTATACTTGTATAGATCACTCATTTAAAATAATGGTTTCGTCGCGGTGTTGAGGTTGGTCGTATGCGGCCTACTCCACCGAACGATGGCTTTTTTGGAACTTGTGTCCCAACTCAATTTGTCTGTGACCGTGCCCGAAGATCGGAGTACGGTTTACAATGTGTTACGACTGCCTGAAGACGTAATCGGTAGTGAGTGCTAGCCAGGAAGAAAGTCGCTGGTGGATTCTCTTCCTGGCTAATTGGTAGTGTCCCAATTATGAGTGGGGAAAATATCGGTACCGCAATTGGGGCACTAGTCTGGTGAGGGTGCCAGTGCTAGTACGCACTGACATGACTCGCGTCACCCCGTCTAACCCTGGATGCAACTAGACTATTCGGCCTAACCTCCATGGCGGAAGGTTTTCGTCCTTGAGCACGATCAGCCTGCTCACCCTGATGGTCTGAGGCCTTGGGTCTCACCATTTGGACCGTTGCTGGAACTGGTGCAGGTAATCGCGCTCCCATCGCCTCCAGAAGTATTGTTGTATCGCCTGCAGCAGCTGAAATCTGGACAGACGACTAACCTTGACGTCCGTGACGTCAGGATGGATTATATCAGTAATAGGATCTCCCGTGAGGAAGTGTCCTGGAGTCAGGGGATCCATTTGGTATTCTTCGGTCCTGGGTTGCGCTTGACTGCACCGCATGCACCCCAGAATCACCCCTCGCAACGTGCTTCTAGCTGAGAGAGGCTAGTAACGCCTACGAATCGATGACAAGACTGCCTCGCATCCGGCATGCAGCAATCGCTCGTGCTCGCCGTGCAGGAGAAGCTTGGTGAGAAATTCACCTTTCGGAAGGATCATCGGATGTCGATAGTTGTACGTTAATGCAGCCCGCTCCCCTACCTTGAGGAAATCCTTTTCGTCGAGGAACATTTCAGGGAGCTGGATCGTGGCAGTCCCCTCCCCGACTTCAAGTCCATGATTTCCTTGGTAAAGGTGTAGGCTTGCAACCACCTCAAGATGGTTCTCTCCGCGAGGTCGATCTCTGTAGTGGTGAGAATCGAAGGGGAACCGAGTAACTCTGTAGAGGTTGTCGCGTCTCGCGAGCGGACCGCTCGGAAGAATTTCATACAGTACGCGATGATTCGCGTGAATCGCGTATAATTTGAATACCTCTCAAAGATATCAAACTGTGGTTGTACCGTTATGGTCATGCAAACTGAAGCGCGCTCTTCGAGTAGCTCACTCGGTGCCGGGGGCGCACGGGGCCAGTCGTCCTGCCCCTGCCACAGCCAGGAGGGACCATCCCACCAAAGATGTGAGTCTTGTAGAGTGGATGGTCTCACCCCTCGCGATAGCAGGTCAGCAGGGTTGTCACCCGTGGGAACGTGACGCCATTCGCCTCGCGAATTCACCTGAATTTGCGCAATTCGGTTCGCGACGAACGTCTTCCAGCGACTGGGATGACCCCCTATCCACGCGAGGGTGATGGTGAAGTCGGTCTAGTACGTCTTGCTCTTGAAGCAGATGCGAGACGACCTTCGCATCTTCTCCACCAACTCCGACAGCAGCAAGGCCCCGCATAATTCAAGACGCGGCAAACGATTGTTTTTAAGGGAACGATGCGTGACTTCGCACAAAGTAGCCGAACCGTGGTTTCCGTGTCGTTGACGACGCGTAGGTAAACGCACGCGCCATATGCCTTTTCGGAGGCGTCGCAGAAGGCTTGTAGTTCCACAGCGGGGCCGTTGCTGACGACACACTGTGGAATGGCAACGTGTCTCAGGGATCCGAGATCCTCCAAGTAGTCTTTAAATTGCGTATGAATGTCTTGGGGCACCGACTCGTCCCAAGACACTCCCACTTTCCATAGCTTCTGAAGCAAGAGCTTCGCGGGAAGCACTGCGGAACCCACCAGCCCGAGAGGGGTGGATCAAAGATTCTCGCGGCTTTTGACAGAATAGCTCGCTTGGTTACTCGGGTGATGAGTGGGTCGTTCAACTCAACAAACAATTGGTCTGGCACCGGATCCCATCGCAGACCGAGCGAGGATCCTTCTCGGGTTGGGGGCCCACGACTATGAACTCACCCGTGGCACTCTTCACAACCGAGAGCTCATTGGACGCCCATTTCCGTAAGTTGAACCCTGCTGTCCATAAGAGAGTCTGTAGATCCCTTTTGAGCACGATTGCCTCTTCCACGGTGTCTGCGCCCGTCAGGAGGTCATCCACGTAAAAGTCGCGGAGGATAAACGTGCTAGCCGCTGGATAACTCGCGGTGTTGTCCAACCCCACCTGTCGCAACACCCGTGTGGCCAGATAAGGAGCTGAGGCCGTGCCGTAAGTGACCGTGTTCAATTCATATGTCTCAATTGGATCCTGGAGGGCCTCCCTTACAATATGCGTTGCAGAGATCGCTGATGAGGAGTGACCAGGGCCTGTCTGTACATTTTTTCGATATCTGCGCTTAGGACTACCCGATACATTCGGAAGCGTATTAGGATCGACAAGAGGCCCTCCTGGATTGGCGGTCTGACCTGCTGCAGATTGTTGTTGAGGGAGACCCCCGTCGAGAATTTTACCGAGCCATCGAATACCACTCGAAGTTTAGTGGTGGTACTGCTTCCTTTGAGCACCGGATGGTGCGGCAGGTAGAAGGCAGGTCCAGTGGATGCCCGAATAGTTCCGTTGACCTTGGCCATATGACCCAAGGCTATATATTCTTTCATAAACTGCACGTACCGGTCGCGCAGCTCAGGCGCACTCGCGAGTCTCCGCTCCATCTTTTTTCCGCCATCGCGCGCGACTCTCCCAATTCGTGCATGTCCCTCGCGAACGGAATGGTAACCACGTATTGACCAGTCGGCTCCCTCCCCACCGTTTCCAGGAACCGGCTCTCGCAAGGGTGAGATGTCACCTCCTCAGTCGACACACCCTCCAACTCCCAGAATTGTGACAGCTGACGACTCAGCTGTTCGTTCGTAACGACGTTGCATACTATAGATTCGGTACGTGGTACGTTGGACAACCGTCCGCCGAATACTCATTCTAGCTGCGTTTTTAAGAGGTTTGGAAGCCCCTTCCCCAGCTTGATCCGTCCCACAACATGATATCGCACAACTGGCCATTGCCAATTATGAGATCCACCTCGCGTGGAATACCAAACTGGGGATCCGCCAGAGGGATCTGCGACGGAACGTGAATCGCGGATTCTGGGATCCAGGTGGCGGGTATGTCGCCGGTGGTTGCATCCATGATCAGGCACGACAGAGTGGTTTGGAACACGCTGCACCTTGACGATATCTGTACCCGCACAGAATCGAATACCGGTCGACGACTCCCGATACCATGAAGAGTTGTCCGATACGCCTCGCATGACCTGATAGGGTGTGGGATCCCCACTAGATCGGAACGCGCAATAGGTTTGAGGAGTGGTAGTCACGGGAGACTCCACTACGGTATGATCGGTCATTGGTGTCATTCCATGGGCTTCTTCCCCACATGGAGCAACGTATGATGTTTCTCCTTGCACTGCTTGCAAGGGTCCCTGCTGCATTCCGTGGCTCCGTGTTCCGGACGGAGGCAGTTGAAGCAAACCTTCAAATGTTTAGCCTGAGCGATACGGACATCAATCGCGAGCGTTTTGAATTGTTTGCACCTCGCGAGTAGGTGCCTCGAAGTACAGTGCGGGCAAACTGGGGCCTCCGTGGTTACTAAGGCGACCGTTTTCGCATGCGATACCCCCGACGACGACGGTTTTGGTTTTAGAGTGCCCGAGCAAATCTCCACGGCGGCCAAAGAAGCGCACTGTAGCTTGAGGAACGCCTGCATGTCCGAAAGAGTCACCAGTCGATCTAGGCCGGCCGTGGCCTGCACCCAGCTCTCAGTTATTTGTGGGTGAAATCTGATCTCAAGTAGGTATAGGATCATGAGGTCCCAGGTTTTAACCGGCGCCCCCAGTGATTCCAATGCCTTAAGTTGGGCAGTACATTCGTTGAAGAGCCGTTGCAGTTTCGTTGCCGACTGTGATCGCATCTCGGGAAGCTCGTGCAACCGTCGCAAATGGTGCCATACAAGGCCGTTAGTTTGGTCGTAGTTGCTACGCAAGAGCTCCCAGACTTCCCTATAATTGTCTTCCGATAACGGTACCGATTCCAAAACCCGCTGTACTTCACCCTTCAGGGCTGTCTTGAGGTATTGGAACTTCTCCATGTTAGTGAGTGAATCATTGCGATTAACCATGGATTCAAAGCTATCACGGAAGTAGATCCACTCACCCAAATTGCCGTTGAAGGACGGCACCGCCAGCGGAAGTAATCGTTGTGGTTTGTGGGCCCGAGGCGACTGAAGGACCGGTGTGGACGTTCGCTCGGGATCGCTCGCGGGCATCGAAGACGCTCGAAGGCGATCGAGGTGAATTGTGGCCGCGCCCTTTAGCTCATGATACTGCGTTTCAAAATCCTCGAAGAACCGCAAGTGGGCTTCTTCGTCCGCGGTATTCGATACGAGGGTTTGTATGCGATCCTATATAGGCTCAAGTTTCCAACAGCCTCGTGACCCGGTTTAGCCACGACTGGAGAGCGCCGGCGTCCTCCAGTTTACGGTGCGTGTCATAGAAGTTCTTGAACCTCCACGAGCTTGTGAAGCTCCTCGGTAACAGGTATCATGCCGATCCAAATAAAGGAATGAATAAACCTCAAACTCATCGGATCGATGGAGTCAAGACAGGTGTCGCCCGTTCAGTCTCCGTTGCTGAGGCTGGATGAAGACCGAAGTTTTCTGTCCTTGATCTCGTGTCCAGTGAAAAGTCTCCCCGACGTTGCTGCTTCGCCGAAGATGTATGCTGGAAATCCGTTCTTACTCGGAGATCCGGCTCGAAGGACCAATGGTTTCGTCGCGGTGTTGAGGTTGGTCGTATGCGGCCTACTCCACCGGACGATGGCTTTTTTGGAACTTGTATTCCAACTCAATTTGTCTGTGACCGTGTCCGAAGATCGAAACACGGTTTACAATGTGTTGCGACTGCCCGAGGATGATTTGGTAATGTAAACTGCCCGAAGACCTAATCGGTAGTGAGTGCTAGCCAGGAAGAAAGTCGCTCAGGTTGATTCTTTTCCTGGCTGATTGGGAGTGTCCCAATTATGAGTGGGGAAAATATCGGTGCCGCAATTGGGGCACCGATATCACCCGATGCGCGATGTAGGTCCAGGGCGATATCACCCGCAAGGGCAGGTGTTTAGATCCAGAACATTCGACGGTTGAGGTCGAAAAACCTTAGCTGTTTTTGCTCGGATTACTGACACCTCACCGCGCGGTCGCCGGTGAACCCGTGACCGAAACCTTCTGGAATGTTCTGTTTACATTTGGTCGCGACAATGCTCGCGACCAAATAAGAAATACATTTTTTTAGAGTTTTTCAAAAATTTTCACTATTGCGAACATTATATAGAGTAATAATTTTATTAATAAAATCCGTAATAAAATTAAAAAAACACTTATTTTCTATTTACTTTATTTTTTATTTTGACTTTTTAGTTTGATTTACGTAAATTGATAAATATAATATAATGATAATATAATGATAAATATAAACTAACATTTAATTTAAAAAATTAATAAAAAATTTTCAATATATTATATAAAATTATATTAAAAATTAATTTTCTTAAATTTTCTTATGTGATGGAATGAATTTATTTATTCAAAAACATGTGATTTAAGAAATTTTTTTCTTACATAGATTACTATTAGAATCTCAAGTTTAGTTTAAATTTGAATTACAAGCTTTAAATTAAATAATCTAACTCAATGTAAATCTAATTCAAACTAAATCAAATATATTCTAAACAATAAGAATATTTAATACATTTTTGTATATAACTCACTAATTAAAATTGAGCAGCATAATGTGAATTGCACAAAAAAGGATTGCACAATATATTTCAAAATTATCAAAATCGGTTAGATAATCTGCATAATTACCAAAAAAAAATTCTACAACATTGAAGAAAAACATTTCCATTTTTATTTCATCAAAGTAATTTTCTTATATAATTTTTTTATTAGGAAAAGTAAAAGGATTTTTTTTCTAAAAATCTACAAAATTAAAAAAATTTTGTTTATTATTCAAAATATATTGCGTTTGTAAGCATATATAAAAATATATCAAAACAATTTCACATATTATCATATAATATTTTGTCACCATTTCACTGCATATTAAAAGTATATTGTAGAAATTAAATTACTTATTTTAAAATGACATTTAGAAATTTTGCTTAATAACAATGTTATCCTATGTCAATTCATCAAATTCTTTAAAAAAATAATACGTACATATAAGAAAAATTATATATTATGTATATTATATATTATATTAAATTATATATAAGTACATTATTTTTTTTACATATAAAATGATATATATATATCTCAAAAATATCTCTTTTCAACTTAAATTAATAACAATTATTAAATTTCAAATAATTGTTTAATTTTCTAGAAAAAAGAAAATTATTCTTACTTTTATATTTCATATTATTGACACAAAATTCAAGAAAAATCAATTTAAATTTAATAATATACAATAATAAACAATAAAAAACAATATAAATTTTATTTTATGTGTAATCTAATTGAATTATTATAAAACTTTTCTTAATGATTAATAATTTTTCATGATTTTTGTTACTTAAAATATAAACATGACTTATCATATATAATCAATTACATACATATATAAATTTCCATAAAAAAAGACACACATGATTATGAATTGCATTTTTACAAATATTGAAGAATTTTATTTTAATTGCAATATTAGTTCATCATATTATAGATATTGTAATTCATCATTGTAAATTTCTCTTACTATGATTATTATAATATCAGATACAATCAAGACAAATATGCCTATTGTTATAGCATAAAAACGAATGCAGCTCATTACTTTCTCTGCATATCTAGATTAAAGAATCACTTAAAATAAATGAAAATGAATAATTTAACTAATATAAAAAATTATCTTCTATAATAATAATTTCTTAAGGCAAATAATTAACATATCAATATTTATAATTTTCATAATTTCTTTTTAAGTAAGTCTATTTAATAAAGTTTTTTATTAAATATTCAAATCTTGCTGATACGAACCAAAGAAGAAATGCTCCAAATGAGCTTAACATACATATGCAGCACATATATGTAAAGAAAAGCGATATATATATACAGGGTGTTTATAAAAATGTGAGACATCTTTGTGAATTTTAGACATCAAAATGATAAAAAAAATTTATATACACATATGTCCGATAAGACTTAATTAAAGAGTTATAAGCATTTAAGTTTCTATTAGATAGAGCGAGATGACGAAAAAGCGAGAATGCTCGCTGGATGCGCGGCAGTACCGTATTGTAATGTCGCTTGCATAGCGGAACTTCTCGATGAAAATAAATATATTGATACTTTTTATATATTTGATTATATTTTATACATATATATATTATATATTTGATTATTTCAAATGAATTTCAGTGTAATGTAATAACATATGTATTATATAACTCTTTATTTAACAAAAACTTACCTCGAATAAGTTTTAGTAAATTTCAGAATATTAACATGTACACTTTATATAAATCCATAGATAAATTATTTTATGGTACAAACATATTATTTAAATCCAGTTAAATCGTTGTATGATACTCAATCTGTCTACTTATCTACTTACCGAAACTTATAGAAGCAAATCAAAACACACTTCCATAAGATTTCAGATTAGAAAGATTGAATGTATTTTTTTATATATAAACTTGTTTATTTTCACATGTACAAGTATTATTTATTCTCACAATGTGCTAATAATACTCAAATCAATTTGAAATTTATAGATCAATTATCAATTGAAAAACCTTTGTCTCTATTTCACTTAAATTCAATATTTTTTATTTTGATATGAGATTACTAAATAAAAAAGTTGAAATTCAATATCTATATTTTAATATAATATTAATGTCACTATTTTATATCCACTAAAAAAATTATATAAGCATTGCATTTTTCTTTTTCACATCACTATTGCATACTAGATTTTTTTATTCATTATTCACATTAACTTCTTTGAATAAAATTATTTCGATTATTACTTATTATTATACAATTTAATTTTATATGAAAATTATTTAATTAAAATTTTATTTTAATGTGTTACTGAAATAGCGTTGCTAACAATTGCTGAGCATTAGAAAAAGAAATTTGACAGAAAGAAAAAATGAGATAGTAATATTCGAAATCGAATGTTATTGTTTGTGTGTTTTAAGTATAAGAATACAAAAAACTAGGTCAATAATCTTTCCCGTTGCTAAGATAGTGTTGCTTTGTTTTGGACTCAGTTCGTTCATAATGTTCATATAACGTATATTAGAAATAAAAGTATAAAAAAAAAAAAAATTAATAAATTTGTAATATTCATTCAAGCATACATAAAAAAAGCAATTGCAATATATATGAATTTTTTTGGATATATAATAATCATGTGTAATATTGATTCATATTATTAATAAATGATATCTGATCAGATTGACTATTATTTTTTTTTGCATAAATATGCAAAAATATTTAGTGCAAGTGAAATAAAGATAAATATTTGTCAATGATTTGATTGAATAATTTAATAATCTGAAATTCAAATTGATTCAAATATCATTATTATTTTGGATTTTCTTGTACAAGTGAAAATAATTAAAAAAACAATTGTGCATATAAAAACATTCAACCTTTCTAATTCGAAATCTTATAGAAGTGTGATTTTGATTTGCTTCTATGGATTTCGATAAATACGACAGGTTGAATGAAATACAACATTCATTATGATTTTATGATTTACTTATGATTTTAAATGAAATATTATCATAATTCCAAATATTGTGGAATTTGCTGTAATTTTTCTAAGATAAGTTTCTATTAAATAACTAATTATATAGATTTCAATTTGTATAAATAAATTTTTTTTAAATGATATAAAAATGTTGCATAATTACATTACACGATATTTATGTATATTGTATATTATCTTATATTGAAATTCATTTGAAATAATCAATTGTATATAAAAAAATATCAATATATTTATTTTCATCGAGGGGTTCCGCTACGCAAGCGACATTACAATACGGTACTATCGCGCACTTAGCTGAGCGTTCTCGTTCAATCTAATAAAAACTTAAAATATTTATAACTCTTTAATTAAGCCTAATCGGACATATGTATATATGAACTTTTTTTATCATTTTGATGTCTAGAATCCACCCTCCAAAGATGTCCCATATTTTTATAAACACTTTGTACATATATTAATATTATTTTTTGAAGTATAAATGACTTGAAATGGATATTCTGTTTCTCATGGGAAAAAAATTAGCAAGAAGGTTTCTAATACAGAAATAGTTGTAATTCCATATATTAATACAATAATTCCTCTGTACAAAATATTACATTTCTTGACATACATGCACAAAATTTCATATAGTTGTTCTTCTTTAACACATGTCATTATCTTTTCGACTACACGCTATAATTTATAATTAAGATATATAAGATCTTTTTAATTAAACAGTAAGAATAAAATGATAGCAATCTACTTGTAGAGCGTCATATTTTATATGAAACATATGATTGTTTGTAAAATAGTTTGTAAAATATGTTGAAATACACATACTAATAAACAAATATATTTAAAAAAATTGATTCAATTATGCATTTAATATATTTAAATAAATCACATAAATCAAAGGTAAGAGTATTATAAAAGAACCAATAATGACAATTTATAGAATTTTTATGCACATAATTTGTTTTCTAGTATTATTGATAGCATGTGGTCAACAAAACGACAAAACAACACTAAGCCAAATAATAAATACCTTTCTCTGTTTTTATTTAATACTGTTTCAAGAAATTATTTGTCTTAGAAATAAAATAAAACTTAACTAATGCAATAATATAATGCGTATAGGGCATTATTTAAATATAACATAAAATATTTAACAAATTATACTCAACATATTATATATCATACATATTAATTAACAATATTATTAGTGATTTTTTATAACATATTTTTTCTACTATTGATTAATTAAACATTGATAATTATTGATTGCATTATACATTAGCGTAGCATAATGTATAAGACATGCAAAAAAAATGGAATCGTATAAAAAAACTAAAATTTTCTTGAATAACATTTAGAAAAATATTCTTTCATGTAGAATAGAAAACGAGTATTGTATATGTGTATCAAAATATATATTCACTATGACTATAATACACGTAATATTTATGAAAAAAAGATATTATAAAAAAAAATATAGAGAACTTCTTAATTTAAACGTATTAATATATTCTGTAACAATACGCATCTTTTGTAAGATTAATAGTTTTTTTTATATCGTTAACAAAATATGGATGTTATGAATACAACCTTTGTGTAAAAAATTTAATTGATTTTCTAATTTCTGTAAAACATAAATATATTTTTTTATTAAAAATTCTTATATATATATACTTTCATTTTTTTTTAAATTAAAATGTATAGATTTTATGTTATGTGTAAAATTTAAATACTTGCAAAAATACTTGTTATTTTTTTTTATAATTTAAATATATTATTTCAAAACATTATATATCATTTTATATATATATTTTTTTAATATATATATTTTTTCAATAATTATTTGCAAATATATCAAGTACAATACATTTGCAAATATATTTTAGTAATTTTGAAATATATTATAATTTCTAATAACTATATATATTATATAAGTTATTTGATACTTCATAGTTTTCAAAATATTTGCAAAAATATATTTGATAATATATAAATATAATAATATTATAGATTTATTTTTCTACATGCATATATTATTTTATTTTGATACGTATATATTAATACGTTTTTTCATAAAGTTTACGTATAAAAGAATTTATCATAAAACACACGAATAAAAAATTTAATATATAATTCCACATAAAAAAGATAAAATGATTTTTATCTTTTATTGAATAAAAGATATATTGGTAAATTTTTATTAGTGCAATTTGTTGACAATACAAGTATTATAAATATATTATAAATCTACTCTAATCTTTTGATGTAATTTCTGATTAAACAAAATTTCAACATTAATGTATCCAAATGATCAATGAATTCAAGATTTATGAAAAATTATTCGAAGATCATAATATTATAAATCATTATTTATTATAGATCATAATATTATAGATATTGAACATTAGCTATGAAATCAAAAATATATAATAATATTTTAAAAAGTCAAGATAATTTTTTATAAAAAGAAATATTTTTTAAAAATTTTAAGATATAGTTAAAATATGATTATCTTCAAAATTACAATCTTGAATTTTTTTTGAAAATCATTTTTTGTTGTAAAACAAAGTGAAAAATTAAATTGCTTTTTTTCTTTTAAAATTTTATAAAATCAGATGATTTTATGGAGTTTAAAATAATTTTTTCAAGATTTGTTTTAAAATCATTTTTTTAGAGAAAAGAATGTCATTTCTTGTTTTTATAAATGGGATGTTGATTTATTTTTCTTTTTTTTTTTATTATTTTATTCTAAATAAAAATAAAAAAAGTAGGTCAATCGAAACAATCTATCACAAGAAGTTTAATTGAATTTGTATTTCATATTTTGTATTTGTGTGTAAATATATTTAATATATATACATTGTATAAATGTAATTCATAATATAATTAAAAATTAATAATATCTTCTTTCTAAGAATCCGCGAAATGCAAAAATAAAATATAAAATAATCTTTAAGCGAATGAAATTAGAATTCTGAAAAATTCGCGGAATATCTAAAATCAGCTGTTCAGACATTGAACAGATGATACAAAGTGATGTTGCGAAGACATACTGTTTTTGAGAGAAAAATTTACGAATTAAAAGAACGAACTTCGCTTTATATATTTCGAAACAATTCGGCGTGACTGGAGTATCAATGTGGTCTTGAGACCTGAGATATTTTTCCAGCCATGCCATTCTCAATGATAATCAACATTATCAATCAACATTATCCTACTGTTGTATCCTACAACATTATCCTGAGAATTATTATAAACACTTGCGGATCAGTTTCCTGGGACTTTGTGAATGGCGTAGTTCCTCAATCTCATTCTAGGAATTTTCCTTAGATGGGTCGCTCAATCAGAGAATTGATCTAGAATTGGTCGCTTGTGTACTCCGTTGAAGATCTCGAAAGATGAGAGGATACCAGCGTTTTGAGAGAATTTTTCGAACTTCAAAACTTTTAGAATTTTTGAAAAACTTTTTGAACCGTCAGAACCTTTCAAAACTTGTTAATCTTTAGAACTTTTTAAAGTTAGAATTCATTTAAACTTGTAACTTCGAACATTAGTGATAAATGTGAAGATTTTTTTTATTACTTTCTAAAGAATTAAATCTGGAAAATAAAGAGATCATTATGTAAAGCATTATACTTCTTATCCATTACATTGCAAATATTTGATCTAAAAATTATCGATGACCTAAATAATAAACAAAATTATTATAATGATTTTATGATAAAATTTCACATAATTCGGTTAAATAACAAGTCAATAAATATTAAATTGTTTATTTGTTAGATTGATATATTTTTCTTAATTAATATACATATAATAGAAACTATATATAGATTACTAGAAATTTTAAATTAAAAAAAACCTGCATTTTCCCATATCCATATAATATTATTCGCTTTCAAATATTAATCTTTATGTATTTTTATCATCACAATTTTTTGTAATTTAATAAATATATTTTATTATATCTTAAAATACATTTTATTTTTAAATCATTTTTTCGGCACTAGATATTAAGAAAATGCAATATAATAATGTCAGAGTCACATTATCTTTGAATGAGTATTTTTTTAGATATAATAAAATAAAATACTACATTTAGACAAAATTTTTATATTTAATCTCCATATCCATAATATGTTCCCTCATAATATGCTTTTTCCATATCCAATGAATTTCTACGAAGTCGTCTTCCTACTGGTTCCAAATCATTATAACATTTATCGAAAACTCGCATTACAGCTTCCGTGGCTTCATCTTTTGATATGTTTTTTACTGCAACTACGGACCTAACAGCCTTGTCTATAACACAATTCTGAAGCAAAAATGACAATGATAATATTCATTTCATGTATAATAATAATGTAAAATATATAATATAAAAATAAAAATATGAAATTAAAATATTTTATTGTATTTAATAAAAACTATCAAAATATTTAATATAAAGAACATTTTCAATTTGAAATGAATAATTTATGATTTCAAAATTATTATTTTTATTTTAATAGAAATTAAAAAGTTGATTTAGAAAAAAATTTGATAATTTTACAAATTTTACACATAAATATTATGTTAAAAGTATCAATTGTAATTAAATTTTTTATTGTAAATTTTAAGAATATTAAAAAAATTTAAAAACATACATATCTTAAAGCTAGATAGAAAGATTTATAAAATTATTTCATACGAAACGGAATAAAAATTTTGTCGAATAAAAATAATTATTATAAATATATGTATTACCGTTGAAATATTAAATAATTCAAATTTAAATATAGATATAAAATCAGAAGATTTAATCAAAGGAAAGTTTGAGATAGATAAATATAGAAAGAAAAAAAACATTTTTAAGAAAGGAAAAAGATCAAGAATCAAAAAAAAATAACATAGTATTTAAAAGATAAGATTTGTAAGAAATGGAATATTTTCTGTAAAAAGATTAAATATAAAAAAAGAATATAGGAAGTAAAGAATTGGAAAACAGGGCACAAAAGCTAACTAAAAGAAACAAATTGTGTTTTTATTTGAGTACAAATCAAACTCAAATGATTCTTGATATATTGGTCATATAAATATATATTGATATATTGATGAATCGCATGACTCCTCAAAGAATTTTCCAACAGAATTTATAGAATAGAATTTACATATCATCCACAAAGTTGAATCATCAAAAGAAAATCGAGCAATAGAATGCGAATTCAAGATAAAACAAAAATATATGATATAAAAAAAGGAGGTAGCATTAGAATATATATTGAGATATATGAAATAATATATCTCAAATATAATCATAAATGCATACATGCATACACAAAAAATTAAGTCAACAAATGCATATTATTTATTAGATTCAAATACTATCAAGAGAGATTAAAAAAGAGAGAGATTGAAAAAATAAAACAGATAATCTTGCAAATCATTGAAAAAATTACTAATTATTGAAAAGAGAGAAAAATTACAAATACCAAAAATATCAAAAATACATTAAACGAGATGTTGAAGAAAGTAATATACATGAAATAATTAAAAAAGTTAAGAAACGAAAAAAATACATATAGTCAGGTGTAGATTAAAAAAGGCTTTATGTGGATAAAAACAAATAGCAAATATGAAATATAATATATGAAATAAATGTAATCATAAAACTTAAGAAATTATAAACAAAACAAAAAAGCGGATCTTTATAATATTTATGTGTAATATAAAGTAAAATAAAGAAGGTATATTATATGATAAAATGGAAAGAATAAATATTATAATAGATCTGCAATTATAGTTTTTTAATTGGTTAAATTATAATTTTTTAACTAATTCAAACTAGAAAATTTACATATTTATTTGTGAAAAAAATAACAAAAATATGTCTCAAAAATGGAAAAACAAAGCAGCATGATTCGAGACTTTATGTCTCGGAAAATTTCAATTCTTTTTTTATACTTCCGAAGTAACTAATTTAAATAGGACAATTGTATTTAAATATATTTTTATGAAAATTTGCGAATAATATTTGAAAAAGACATTTTTGATCCAAAATATGTGTAAATATAATATGTATGAAATTGGAATAATCACAACACATAAGCCATGAAAAATAATTAGCATAAAATCAAATTTCCAAAATCACGTCTATCGAACATTTTGATTAATATATTGTGTAATTAAGAAAATTTTCACTTTTCATTTTCTCTCAAATTCGTCAAGGAATTTTTCTAAGTTCCATTGCGATGACATATGAAAATAAATGAATGATAGAGAAAAATTTTATTAAATATCTCAAGTATTTTATTAGGTATGCTAAATGTCTAATAATAGAAAATATCTTCTCATTTTTGATAATCATATAAGTTATATCTATCTATTATAATTTATTTTACTTTACAAAAATAATAGAATATTTTTTTATTTATACTATTATCACTCACTGGTTATTATCACCTCTATTAAATATTTCAGTTTTTAATTCATTCAAAAATTTTTACAATAAACAAATTTATGGATATTAAATAATCATCCTAACCAAACAATAACATTATAAAAAATAGCAAAATTAATTAGACAAATATACAATCAAAAACTTACATTAGTTAATATTATAAAAGAATATTTTATGATAAAAATTCAATTCTTAATGATTTATTTGATGATTTTAAATACAGAAATACAAGTAAAACTTTCGTATAATGTATTTTATTTTAATATTCTACGAAGATTATTCTACTAAACTGGAATTAATTACAAACAATTATCAGTTTCCCACCTTTCAAATTCTAAAAATCGCAATATATAAAAAACGTTCTAATGAAATTGCCTATTTTTTAAGAAAATGTGTGCAGTATAATTGATAAAAATCCAATTGATTGTTCGGACATATTCAGAATATTCGGACGAAAACGCATCTTCTATAATCTTTTTATATCTCAATAATTAACACTATTGGATAATACTATTTATATAAACATTTTAATACTGAGAATATTTATGTTTCAATATTCAAAACTATTAAATATATTTATATTATTTATATACTTTTAAAAATTGTTTATCATGTTCAATTTTGTTACAAAATTCGTAAAACATAAATAATATTTCTATTATTTATAATATTTATTAGATTATATACAGAACATATCGATACCGATAACAATCAATAAGATAAGATAATGAATATATTATTTTAATGACTAGATTAATAAACAAAAATATCAAAATTACATAATTTACATTAGATCAATATCGTATATAGCAATATCATATATAATATCATGTATAATATATTTGTATATTACTTATAAATAATACAATAAATATTTAATAATATTTTCTCAGTTGTTTCGAAACATGCTGATTGAATATATTTATCACGTATGTCAATATGTTAATTATCTTATTAATCACAGTTATTATTTTATTTCTATCATTAAATATAGTGATATATATTGCATGAATATTAATATATAATAACAAGACTTCTAAGTACAAAAAAATTTAAATATGGAAATCAATAACTTATTGAATGGAAAATTATTGAATCAACCAAATTCACAATCTTCAAAATTTTATACTTTTGCTACAATAAGTGTTATATACTCCAATAAAAAACAAAATCATTGTAATTAATATAATTAACACATAAATAATTATGTTCTTGCTAAGAAATTATGGATAAAATATTATATGGTTTGTTGGTTTCCGAATTTCAAATAGTCAAATTTGTATTTATTTTAATAATAAAGATTTCATTCCAAATTATCAATTAAAATATGTTTATCACCGTCATTTCTACTCAATAATTGATAAAACGTGCAAAAAATTATTTTTTTTTTATATTTGGTTCGTATGAACACATAGAAAATATTTAAATAAAATAGATTAATTTTTAAGATGACTTTTAAGCAAGAATTCAAAAAGCTCGAATTTTTATATTTTGTGAATTTTGAAAAACAAATTTTCATTAATCTTGAGGAATTAAAAAATGAAATATCAAAAATTCCTGAGTCTTTTTTAATCCATAATAACATTCAATACAAAATTTTCTCATCTATAGATAAAGTTGAATATTTTTTATCTAAACAGGAAGATTATGTAATTAATCAATACGAAATCTTTATTGAAACAATAAACATTAATTAATAATGAAAATAAAAAACTAATTGAATTCAATAAGAACAATATGGATAATACAAATTTCTTTTAAATGACTCTACATCTAACATGAAAATTCAATTTAGTTATGTCTAATTAGTTAATATTACAAATTTAATGAAAACATTACATAAAGTTTTGAAAACATTTATTGATGTCAGTATAGATATAAAAATCACAATATAAAATAATTTAAATCCCATCAACAAACAATCCAACAAAATTTTTAATGAAGAAGATTAATAAAAGAAGATTAATAAACAACAAAACAATCAACAAGATTAATAATGATATGATTAAACTGAAAATAAACAAAACAATGCATAAAAAATGAAGAATTACATAAAGATATACAAATCTCTACTATAAAAGAAGAAATACAATAATTATCCAACAGATATAAAGTGAGAATAACAAACTATTTAAATCAGTTAACCAATATTTATATACTAATATATTTAATATTTATATACTAATATATTATATTTTATAATACTATGGAAAGATTACAAACATTCGTAGGATTTAATGATACAAAATCAAATATGAATATTTATAATTCTGAAACAGTATTACTCCATTCAGAATAACGTTCATATACTTTCCTTTATTGCTAAGATAATTCGGCAAATATTCTATAGAATAAATTGTAAGCATTTGAATTTGGAATTATAAAAAAAAAAAAAATATATGTTAATATATGAAGGTAAAAACGATGATCGATACAATAAAGAGCAACATTGAAAAAAAAATGAATTTTATATATATATATATATGAATAGATATAAATTATTACATCGTGAATTTAATATTAGAAAGTTTGTTTTATTTGTCATTATAATTTCCATTTTATAAATTTCATGTTTTATGAATTTCATTTTCATTTTTTTACAAATTTAAGAATCAAAATAAAATTTTTATTTAACTTTTCTATGCAAAAATGATTTATTAATCATATTTGAATCTATTCATAATGAAAAATAAAGAATTGTATTTCAAAAGAAAAAACTCAAATATAGTTGAAACATCACATAAAAGCTGACTTATTTAAATTAAATTATTTATATTTTTTAAATCCAAAAAATAAACAAAATTTATAACAATTTATCGTTATAAATTTATTGAGTGAACGAAAAAAAGACTCAAAATAAAAAAAATATTAGATTTTTAACTTTAATAAGTAACAATCTTAAGAAAAATGTTTTCATAAAATGCAAGTAAGATACAAATGTCTTTTTATACTTTGAACTTTGAAATCTAGAGCAAAACAATGGACCTATAGTAATAATGTAGTTTCTATATTGAAAATATTTTTATATGATTATGATCGAATAGACAATTTCATTTTATTATTAATAATCAATACAAACAATATGTTTTAATTAATCGCATAATATTTGAATATTAAATATATAGTTATACATACATATTGTTATATACATGTACTAATGTAACATGTTATAAATATAAACGTGTATATGTATGTATATAGCTATACATATTGAGATTGAGAATATGTAACTTAATAACAAATAATAATAATGAATTTAATAACAATTTCAAAATATAACAAATAATGAAAAATATTTTAATTTCTTTTAATATATTATATATATATATTACTTTTTCTTGTTTAAAAAATGTTCCTATATTATTAAGTGAAATAATATATTTATTATTTATATGACATTAAATACTTCTTATATAATGATAAATTTCATATATCCAAGATCGCTTAAGACTGCTTAATAAATAAAAAAATAATCAATGTTATCTAATTTATATTTCGATACATTCAAGCATATACTTAAACAATTCTAAATCAGTTTACAATCGGAAACAAAGAAAAAAATATTTTTCTTGAACAAAAGATTTATACTTAATTATTCCAATATAAAAAATACAAAATTAATGAACAATATATCACAAAAAAAATTTTTTAAAACAATTTGGAAATCTGAAAAAATTGCAATTAACATAAAATATCTAATCAAATTGTCAATGAATATTTTAGTAACAAAATTAATCTCAATTAATAATATTTAATCTTGTGGATCACATTACTCACTAAAAACTTTTCATTTTTGAACACAATAGAAAATTACAATTAAAATTTATTAAGAGATATTGTTTCTGAATAAATTTAAATTAATTGAAAGTTTATAAAGTCATAATTCAAAATATATTATATATTACGAAAAAAATTTTCAGATTCGAACAAAAAATCTTCAATTTAGGGATAAACATTTATCTATCAAATTATTAAGCAATCTTAAATAGCTATAGTCGTCTATATTTATGTATAATAAATGCGTCTTACCTGATGTGCTTTTTTAATATTAAAAAGTGAGGCAGTTCCTCTAAACCATGCACCAAGAAAACTACAGTGACATTGATTAGCTGCCCTTATTTCAGTGCAAGCTAAATGATCTAAATTATTTAAATCTAATTTATTACGGCAATAATCAAACATATGAATCATCTCATGACTTAAAGTACTTTGAACATAATTTTTGGTACGAGCAGTATTTTGACAAACTATAATCTGAAACATATAAAATATTTTATATTAATAATATAAAAAACAAATATTTTATAACTAACATTTACCTGGTTTGTTTCTGGATCATAACCACCAGTAACTGTTTCATCACATACTTCACATACAATGTGACGACCAAGATCAACTTCACTAAAATTATTATAAATAAAAAACAATGAGAACAAAAAAATTTTTTTTTACAATTTTTCATGATATTCATATTATTGTTAGCCAATTTCTTTCTCATCAATAGTAACTGTTAGAAAAAAATGAAAGAAAAAAAGTTTTACAACCTCCTAATCAAAATAATATATATTAAATATTAAGTTCATTACATTTCATTAATATTGATATGAATAGATAATTACTAAACAAATATCAGGAATGATATAAATATCTAAAATCTATCCCATACGATGGTCTTACGTTTCAATTTTTTGATTCACAACAAAAAGAAGTTCACACAACTTTGTCGCAATATTTAAGATATTAATTATTTTCTTGTGAATAAAATCATTCTTTTGTTTAAATATGTTTATATATTCCGTTTTATTTCAGAATTTTGTAACAGTGTATATCAATTTTTATATTTATATTTTTTGAAACATTTAGTTTCAAAATATATATATATGTATATATGTCCTTTAATTTTTAAAATTTAAAATATTTGATTTTGAGAAATTATTGCATAATGAATTATATATAAATGAATTTGTCTTAACATACATTATTTCTTGATAATTACATTGTAAATTCATATATACATTTATTGTGATCATAAGTAAATTATAAAATTCTTTTTTTCTATTTCTTTTATCTTCGTTTTTTTTTACACAAAATTTATTTATTTATTATTATATACTATAATTTACTTATTATTTACGAAAAAAATATTGACTATTAATGATGCAAATACATTACATGAATTGTTCTATAAATTACATATAAAGCTTTTTGAAATATCTCATAAAAAGACTATCCAAATATTAATCGTTAATTTTGATGAAATTTCTGAATAAAACAGATTTAGTAAAAAATTAGATATATTTTTTTTCAGAAAATGTTTATACACGTTGATATTAGTTTTTAAATTTGGTATGAAAAACAAATTTTCGTTAATATATATTCGACAATTATTTCGTTTATAAAAAAATGAACTATATATTTTTAATGACAAATTTAACTGTGCATATCCATTTATTATAAAATATATTAATAAATATATAAAAATTCATTAAAATTCATATTTCAAAATTTATATTTTATTAAAAAAAATTTTCATTTTAGTTTCATAACTTCATAACTTTTTTATGTACTCATACAATAATTTTTCAGTTTTTGGCATTTCTATAAAAAAATAAAAATATATTAATTAACAACATATTTTTAAATGAATAGTTGAAATAAATTATTTCAAACTATTTCAAAAACAACTACTTAACTAAAATATATTTAAAACAATTAGCATAACAGTTATTTTAAAAATTGAACATATAATCTAATTTTTTTTTATTTTTTATTATATTTATATCATGTCAATCATTTTAAAATCGAGATTTTTAAATTATGTTTAAATACTTGTAATAAGTAGAAGCATTATTTATTTTAAATCTAAATTGTTTTATTTTTTCTTCCAACGAAATAACAACTGTTTCTATGAATTTGTAATATTCTCTATTCATATTTAAAGTGATAAAAATAATAATAATTAAAAATTTTTCAGATGCTCTCAATATCATCATATCGCAAACCAATATACTTCGCAAAAATTATAGAATAAAAAAAAAATTTTTCTTTGTAGCATTGTGAATTCATATTGCTTTATTTTTTTAATTTTTTATATGATTTTAAAAATTATAAATTCAGAATTTAAATTTAAGTTTCTCAGATAATTTTGACAAAAAAAATGTAATAGCATTATATTAAAACGTTTATATTAAAAATTTCAATGTATTCTAAAAAGTTTTTAATTATTTTTAATCATTAAAAAAAAATAACATATGTATGCACAAGAACACTATTTTCTTTCAATATAAATAAATTTTTCTATTTATATCTATTTTTTTATTATCATGCATGATATTTTATTATTGTATATTATATTATCATAAGTGTTAATTTTTTTTATTATCAATAATATAAATATCCAAAAATATCTGAAATTCTTGATCGAAATTCTCAATCACTTCATATATTCGGATATTTCATCAAATTTATATTCAGATACTTGAATAATTTTTATTTACTTCAAATTTGAATATATATATATGTATCAATTACATACATAAAACATAGAAACAAAGACACAATAGACTAATATATATAATAATGTATAACTTGATTAAATAATTTGAACTTTAATATTCTTCGATTATTTGGACAAAATATTGGAAGAAATTAATGGTTCATTATATGAATGATTTATTTACATGGATTTTATTCCTCAATAAATTATTTTTTAATGAGTACATGAGAAATAAAGAATATATAATGAATAAATAAGATGAAGGTAAGATGATAAATTGAATATAATAGTAAATGTTATTTTCTTCTTTTAACATTTAATACATGCTAATTTTTTTCGCTCTATTTTTTACATCTCTGCATATGAATATATAATTTAGCATTTTAAAATATTTATTATATCATTAAATAATATAATAGAAAATTAAAACAAAATCTCAATTTCATGCATGTGCCTTATAATATTTTTTAATATTTTATATCATAAATTAGTAAATAAAATAAAATAAATATTTATTTAATAAATTTTGATGTTTATAAGAGAGATTTAAAAAAATTTAGATGTTTTATATTATTATTTATTTGCATTATCTAGATAGAATAATAAAATAATAAATTTAGATAGGCATAAAATAATGAATTTACTTTTTTCCCACAATAATTTGTTCATTACATTTCAGAGTTATTTATTATAATATTACGAAATTAAAATATTATATTATATCTTTCTTTAAAAGATTGGATACAGTGTTTAAATATTTACAAAGTTGGCATGAATTTTGCATAAATATTGAAGAAATGAATTCACATACTAAAATAAATATATTAAATTAATATAAACATTTTATTCTATCATGATCTTATTCAATCTTATCCAATTATTGAATCAAATAATTAATATATAATTAATATATATATTTACGAATTAGTTTTTCATTTTATCTTAAGATAATTATAAAATCTTAAATTATTCTTCTAAAATATTATTTAACATATTTTTTTTAAAAAATAATAAATAATTTTAATAGATTATTATGATAAAATATTTTAAAATATAAAATAAAAATTATTTTATTATCTTACCCCATTTTTCTTTATACATATATAAATTGAATTTTACTTTATATTATTTATTATATATATATATATTATTTATTTATTATATTTTTAAATAATAATATAAAATAGTATAAAAATAAAAAAAATAATATTTAATTAAATAAAAAAACAAAAATATGAAACACATTTTTTTAAAATATAAATAAATATAATAATCAAAAAATAATAACATAATATATTTTGTCCAGAAATACAAATATAAGCAGAATTCATTATAAATGAACAACATTATAAAATATATGTAAAATATATATATGGTACCGAATAAATTTCTAATCAAAAATAACTTAAAAAATCCATCGCTTTATATTATGTACAAAAGAAAAAGTTGCCTAAATGATGAAATAACATATTTTAAAATTATTAAAATCGGTGAGGAAAGAGCTAATCAGCAAATTTATTATTTCTATCAATAATTACAGAATATACAGAATTTAGCATAAAAAATAATATTTAAAATAATATTTTTTTAGTTTATAAATTTTTATAATATTTCATAAATCTCAATTGAAAAATATATACATGTTTCATAAATTTTTTAATATTTCATTTAATATTAATAACTTTTAAATATTATAATGGTTATTTATCAATTGCTGAAGATTTTTTTTATAATATATATAAAAATATTTTTTTTTTAATATAATATTATATTATAATATATAATATAATATAATATTATATTAAAAAAAAATATTTTTATTTTTTTATTATATTATAATATATAATATAATATAATATTATATTATTTTTATGACTTTTTTATTGATTTTAAAATATTTAAAAAAAAAAGATTTATGAAATACATTATTTATTACATTAACTATATAATTAATTCTATCTATGATTTTTAATATAAAAAACATATAATAATAATATAAAAATACGATAAGATAAGAATTAAAAATGTAAACCTTTGATAAATTTTATTCTAATAATAAATATCAATATCAATATTGTTTATATCAGAATAATCATAGAAAATTAAATTGCAATATTTATTATCTATTTTTCTACAAGTAAAATTACTTATATTTCTTTTCTTTTTACACTAACATAATAATTACTATAAATCATTATTAAAAATATTATAAATGATATATAATATGTTAACAAAATATAATTTTACAAATTAATTTTTCAATAATAGCTGATTATTTTTTAGTATTCATAAATAGAATATTAAAGATTATCTTTAAATTTTCTTCTGTCAGAGAAAAATTTTTACATTTCATATATTTTGAATATTAATGAATTATAAAAATTTCTTAATTTCTCTAATTTTTATTCTTATTAATTTTATTTTTATAATACAATATATAAACATAAAAATAGATAAATCCATTTAAAAATAATATATATATTTAATAAATACATAAATTTATTTTAAAAATTTATATATTATATATTATAAAATTTATATGTTATATATTATAAAATTTATATGTTATATTTATAATATAATATATATTATAATAAATATATAAATTTATTTTAAAAATTTAAAATAATTAATATTTTAAAAAATTAAAAAATAACATATTTATAAATAATAATATTCAAAATAATAATAAATAATAACCAAAATATTTTTCAAATACTTAATAATTTCATATTTTATATTTTAGTATTCACAACATTACAAATATTTTGAAAATTTTTATATTTGATATATTATAATTAGAATGAATAGTATAAATGAAAAAAATAATTTATTACATACCACCCAGATCCCTTTAATGCTCCTAACATTAGTTTAACCAGAGAACCTAAAACATTTAATTTTCTAAATAAACTTCTATATAAAATTCTTATATAAATGATATAATTTTATATCATATATATATATATATATATATATATATATATAAGAGAGAGAGAGAGAGAGAGAGAGAGAGAGAGATATTATATAATAATCATTGTTTCACTATAAATGAGCATGTAGAGGTCATATGAAGACCTTCACTTTTTTTTTTAATAAAATAATTTTTTGATATAGCCAATTGATATAACTCATTCTTACAAAAACGTACTAAGTTATTTATGTTGAAAAATTATCAATTTAAAAGATATTATAATTTGAAGTTCATAAAATTTATCATATGAAAGACAAAGAACATACAAAATAATATTCTATTACTATTTTTATTTATCTGGAAGTTTTTCTATTATATGGAAGTTTTATAAACTTTATATTTATATCTTCCAAATTAACGATTTCTCAATATAAATAGTTTTTTGTAAGCAAATACATGATTAATGTGATAAAAATTATAAATTATACATACAATTATATTTCATTTAAAAAATTAAAATTGATTTTAATTTTTTATCTTTATATTTCATTTGTCAATTTAGAAAAACTATTAATATTATATATTTTTTTATTCACTAGTATTTAGATAAAATAAATGTCCCATAAATGTATATTAATAATAATATATATTATATACATATAACATATACATATAATATTATATATAATAATAATATATATTATACACACATACTAAGAGGACTTTTTTTTTTTATAAAATTTTAATAACATATTATTGACAACATATTCTTCTGAAAATATGATTAAATCATATATTTAGAATATAGAATAATAAGAATTTAGAATAATAAGAATAAAAAATCTTTTTGAACATATATATCCCAAAAATGATAAAGATAATGATTTTACGATTAAGAATAAATTGAAATATAATAGTTTGAAATCTTTATCATAATAATTAATTCAATAATAAAAGATATAAAGATTATGATAAAACATTATGGAAAAAATTTAACGACCATAAAATAAAATTAAAAACAAGATTTTTATTGTAATACTTGAAATAAAGATTATTTATCTCATGACTATATTGCTAATTGTTGCAGTTACCAACATATATACATATATATGTATTACTAACATATATATATATATATACACACATATATATTATATATATAGGCAAAATAATAAATGCAAAATAAAAAGAAAATAAATACAAAATATTTATCGACATATGATTGAAAGAATCAAATATGAATTTTTTACATTTTACTTTATTAATTTTTCATAATCATTATTTTTTATAATAATACTATTTAATATAATACATAATAGTATAATATATAGTATTTTATATTTTGCAAATTTAATATTTTCTATATTTTTGTTTTTGTTTTCTTATCTATTATTAAATTAAATTGTTTATGTCTAAAATAAAATTTTATATATAATTTTATATAAATTTTATACAATTGTATACTAAAATATTATTTTAGATTTTAGATTTTTTTGATGATCTGAAACTATAAACAAAATAGTTATGATCATAAATGACTCAAGTTGTTCACAAAAACAGTGAAAAATATACCTATCCAGAAATAGTTAATATTAAGATTCGTTAATTAAAAAGCATTCATAATCTAATGACAATAATAAATCAAAAATAATAATAAATGACAAAAATAATATGAAAAGTTAAATCAAAAAAAACAATCAAAAATTCTTAAAAAGTAACTGTAGAAATCTTACTATCTTGCACACACTGATACACATTAAGTTCACATTGTGTTTTTTCTAATTGTTCTCTTTTTTCTTTTAAGAAAAGTTTATCAAGCCAAGTACGAGATCGTATTCCTTTCCTTCCTGGATAAAGATCAGAATATTCAGCTTCAATATTATTACTTTTTTCAGATATTGATTTTTCTTTATTTTCTGTACTTTCAACAGTCATTATTTTTTTGATATATTATTTAAATTACTATTTTTAAGAAATAATTATACGAAAAATAAACAAAGTATAGGTTACGTGCAATCTTACGTCATGCAATCCCGGGTAACACGTGTACTTACATCATATACTAATATTTAGTGCTATTAAGATGACTTACTGTTTCAAAATAATTACTTGAATATAACCTGCATAAAAATATTTTATAATATATTTATAAAATATTAAAAAGACACACACACACACACACACACACACACACACACATATTTATATATTTAATTGATTTTATTACTATAAATCAAAAATTAAAATCTTTTAATTTTCATAAAAATATACATATACATTAATTAAATAATTAGAAATATCATAAAAATGTTATAAAAATATTATGAAAATACAATGAAAGTTTTGTAATTAAAAACTATTGTATATAACTTTTGAGGTTTTAAAATGAATGTAATAATTTTTTTTATTTAATTCTTTTATTTAATATTCTTAAGCATATACTATGTCCATTCATATATCAATGCTATATTGCATATTATGAATATAATATACATTCATGAATTAACTTTACTTTAACATTATTTTTCAATTTTAAGTTTCTTTGGCAAACTAAAAAATCATTATTGTTATAATACAAAGAAAAATAAATACTTTATAAAAAATTTTTTTAACATTAATCAATCTTTATCACTTTTATATTTTTATACTGCTCATTATTTATGATTTTAATAAGTATATCTGCTAGATTATTTCTAGGATCTATATTTTATATTAATTCTTATTATTTTTAATAATAATGATATCTAAAATATATATTAATATTCATTATTCATATATAATTGAATCATTTCAATTTTTTTTATTATTTATATATAAAATACATTCTATTTTTTTGTTCAGCTTTTATAAATTTTTTAAATCACACATATTACAGTTATAATATACTTAATTTTTGTAGTAAAAAAAGCTATATATAAGAATTTATATAAGAATCAAAATACAAAGTTGTAGCATACAATAGCATAGGATTTATTGATCCAGCTTTTTCTATTTTATTAACATTTTCCTAGTCAAAATTTCTATGAATATTTCTTCTGAATATTTCTAATTTCTGTATTTCATTTTTTCTTATCTATATTATCTCTTATTTTAAATATTTCAAAACTTGTTTAGTTTTTAATTGTTTTTGTATAATTTTTAGGAAATTAATTTAAATGATTTGTGTGTTAGATCAATACTAATAAATATCAATCTATTATTTCTCTAAAAGATATATTTTTTTTTCAAGATTATTAACTTGAAATCATTTAATTATAAAAAAAATTTGTTACATTACAAGTTTCGATGTTAATTTTTTTTAATATATTTGATATCTGTTTTTTTTTATTTATTTTCATTGTTTTTTTTTTTATTTCTAAAATTGTTCGGTTCTCCTAAATCTTTAGCTTTAAATTTTTTTTTCAATTTTTCTCTATCAATTTTATTCGTAGCTTGTAATTAATATACCATCAACAAAAATTATATATTATCTTATTATCAATGTTCAATGTTAATATAAACCAAAATTTTAAATCTCTATAATCCAATTTTCATTATAAATTACTAAATTAAATTAAACTTTCTGGATTTTGAATTTGTTATAAATACATATAATTATTTATTCATTTTTATTTTTCATTTTTATATTTTAATTCTTATTTTCACATATATTTCACTGTTTATTTCGTTGTTTAAAAATATAGTTAGTATATTTAATTTTCTATTCTTTTGTATTAATAGAAATATAATTTCTATTCTTTTGTATTATTTTATATTAATAAAAATTCTATTAAATAGATAACCTAGTTATTAAAATTTATATCAAAATTATCTGACTGTTAAAGTTTTCTAGTATTACTATGCATATTTTTTTGGTTCCATTTTCTTTAGTTTTAAATATCCAATTTGAATTTATTATCTATATTTTTTCCTTTTAGCAAATTTGTTCATATGTTGTTCATATATTCATTTTTCTGAAATTTCTAATTCATATTGTTTTATATTTTTTCAATTATTACCTTATACTTGTCATTTCATCACATGGTTTGAGATTTTTTTCCATTATTAAACAGAATTATATACAATTTATAGTCATTTAAATGTTAGAATTTCTTGCCTGAAATTCATAATTGATAATCATTTTTATATTCATATTCTATCATAAACACTTCTTGAACTTTTTTTTCTAATTTTTTATTTTTGGATATGATTATTAAACTTTTGATCCACTTTTGGTTCATTTAATTTACTAATATATATTTATACAGGTATTCTATTATTAATTGTTATTGACAAACATCTATTCATTTAAAATTAATGCAATATATAATTGTTTCATTTCATAAATATTTAGCAATTCTTTCATCATTGTTTCTATTTCAATGTGTTTTATTCATTTTTATAGAAATTCAATTTTATTAGAATGAATATGATTGTGTATATTTTATAATTATTCTTTTTTTTTGATAAAATTGTTTAATTGCTAAAAGTTCACATTGATCATTTAATTTATATTTAATTTTCTTTATTTTTATTTGTTTCTAAATATTTGTTTTTTTATATATTTAATTAGATTTTTTTATTTTTTGATTTTTATCTTAATAAATGTATATAGAAAAAGTATGAATAGTTATCAATAATAATAATTTAGAAATAAAAAATTTAGAATAAAAAAAATTATATTTCTCCATTGATATATGTTACATTAATATGAATAAGTTTTTTAATTTTACTGTTTTATATTTTTATTTCTCGTTAAATGGTAATTTTATTTTTTATATATGATTTACAGATATTTTAATTTCTTCTTCTTTAAATGTACACATTTTAAATCTGATAAATTCTATATATAATATTTTGACTAATATTCATATGCTAATATTAATCCTTCTTATTATGTAGTCTGTTTTTTTCATTGCATTTCTACGTTTGATTTTTTTTTTATTTTTAAATCTTGTTTATTGAATACTATTTTATATATATTTATATTTCTTTTTATATATATTTTCTAAATATGTTTTATAAATATTATACTATGGAATAATTTAAATTATAAAATAAATAAATATATAAAACAAATATTATATTTAATGTCTTTATATTTACCTTTTTTCCATTGTAAATTATAAGTATGTTCTTTTTCTTTGCTTATAATATTATATGTTTGTTATTTTAATATTAATATTATTCTTTTATATTTTTCATTTATTTTATTAAATTCTGTATCAATATGCCCGAGTTCATTAATTTTATCTGATTTAAATTATTAAATTTTATTACGTTATTACATATTATTTATTTTTTTCTTCATTGCAACAAATGTATATTCCTATACAAATGTAGCTGCAAATGATTTCAATATTTTTGTTCATATTGTCCATTATTTTCTCAATAATTTGTATGTCATATTTTATAATCTTATTAAAAATTATTTTATATAGATGTATTTTTTTCTTCTTATTTAATTTAAATGTCTATTCTTAAATGTCTAATTTTATGAAATCTAATGATTTCATATTCATTGTTTTAATTATCGGTATCACATTTTCATTATATTATGACATATTTAGCAATAAGTAATATCTGTCCATTTTTATGCTGATAGTTTATTTCATTTATGATTAAAAAGTATTTGTTACTTTAATTATTTATAATTAAAATAATAAATTTTAAAAAATGATGTGTTTTATCAATATTATTAAATTTTAATGTTAATAAATATTTTCTTAAATTTAATATTTTAATTATTAAATATATTTTTTCTGTTATTATAATATACTGTTTCTGTTTTAAACATATTTTTTAAGCATTTAATCATATCTTTTGCTATTTTTTCTTTTTTAGATATTTTAAATATTTATCATACAGATATTATACTATATATAATTTTTGCTTAGCATTTTATAATATATTTTCTATTTCTTCAACAAAACAATTTCTAATTATAAAAATTAGTATTTTCTAGATCGATTTGTTTATCATGTTTTAAAAAAAATGTGTTTTAAATTTTAAAAAATGATGTGTTTTATCAATATTATTAAATTTTAATGTTAATAAATATTTTCTTAAATTTAATATTTTAATTATTAAATATATTTTTTCTGTTATTATAATATACTGTTTCTGTTTTAAACATATTTTTTAAGCATTTAATCATATCTTTTGCTATTTTTTCTTTTTTAGATATTTTAAATATTTATCATACAGATATTATACTATATATAATTTTTGCTTAGCATTTTATAGTATATTTTCTTTTTCTTCAACAAAACAATTTCTAATTATAAAAATTAGTATTTTCTAGATCGATTTGTTTATCAAAATAGTATTTTCGTACTTTATATCATATTTTATTTTTAATCCTTGTTTTCTTTTTATTTTTTATTACTTATTTTTTAGTTTATTCAGAGCTACTCTGAGCTCATGACTTTTTAAAATTTTAAATAAATGAGGCATATAGAAATTTCTTTTATTTAATTTTTTTATTTACTCTTATACATTATAGCCGTATTGAATTTGTTGCTCGCTACGTCATTTATATTATTCCTTGTAACTTTATTTTAACAATAACTAAATTCATTTTTATTAATTAATTTTTTAATATAATATCAATTTTATGATTGAATATTATAAAATATTGTATGTTTTTAATCTCTTGATTTTGAAAATTAATATTTTTAAGAACATCTCGATATCATCCCTTTTCAAAAACGTAATTTATCATTTATTGTGTCTGCTAAATAATAAGATTTGATGTCTTTCTAATAAAGTGATAAATAGAATTATTCATGTTCAAAACTTTTTCCTATTTATTGAAGGAATCGCATAACTTCGCAGACATTGAAGCGCGCTACTCGACTTAACCATTAACGTGAACTATAATGATAGCTATTATTAAAATGTCTTTAATTGAAATATTAAGCATAAAAAATTTTTTAAATACTTCCGATATTCTTCTTTCGCTAATTAATTTATGCAGTTTATATTAATTATAATGTAATGTTTAATCGTTAACAGAAGTAATTGATTTGCATGGATCAAGTTTTATAAATTTGATAAAACGATCAATGACTAAAAATCTATAAATATATATCCTTCGAGAGAACTAAAATGATCAATGTATAAAATTTAAAATAATTTATTATTTTTTTTATATTATATAAGAATTCTTTTGAGTTATCACTGACAAATGAAAATTCAACATATTTTAAACAATTGTTTATATAATCCTTTAAAATATAAATATGAATATTAAAAATTAATATTGAAATAAATAAATACTGAAAATACTATATTTACATCTATTTTAATAATTTTTCTTGATATTAATAATAATTAATAAATCTTATTTTGGCTTTGAAATAATATATTTTTAAATCAATTTTTTTATTACAATTAATATGTTGAAAATAAATTCGCGCATGATATCAAGTATAAATATTTAAAATTGAAATATAAATGATGTGATATAATTAATGATCCAACTGCAAAAGGATGATTTTATAAAAATTTATAATATTATAAAAATAAATAAAATAAAAAGAGAATAAAATTTTTTTATTTTAAGATTTCGAATAAATTAGGTTTAAAAAATTTTAAAATATAAATAAAATTGACTAAAATTCTGAATTAATATAAGAATAAATTATCGACAGAAAATTATTCTATATCAATGATAATTCATAAGAATTTATTTTGGGATTATAGCAATATTAGAGAAATATATTAGATTGTGGAATTTGATTAATAAAGAATTTACAGTAAAAAAAATTTAATAAAAAAAAAATAAGAATAAACTATTATACAAATGTGGATTGTGCTGATCTTTTTATTCTATTATTTTTATTATGACGTATCACATGCCGCGATGATTCAAAAAGGAAAAGAAAAATAAAACAGAATCGAAACAGGGATTACATTTAGTAACATCAAATTCACATGCAAATATATATGATATGAGTTGCATTTATATGTATATATATATATAATTTCTAATTTGTATAATAATCTAAAAATAATCTAATTTGTATAGTATATTAACTTGTATTGCAAAATATAAATATATATTATGAAATAAATTATATAAAATATTGTGAAAAAAAAATACTATGAAGATTTAAACAAATTTGAAAAATTTTTAAATTTTATATAATGTATATGTAGACATATATTATATAATTTTTTTTTTTTTGCTACTTAAATTCATTCTAAGAAGACAATTAATCTATGAAAATTCAACTATTTTTTGATTTTATATTATAACTTGCGAATTGTAAAAGATAGTTTTTAGATAAAAATTATTTTTTTAAATGAAGACTATTGTTTAATAAAAGATTTATCAATTGTTTATTTAATTAGAAAAGAGTTATAAACAAAAAATTTATAATTTTTTTCAATTTATTTTTTCACGTAAAGTTTTAATCAATAATTTTAAAAAGTTATAAAACAACATAAAAAAAATATATAAAAAGAACTTTTTTTTTATTTATATGTAAATTTATATATAATACAAATTTTATATTGTTAGGAAATCTGTAGCAATATATACACATCAATTCTGTAAAAAAATTTGTTATTGCGTGTGAAAAATATAAACAGTAAAAATACAAATGAGCAAATTCTTTTATTTCCTTTATTTCAGTGATCACAAAATTATTTAATTTCATACACAAGTCACAAACAACAAAGTTATCAAAAGAAGTCACAATCATAATTTGTATTTAATATATTTATAAATGAAATAAATTCTACATAAATGAAACAATTTTCTTTCCAAATTATTGAAATTATTAAATAATTTTTATTTTTTATTTTATTTTTAGCTTATTATAAAACTTTTTATTTTTTCAAATAAAGTAATATATGAAACATAAACTACTTAAAATTATATTTTTTTACTTTAAAAATAGAAACGTTTGAATACCAAGAAGAATTTTTTTTTTTTGAAGAAAAAATTCAATTTTTATCATAATATAATTCTCAAATCATTAGATTTTAACGAATAATTTTTTTCTAAATTTTCTTGAATTTATCGATTCTTACAGATAAGATATTGTTCATGAGATTTATAAACAGCTTATTTGGAAAAGTTTATCGTATAGAGGCTTTTTTCTATTATTATCGTTGATCTCCATTGAAACTATTAATCAGATAATGTTATCTGAGAAAATTGCTCTTTTTGAGAAGAGTTTAATCGATATTTATAATTTATATATATATATATTTTTAATACGCTTCTGGTTAAAGCGGATTCTGATTCCAGGAATGACGTATTCCAGACATGGCATTCAATAGCAACTAACATCATTCTAGTTCGAGAAATTTTGTTCACTTGGGAATGTCACGAATTGGTATTGACTGCAATGTTATTGGTTGTCATGCCTTATCGGAAAACTATGACTCGATTGAATTGGAAAGAGATTTTCTGAATAAGCTTGACTTAAAGAGAATACTCCGACTGCTGGATATGACAAATTATTTATGAATAGATAGTTTGTAATAATATTTGTGCTATTGATCGTCGGACACGATCACTTACTGACATTGTGAAAGATTCAATCCTTGTATAGACACACGTATCGCATTAATGTAACTGCTCTAATATAGTCTATTCACGAAGAAAATAGTCACAAGCTTTTTCATACACACATATATATACCTCAATCAAAAGAGTATTTGATTGTATATATGCATTTGATAATCCATTAAGATCACTATAATATTACTATTGTGGGCGTGAATAGATGTCTATTCACTAACATTTAGATTATCTACCATTTAAGATATCTTATTTATATTATGATTTCATTAACGCATAAAACGAAATATTTTAATTCTAAATAAAAATCCTTTTTTTTTCTTTTTCTTCCATTATTTGCTTTCTCTAATAATAATGTTGTTTCGTTATTTTTCCTTAATTGAATGATAAAAAATAAAAATAACTATAATAATCTAAGATAAAGAATAGATGATTATTTGACTATAAATAAAAAATGTTCATTAATGTGTATTAGATTAAAATAATTAAAAGATTCTACAATAAAAAAGCATTTATTTATAAAAATGTAATCAATACTTGTTGTTTGAATAGCATCTCATCCCATATATAGTTTTTAAAAATTTAATAATTTTAAAAATTGACAGACTTTAACTATTTATATATACAATATATAATAGTATAGTATATAGTAATATATGAAGTTATTATACTATAATTATTATAGTAACTATAATATAGTATTAATATTAACATTTTTATAGATTAATTGTAAATTTCTTTCTATAATTTTTTTCTGAGAAATTTTTTTATAAAAAGCTAACATAGATAATTTTTATAACCGAATTCAGATTAAGCATACAAAAATATATTAAAAATTTTTTCATTTTGAAATAAAAAGAAATTCATTTTTCTATTTTTTCGGGTCTTCTATTTTTTAGGTGTCTTATTATTTTATCCTATTTTTTTTTTTTTTTGTAAAAAAAATTTAAAATTGAAAAGTATCAATATGATTGACATTTATTTATATATTTTTATTTATATTTATATTATTATATATATATTATATTATTTATTTATATTATTTATTTATTAATATAAATGAAGCTTAATAAATGCGAATGTGAATAGAATAAGAAAAACGAAAGAGAGAAGAAGTAGGCATGCATGTATATATAATATAAAGATAATTATAAAAAATAATAATGCTAGATTTATAGAATAAGAATATATTATAAGAATAAAATTAAGTCTTAATTGTAACTATCAATTCATATCCAATATATATTATTAAATAACGAATACTTTTATGAATGTATATGTAAAATTTACATATAATGATACATATAATTTCGAGGAATATCGAAAATCATAGAAAGTCCTATCACATATATTTACAACATGTTTTAAATGTTTTTCTTCTTTAACATTTCTTTTTGAGCAAATTATTTGTACATAAATTTTTTTGGTATAAAATTATGAATAAGAATTATTAAATTATTAGAATTATATATTTACTTGATTTTTTTAAAAAAAAAAACTATCTTTATTCTCATATTTTGTTCATTTTTCTGATGAAAAATTCTCAATGATTAACTTGCTGTATATGACGAATATATTTATGAAGAAATGGTAACTTTTGCATTACGAATATTTATCATATCTTCATTTTTATGACATAATTTAGATAAATTTTTAAAATAAGACAACACAGTTAATAAATTAATGAAATGATGGATTATAATTTGTATTGACGAAATTATGATTTAAAGATTGATAATTTTTTATGATTTTTTAATTTAGTTATTCAAAATATAAACTTGACTTATTATATCTAGCATATAATCAGCAGGCCATGTATATAAATTTCTACGAGAAAAAATATATTGCAGTTAAAAATTGTATTTTCAATTAGATCAAATGATTTAAACTTTTTAAGACATTAGAAGAATTTAGTTTACTACATAATATATAAAAAAAATTTTTTTAAAAATTGTAATTTATCAAAATTTCGAAGAAAATAGTAAAAGACAATTTTTTTTTAAAAATCTCTTTATCTAAGTCTATAATGAAAATTTGAAATACACATTGTAGATTTATGTCAGTTTTATATATATATATTTGTTTAAAATTTCATTATTTAATATTCAAATTCAGTATTCATTATTAAATTCGATTGAATTTAAATTTCGAAAAATTTAAGTCATTTGTTTTAATTTTAAAAAAACTATTCTATTTTGATAGATATATTTTTATCCATTATTCTATACTTTATAATTTATGTATTACTTTGTTGAATACATTTTTATTTATTGATTTTTCTTTTTGTTAATTTATTATTTTCTATTTGCACTTTTCTAAAGATTTTAAAGGACATCAAGTTAGACTTTTGTATTTTAATTAAGTTCTTAGAATGATTAAACGCAAACTGAAGTATGTCTATCTATTATATGTTACATATTTTATAAAACTAAATTAAATTTATTTCGTGATATTCAAAGTAACTTAGAGAACAATAAAGAATTTTGAAAGTTTATTATTTAAAAGAACTTCATATTAATACTATAAAAATTTTACATAAAAATTCTAATTAATCTAATTCTAATTTTGAAATTGATGATTTATATCATTTGTATTAATAATAATAAAAATCATTGTTATCTCAGTAGTAGTTAGTAGCAGCTAATTTTTTTTTATTTTAAAGCTAAGATTTTGCTCTTTATAATGATACCAGAAAAAATACTGAAACTCTATTAAACTCTCTTTTAAAATTAAGATTGAAAATAAAAAATATTAATATATAATTCAAAAATATCAATAATATCAAAATGAAATTTGGTATTACAAATAGCTAGTACACTCCAATCAAAAATTAATGAAATTAATAAAATTGTAAATAATAATTTTATTTTTCAATAATTTGAAAATTGATTTTTTTAAATCAAAAAATTTATAATAATAAATTTATAAATTTATAATAATTATGTTGACAATTAAAAAATATGAAAAAAACCTATACTAAATTTATAAATAAATACTATATTATACAATAGTAGACCAAATATTAATTATCTGTATAAAAATTTTTTCATTTTGCGGATACTTATGAAAAGAGAGTTTTTTTTTCACTTTTGAGAGGCAAATACTTCACTATGTAGCTGCACATATCCAACGTAAATCTATATGCTGTAATTGATTAATATTTTTTTATAACAAAATTAAAACAAAAATTTTTGCAAAGAAAAAAAATTGTTTGAATTATCTATTAAGTCTGACTTTTCAGGTATCTTACATTGACTGGAAAGTTGATTTTAGAGATCAAAATAAATATGAAAGTTAATATACAAAAAAAAGTGATTGAAATTTATTTATTAATTTATAAGCAATTTAATTTTATTTATATAACTTTATCTTTATAGAACAAAGTTTCATTCTATTTCCATATCGCTTTATGTAATATAGATTCTAAGGTAATTATTCAATAAATAATATTAATATAATAATATCTCAATCGATATTTTCGTGTTCGTTTTAATCAAATTCAAAATCGATTATCTAGAAACGTTCCACAAATTAATAAATATTAATGAATATTAACATTCTGTATATTTTAAAGATTCTAAAGAATATACATTTTGGAAACTATTGTATTTCTGTGAAATAATGATTATTAATAATAATTAATCAAAATAATGATTTTCTGTAATTTTATTTCTTCTATCATATCAAATGTATTTCTAAATTCAATTCATAGATTTTATTGTACGAAATTATTTTAATAATTAATTTTAATTTATAAATTTATTAAACAAATAAACACAGACACACATAAAGTCCGGAATAAAATGATAGGATATAAAATATCAATTTTTATTATATTTACAAAAATATTCTAAAGAAAGAATTTTTTTCTAATAATTTTGTCAATTTTATCATATAATAATATTCTTCTCCTGCCGAATTTAATTTATCATCATAAAATTATTTTTTAAAATGTACTATTTTAAAATTATTCTATTTTTAAAAAAATATAATTTTATTTATGCTTACATTTACGTAGTTTAGATATAGTTATTTAAAAAAGTAAAGACTTTTGATTTCTCAATATATATATATAGGGAGAGATCTTGCATACGTGAATTGATTCTATTCCATCTCTATATCAATGTGTACGTATTTATTTAACTCATTGGACTAAATATAAAATTAATTCTGCAAAGTTGTTCTAATATATTAATAATTTATATGTTTTATAATAAGATGAAATACTTATTGTTAATAAACATTGCAAGCAGGAATATTGCCAAAATATATTTTAGATTGTAGGCGAAATAATACAATATCATGTCGATATTATATTGTTATGCTAATTCGCACTTTTATTAAAATATATGTAATTAATATAAATATGTAAATACTGAACAGTGTTGTTAAGTGGATCAGATTAACATATTTATATTAATTATATATCTTTATTAGAAAAGCATTCACTTAACAATGGTATAATTTAGCAATATGAATTTTTTCTAATCAAAATACAAAGATAAAGTTATTATACAAATAATTTATTGCATAATATTTACATTAATTTATAATTAATTAAATTATTATTATAATATAATATTAAATTATTATTATAATATTAATATAATATTTATATAATAATAATAAATAATATATTAATAATAAGCTTAATTAAATTATTATATAATAAATTTAATTGAAAGAATTAAACTTTTTGATATATACATATATTTATTTTCAACGATACAGAAGAATATTGATGATTTTAAAAATTATCAAATATTATGTCTTACTATTATGACTATTATTACATGTTCTTTAATCATGACTATTATAACAGATGTTTTATACAATAATTAATATATTACAATAATTAATATATTTATATTCATCTATCATATATCGTAGCACGTATTGCAGTGAAAATGGAAAAAGCATTTGATACATACTGAAATTTTATAATTGTTATTAATTTGTATGTATAGTTGTTTTTTATTTATTTGATTATAATGAACTTTAATTTATCTTACCGAACAATAATAATGCAAAGTAAGTTGTGGTAATACAACATTAATCGAAATAATTATTGGTTTTTGATATATCAATGTAATCAGCACGAATTTTTGCATATTTAATGTCTGATCATACCACATTGAATCGTAAGCACTTCGTAAAACGGTTATGCTCTACAAATTATAAAAAATTGGTTCTTATAAATTATAATCGGCGATAAAATATTTTGAAATTGATACGATATATTTATAAAAAAAAATTGTATAACATTGAAGACTTTCACTATTATTATATATATATTATTATTATTATTATTCGTTAATTCTGATTAAGATTATTTTATTAAGATTTAATTTTACAGATATATATATATTTTTTTACAATTTGATATTTTATCGATTTATAATATAAAAAATAGCTCACTCAAAAAATAGCTAAATTGGATTTAAAAAATCAAAATAAATGTAAAATCTCTGAAATATCACCATTCATAAAAAAAGCATATATTTCATAGATTTTTACCTCAAAACTTTTTAAATTCCATATTTTATAATTTTCATAAATTGTAAAAAAATCCGTTTTCATTCATTCTAATAGTTAATAGTTATTTGAGATGAAAAACTCAAAACAAAAAACATATAAATATGGCTATAGATAGAATAAAAAATATTTTTAAGTATATTTACTAATCAAGAAAGAATTATATATGTATATTTTACTAACCAAGAAAAAATTATATATGTGGATATTTGATATAACTGTGCGGAACATATATTTTTAATGTTATTAAAAATAAAAAACAAATATCAAAGAATAAAAATAAACAATATTGTATATTTTATATTTTTCTTTTAACACTTATGGATTTTTGTTGATGTTTTTATGATATTTTATGATAAAAATATTAATTTATTATATTATTATTAACATTAATTTTAATTGTTTCTGTATGTGCGATTTTTTAAGTCTTCAATACTTTGAATTGGATACGAATACATTTTATTTACTTTTTATAAAATTTCAAAAGAAAAAGTTTAAAATCAAGAATGCTAATCAACATACTCATGCTGAAATCTTAATATAATAATTTATACATTTTTTATTTAAATAATTTGTAATAATCTTTTATGATTTTCTATTCTCAAAATTCAATATAACATGATATTATTCGTAAAAAAAAAACTGTAAAACTGTTTATAAATAAATTTTTAATTACAGAATTTTGACAATTAAAATAATTTTTAGATTTTTCATGTAAAAATTTTTGAAAAAAATGCTTATAAAAAGAAAATCCAAAAATTTTTTAAATTTTAAAAATTTTTCTAAAAATTAATTCTATCAATATTTGATGTTATTTTATTTGAAAAAATAAGAAAAAATTTAATAATAATAAATTCTAATATTTGGAAAGATAAAAATTTTTATTCAATTTTATATTTTCAATTTTATATTTTTCATTATTAAATATATATATTTAGTTTTTGAGATATTTGCAAAAAAAAATTAGTTTAAAATACATAATATAAATTTTGTATTTGTGATATTTAATAGAATATAAGTAAAAAGACATTTGAATTTTTTGAACAATTGAATAATTCTGCAAAATAATTACACTTATTATATATGCCATATATGAAAAGATAAACGAATAAAATAACTTGAAAAAAATTTATAATTATACATAATTTTTCTTACACGATATACAAAATTTATATATTTTAAATATATACATGTTATTAGTAATATTTAATAAATTTAATAAATTTATAATAATAAGAATATAAAGTGATATAAGAACATTTTTTGAAAGAAGTTTATTTAGAAATCCTTGGAATTGTATATTTTTTAGAAACTCTTTGACATGATTGGAGTATAAACGTGATCTTGATATTTAACATTTTCCAGCCATATTAATCTCAATAACAATCAGCGTCATTTTACATTCGAGAAAATTTATTATATTCGTGGATTCGTTTTTGTGGGGAATTACGAATTCTGTAAGCGATATATTATATTTTCCTAATTTTAAGGATTTGGAGTAATTTTTTAAAAGTTTGGAATACCGCATAACCAGGAGAGCTGGTCCGCTTATATGCTCCATCAAGAATCTGCAATTCTATAAAATAACGTGAAGATTTCAGAGATCTTACATTTGCAAAATTCGAGAAAAAATCAAAATAATTTTAATCTTTGAATTATTAGAATCTTTTAAACTATTGAACTATTTGAACTTAATTCCATTAAAGACTTAATTCCATAAAAATTCTTATATATAATTTTTTAAATTTAATTTTTAAATTTTCGCTCATATATTCATTCAGTGACGTATGTAAATTTTTATTGGCATATAGACTTTGTTCTTGATCGTTAAAATAGAACTTCGTTAACAATAGAATTTTGTAATAAATCAATTTTATTACTATATAATATAGCTCCATATACTGGAGAAGAAACAATAACAGTTGAAAAAATAACTAAAAATAATTAAAAATTTCGAATAAAGTTTAAGTAAACTTTAAGTAATACTTGAATAACATTTATTCATAATTATTATATGTAGTCGATCTATTCTTTATATAATCTTGATTGTTTGATATTACAATTATTTCCACTATTATTATTATACTTTAATATACTTTAATAAATTATTGAAGTAATTCAGCAAAATAATTATTCGTAATTTCAACTATTAAATTTTGCCTATCTATGCCTCCATGAATAGATTGAAACTAATACATATAATATTATGAAAGTAAGAAGATAAAAAGAAAAGCTTATTGAATATACATAATTTGTTTAGCTTATTGAATATACATAATAGAAAATATATTTTTGCAAATATCTCGAAAATTAAAAAAGATTCTATATATGTATATAAAAAATTGTTCAAAATGATGATCTTGATAACATATTTTAAATTATAAAAATGAAAATTACTCTGTTATTCTGCATATTTTCCGTAATTTTTTGATAACATTGTATACATATGAACACTTATTTGATAAGATAATTATTTTATTTATATTTAATATTTTATTTATTAATTATTTATATCTTAATTATATATTTAAATAATAAATTTTTATAAAATTGATGGATCTTTTTTAGTCAAACAAACCATGATGATCTTTGGCTTGCAATACAATATGAATGATAGAAATCAGATTTACGTGTCAATGCTATCGTGAAATTAGTTTTATTACAGTGACATATGTGATAAATTTCATTCTTTTAGATAGGCAATTTTATTTACTTGAACTTATATTTTTTATGCTTATTAATTATGTTCATCTCAAAGAAAACTGTAGAAGAAAAATTGAAAGAAAAAATTTAAGAAAAACGATAATTATTAATGTAATAAAAACTTGGAGAGATAATTTTATTATTTATAATATATATAATTTTATATTTATAATATATATTTCATTTTGTAACGCAAATTTAAAAAAATATAAATTAATAAATAAATTTCATTTTTTATATATTAATTTTTTATTTTTTTTTTTTTTGATTGCTAGAATACTTTAGAATAAATGAAATTAAATTATGAATTATTTAATATTACATAATATTTAAATATTATATCTTAACACTTTATATAATAGAATTTCATAATTTTTATATTTTCTTATAGATTATATTTATTAACATTTATAAAATTTTTTTCATAATATTCCTTTCTTAAAAAAATATTTCTTTCTATTTATATAAAAAAAAGACTGTATATATTAATTAATATAATAGAATATATTGATTGAAAGATAATTTGAATTTGATTGTGTTTCCGTTATCGAAACAAATTAGAAATAAATTTAACATGCCATTATGTAATTTGTAAAAATTTCGAAAAATTTCCACATTTGCACATTTAAATGACTTTTAAATCACTAAATTCTATCAACGAAATCGAATATTTTCTTTCAAATGTTCCTAAATTTATCAAATATTTTTTATATTTCTTAATAGACATAAAATATTTATTCTTTATTATTGATATTTAATGCATAATATATCAAGAAATCTAACTAATGAATTACTAAAATATATTAGTATGAAATATTAATATATTGATAATATAAAATATTAATTCTTTAATAAATTGAATACACATACGAATAAAACATAAAAAAATAAAGATCTAAATAAACAAAATTCTCATTTTAAATATGAATTATATTTTAAAAATATGGTTCTCAAATTTATGATAATTTAAATTAGGTTAAAGAATGATTAAAATCAATTATCATTTACCAGTCATTGATATAATTGTTTTTAAAAAAAAATCATTTTTTGTTATTAATAATAAATTCCTTATTTGTTTTATTAATAAAAAATTCTTAAGAAAAAATCAATTTAAGCACGCAAAAATAGAGACTTAAATGAAGACTTTGAAATGACTTAAATTTAATATACAATTTTTGATAACCAAATTATAATAATTCCGAAGGTCAATAAATAATTTTTTAATTTACTATTGAGAATGTAAATGTAACTTACCATATCATACATATGATCAGCTGGCCATGTATATATATAAATTTCCAAAAGCATAGATACGCATATAATTAAGAATTGTATTTTCACAAATAATGATGAAGTCTATATAAATTACAGAATTAATTTATCATGTATTTATTATGCATTACATTATTTTCACTTACTGTAATCAATATAATACCAGATAAAGTCAATACAATTGTGCTTATTGTCATAGTATAAAATATTATAAAACGAATACAATTTACTACATCTTCTGCATATCTAGACAAAAAATTTATAATAATTGATAATAAACAAAAATTAATAATTTATAATTAATAATTATAATTAATAATAATTAATAATCCATATATTTAAAAAATGTTATATGTATTAAAAAAATTTACCTCCTCAAAAGTAATTGTTTTTTAAGGCAAAGGATTAGCATTTCAACATTTGTAGTTTTTTGTAATTCCTTAACTAAACATTCAAATCTTGCAGATGTAAACCAAAGTAGAAGCGCCACAAACATACTTACACATATATGTGCAGCGCATTGATAAGTGAAAAAAAATTGATGCATATATATAATAAAATTTCTAGATGTATAATTAACTTGAAATGGATATTCTGTTTCCCATGGAAAAGTAATTGGTAAGAACGTTGGTCCTAATACAAAAATAGTTGCAGCTGTATATATTAATACAATAATTGTTCCATACAAAATGTTACATTTCGCGACATATGTACACATAATTTCATACAATTGTATTTCTTTAATACATGTCATCATTTCTTCAACTATTCGCTGTAATTCATAATTAAAATATATATCTTTTTATATCAAATATTAAAATAAAATAAATAATTAACTTACTTGTAAAGTATTATATTTTATAAAGCATATAGTAGTTTGTACAATATGTTGAAACACAGCCATTGATAGGCAAACACACTTAAAAAAAATGTTAAGATTGTCTAAATTCAAGTAAATCGTATAAATTAGAGATAGAAGTATTATGAAAGCGCTAATAATGGCACCGATTTGTAAAATTTTCATATACACAATTTTTTTTCTAGTACTATTAATAGGAAGTGGCCAACAAAGAGATAAAGCTACGCTAAGCCATATAAAGTAAATGCCTTTTTCTGGAGTCACTTGTTTCAACATAGTTTCAAGAAACAATTTATCTTAGAAGTCGAATGAAATAAAACTTAACTGGTGCATAAATTCAATATGTACAAAGTGTTAGTTGAAAAAAGAATTTTTCAAATAATGTATAGTATGATTTATTTAATAAATCATACTATACATCATAGCAACGTTGGATAATGATTTCTTATAGCATATTTTTTCCAGTGCTAGTTAACTTACGGACAATAATAATTATGGGTTATTGGTATTATATAGTGGTATGGCATATAATATTAGACAGCTGCAAAAGAAAGTATTGCAACAGAACTATAATTTTCTAGTAGTAGCACACTAATAAAACGTTCTTTTATATAGAACAAAAAACGAATATTGAGTATACGTATCAAACTATACATTTATTCTTCATATAATAGCTTACACGCAATATTTACGAAAGGCTATAATTGAAAAGAAAAAAAACTTGTTAATTTAAATATTAACATTTTTAACAATATACGTTTCTTTTAAGGCTTTTTCTTGATGTTATTATAATATACGAATATTTTAAGATGAATACAAAGATTTATGTATAAAATTAATCTAATTTAATATATACATACATTTAATACATAATTAAATACATAGTAAGTGAAAACTAATCATTTCATTGTTATTATTTTAAATGACAAATATAATTAATTGCAAATATAGATATGTAACATATATTAATCTAAAAAAAAAATGTTTTGTAAAAAAAAATGAGTACAGTGATGAGTATATAAATGAGTATATAAATAAATAAAATTGCGAATAGTTTTCTGAATCGTAATAAAGTAATATTTATAACAATGAAAAATTATTTATCAACATTTTATAAAAAATAAAAAAACATCATTAAAAAATATTAAAAATTTTATAAAAATATCGATTATAAATAATATAATTATAAATTTTGCCTGTTAAGCATTCTTGATATATTTAACGTAATCAAATGATTTAAATGATTTAAAATATATTTAAATCAAATAATTAAATATAAAATATATTTACTTATATTTAATGTATTATTGAAATTTATATATACAGAATATATATAAAATGTAGAAAAGGAAACTAAAAAAATTCTTCCCACCAATAAACAAATCGATAAAATTGCAATTTTATTTTTTTCAAAGTAATTCGAAGAATTTAATAGAATATTAGTTATTTAATTATTTAAAAGAGCTTATAAATTATTTAAAATATTTAAATTATTTAAATTATTTAAAAGAGCTAATAATCGTTCTGTTTAAATTGGATTTGAATTATTTACTTTAATTATCTTTATCATACTTTCTTGAATATTAGTTCATTTATTTTTTGTGGAGCGAAAAAAAAAGGTATAGAAGAAAAAAGAAAAAAACAAGTATTTCATTCAAAATCTATTTGAGAATTGATAAACAAATGACTATCACATGGCTTGATAATCGCGGGAAAGATAACAAAGTTGATGAATTTATTATGGTGAGAATGCCACATTTTTCAATTTCTATTTTTTATTATAAAATAAAAAAAAATATGTTAACGTTAAATAAGTAAGATAATAATATAGAAATTTCTATTTTAATTAAAAGTTACTATTTTTGTTATATATATAGGAGATAGCAATTGTTGCATTTTCATATATATGAATAATATTTTTTATTTTTATGAAAAATAAAATTTCTGTTAAAAATAAAATTTAAATATTATTATATTTCATGTATTTTTATATAAGTAAATATTTTTATAAGTAAATAAACATTTAATATATTTTAATTTTTATGTATTTTTTTTTATTTTGCTAATATAAAATTACAAAACATTTTTTTGATTCCATAATTGAAATTCAAATTGAAAAACAAATTCCAATTCGATTTTAAAAAATATAACAAAATAATTAAATACAATTTAAGCCGAACGATTTTTAAACAATAAAATATGTATGATTCAGATATATTAAATTATTCAAAGATTACTTTGAAGGAAAAAAATAATAAAATTTATTATATATATTTATTATAATTATTTTATATTTAATTATTTTGTATTTTTATTAATCTTACTTTTTGATATACCGTATATTATTTAAAAAACTGATTATTATTTTTAGTTAAATATTATTGTTGAATCCATAGAGAATAAAATTTCAATAAGATAATAATTTTGTAGAAAATGAAAAAATGAAATATTATCAAATCTGTTTCAATTCTGCATCAAATTCTGTTTCAATTTTTAAAATATTCTATCTATATAGAATGTTAATATATTATATTAAATAAAACAAAATGGAAACAGAATGGAATAATAATGTAACGAAGATAGAACCGCACTCAACGCAAACTTAATTTTCTTAATAATTTACTTATCTAATAGATATTTAAAAATTATATTTTAATCGACATTTGTATTCATTTTGATTTTTAGAATTAATTTTTTGTTTTTGTTGATAAAACTTGCAATTTCGATAGACATAAATTTCATAATAATTTTTAAAGTTAAAAGTTTCAAAGTCATTTCACACCATTATATTTGAAATATTATATTTTAACATCTACATAATATACAAAAAAATATATAATATGATAATGATATAATAAATAATATTCACTTATATATAAAAAATCCAATAATGAATTCGAAAAAAAAATAAAAATAATCTTAAGAAATTAAAAGAAATATTTTTTGCAATTAATGCTTCGATATTAAATTATTTAAATTGATATTAAATTTGATATTATTAAATTATTTAAATAATATATAAAACATTTTTTGTATTATCACAATTAGAAGAAAAGTTTAGATAACATTATTTAAATAAACATTTTAAAATAAATATTTAAAATACTTATGATCGTATTTTACATTTCAAATTATATTTCGAATATCAAATTTTTATTAATAAAATTAAATGGCACAACTATCATAAAAATAAATGTGCATTTTATGACCATCGATTATTCGAATTTCAATCATTCAAATGAATGATTATAGGAACACAGAGTGAATTACATAATTATATATATATTTAACTATTTTTAAGTAATTTAAATTACTTACGTACATAATAAATAACTTATTTAAATTAACAATATTTATATTCTGAGATATATAATTGAAATAATATTTAAAAGCATATCCATAATCAAATGGATCAATATTTAAAAAACAATATTCAAATCTAAAAAATTGATTTTATGTATTTTTTATTTTTTTTTTTTTTACATAAACCATATTTGAAAATTATCTAATTTAAATTATTTTAGTTATTATCTAGTTTTAGTTATTAGTAATTATCTAGTTATTTTATAACGAATTCACAAATTTAGTTCTTCCTGATTATTCAATTATTTGTACAAACAGATTTGTTTCCTAATTAGTTAGGATATTTTTTTAAAATAAAAAATTAAATTGGATAGTTATATTATTATAGAAAGATTCTATCAAATATTGATCAAAACCAATTTTCATTTTCAGTAGATATTAAATTTTTTTTTAATGAATATAACAATATTTTATAATATAAACAATAATTTCATAGTTGAAAGATACTTAATATTAACATAACATTAACATATTAATATTACATATATAAATTTTTTATTAGAAGATTTAAGATCATTTGTTAAAATCAATATAATATATTTATTAAAAGTTTTAAAAAAAATATGATATCTGTTGATAACTGAAGTTAAATCAAATGTTTACTTAATCTTTTATTTGTATTCTCCCATTGAAAAGTGAGAAAAATTTCGAAATAAAAATACAATACATTCAATATAAAGATTAAATGTAGATTAGTAACTTAATTAAAAAAATATTAATTATTTTACTTATTATAGATCAAAAAAATAATTATTTTATTTGCAATATTTTTAAAATTAAAATTTCAATAAAAATTTTCTATTTTAATCTAATTGTCTTTTTTTATTTGCTTTATTAATCATTTAAATTTAATTTATTAATTAAATTGATTAGTTGATACTGAATAGCAATTTTTTCTACAAATAATAATATTTTTATTTTTATGAATCTTCAATTTTTATTATAATTACATAAAATTATATATTATAAATTACACAAAAATGATTTTCTTTTTATAAATTTTTATTTATAATACAAATTTTTATCTAAGATTTATATAAATATTTTTTAAAAATTTTAATTTTTATCAATATTAACTTATAACAAAAAACTTCAAACTATAGTTGATACTATATTAATGAAACAACAATATATCACACTATAATATAAAATTTATATTGAAAACTATAATATATAATATCTATCATATTTACATATATTCGTAAAAGAAAAAAAATTTTTTTTCTTAAATTTAATAATTCTTTGATTTTATATTAAATTTATCTATAAAAATTTATTACTTTTAAAATAATAAATTAAATAAATAAATAATAAAAGGAATAAAACATTTTTCGATTCTATTGCTCTCTGAATTTTATATAAAAATTATATTCTTTTCAAATTCTAATTTTATTTAGGTTTTTTAGAATTGATTTGTCTACTTTCATTTTCGATCTAAATAAAATTTTATATTAAAAAAAAATTGATTAATTAAGTTTTATCTACATTTATCTGTTTATTTTCATTTGATCAAACTATATTTTAAATAACGATTTTTTGAATTTCTTAATTTTAAAAACTTTTTTAGAGAAAAAATAGATATAAATGTAAATTTCTTTAAATTAGAAAAAATATATTTTTCATAAAAATTACAGTAATGAAATAGTACAATATAACAAACAATGAAAATATACATAATTTTTTAAATAATATAATTAGTTTTGTATATACGTTAGTTATCAAGTATATACAAATAATAAGTACAAATAAAATTATTTCTTTGGAATGTATAATTGTTACTAATTATAAAGACTCATCCACAAGTGGAAACAACAAGCATTTACAAAACCTTCTATTAAATTGTAAGTATCTTCTATACAACGTGGAGCATTAATCGCTTCCTCTGATTTACAATAAACTGCGTATAAATCCTAAAAAATAAATAAAAATCAATTAAAAATTTTAATCATATAAATTTGTTACTTAATATAATAAATTTAATTTTTCAATAAAATTTTTTCTAATATATTTATAATATACAAAATACATCATGTAAGTTATTATATATTCATTTTTTGAATAAATAGAATATTTCTTTTTTGAAACTTCCATGATTACTAAATATATGAATTTTTATATTTTTTGTATTTTTGATTTTATATACTATATGTGCAAAATTTATAATATATATATAATATATAAAAATATAATGTTATTAAGAAAATAAAAAAAAATGTTTTAATATTTTCTATCAATTATCAAATATAAAATTATGTATTTTTAAATAGAATAATTTATTATTTGTACATAATTTTTAATTTCAATATAATAATTTATTTAAGCTAGGATAGATAACTATTCTAAAATTTATCAAAAATATTTTGAATAACTGTTACAAAATTTAGAATTTCTAACTTCAAATCTCTACATGCATATATATTTAAGATTTCTTATTCCTTATTACTTTGCTTGTATATTTCTAATATTTCATTTTTTTAATAAAAAATAAATTTTTTATCAAGTTTATTATTTGACAATCATGAAATAAATTACCTAATCTTATAAATAAAAATAACTTTGAAAGTATAAATTTTTTATATAAAATAATTTATAATATTTAAAGATATTTCATATAAAAAAATATATTCATATATTTCATATTAATAGAAATATATTCTTTCAATCATAAAAGTTCCAAGAAATTATCATTATTTCATTAATAAATATTTTTTATATTTTTTTATACATATATTATTATATTTTTATATAATTATAAAAATTGGATTTTATATTTCATTAAGTACATATAATCTAAATTATTAAATATATATAATTTAAACTATTAAGAATTATTAAACATAATCTGTTTAAATTATATTAGAATTTAATATAATTTTAAAAAATGATAAATTTTAATAATTCATTTGTTTTAAATATTAATTTATAAGATATGATTCTCTCGTATAGAACTACTGCTTGGGTATATTATAAAAGTATAAACTAATAAAATTTAATTTAATAAATGTAATTTAAATTTTTATACATATAAATAATTTTTATTTTATATTTTTGAATTTATATTAATATAGGAAAATATTTATTTTTGTCATGATTTCATGATCATTCTGTATAACATTTATAAATAATATTAATATAAAAAATGATACAAACCCCTCGTGAAGCATGTAAATCTATAGTCAACATCATAAAAACTTGAAAAAAATTTGGATGCAATATAAGCAGATGACTAATATTTCCATCTGGTGTGTTAAATTGTTTATGATGTTCTTGATATTTATTTTGTAAAACTTTTGATAAAGCTTGATACCAAGAAACTGGCTGGTTAATAAATGGCTTCAATCTTGGATCCATGTTCGATAAAGGCTCAACATGAGCCAATGAACAGAGTTCAGAGAATTCAATATAATTCATTACAGATTTACCTTCTAATAATTTATTCCAAAGAAGATGTGTTCTACATTCCAATGCTCCACGTTTTATCATATTCATTATATGTATACGAGCTGCATTTGCTTGAGACATTATTGTTTCTTGCATTAACTGTTCATGTGACGAATAATAACCTAAATAATTAATTGATTCTTTTCGTATTTGAATCAAGTGTGGAGATGGAGAATTAACTGCGACATTTGGAGGATTTACATTTTGTGTTAATGGAGAATTGGGTACTGGTGGAGGTATTGGAGCACCTGTATTATTACAATTCATACCAAAATTAGCACTGTACAATTTGGTATCATTTTTTTTATCACTTGTATCTTGTTTACAATCTTGGACTGAAGAAGATTCGTTTAAAGTATCCATAACAGGCTCAGTATAAGTGTTAGTAGATTTTTCAATACTATATACTGTACGAAACTTTCCTAATTTATTATTCTCTACTTCTCTTTTTGGATATAATTCTCGTTTGCTTGTTAACATTAAATAGTATTTTAAAGTAATTTCTGTTTTTTCTATTTGTGAAGATTGTTCTAAATGTGATACAATAAGAACAACATCAAAATCATCAGCATATTTTGTATCTTGTGCGTCACAGTAACTAATTAAAGGAGTACTTTTTAAGCTTACTAAAACATATTCACTTTCTTCAGAATCATCAAGATCATTTTTCATTATAAATACACGCATGTTATAAATCTTTTCATGAGATAATAAATAAGAATATAAATTCCGACCGGATATTGCTAAATTGCGAATAGTTATTACATCTAAACAAAAAAAAATATATATATATATATATTCAATTAAAGTATCAAATAATAGCTAAACAATAAAATATATTGATTTAGAATATAAAATATATTATTCACTAAATATGAATTAAAAAATATTTAAAAAAATATAACACAGATCAAAAATAGAAACAATTCTCAATATTAATAAAAGTCATTATATGAAACAAATATATTATCAAACATTATATTCATTTTCATAAATATTATTTCTATTACATATCTATGCACTATTACATATTAGTTTTCAAATCTTTGTGAAATTATTGTTTTTATTGAAAGTATTTTAATATATTGTTTTTTTGCATTTTCTTATTTTCCATTTTGTAATTGTTAATATTCAATCAAATAATTTATTTAAAATAATTAAAAAATAAACGTACACATACTTGATATAATTCCACTTACCACTGTATATAAGATTTCTTGCATAATTTGGAGCTTTGCTATAATATTTGTTAAAATCATCAAGAAAATGAATGAGATGATAACCTTGTTGTACTAACCAAGGTCCAGTCCCAGCTATATACGAATGGATACAACGTAAATGAAAATCATATGTAAATGAATGTAGATGCATATTAATTTTGATTTTGTCACATGCATCCACAAAACTTAGCATAAACTGTAACAAAATAAAATTGTATTATTTTTTAATTAAAAAAAAAAATAAACAAAAACTTAATTATTAAATATCAAATTTAGAATAATTAATATAATAATTTTCAAATATCAAAAAATAAAAAAAAATATTTTTAATTAAATTATAATTATAATGAATTAAAATATAAAAACATAAAATATAGAATTATTTATAGAATTAATTTTTAAATAATTTATAATATAAATTATAATAAATTTTATGATTATATTCAATTTAGTGAATATGAATATTTAAAAAAATAAAAAATTAAGTAACTTACTTGATTCACTAGAGCACTACTTGCTTTTGTCTGTAGTCGACTGCATTCAATAATATGTAATTTAACAATAAAGAAAGGTTGCGATAAATGAATTTCAAATAGTAATACTCCCCCAAGCATTGATTTTTTAAGATAATAAGATTGTTGCTGAATTTGTTCTTCAAAACTGAAAAATATTATAGATGAATAAATTTTTATATATAGAATAACATTCTACTATATATTCTATAATTCTCTCTCTCTCTCTCTCTCTCTCTCTCTCTCTCTCTCTCTCTCTCTCTCTCTCTCTCTCTCTCTCTCTCTCTCCCCCTCTCTCCCTTCCTCCCTTTCTCTCTCTCTCTATCAAAAAGAGAAATATATATCAAAGTAGAAGGAAATATTACATGCACGTTAATTCTGACAAAAAATTATACAATTATATTTAAAAAATCTAAGAATTGCATATATATATATATATTTACTTTTTAAATTTTAAATAAAAATTAATCTTTTAAATTTAAATTGTCTTCTTTTTAAATGTTCCTAAAAAGAAATAAATTCATTGATTACTTTAGATATAATTAATTAATTTATATATTATAATTTATATATAATAAATATAAAAATATTTTTATATAATATTAATATATATAATATTAATATTAAAAAAATACAAAAAATTTAAAAAAAAATTTCAAAAAGAAACTAGAATAAATATTATTACATATTGTTTTAAACTATTTTTATATGAAAAGATTAAAATTTTCTAAGACAATTTAATTTCATTAAAAAATTATTTTTTAAAAAATCTCTTTGAAAAACCTCTTAATTTAAATTATTTATTGATATCATATCATTCACGAAGCTTATAATATATAAGTTATATATAATATAAGCTTATATAAGTTATATATATAAAATGATATGTATTATATATATAAATACAAGCCGTATTCTGAATATAAATGTTGATTCCTTTAAAATTAAAAGAAAATTTAAAAAATTATTAATTGTACAATGTGTTAATATGATGTATAGTAATCTTCCATATTTGAAATCGATTCTAAATGTTAAAACACAAAAGTTGATATGCAAAAATATCGATTAAAGTTTATTTATTAAGTTATATATAATTCCAGTTTGCATTAGACAAAGCAAGATTAGAACAGAATGAAACTGCTGTGTTTTCGTTATATGACTGCTGTTATTCTATTCTGTTATTATTTCATTTCATATAATGCAAACTTAAATTATTTATAGTTTAATAAATAAATCTCAACTGACATTTTTAAGTATTGTTTTTGTTTTTAAAATCAATTTTTCTGCATATCTTATATATATACATATATATAGGATATTGTACTATTTATTATAATATAATATTATATATATATATATATATTGGGATATTTTTGAAATTATATTATATAATATTAATATTAACAATTAATTATATAATTGATAAAATGAAAATAAATTTCTAATAAATTTCAACATTTTTTATTTTTTATTTTTGTTTGTTAAAAAATTTAATTAATAATTTCTAAATATGTCTAAAATTATTAATAATAATTAATAATTATTATATCTAAAAAAATATAATTATTACGTCTACGAATGAAATCTCTCAATAAAATGAATTTTAAAATGATGAAATATCTGTTCATTATGTATTCAATATTTCATGTTCAATTCATATATTATACAATTTTTTATTCTAAAAGTAAAAATATATTTATAATTTTTGTAAAAAAGATTAAAAATGTTATATTAATATTATCATAATTTAAAAATTTAATATGATTTTACCTTTTATCGGATGATTCTATTTGTACAGAAGTAAAACCTAATGAATGAAGATATTGCTTATATTCAGATAACATTAAACTGCATAATTCCTTATGCCATCTAATAATATCTGTTTGGTCATCTTGGCTTTTTTGTATTTGCTGAGATAATTGTTGATATATATTAATTTCTGCGTTTAAAGTTGATTGCGTTGTAAGGGAATGATCTCTTGTAGCAGCAGATTGTAAACGCCATGAAGGTAAAAATAATAACGGCGTGTGACAAAAATGTATTAAACGAGAATATTGTTTGAAAGTATTTAAAGCAGTAATTGAAATTGGAATGTTTGGGGTAGCACTACGATTTTGCCACATTGTATATAATTTATTCAAATCTTCTGAAAATTAAGAGAAATAATATTATGAGTATAATTTTTATATATAAAATATAATTAAATAAATATATAAAATATATATAAATTTTTATATTATAAAATTTATCATATTAAATTATCACTATCACATTTTATTATAGTTTATTATAGATTACAAAGATGACGATTTTTCCCAATAGAAATTAAATCTATTTAATTAATTATTTCTTTTTTACATAAAAAAAAATATATTCTATTACATAATACAATTTTAAAATTAATAAAGACAAATAAATAAATGAATCAAGAGTATAAACAAGAGAAATAATAGTACAATACAATAATTTATTAAAACAATTTTTGTTTCCTTATTATACAATGTATAATATATGTACAACATATATAAAGGAGACAAATTTTAGTATATTAGATTTAAAATCAAGGTTGCAAAATCGAAGTAATAGATTACTTCTCTAAAAGTCACATTATTTTTATTTTTATTACTATTTATTGTGATAATGTGATTAGATTTAATTAAGCATTATATTTCATGTAAAAATTCGCCGAAAAAATTGAGCGGTTTTAATGATAAAGAGCGTTTTCATCCGGCAACTTTGTTTACAAAAACAAATCATAACTAACTATCAATTTGTCATCTCTACTCTATAAAATTTGTTATATTTTAAATTACTAAACTAATATCAATTAATTTCAATTAAATACTATTTCTAAATGAAGAGAATCAAAATGAAAAATAATAATATAATAAATAATATAAAATCAAATTTCATTTTTTATTTACCTTTTATTTTTTTTTCGCGAGATCGTAAGTCTTGCAAATCGCAAACTGCCTTCACTGTTGGATCTATACTGCTATGAAAAATGTTATTAGGTTTTACATCACGCATTGTTTGACCAATTACTTCGTTCCACGAAAACTGATTATGCTTTATGTTTTGTGATCTAGTATTCAATTTCGACCAATCTTTCCCATCATTATATGATACAGCAGAAAATTTTGTAAGACTTTCCATATCCATAATTTGAAGATATTGTGAATTAGCATGTTCTCTTGAAAAACTTGGTCGATGATAAAATATTCCTAATTTTTGCATTATTACATTTGTAAAAAAATTTGACCTTGATGAAAGCCATGTACCCAAATTCGTGGCTTGTTTTATTAATTTTTCAGACTTCTCTTTCGACCAATTATACATGTAAAGAGTAATCTAGAATAAAATTTTATTTTAAATTAATGAAAAAAAAAAAGAATTGATTTTTTATTTATTTATTTTTTATTTTATTTATTCTATCAATATGATGGATTTGTAATTACAAAATCTGATTTAATATATTATATATAGTGTTAATATAATATATATATATGCGATTTTAAACAAGATATCGATACAAACATATATAGATTGCCAATTTAATATTCGCTATATTTAAAGAAATATATCTAATATTTTATATATGTTATATCTGTTATTATCATCAATGAAATTTCCAGATTTTTAAATTATTTTTCCAATTATTATTTTAACAATATATAAAATTTCTAATCCTTGATATATGTATATATTTTAAATAAATATCATATATATATTTTATTGAAATCTTTATTAATAAATATATTCATTGTTTTATTATAAATAGTACAATATTAAAGACCAAAAACGGACGTATTGATTAATATTAACTATTTGAAAAATAATTTTGAAAATTATGTACAAAATTAAATATATATGTCTTTCAAATAAAATGTCCTCAAACAAGTATATTTTTTTTTAATAATAAACATATAACATAATTATTTTTAAATCTATTAAGATCTTTTTAATGAAATTTTGCAAAAAATATCATTATTATAATTTCATATTTTAAATAAATATTAATGGATTAAAATTATGTGCAGTTTAATGAAATCTTAGGATACACATATATACATATCACAAGAAATTTTTGAATTGTTTAAAATAAAAATATAAAATTAATTCTTTTTGTTCTAATCTGGCATATCTCAGAATAATTATAAATAATAAAAATATATATTATAAATAAAATAATTAAGTAAATATAATAGAATTTTGATTAAATTTAATTTGCGATCATCCAGAATTTCAGTCATCTATAGTATTATTGGTTATCACGAATCTCGATTTATTTTGTCTTTTGTTTTATCAACATATTAATAATATGAATACATTTTAAAAACTTTTTGAAAATTATTCGGGAAATATTTTTTGTTAGAATAAAGTGATAATAATTTTTATTTTTAATGCAATATTCATTAACAAATATAATTTTCAAGAATAATTTTTGAAAGTTTTATTCTTAAATGTATTCACATCCTTTTAAACTTTTATTTGTATAATTATTTTATTCCTATTAGATTTTTTTTCATTTTTTGAGATTAGTAATTGTTAGATGATCATTATAATTAAATTATATATTAAGTTTAATTATAAATAAATATTCAAAATATAAAAATAAATTGCAGAAAAAAATAATTTATACAAAAAAATATTTTTAATTATTTTATCCCAGTTTTTGATTATCCAATAAACGATTCATCCAGACATATTGTTTCATAGTTAAACTGATTAATTGGAATCCTACTATAATTATAAAAAATTTCATATGAATATATGAATAATATTATGCATAAATATTTAAAATTTTTAAAAATTCATGCATTTTTTATATTTTCTAAATTAAAATAAGATAAAACAAATAGTGATAATAGTAACTTTTGAAAAAAAAGTTATGAAATTATATTAAAAAATATTAATAAACAGTCTTAAATAAATATCAAAATATATAATATAAAATAATATAATATTATAATATAATATTTTTTTTAATAACAATATATATATATATACTTATAAATATATATAAGTTTATTATAAATATATATAAGTTTATTATATATATATATAACTTATATATATATATAAGTTTCATTTTATAATGAGTCTATAATGAATAAAATAAATAATGGTAAAATAAAATAAATAAAATAAATATTGGATCTAATTCCGAATTTCAATTTTTTCATTTTTTTATCCAAGTCATTTATTCTTGTATCTTTAATAAATAATTCGTTTTATATTATATTAATTATTATTCATTTATATTAAAAATATATTAATTATTATAATATTATTATTAAATTTTAAATGTCTCATTTTATAGTAATTTTAATAGTAATTTTTCATATAAATATTTATTATAAATGTTTTCTCATATGAACATTTCGTTATGTGAACGTTTTATTATACAAATAACATTTTCTTTATAATATTTAAATATATAAAATATTTATTTCCTTTGTTTCATCCATTTTTTTTTGTAATATAAAATGTATTTCTTAAACAATGACAACAATAACGAAGATATAATCTCATTTCAAAGCATTTACAGTTTTAAGTGTTCAGATGATATGAACTGTAGAATTCATACTTAGAAAAAGTTATATAATTAAATAATCCAAAAATGTCTTGAATCCATAACATTGATTTTTTTAATTTATTAAAAAAAAGAATTGATTAATATTGTTTTTTAATTTTATATTATATGTATAAAATTATTTATAAATAAAATCTATTTATTTTGTTTCATTTTCTAAATAAAATATTTTATTTTTCAATTATATCCTATAACGAAGATTTTATTCTATTCACTATAAAGGAAATATAATAATTTTGATCATATATTGTCATATGTTATTACTTTATCATATATAGTCAAAAACATTTTCTTAAAAAATCTCTAAGAAGTTTTAATTACTTTATTGTTTAAAAATTATTAATTACTAAAAATGTGATATACGAGAGAAAAGCCAATTTGCAATAAAATTATTATATATTGTAATAATTGGTTATTATTTAATATTTATTTAGAATTTCAATAGATAGAAAAGCCTGCCTTTGTTTTTCCTGTATTCTCGTCTTAAAATGACTTAATCTGACTTAATTTATTTTTATATTAAATCAAATCTATCTTGAATTTAAATCAAAGCTAAATTTAATAGAATTATTTATTTATTTATTATTTTATAAACTATAGAGATATATCTATGTCTATATATTTCATAGATCTATATATTTTAAGTATTTATTTATTAACAAATATAATTTTATTTTAATAATAATTTTTATACCACTTAATAAATTATATTTAAAATATATTTATTTAATAGATAATAAATTTATTGATTATTATTTTGATTCAATTAAATGAATAATTTTGAAAAACTTATATGTATTCATATTCAATATAATTTGCATAATTATACTATTATTTAAAAATAAATTCGATCAAATAATGCGAATAATGATTTTCATATGTATCAAAATTTCATTTCATATTCATAAATATATATATATATATATATATATATATAGTATGTATGTATGTGTGTGTGTGTGTGTGTGTGTGTGTGTGTGTGTGTGTGTGTGTGTGTGGTGTATGTGTATATCGTGTAAATAAATATACAGAATGTCAGTAATTAGTGGAAAACTGATAATTTTATATCAAAAAATAAAATAAAATATAAACTATATATTAAAAAGAAAATATAAAATAAAATTTTTCTATATAAAACTTCATTTTGAATAAAATAAATTGACTTTAAAAAATTGTCGAATGCACGTGTATGTAATTATATCTTGACTAAGATATTTATTAATAAATTAATGTTAGCGATATGTTAGGTCAAGACAGCGAAATGCTATTCGGCGAATGTTTAATACCGATTTTCTTAAAAAAAAACACCATATAAAAAAATTTTATTCTATATTTTCGATTTATTTCTTGATATAAAATCATTTCTTTTCAAATTGTACCAAATACTAACTATTTTATTATATAATATACACTATATACGTACATATACTACATATACACAAATATATATTACTATACTTATACTATCATTATTAATTAATGATATAATGATTATAAATAACAATATAATAATAATGAATAATAATGAAAAAAAAAACATCTACATATAATACATTTAATCTTTGTTTATATTACGAAATTGTATGTTAATTTTTGTTCTTTAAAAATTATAAAATAAATCAGAATGAATTTCATTTAAATATGCACAAAAATTTATTTTGAAAAAAATAAGAAATATCTATTAAATAAAAATTAATGAATAATGATGATTAATTTTTATTAATTCGTTTTTCGTAATTTTCGTTTTTATTTTATTCAGTTTAATTTTTAAAAATGATTCATGTATAATATATATTTAATATATATATATATATATATAAAAAATATATTCTCTATATTAAAAATATAGAAAACATATGAAAGTCAATTTTGCTCTTTTTTATATAAATAAATAATTTTTTTAAATAAATTGATCAACTTAATTATATGGATAGTGTGAAAATATTTGTATAATTGAAAAATTAAAGTTGAATAAACCAAGTATGGATACAAGAAAAATTATTTTTTGAAATTCATCATATGTGTACTTTAATAAAAATAAATAAAAAATTCAATTTTTAAAATTTAATTTTTGATTCATCATTAAATTTATTTAATTTGTATAATAAATAATTTCTGCATAATTTTTTAATTCAATTTTTAAAATTTAATTTTTCATCATTAAATTTATATAATTTATACAATAAATAATTTCTGCATAATTTTTTAAAAATCTTTTATGATATTTATATAAATGTATTTTTATCTATATAAATGTAATTTATATATTTTTTTTAAAAACAAAATATTTTTGATTATTTTTTATTCTATTATATATGTTTCCTGTTTATTTTATATTATTACTTACATTATCACTTTGGACTTCAGCGAGTAATATTCGTTGTCTTGATACGAAATTAGTATTATCCAATATCAAAGGATTAAATTTTTGTAAAAGTTTTTGATCTGTAACAAATAATTATTTTTAAAGGTATTATACAGTTACAATCAATCTCAAACAATCAAACGAATACTTATAATAATATATATATATTATATATTATAATTAATATATAATATAATATATAATACTAATATATATATAATTAATATATAATACTAATAAATAAGTATTTTTATACTTTTTAGTTAAAGAAAAACATTGCAAAATATATACAACTATTGACAAGAGTATTAACTAAGACAATTAATGAAAAATTATATTTGATAAAAATTTATAATATCAAATATTTAAAATAATTGCCAATTGTAATAAATGTAATAATATTACAATAAATAATTTTAAAAATGCAAAGCTAATAATCAAAGAAACAGTAAATAGTAAAAAATTTAAATACAATGAAAAATCACACATTTTCAAAAAAGTAATAATTATAAAATAATGGTTAAAATAATGAATAAAAAAAATACATGAAGTAAAGAATAATAAAATATAAAAATAAAATATAGTAATAACTATGAAAGATATTTTAATTTTTATACTTCATTTATTGAAAAAATAAATTCAAATAATCAAATTATATCTTGTACTATTAAATCAACTTCTATTTACATCATACTTCTATTTCGATTTTATTATTAAATAATACTATAGGTAACGTACAAGAGTCTCAATTGTTAGAATCTTGATCATTGTATGAAAATCTTATTCATTTATGATGATAATATGTTAATACGAATATATTGCAAATAAAATACAAATGATAATCTATATCATTAATCTTCATCTAATCTAATCATTATTTCTAATAAAAATATATAAATCCAGATATCTCTAATTGATTTATTATGCAGATTTATTATATTTATTATTAAGTTAATTATTTACATGCATTTTCAGTTTTATAAAAATTATTGTTAATCTGATAAAAATTATGAAATAAAAAAATAAATAAATAATATGATTAAACACGATACAGAGTGACTACAACTTAAAATTACAATCTGAAAATAATAATAAGAATATTTCTAATAAAGGTAAAATAAAAAACAACAAGAAAAAGAACTATTTTCATTATTATGAAACAGAATATTCATAATAAAATTTATAATAAGCAAGTATAAAAAATTTATTTCATATCGTACATTTATGTTCGCATATGAAAATATTTGAGAAAAATATTAAAATTAATAATATATATGATAATATATAATGATAACGATAATGATAATGATAATGATAACAATGATAATGATAATGATAATGATAATGATAATGATAATGATAATGATAATGATAATGATAATGATAATGATAATGATAATGATAATGATAATGATAATGATAATGATAATGATAATAATAATAATAATAATATCAAATAATATATAGTTGAAAATAATTTAAAAAATTAGTAGTTTAAAATAATGTGAACAAAATAAAGAGAAAAAATTCTACAAGATGTAATTTGAGTAATTATTATTTTTAATCTAATAAATAGATTAGATAGTTTTTTCGACAAAATAAAAAAAAATACAAAAACAAAAATACAGATAGAATTTTAAAAAATTAAAAAAAAAACAAAATAATAATAGAAATCAAAAATACCTAATTATGTATTTAATGTGATCATCAAAGAAATCTAAATTATAAAAAAATTAAAAAACAATAAGTCTTTTAATATTAATTTTATTAGTAAGAAATTCTAAAAACAATTATCATAATTAATATAATTAATTAAAATAATATTCAATATAGTTCTAGAACACAATAGAATACAATAATTTTCTATATAGAATTAGAATGTTTCCTAAATCCGTAAAAATCTGGATAAAACTACATTTTACAAACGAATGTAATTTTATTATTTTCAGAAAATTAGTGGAAATAATATATAATTATCTTAAATCTATATTTTAAAAAAAAGAAAATTAATATTAATATATTAGTTTTTAATTATTTTAAATCTATACTTAAAAAAGGAAAATTAATATATTAATTTCGATCAAAAACAAATGATTCGTTATAAAATAAAGTTGTAGATTTGTTAATAAAATATTAATTACAATGAAAAAGAAGACTTTTTATATAGAGAAAACAAAAAATATTTCAAAAAAGTTTTCATAAACAATTGAAATATGTTTTAGACAAATATGCAATCTAATTATTTAATTTAAATAATAGAATAAGTTGGAAAAATTAAAGATAAAACATTCTGAAATCAATCAAATATAATGAATACATATAAATATATATGTATATAATATATTTATGTAATATATTTTATATAGCCAATATTTAAACTATCATCAAAAATAAAATATTAAAGTTCGCGGATGATATTATTATATTTAATTATATTGATTTTGTATTATAATATATCAAATTTTAAAAAACATAAATTAATGAAATTTCAAAAAAAAGAAAAAAATATATAATATAATAATAAATATTAATTGTGATATATTTTAAAATTTTATAATTTTATTATATTATAATATTATTATTATTATTATATATATATATATATATATGCTCTATGATTTATAATGCTTATTTTTCATTTTCTTTAGTTTCAATCGTTCAAATTTCTAAAAAATAATTTAAAAAATGACTTAATTATTTTTATATTATTGATTATAAAAATTAAATAATCATACAAATATAAAAAAATGTCTGTATATCTTATGCAATGTTTAAAAAATAATATTATTTTATCAAAAAAAGCAGACAAAAAATCAGTTTTCTTTTAAATGAAGAAATGATGTTTGTATGGTAAATAAAAAAATCTATTTGTATTATAATACAAAATAATTTCTATATTTTATCAAATTTATTTATATATTTAATTTTCAAACTTTTAATTTTTAAATAAGTTTTATACATGAAAAAATAATTACCTTTCGGAATAAGTAATTCTGATTGTACTGTTTTACTAATTGAAGCTTTCCATTGATGAAAATTTCTAGCTATTAAAATACATTTAGTATAAGTTCCTTGTACATCCTTATTAAAATCACATGGTATATAAAGAGGTAAATTTGATTTTTCTTCGCTTTCTAACACAGGATATTTATTTTTTTTTAATGTAGTTAATAATTCTTCATTTAAGATACGTTTTTCAATGAATGGTTGTCTATCTTTTAAGACAAAAGCTCTACTAGAAGTATCTGGTGCTTGACTTTGTATGAGAGTCTCCAATTCTGTAATAATTGTAGATATGGGATGTCTGTGATTAAGAATTATTTCATGCTTTTTTACCGATGGAACTCCAATTTCTAAAGCAAATTGAAACCATTGCGATAATGTTACGCAATAAATACTATGTAATTTTCCATCTTCACCTGTTTCAAATTGATCAATTATTACATCGTGTGTTATTTTTGGTTCAATTTTCATTGAAGTTTGATTTTCTTTAGTTTCAATATATGTCTCTTGAATATTTTTTGTAAATGGTTCTGTTAAAGATGTTGATAAAAATTTATATTCCGTAACTAAATCCCAAATTGCATGTTTAACTGCAGAACATAATTTTTTTTGTAATAAAGATTCAAGATTAACTCGACCTTGTTTCCAAATTTTAAATTCGATTAAAGGTAATAATTCTGTAGAATTTTTATCATGAATTGATGTTGATACAATACTTTTAAAATCTTCTATATTTATTGTTTCAGGAAAATTAATTTTTGAAAATTCGTTTAATTTAGTAGAATCAACATATTCTCCTGTAATTGCTAAAGCAATACAAGCAATACCTTTACTTCCAGTAGAATGACTTTGATTATACAGAAAAATGTCTGATTCAGAAATTCTTTTAATAGATCCTTCGAGTTGTGAATAATCTTGAAAATGATATTCTACTCTGTTATCGGTATATTTTGGTATATATAAAAACTGAAGAATATTTTGACGCAAATAAAATTCTAAAGCAGTTATATATAATAAACAATGTTTTTGTACATTTAACCGTATAATAGACTCTGGAGGCTTTGGTGGCTGAATAAAATGCACATCAGCAGGTGTTAATTTACACATTGGATTTCTTGCTAACATGATAGATAAAACTTCTAAAACTGCGTCATCTAAACGATTTTGCAAAACTTGTACCAAATCACGTTTAACTTCCGGTCCCGCGTCAGAGATTCCATGTACCATTAAGATGATTGAATCTTCAGTTTTATTTAAAACATTTGATTCTTTCTCACTAAAAGATCGAACTCTAGGCCTTGTGTCATTTGATGTGGAATTATCATTTAACTTAACTTGTGATAATGAAACTACACTATTGCTTCGAGAAACAACAAGTTGTTCATCGCTTTCCGATAATTTATTTTGTAAAGTTTTTCCATCGCTAATTTGTTCATGTAATCTTAAGTAAAACACATTTTTATTATTCTCTTGATATACAAACATGTTATTTCTATTACTAACAGCAAATCTATTAAGTACTCCGTGTAGAGCTTTTATACCACGAGAAAGTCCTGATCTCCCTGGACCAGTTTTTAATCGAGGGTGCAGCTGAAAGGTAAATTTCCAGACAACACGACATCGAAACATTCCCGGTGTAAAATTTTGCGTTGAATCTCTATTTTGTACAACATTGCTAAATTCATTTATCGTCTCTGATTTCCAATTATAATCTTCATTTGATTCTGTTTCTAAAAGTTCTGAACATTTGCTTGTTTTGTGAAGATTTTGTAGAAGTAAATATTGATTCACTCGACGACAAATACTTTTTATTTGAGAAACTAACATTTTTTGAGTATGCCAATAACTATTTACTTCTGGCGATATTATTTCTAAAAATCTATGGAACAATGATAATTTTAATATATGATAAAATATGCAATATATTTTTTAAGATGCTTTAACGCTTAAGTTTTATCAATAATAAAAGAAAAGAATAAGTAATAATTTTATATAAAATATATTGTATATAATTTATATTATATATAAATATAAATAATAATTTAGAATAATTTTAGCAATTTTTTAAATTGAATATCAGAATCTATAAGTTTCAATAAATTAAATTTTATTATCAAAAAAAGTTTTATATTTGCAAAATATACATTATTTATGATATATATTTTTTAAATTTTTAATAAAATATAAGATGGGATGTTTAAATTGCAATACTATAAAATTAAACAATTAAATAATATAAATAAAATTTAAACAATTAGTGCATCTTAAAATATATTAAAAAATATTAAGATTTATTATTTAATTAATGATTAGTACTTACCTACAATGAAAGTACACATTTACATAATCATTTTCAACATTTAAAATTAACCAAAAATTAGGTAGAGCACTTTTACGGTTATCAAGATCTATTAACCATTGAAATTTATTTTCAGATATAATATTCCTTTTACATTCATTCTCAGTGTTTTCTCTCTCATGTGTTAAATTATTAGAATAAGATTCTTTGGATTTAAATTCTGTATTGAGATTATTTTTTGTACAATTGTTTATGTTTTCTTGTAACTTTTCTATTTCTAGGTTTTCTATTACACTATCTAAAAAATATTAAAATTTATAAGTTTTATAAGTTATAATTATTCATTTTAATTATTATTAGTTATGTCGTAAAAATTGTTTTTTTATAAAAAATACATACTATCTTTTATTTTTGATTCTTTTCTTCCATTCCTAAATTGTTCAGAAACGATATCAGTCGATACCTGTTCCATGTCCTTTATGAAATAAAATAAATTTCCTTCTTGACGAATACAATATTTATCAATTTGAAGTTTTTTTAATTCACTTATAAATTTAGGTTTACTATCGTCTGATGAAAATACAAAATATAAAGGAACTTTTTCTACTTTACAGCTAAATCTGTCTGTTGATTCCGAAACATGATTTGCAACGAAATTTAAAATATTCTCATTTATAAAAGGATGATCTAGGAGTGCAGTTGTAGTTTCATCTTGTAAAAGCCATTCAATTTCATCTTTTAAATTGGTTATAGCATTATGTTGACTCAAAGGTAAATGCGACATTTTTTCTTGAAATGATTCATTTCTAGCATTATTTTCTAAACTACATCCACTTTCTGTTCGCAAACTACCTATAGGTGAACCACTACAAAAAGATGTTGCTCTTAAACCAGAATATCGTTCTAAATTTATTTCCAATACTTCTCTTGGAAGATTTAGGCATATGATATCCAAAGTAATTTTTAAATCAGGTAGACTTAAATTAGCTATATTTTCTTCTTTATAATCTTCCATCTTTTGTACAATTTCCATAAAACATGTTGGTAAAGATTTTACGGGAATACTGCTAAAACCAGATCTAGTTTGAAATCGAATAGAGCAACTTAACTGCAGAAACAAAGGTTGGTCTCTTTCGTAAATAGTTTTTTGTTGTAAATCACTATTAACAGATTCCACGGAGTCATGCCTTGAAATTTTCGAAATGTTGTTGATATTTCTGACTGGCCATGTTGTATTTTCTAAATGTATATAGTGCATTATTATACATATATTATATTTTTTATTAGATATGTTAAAAATTATACTAAGAAAATATTTTTTTACATTATAAGTTCATTAAATTACTATTCTTATTATTAAGAAAAAATTTGCATTATTTAATGAAAAAAATATTGTATATTTGTATTTATTTATTTTTCGAATAAAATAATTAGATATCTATTAGATAATTAGATAGATTATAGTAATTTTATGATGGTTAAAACTCATTTTTATTTGAATTTTTCTAAAATATTACTTTAAATTTACCTTTTCTATTAAAATTTCGTGATGTATCAATATTTATTGAATGAAACATAAGATTTTGTATTTCATCATCACTATCCGATTTTTGAAATTCTGCAATATCCTATAAAAATATAATTTGTTTATTTATTAAATTTATATTTATTTTATCAATTGAATAATAGATATATTAAAAACAAACCGTTTCATTCTCTGACCAAGATGGCCAACAAAAATAAAATTCTGGATGTGCCGGTACAGGTCTAAAGGCAACTGTAATTATCTTTTCAAACTTTTCCTTGATTAAATTATGCAATGGTATAACTTCATCACATGCCAAAGAATTTATTTCGTCTAATAAGTTTTTGTCCGACAATTTGCTTAAATGCCTACATACAGATCGCAAATAATTTGTTATATTAATCTCAATTAAAGTTTCTTCGCATTGTTCTACTGCTGCTTCCATATCATCATATGTAAGAGATTGTTGCAACACCAATGATTTATAAACTGCGACCACATAACAATGACAGTGAGCCAAACTTAATAACTTACAATGCTCCATAAGGCTTCGTTGATCTATTATAAAAATAATTATCATTTTTAATTATTTATATCAAATTAATAAATATTTACATCTATTATGTATATTAACATTCTATCTCTTTTTAAAATGTTCTATGCATTTTGAAACATAAAATAATATTTCTAGGATATTTGAATTATATATATATTTTTTATTATCCTTTTTTAAATAAATAAATTAATTAAATAAATTAAATAAATTAAATCTCTAAGATTCATATAAGCTCTTTAATTTTAAAAAATAAATAAAATTTTAAATATTGCAATTCATTTCGAAAAATGAAAAATAAAATGGAATATTTTAATTTAGACAGATATATATTAGATTAGCGAATAAAAAATGAAGATTAATAAATTTTTGTTTCTTATTTGATAAATTTCGAAGAAATATTTTATTATGATGCTTTATCACATGATTAATAACAAATAATTCTTAATTGAATCAATTGTAAGCATTATTCATATTTCAGAAAAAGAGTTTTTTTATAATATATTTTTAATAACATTTATTATATTCATCAGATGTTTCATTTGATTTTTGTTTATTTTGTATAAAATTGTCTTAATGAAAAATTGTTTAAAAACATCAAAAAAATTCGACATACTCGAAAATATTCGAAATACTTAATATTCGAATTTATCTCATTGTAAATAAAATTATTAATGATAAAAAATATAGAATTAAATTTTTATATTAAAGTTAAATTTTTGAAATACTAAATAATATATATATATAATATTAATATTCTTATGTATTCATATTTGGAAAATTGATTCTAAAAGCCAAAATAAATATAAAAATTAGTATAGCATAGCATAAAAATATCGATTGAAGCTTTATTAAATTATAAGCAATTTTACTTTGCATTAAATGAAGCGAAGTGTAACGGTAATGAAATGAAGGTTTCACTTTTTTTTCGTCTAATTTCATCTAAAAATTTCAATTACATATAACTTAATAAATTAAGTTTTAATCAATTTATATTAACTTATATATTAATTTTTATGTTTGTTTTGGCCACGAATATATTAACACTCTGTACATTATAATTATTTTAAGATACGAATATCGAAATTATTATATACATATTTTTTTAACAAGATTTCATTTTGAGAATGAATTTTAAAGATTTTTAAATATTTCGTCTATTTTTTTTTTTAAATATAACTTTGTAATAACTTCTAATATAACTTTATATGAAATAAAGTAAAGTACTTTAAATATATATAATGTATAAAGTATTTTAAATATTTTAATATTCTATCACCATATCAAAAAATATCAAAATTGTATTCAAAAACAAGAAAAAAATGAGAATAACTTTGAGAATGAATTTTTTAAAGAAATTTTCATGTTCATACACACAAATTTTCAAATTAAGATTAAGATTTTTGAATTAAATAAATTATTCTTACTTATATAAAATAATATTAGTTTTATGAATTATTTGTTTTTTAATATTAGTCAATAAAAAATTAGTTATTTGTATTTAATATTCTTATAATACATTTAAACAAATAGATGTATAACTTAATACGTACAATAAAAATTATTGATTAACATCTAATATAATTATATGTGAAAAATCAGCAATAAAAAATCTTTTTTTTTTTAACTAAATGTTATTGTATGAAAAAATAATATTTTATCAAATCAATGTTGTCTATATTTTTACTTACCACTTGAAGTATTATCGGAATCTTCGCTCTTTGGTTCTGGGGTTGAAGGTTTCGAATTATAATCAGATTTCAATTCAACAAAATCTTTACAGATTTGTTGACCAACTCTGAACGTATGATTTTGATAAATGTCCTTATTATGAGATATCTTTAATTTATCGACCAATGTATCAATTAACAAAGCCAACGAACAATCATATATGTAAACTGGAATAACGAGAGATTCTTCAGAATCATGAAATTTTTTTTGTGCATCTGTGTTTGAGATATTGTTTTCGATGCACTGATCATGTAATTTCGATTCATTATTTTGTGAACAATCAGTTGTATTAATGTCCATTGTGGAAACTTTCGAGCACATAGTATTTTCGCATAAATCCATATTAAATATAACAGATTCACAATTTTGTTCTAAATTGCTTTCTAAATGTTCTTCATTGTGTGAAGGAGATATGAATAAACGCACGTCTTTTTCTGATGCAGGTAAAATAGTGATAATTACATGAGTTGTGCTAATTCCTTTGATAAAACATTTCCAACGTGGATAAGCATTAGAATCAATATTCGAAGAAAGTTTATCTGGGAACAGTTTTAAAATTAAAACGTAAATTTTAATAATAAGTATTTATATGAAAATTATTACGTAAAGAAAAATTTTACGTAATTTAGTTTACGTAAATACCTTTTTGAGAAAAAAATGGTAAAACAGGACCACCAATTCTACGTCTATCAAGAAGCATTTTTGTGAATCTTTGTGATTCAGCTGAAGTTAATAAAAGTTCTTTATTGTGTAATTGTTTCATATGTTCTAAAAAATTGTCCATTAGTATCTTGTTTGCACTTCTTTTCTCTTTGTCATTGTCAATCGTATCTTGAAATAAATTTAATATATTTAACTAAATTTAATACATACATATATAAATATATACAATACAATATAAAGAAATTTCAGTGATTATTCTAAATAAAATTTTTACCATCAGCAAACATTGAAAATAAAAGTTCAGCTTGTTGACATTTTGGCAATATATTCAATGTATCAAAAGAAAAATGCATCATATATATCCTTTCATCAATAGTTGGTAGACCTTCACATGATTCTTCAACAATGCTATTGTTAGTCTTGATATTTTTGTTAAATTTTTTTGATAGTTTAACATCATGATGAGGTACTTGTCCATAAATAATCCCAGTACTTTTTTCATTTGGTATTATTTGACTTAGTAAACTCAAATATTCCAAAGTTAATAAAGAATTGATGCATTCTTCGTCTATACGAGTAATCTAATATCGAAATATAATATTGTTAGTAAAAAAGAACATAATTCAATATATAAATTTCATAAAATTTCAAAATTTTTGGAATTAAATTATATTCTATGATACGTATTATATTTAAATAATAATATTATATAAAATCAAAAAAGATATTAAAAGAGATTTATATATTGACTAATTACAATTAAAATATTATATATTATAAATAATACTTATTAAAAATGCGTGTTGTATATATTAAATGTTATATATGAAATTTTTATAAAAAATATTAAGTAAACAAAAAAAAATTGATATTGTTTACATAAATATAAATATGAAATTAATATAAAACAGAGAAAAATAATAAAAGCGCATAATATACAGCATATTTTGTTACGATATATATATTTTAATTTAAAATTGAAAGACAAAAAAGATAGAAATTTATTTAAAATACAATTCACCATTCAAATCTTAATTTTTGAGATATATACAAAAATATTTTATATTTTATATTTATGGTAAAGAGATTTATAATAGATTTGAATTAGACTTTTATTATATTTGAATACAGAATAAATTAATGATTAAATTAAATTTTGATTTTTAAAAAATGGAAAATACAATTATGAAAAATCACTCCATCAAAAATTTTACTAATAATTTATTATTCTAAATTATTTATATTATAAAACCTGAAATATAAAAAATAATATAACAAATATATATATTGTCAAACTTGTCAAAATCAATATTTTAAATTATTGGAATACATAATATATATATATATATTTGAAGTAATAAATGCATTTTTAAAACAAATAGTAAAAATCTATTAAAGTAACATTTTATAAATATTTATTATTCTGAAGACAAAAAATATTAGAACATTTATAAACTGAAGACTTTTAAGATAATTTCAAATAACATTTTCCTTTGCAAATTTTCATTATAAATTTGTTAACAAATTATTAACAAAAACCAATTAGCCAATCACGAAGCACATAGCTGAACGAGCACGAATAAGTCTAAGCAACATATGTCAAAAAAAGTTATATGTTGAATATAACAAATATTTTTTTATTTGATAATTTTTTTAACATTTTGATAAAAATTATATCGAATTATATTACGAAAAAAAAACTTGATATTAAGTATAAAAGTATATAAAAAATCTTTTTATTATCAAATAAAAAAAATAATACTAATGCTAAATTTAATATATTTTTTAAATATGTGCTATTATTCTATTTCATTCCATTTTCCAAATATAAATAAAATCTATAGAAAAAAATATTAATTGCAATTGATCTTTTTTTTATATTATTAAGGAAGGAATATTTTATTTGTATGCAACGAATCAATTAAATATAAATGAAAAAAAAAATACAAAATTTATTATTAATAAAATTAATCCATCATTTTCGATTTTTTTGTTATCAGATCAAAAAAAAAATGATACAATATTTAATTAAATTTGAACAAAAGAATTGTCATTAGTTTTTAATTCAAGAAATTTGAATTCTTTTTTAATATATCTCCGAGTTGATGGAAATATTAATTTTCTATTTGTAATACTATACCTATACCTCTTCTATAGTATATATGTTTTATTAGTTATAATAAAAAAAATAAAAATATATTAATTTAGATTCAGCAAAATGAATAGCATATTTATGTATTTGTATATTATGTATTTGTATTTGACTAATGTTATTTAAAAAAAGCGAAAATTTTTTTGTTTCTCATTTTTATAATTATTTGTAATAAATAATTTTCAAAATATTTTTTTTGTTTCATTTATAATTATACACATCTTTCATTTTTTGCAATTTAACTAATTTAATTAACAATAATTAATTAAATTAATAAATTTAAATTTAATAAATTTGTTATTTGATATTCTTTTTTTCTTTCCATTTCCGAATTTTTATTATATTATATTACATTATTATTATTTAAAATAGTATATATTTATAAACATTTTATAAATAATAAAAAAATTTATTTTTAATATAAATATAATACATAATATAAATAATTTAAATATAATTTTAAAATTTATTTGCATATATACATTTATTTTTTATTTGAAATCAAATATATTTATTTTTTATTTGAAATAATTATTAATTTTATTTTCAGTTATTTATTTTTTTATTTCTCTTATTTATACACAATATAATATAATATTATAATATTTTTATTTTAAATAAAAAATGTTTAATCCTATTTCTATCACACGAAGAATTAATGTCTTTTTCCTATATTATTAGAACATATTAAAGATATATCTATCATATTCATAATAGATATTTATGAAATAGAATTATAAATTATTACAGTGTGTCATATATTAAATAATACATATTAGATAATACGTAGTGATATGATAAATGGGTATATAATAAGAATTGTTTTTAAATTTTAAATAATTTTATTAATTCGATTCATGGCGTAATTGATCAATATTTAATGTATTAATATATAATAATAATAATAATGATTAATCTAATCTAAATTAAATACATATTTAAATGTAAATCAAATTAAAAATAACTAAACATAAAACAAAATCTAATTTAAAATTTAAAAATTTATATTATACAAATCTTTTCAAATTAAAAATATTATATAAGACTAAAAATATTTTGGCGTATAATTCAAAAATTATGAAAAACATAAAAAAGTTATATATATTTTAGTGATGCTTAATTTCAATAACAAAATATTTCAAAATCATGGAAATTATAAAAGTAATTTTGAAAATAATTATTATAATTATAGCTTCAAAATATTATATATCTTATACTTATTATTTTTAAATTTTTGTACATGTTAATTTAATTTTTGTTTTAATTTAAATCGTTTAAAGGATTAATCTTTTAGAATATAAAAAAATATAAAAAATATTTTAAAAAATAAAACAGGAACTATTCTTATTATTTTTTAAAAACAATATATTAATTGTTTGTTTTGATAATTTTGATAATATTAGATTTTATCGAATCTAATTTAAAATATAAAGAATATAAATAGTAAAATATTTTTTATAATTTTTACTTACGCTTATTTAAAAATTATTTGAAGATATTTTTATTAAGAATAATTAAACACAGAATATCGAAAATTGAAAATGAAAGTAACTATATATAAATTAATTATATATTTTATATATAACATAATATAAATATAAATTACAATATATAATATAATAATTAATTTAAACATTAATAACAATGATGAAGGTTTAAGTTAGATGAATGAGAAAATTTATTAAAAAAGTATGAAAAAAAATTCGACAGATAATGCATTATATATGCAAAATATATATATAATTTTTATATTAATAATTATTATAATAATAATATTAAATACGTATATAAATATATATTTATTTATTTATTTATTTATAATTTATTTTATTTAGTTTATAATATTTTTAATTAATATAACTAATATCTTTATAATTATAAAAGCATTTTAGCAGTAAATATTTGTAAATAAAACAACTCCTAATAAATGTTTGAATTTTTGAAAATTACATAAGTAAATTTCCTCTAATAATTTATAATGTTAATATAATGAAAATGTCAATATTTTTGAAGAATCTATTCAAAATAAACGCAGAAATTAATATAAAAAAATACCAATCATTTGAGATTTATTTATTAAAATAAATTAAAAATAGATAATATGAACATAATTTAGAAAAAATTATGAAACAAAAATAAATTATATGACGTAGATTGAAATTTATGATGCAAATGATATTAATAAAAGTTTATAACATAAAATAAAAAAATCAAAAGTAAAGGAATTATTTTTAAGAAAATCAAGTTTGAAAAGTTATTAAATACATGATAAGAGTGAATAAAATAAAAATTATAAAATCAAATGTTACATAAATATATTTTGTAATTTAAAAACTTATTTTGGAAACAGTTCTGCATTCTTTAAATCTTTAATATTTTTATTTATAATACTATATTAATAGTAATTATAATAGTAAGTATATTAATAGTATTAATAGTAATATATCAATTTCTTCAGAGTAATATCAGAATATAATATAACATATTGAAACAATATATTATTAACGAGATACTGTTTCAATATTACAAAAAAATAAAAAATGAATGGATAAACTTTCTTAAATTAAATCATTTATATAATGGTTTAATGAATGAGATGTTATATGGACATCAATAACTAACTAATAATAAAATAATATATTTTATTATTTTTTATATTTTATTTTCAAGTTACATATCATTAAAATTTGGAATACATTTTTCTCATATTAAATAATTAGATAGGCAATAAAAAAACATCTAATTCATTCGAGTGAGGATAATTATCATTAATAAGATTTATATGAATATAAATATAAATTAAAGGAATTAATTGAAAGAAAACAATCTATTTGGTCTCACATGAGGATTTTTTATTTTTTTTTAAATATTCTTCAATTCCATCAAAAAATATTAAATATTTTGAATATTTTAAATTATAAATATTTTCTGTATAGTATGATAAGAGATATAGATATTTGAATTCTAAATGTTTTTAATTTTATATTATTGTGTAGTAATAATTATTAATATTTTTAATAGAAAATCATAAATTCAATTTATTATATTTATTATATTTAATTATAAAAGATCTTTTTATTTAAAAATATAAGTAATTTAAATTTTCCAAAATCTAAATTATAGATAAAATTTTATAATTAATTTTATAATTACATAATTTGTTTTTAATTAAGATTTTTAAATGTAATGAAAAATCTATTAAATATATTGAATATATATTGAATATGTATTGAATATATAAAAAAATATATAAAAAAATATTTAAAGATCTTACAAAATAGTATAAAACAAAAACATAAAAAATAAATTTATTTCAGATACTAATGTGATTTATAAAAATTTAGTTTAAAAAGATATGGTTTATAAAAATAAAAGTTTAATTCAAATTTAGTTAAAGATATAAAATAAAAATTGCGATTATTATAAATTGAATAAGTAATAATTTTCGTAAGAATGATAAAGATATTTATAATATTTTATATAAAATACTAATAAAATATTATTGAGTAAATAAAATTTAATCACACGCACAACTATATATAGTTAAACATTTTGAAAGATTTTAAAAGATTTTATCGCTATTGCAACATGTCTGTCCAGCAAGGTATTAAGGAGCGCCAATAGAATGACTCCACGAAAGCTTCACTTATCTTCACTTACATTACTGATACATTTGTAGCTGAAAGATATTTCTGCAGGTAGAAGAAACGAATAAAAAAACGAAGAATATTAGGGATCAGGAGTAAGTTGGAGGAGTTGAATCTCACTTTAATTCAAAGCGTAGAGACCACTTCTCCACTTGAACCATAATCTCTTTTTTTTATGTTATTTATTTTTGAATTTTATATGATGAAAAATTCGTTTGGGAGATGATAATCAACAAGACCTTGAGCTGGAAGAGTTAGATCTGGCAAGTTATCAGAGCGCTGCTGCTCACTGCCTAGATCCTCACTTCCAACTGCAAGTCATGCAGATCACAGTCCATGCAACGCCCATGCGGTTTCAACGAAGGGAATCAACTTCTTTTGGTCAGCTTACCTAAAGACTTTCTAAAATAATTCGATAGGTTAGTAATTCTTATTGGAAAACATTTATCTTTATATTTTTCCAATATTGATTGCATTGTAATTTTTTTAATTGTTTGAATTGTAATTTTTTGATATATTGAAATATTAAATAAAATTATATATTCCCTATAAATAGACAAAAAGTCTACTAGAATATATGATTAAAAAATATAGAAAAATTATTATATATAGAAAAATTTGTAAATGATTGATTATTAATTTATTTGTTATTCAAATAATCATTTATTTTTCTTTTCATTAAATATTATAGTTCTTCTACGTTTATTATTTAATTCAATTGTAAAAATCAAAATACTTACTTATATGGCATCGTATTATTAAGATATCCCATATAATTTTAATATAATCAATAATATATTATAAATCTGTAACATTTTTAGCCAATTATAAAACATGCATCTATTTCTTCTCAATTTTTTTTATTTTTTTTTATTAGATATGGCATTTTTTTTTGACATACCTGAATTCCACAGCAAAGTTAATTACTATTTTCTATCAAAGAATTATTTCAAAATGTCACTGATTTATTTCACCGACACTTGGAAGCTTTCCAAAAGAACTAATTTTATAACTATTTTATAAATAAATATTAAAGATTTTTATCACTTTTCAAATATTCCACTCACATGAAACCGCAGAGATGCTTTGTGGAAATTATATGAAACAAATGTTAGAGAATTTGTTATGTGAAAAAAAAAAAAAATAATTAGAACACTAATAAACAGTTGACTACGTGTTGGGCTTTATATATACCTGAGCCAACTGATAGAAAAATCTGGTTCTGAGTACCCTCATCGATATCGAAGCCCCACCTCGACAGTGATAACGATATGTAGTGATAGATTTCATACACATATTTACCTTATTTTTGCTGGAAACATTGCTTTATTAATTTCTTTTTTCTCTTTTTTTTTTGTTCGATGTTATGTATTACATTGAAAACATTTGAATTTTATAAATATAAGTCTTTTTGGAAAAAATATATTCTAATTGTATATTCTAATTGTAATTTTATATAAGTATTTAAAATTAAATACTAATATAATTATATAATAATTTATATAGTATGTATATATTATATATATATATATTATATAGTATATAATATATAATACTAATATAATTTAGTATAGTTATATAATAAAATGAAAATTATTGTTTTTGATATGTTAGATTACATCAAATTATAGTTATTAAAAAATCATAAAATAATATATAAAAATAAAAAAAATTAAATAATTAAGAAAATAAATAATGAATTATCTCATAAAATTTTTCATTATTATTTATTAGAAAATTTGAATTAAAATCTATTTAATTTAATTTTCTAAATAAAATACACTATAACAACAAAATACATAAATATAACCATATACAAACATAAATTTAATAAAAAAAATAAATTAATTTTATAATTATAATAAATATATTTTATAATTATAATAAATATATATAATAATATTATCTTTTCTCTATTTATAATTAGTCAATATTAAATAATATTTATCTTATTATTGCACATGATATCAAAATTTTTCGTAAAAAATTTAACAAAATTTCAAATTATAAATCAATGAAAAATAAAAAAATTTGAAATATCTTAAACGTATTTATTTATTTATTTTGGATATTTGTATTACATATTATATATATCAATGTTTCTTAAAATAAAGAAATATCAAGATATTAAAAAATTGCTTTAATGATTGCATATTGTCAGAAATTATAAATGGATTTTTTAAACTTTATTTTATGATTTTATTATTATTATATTATATTACATTATATTATATTTTTTATATTATATTATATTTATTATTACTAATTATTTTATGTTTTATTATATTTTACATACAATTTATTTATAATTCTTATTACTTTAATTTATTTATGATACTAACTATTTAAATTATAAAGCATATCAAATTAAAATAAAAAGAATATATTTAATTAATTGTAATTTTTTTATATAATCAAATAATATTTTGATATTATTATCAATAATTAATAAAAATTTTATAAAAAAATTATATAATTGTTTTATATTAAATATTGTTTTATATTAAATATTTTTTAAAACATAATATATTATTAGATTTAAAAATAAATTTAATTTTATTAAATAGAAAATATTTATGCATGCTGTTATTTTTCATATTATTTATTAAAGTCATTCTTCAATATTCAAAATTTGAAAATTGATGAGTGAGAAAATGTAATTACAGAATATGATAATGATATATAATTATATATAATAAAATATATAATAAGATATTTAATAATTAATATTATAATTAGGAAAAAAGATGATTCTATGCAAAAATAAGTAATAAAATATTTTTATTTTAAAATTACTAATCACATAGAAAATATTTAAAAATTCTTTAAACGAATTTGGTTTATTTTCAAAATTATTGATAAGTAAATTCGTCTAAATACAAAAATACATAAAAAATATAGAATAATTTTTTCATTTAAAAATTAATTTTTGACAATTAAATTTTAAAAATTATTAGATATAATCATTAATTATTTAATTATTTCTTCATTGTATGTAATTTTGATTTTCTCTAAAATTTAAGAATTTGTATTTTACATTTTTTATTTATTTAACTTATTATTATTTAACTTTAACTATATTTATATTTAACTGTATTTAATTATTTAACTATAATTATTTATTATTTAACTATAATTAATTAACTAATCTATTATTATATCAAATATTATATATATATTAATTATGTTTAGAATTACTCTCTGATTATTGATATTGATTTTTGAATTTTTTGAAGAATTTTCTTGACGACTAGATTCGAAATGAAAAAATTTTATATTTTCGATTTATATATTTTATATATGAAATCATTTCTTTTCTGGTTACCAATAGTTATCAAACAGATTTTTTGGATATTGTTTCTTTTTTAGAACAAACTTTCAAAAACAGATTTTTTTTATATCAAGTAACATAATAAAAATAAAAATACTAGAAAAATATAAATCAGAATAATTATCATTTATGACTTTGCATGAATTTTTTTTAAATATTAACATTAAATTTATAATTGTTTATAAAAAATCAAGTAATTTTTATATGCAAATTTTTTTATATTATTTTTAACTTTTAAAAAATATAAATTTATTATTTATAACTTTTAAAAAATAAAATTTAAATGATTGAAAAAACAGAGTCTATCTGCCATTAATCTAGGTTTAAAATTTTTTTTTTGTATTTTTATAATCAAGCTAATATCGAAAAAAAATTGAACGTAAAAGATTAATTATTAAAAAAAAAAAAAATTGAAAATATTTTTTAAATGTTTTTAAAAGAATCACAATTCTTAAAATTGTTGTAAATTAAACAATATATATTTTAATTATTAATGTTGTTTGTGAAAAATACACTAATAATAGTAACATAGTAATACTATAATATTGAAATATCAGTCAAAATTAAAACTTTTTTGTATGCAATCAATTTTTTCACTTAGAAAATTATTTATCTATTTTCATCGTTAAAAAAATAATCATCATAATATAATGATTAATAATCAAAAACTATCAATTATTAGAAATATATTAGAAATATATTATTTATTATATTATTTATTATATATTATATATTATTTCCAAGAATAAAAAAAATGAAAAATTATGGTAAATAATTAAGAAAATAATAAAATATAAAATCAAAATATAAGAAATTTATAAAAAGCTAATGTAGCGAAAAAAGCAAAAGTGAAGTATTAAGATAAGTAAAGTTGACAATAACTATAGCGAAAAAACTTTTAAATATTCTATTTTCTTCAATTCTTTATTTTAAAGATTTAAAATAATGAAAAAAACTAAAAAAATATGCATACATTTTTAAAATGAAAAATATCTGAAATAATTATCTACAAAAAAAAATTAAAATAATATTATGTTATCTTATATTCATTCATTCAAAAAAAAAAAAAAAATTTAAATACAAATTTTGCTTAATTTGAAGAACATTATTGTATTATCAAATACAAATATTTAACTAACATTCAGAAGTTACCTTATTGGATTTAACTTTATCGAGATGTATTTCAATGCCATAAACATATAGCAAATAGTACATAAGTAAATATTTTTTTATTATTTTTATTAATCTTTAAGAAAACAATTCATAAAGTTTAATTATAAGTAAAATATTCTTATTCATAAAATGAAAACAAATAATGAATACAGTGGAATTCTTCAATTCAAATTGTTATAACCCAAAAATTTTTATAAAAATACGATTTTATTTATTTCTTCCTATTCTGCTATGGAAACCTTTATAAATACACTTATACATATATATATATATACAGAATATTAATATATTTATGGAATATTTTTTAAAAAATCAATATACAAGCTAATATAAACACAAAAGTTGCTATATAAAAATGCCGATAAATGCTTATTTATAAAGTTATAAGCAATTGAAGTTTATGTAAACGAAATAAGAAGAAAATAGCGTGTATTTATCTCTGTTATATCATCGTTATATTTTGTTTCCGTCTTGTTTCATTTAACATGAAATTAAATTGATTGTTAATAAATAAGCCTCAAAGCCGATATTTTTATATATTAACTTTTATATCTGTTTTGACTTTTACAATCAATTTTCCTAAGTTATCCCATAAATAATTAACATTAACATTATCCCATTAATATTAACATTTTCTATATATATATACATATAGATCAAAATATAAATTTAGTTTCATTCAAAATATAAATTTAGTTTCATTCGAATTATTTGCTATATGGAATATATTTTTATCACTGTAATTCGAATTTAAAATAAACTAATTTTTACAAGTTAAAATTTATTTGCATAAATCAAAATTTTATTGCTGTTATTTTTATAACTCGAAATAATTATATCACAATCTAGTAAATAACCATTTAATACTGCCATTCATTCAATTATTAAAATTGCTGAATAGTATAATTCGATTCGGATGAAAGATATTAATTTTTTTTTAAGCCCTTAAAATTTGAAAAATAATAAGTCTTGAAGTTTTACTAAGATTCGTATGCAAATATACAAAAATATAAATTTCGATTTAATAATTATAATTTTCGAAGAAACAAAAAGATATATCAATTTCCAAATAACCTTATATATTAATAAATTTAACCTTTTTTAAACTTAAATAATATTTTCATTATTGAAAATATTTAATTTGCTTTTTAAAATTTTATTACTTCGTTAATAATTTCGTTTATTATACAACAGATAAAAATACTTGTATTGAAAAATGATATTATAAATTTTCATATTTATTATATTTATTATAAAAAATTAATAATATCCAAAAGCAAGCATTCTTAACATTAATAAAAAAAATTAATTTCAAAAATATGATTTTATAATATATATAATATATAGTGTATAATATATAAAACATATTAATAAAGTTCGAATTCTTATCTATTTATGCGTCATCCATCTTATCAATATCTTGGACTTAATAATTTATTTACTCAGTAATTCTTTCTTTTTAATGCATCGTTATGCTTCTATCAAATATACTGGTAAAAAATTTATTCAACAAAAATTGATTTTTATTTTTTTGGTTTCAAATTTTTTGTCAGAAATTTCTGAAGAAACAATTATTGATTGTAAAAAACAAGTTATAATGTTAAATAATATTCAAAAACTTTTAATTCTATATTTATAATGAAAAGATATAATTGTTTCTTATTATTTCATCATATATTTAATCAGATCATTTAATAACAAAATAGAGATATTTGAATTATATATATTATACATAATTATAAAAATTGAATTATATATTATAATATTATAATATTATATATAATTTAGCCATTTTTTAATATCTATGAAAATATGGATATAATATTAAAATTTATATAAAATATTATTATAATTTTATAGAAAATATATTAATAATTATTATTTTTCAATTTAATTGGAAATGTATTAAAAATCTAAAGATAATCTTTTCATTTGTAAATAAAATGATACTGCAAATTATAAATTTTTTCCATTCTAAATTGATTTTCAATGATTTTTAATGACTTTAAAATATTGTAACCATACCATATAAACTATTGTTCTATAAATTTAAAAAAAAAATAAGGAAATATCATTCTATATTTTATATTTTAGATTATATATCTAGAATACAAAATAAGAAATAATACATAAAATAAAATAATTAAAATATTAAATTAAAATATTAAATAATTAAAATAATATTACATAAAATAATTCATAACATATCAATAAATGCATTTTGAAGTTTGATCTTTTATGATTAGTAATCACTTTCCAGATAACGAAAACTTAGATATCTTTTATCTAAACACATACACATTGAATATATTTATGATATAGAAGAAAAATCTTATTTTTACTTTTTTACGGATAAGGTAAGAAATTGTGTCGCACAATTTTATACGATATACATTAGCAATGAATATTATAAAATAATAAAAATTAATATATCCATGAGATACATTTGAAGAGTTAATTCTAGAGATCAAAATAAAAAAAGTTAGTATATAAAAATATCGGCTGAAGATTATTTATTAATTTATGTACAATTAAAGTTTGCGTTAAACGAAACAAAACAAAAATAAAGCAAGTGGCGTGAAAAAGTGTAATGGAGATAGAAATGTCTCAATCTCACTTTATGTAAATTTGCTTATAACTTAACAAAATAAATATCAATTGTGATTTCATATATTAACGTTTTTTTTTTTTATTTCTAGAATCGATTATCGAAAACAAGATTTCATAAATATTATATTATGACATTTTATATATTTTCATCAACTAATTATTTGAAATCATCTCAAAAGAATTAAAATTATTAATGTAAAAATAATTTTAATTATAATTTCTGAAAAAGTAATAAGCATCGCATTATTATCTAAAATTAAAATAAAATTGAAGATAAAGCAAATATTACATTATCACATCGAAAGACAGAATCAAATCTTATCCTATAAACATTTTTGATGAACAATATTAATTATAGCTATATCATTTTATATATTAATATCATAACTAAAGAAAAAAGATAAGATTAAAGATAAATCAAATCCATTCACGTTCAATATCAAATGTGTCTCATAAAAGAAAAAAATATATCAAGTAATTATTTCTTTAAAGAAACAAGTGAAATATTACTTATTTATCGATAATTTATATAATAGTTTATATATTACATTATTTAATTATTTCATCGAATTTTAATTTATTATTAAAAAGATTAAAAAAAATGTGTTAATTTTGAAACTTCTAAGATAAAAACTATATTTACAAAATTTAATCAATATTCTTAAATAAGTTATAAGTAATTTTAATATTTTAACTTTAAGTTTATTGCTTTATTATTTTCTAAACATCTTATAAATATAAAATCTAATAAATAATAAACTATTTGTAAACGATTATTTATGTTTTATTTATCATTTTGTAAAAGTAAATAATAAACAATATATATATTAATATTAATAATAATAATCAAAAAATAATATACAATATTATATTTATATATATTATGTAATATTATTCTTTTTTTATTAAATATTTTATTAATTATATTTTTTTATTTTTTATTAAATATTTTTATAAAAAAAATAATAGCGCTATACATAATATATTATAATAGTATAATATTATTAAATATTTATTACTGAAAATAAATTGTAAAAATAAAATATAACATATTTTGATAATGTATTTTTTTTTAAATTAAAATTAACTAACTTTTTAATTCAAAAAATATAAAAAATTTTATCAGTCTATCTAATTCTATCAAATTAATATATATAAAATTTATATATCAAATGTATTAAAGAAAAAAAATTTGACTGATAGAATTTTTTATATTTTTTAAATTAAAATTAACTAGTTTTTTAATTCAAAAAATGTAAAATATAAAATTCTATCAGTCAAATTTTTTTTTTAATACATTTGATATATAAATTTTATATATTATTAATTTATCTTAATATGAAATAAATACTTTTTAGTATTTGTTTAAATATACTATAATTAGTATATTTAACATTTTATAATATTCCCTCGTATATCATGAATAGATGAATGAACTTACAAATCAATATGAAAATTTTTAGAAAATTAAATATAACCCCTTCAATATGATATTGTATATCTTATACAAGTAACTAATTTTTATTTTTTGATCATTATTATGATGTAAAATGAAATTAAAAGAATTAAAAGAAAAATTAAAGTTGCGTAAATATTTTTTATTTTGTCATAATTCAGAATACATGTATGTTTAATGTGGATGATTTTTATTCAAACAATTATTCCTATAGTAAAGTTTTTATTTCAACTATATTTTATGTTTAAAAGAAAAAAATATATTTGTACTAAAGAACAAAGAAAATATTATTTTATTTATTATTTTATTATTTATTTTATTTTATAATATTTTGTTACAATATGTTTTATTTTAATTTTTGTAATATAAAGCAATAGCATTGTTCACAACATAATATTATTTAATCTAATGCATAAATTGTATAATTTTGAAAATATCCTATTTATGAATATTACTTAAAAATATTAATATTAGAATAAATGATATATTTATTATTCTATCTTATAGATTGTATAAATTATTGTATATAATTTAATAAAGATCATAAGCATTCTATGAAATTTGTGATAAAATTAAACTTGAAAATAACTTTCAAAAATGAGATATAAATATATTTAATAATGCTGAATATTGGAAGTTCCAGCAATGTTGAAATGTTTATGATATATAATATATATGATATATAAATGTATTTAATAGTGTAAAACATAAATATATTTAATGTTAAAATATAAATACATGTAATCGTATTGAAAATAATAAATGAATAATATAAAAATATTATATACAAGATATTTTTTTAGACTTTTCTTTTTTAATATTCTTGAATTTTTTTCTTCTACTTAAATATCAGTTGATTTCATTTTGGATACAATTTTATATATTACTTTAAATATTATAATAAAAAAATTTATTTCTCTTTTTATTAAAATGATTTAAATTAATTATTTAAAAATTCTAAAGATTAAATAATTTTCAATTGAAGCAACTGAAAAAAAATTAGATGTATATTTAAAAATAAGCTTGTTTAATATAAAAGTAATTATAAACAAATTTAATTTTGAATAAAACTTCTATAATATAATATTAAAAATTGTTAAATAATATAATATAATATTAAAAATAATTAAAAATTGAAAAAATTATAAATAATTTATCCATAGAAATGTTGTTGTCCAAATATTGTTTAAAATTATCTAATTAATAATGTTCTTATATTTTTGAATAGATAAATAAATAGTAAGTTATATGTATATTATATGATCTTACATATATTATATTATATTATATTACATGGACATTATTTATTATATATTATCTTGTAACGATTATTTTCCATAAATAATAATAATTTATTATTATTATTAGTTTATTAAAAATTTATTTTAAAAAATTTTAAATTTTTAAACTTTATAATGTTATAATGTTAATATACGTAAATAAATTTGCATAATTACTATCATTTTGCAAATATTACATAGTTTAATATATATTTTGAATAACATATATTTCTATATATTAATTGAATATTTGAAACTTATTTTAGTTGCATAAAAATAACATATTTAACTTTGAAAATTAAATAAAAAAAATATAAACATTGAAAGAAATTTTAATTCTTACAAGAAAAATAAATGACATAATAAAAAAAAGATGAATTTATAGAAATCGAATTGTAAAACGATCATTATTGACTGAAATTGAACAATATTAATAATATTAGAGTAATGATTTAAGATGATTTGGATGAAAATATAGAAAAATTATAATTTCTCAAAAGTTGGTTTCTTCAATTTTAATGATTTTGAAATTTGAATGATGTTATAGAAATCAACATTTTGAGCAACTTTTTCTTTTATATATAACAAGTCGATCTTAGTTTTTAAAATAAAAAAATATATATAATATATATAATATTATAATTTATATATAATGTATTTCTTTTTATAATTATAAACGAAATAATCTCATTTTTTACTGAGAATTATTATATTTCATGATAAAAGATAATATTTAGATCACAATTTGATTTGGAAAACAAATTTTATTTTTGTAAAATAAATAAAATGCTAGTTCCTTTAATACATGGTTCAAAATTTTTAACTTTGATTTTAAACTGATAATATTCAAAATATATTCAAAATATATGTCATATTACTTGAAAATTTGTTTTTATTGAGTTATTTCATTATATTAAAAAAAAAACTATTTATTTGAAAATTAAACAAGACTAAAAATATAATATGCAAAATCACAAATATTTTTATTATTTCATATGTGAAAAATTAATGCCAAATATATAGAAAAAACTGATTCCGAATGTTGACTACTTCAAAATTATTAAATTATTATTTTTTTATATAATATTTTATTATTATTAAAAAAATTATTAAAAAACGATTCTTAAAATAGATGATTAAATTATATGATTGGAATGGATTCTCAAAATTAATAAAAGATATAAAAAAAAAATGTAGAAGAAAAAATTATAAGTTCAAAAGAATTCCCTCTACAGAAAAAATATAAAGAAATAGTTAATAAACAATTATTAGTCTCTCTATTATTTTTTCATTTTCATTTGGAATGATAAATTTTAATATCATTGCTAATTTCTCTCTTTTTATAAAAAAAATTTTTCTTTTATAAAGATAATTTTTTTTATAAGTGCAACAATATATTAAAAATTTTTTTTTTTAAAAGAAAATCGCCCGTAAAATCATCATTACACATCATATTTTATATATCATAATCATATTATTCATACTAATTTCTTTATATATTTTATAAAAAAAAATATTAATGTAAAATGTTCAAAAACTCGATATTTTGTAAAGTTTTATACATCATTTCATTATTTCATTTCATGTTGGAAGTTTTTTTTTTATAAAAAGCGTTTCTATATATTCGTCATTTTCATCAAATTTCCTACAAAAAAATTTAAATAAAAATATATCGTATATTTAAAATAATTCTATGAAAAGAAATTAAGAGAATACAAATATAAAAAGAATAAATTTGATAAACTTATTTTAATTATCTTAGAATAAATATTTATCCATAAAGAACCTGCATCTTAATTTTTTGAATCTATGAAATGCGAAAATATATATAAAATAACTTTTGGCAAAATAAAAATGATTAATGTTACAATAATAGATACCAACTAATATTGCTATTATTATAACTTCATAATAATTTGTTGTCTACAAATTATTTTATATTTTATTTTTATATTTTTTATATTTCAAAAATCCGTAGAATGACGAAGTTCTCTGTGAATATTAACAACAATGATGAATTCTGCGAACAAGGGATATATTTTAAATCTACAATAATTCATAAGAAAGATAAAATTCTATGCAATAGAAATCTCTTTTTGCAAATATCTCAAAAATTAAACAGTGGCTATGTATAAGAAAAAATTATTTAAAATTTCATCCTTTAAAATTCATCGAAGAGAATCGAAAGTAACTTTTTTGTAAATTTAAAAATAATTGTAAATATCTAAGATCGAAAATAATTATTTTAAACTATTATATAAAAATCTTGAATAAAACAATTATGAAAAATATTTATTTCATTACATAAAAAATCATAATTTTCAATCAATATTATTTATAGAATGTTTCTTATTTCTGATATCATAGTAATCATTATTTATTTTGATTCTAAATTGATTCAGGAACGATTGTAGAATCAATTCTTGTATCGACTAATTGATATTATTATTTGTTGTAACTATATTATTTACATATTTTATAAAAAATATTTATACATATCATTGATTTTTAATAATTATTATTTTTAAATTTTTAATAAATATTAAATAAATAAAATAGGTATATATTTTTTAAACTTATATACACCATATTATTTGAGATAGAAAATTAATAGAAGTTTCGATTTGTTATTTTTAATTTTTATTTAATTTCAATTATTGTAATTAATATAAAAAATAAAATATAAATATGCAATATAGCGAAATTAATTACATATAAATAATTAAAATTCATTAAATATATTATTTTTTAAAATGATAAAGATTGCGAAATATTAATATTAGAGAATTTTCACAAATATTCAAAACTCATTTCAATATTCCTTAAAAATATTCTTTGATCTTTCAATTTTTGATTTTGAAATCTCCTTGAACATATGTTAAGAAATCTATTTTGAGAATTAAAATAGACAAAATAAAAATTCAATTTCTTAGATATGAAGTTAGTTCAGTTTTAATTAATGAACGAAATTTTTAGTGCTAAAAAATTGAATAAATTAAATATTTTATAATTAAAAAATAGTAAAAAATAATTAATAATAATATAAATAATTTAGTAGTTAAATAATAATTTGTTTATTTTATTTACAATTAAGTTAGGTTAAAACATTAAATAATATATATATATATATATATATATATATATATATATATATATAATGTAATATTATACAAGAATATTTTAAGAATTGAGATAATATAAATAAATTAATTGCAATATATTGTTAAACATGTTATACAGAAATTATTTTTCAGAAATTTCAAATATAATATATTTCATTCATTATATTTTGCTTACTATTTTGTTTTTGTTCTAATTTTATAACTTAAAAATTTTAGAATTATTCAATAAATTTAAAACACTTGAAAAATTACAATTCTAAAATTACAATTCCTATTCAAACGAATTTGCAATAATGCAAAAAGAGAAAAAAAGTATTGAAATATGAAATAATAAAAAAAATGAAATTTGATTTTATAGGTTAGATTAATAATTGATTCATCATTGATATTTTTAATCAAATAAAAATCACAAACGAAATCAATTAATGCAGACAGAATAATAATAAGATAATAAGAAATAAAAAATATATATAATTGCGATATATATAAATTATAGATATTTATAGAAGTTAATATTATAATATGTACGAAACAATCATAATATAAATATTCAATTTTTAAAATCTGAAATATTACATATTTGTACATTAAATATTGAATTGTTTCACAAATACATTGTTGAATATTTGAAAAATATTATAATAAATGCAATAAATTTCATTATAAGAAAAAAAATATAGGTTATTACAATTAATAATGAAGAAAATATGTTAAAAATAATATTATTATTGAATAAAGAAGAGAGAAAAGAAGTCACTGAAACTGAAGATATAATTAAAAATCAAAATTTATTGAGATTGAAACACAAGCAAAAGAAAAAATTATATCTATAAATAATATCTATAAAAATGTTTCGAAGTTTTAAATAAAATAAATTATTATTAAATTAAATGCTGTTTATTAATTAACCGCTTCAATTATGAATATGCTAAAAAAAGAAAGAAAAATTAAAAATAATTGTAAAAATGTTACATGCTCCACTTCTACATTAATAATTATTATTGCAATTAAATAGATTAAAAAGATTTTAAATTATTATTAATTTTAGAAATTTTAACAAAGCTAGCTATAAAAAAATTATAAAGCGAATTAATTATTCAATGCTATTCAATTTTTTTTATAATTTTTTCTTTAGAAATTTTAGAAATTAGATCTTTAGATCTTTTTAAAAATTCATCCAAATTATGTATTTATATTGTATATATGTAAAAAAAATTTTTATCGCAATTATTGCAATTATATAAACGGATTCTATTATAGCTTTAGATCAATAAAAATTTATTAAAAAATTTTTCAAAAAATTGATCTCAATTTCAATATTCAATAATCTTTTTTACTTTACCATATTATATTCATATAATGTAAAAAAAAAAGAATGCATATTACTGAAAATATTGGCTTTTACTATCATTCTTTAGTTCTATCACAATAAAATAATTTTATAAGAAATCACTTTAATATCAACATATAAATAGATATTATTAGATATATTATAAATTCTTTAAAAACTTAAAATTATTTATAATTTTTTCTTTCTTATTATCATTGCTTATTATACATCGCATATTTTCATACAATATGTAGTGATTCAAAAAATTATTCGAATACTTACATTTACAATCAATATATATTAAATATATTTGTTTAAAATAATACAATAATAATAGTAAAGAAAAAGTCTTAAGATTATATGAAAAATATAATTATATTATAAATAAAGTTAATTGAAAATTAATAAAATCTAAGATCATATTAATTAAAAATTAATAAAATTTAAAATCATATTAATTAAAAAATAATATGATAATAAAATCTAAGATCATTTTTCAAAAGAATTATGAATTATGATTCTTTTAACAAATTTGATTCTTATAGCAAAATATCTTGAAATAAAAAAAATTTTAATTTTGAATATCGAGACTAATGTAAATTTTGTGAGAAATTTTTCCATCAATGAAAAAAAATTGTAAAATTTATCTATTAAATTTGAAAGAAAAAAAATTCAATAAATTCAATTGATTTTAATTGAATAATAAAAAATTAAATATAAAATATATATACTTACTGCATCTGGAATTTCATAATATTGCAAATGATGCAAATATGTTGCTGTGGATTGTGCGGGTAGTTGACAATAACCACATTGAGGTTCAATCCAAATTTCAGAAATAATTTGAAAATCGCCAGAACCTTCACCATCTTCTACACTTACTTCACCATCTGCAGTACCTAAAATGTAATACAATTTCATCATTTAAATTAAATTATATGTAAACATTAAATATTATATATTTATTATATTATATATATTATATATTTGATATATTCTTAGCAAACATAATTACATATTTTCAAAAAAATTTTCTTAATGTATTAAGGACTAAATAATAAAATAATATGATTTTTACATATATCACTTTTTGTTATTAAAATATATTAAAAAATATATAAATTTGTCAAAAAATATTGTAAATATTATAATTATAAACAATTTCATTTATATAATTATTAAAATATTACATTTTTAGCTTTTTAATGCTAAAAAAAATATTTGAAAAATGTTGAAAAAATATTTTATATGTTATGATAATATAACATTATACAAAATATTTCAAAAAGTTAGAGACAAATTTTAGAAATATAATATTTCTTAAAATAAGCAAAAAGAAATATAATATAAATATATTAGATTAGATTAATATTAATTTTAAATTTATAAGACATTTTTATTAATGTATATATATTATATATTTCTTCACAAAAACATGTTGAAAAATCTTCCTTTTTTTTATTTTTCAAGAATAGATTTTTAATTATTTAACGAAATAATCAATTTATTATATGTTATAGTTTTTCTACAGAAAAAATCTAGCAGATAAATTTGATAAATGAGTCGAAGATGTAAAATTTTTTACACTTATACAAAGATAATTATAAGCATTATCATATTTATGTTTACATAAGATATATAATGTAACAATAAAAAATAACATAAAAAGAGGTAACAAATAAAAGGTAAAATAATGTAAATTTTGCAAAAATAAAATATTACTTCTAGTTTAGTTAAAATAGAATTGATAAATTGAGAAGAAATCTTCCATTACTTATAAATTCATAGTTGAAATTTTATAATTTTACATTTTATAATTTTGAGAAATGATAAATGATATTTAAATCTGTATATTTATTATATTTTTTTTTTTTTGCTTATTTTAATGAAATAATATATGCTTATAATATTATAATATTTCCAAATATTTAAAAAATTCTATATAAATATTTATGTTTATACTTTTATGCAAAATATATAATAATTAAAAAATAAAAATAAAATAGTATTGTATACAGAATTCTAAATTTTAATTAAATAATCTAAAAAAAGAATAATTTATCATAAAATTTATATTTTTATATGATACTCTAAAATCTAAATGGAAAAATAAACGATTGAGTAACTATTTCATAATTCATAAAATAATGGAATTAAAGCAAAATTGCAATGTATAATCAACTTTTTAAGATATATAAGCTTTTAATTTTTTAGGATTGTTTCTATTTTCATTCTCTCTTTCTTCCTTATTTGTCATATCTTCCATTAGTATCAAAATATAAAGAGTAGAGATCATCTATTCTAAGCATTATGTAACAATTTCGAATTCTGAATTTTTATCAAATTATATGATTATATTTCAATTGATTTGTTTTATCAATTTATTTAAAATAATCTAATATAATACTTGATAATTATATATCTATGTTTTAAATATGCTAAATTAAATTTTAAAATAATGAAAAATTGCAGACAATTACATCAATTTGATTTTTCTTTTTTTAAAGATTTTTATAATACATAAAATTTTTTTATCATAAACACTTAAACATTATAATTAAACATATTTATCTTAAATACAATTTGTTTCAAAAGTATTAAAAAGTATTAAAAAATTGTTAATTTTTAATTTTTCAGTGATAAATATAATTTTAAATAATATATACCTTCGTCAGTATCTTCTTCTGATGTACTATCACGTTCTAATGTCGTATTGGAGGCAACATGTGGCGGAAACAAGATATATTGAATGATACATGGATATGATGTATCATTTTCACCAACTCCTTGCATTTCTACTTCAAGAACCATATTTATAATACCCGCTGCTGAATATGTAAAATTGAAGCCCTCAGCTAAACGTATTCTATGAATAACATATACAATAAATATATATAATATTTTTATAAATTATATTTTTATTATTTTATAAATTTATTATATTAATTATAATATAAATCAAATTTCAATTTAATGAAAAATTTGTTTCTTCTTTGTTTTCTAAAAAATTATTTTTTATAATATTATTATTATTCAAGTTAGTATATTTTTTGACAGAATAATATGATATCTCTATATTTTTAATATTTATACAAACTATAGCATACACAAAGATATATTATAGAAATATATAAAAAAATATTCTTTTTTTAGTAATATGTGAAAATTGCAGTTTTTTAAAAATTATTGTTTATATAAAAATTAAATATAATATATAATAATAAAATATGTTAATGGCAACAAATAGATCAAACTTTTTTAATATAATCATTCTGCAATAATTAATAATATTGTTACGAGTATGATAATTTAATATAAATTACAATAATGTGAAACATCATGGCTAATATGAATTATGGCAATATCGATTGTCATCGAAATTAAAAGTATAGATTTAATGAAGTCTTGTATTGATCACAAAACGGACATGTTCTTTTCAAGAATATTATATTGTTTAATAAATTATTATTGTAAATAATCATTAAATTAATATTAAATTGTAATTAATATAAAAGTGTGTAAATAAAGTTATTATAAGAAAATGAATGTCAAGCGAATACAACAATATACATAATCATAAATAAATAGAAGATTATTTCTATAATTGAAATAGAAATCCAAAAATATTCTATTATGTTATCATAGTATATTTTATGAAATATATATTAATAAAATATAAAAATTCATTTCAAGAATTTGAATCATTAAAAATCTTCAACTTTTTTCGTCGATATTAAAATTATTTTCGTTAAAAATATAAATGAGATTGAGAAAATAATTAAAAAAACACAAAAAAGCATAAAAATTTTTTTTTCAATAAAAATTTTATATTTTTATGAACAATAAAGATATAATAAAACATTTAAAACATTAAATAATATTAAATAATAGGTAGAACATAAAAGTTTTTAATAAAATTTAATTTTTCGAAGAAAAATTAAGTGTTCCTTTAATTTTTATTGTTGAGAATTTTTTATATACTCGAATAGATTATTTAAAAAAAATTAATAATATTTTTATAAATTTATAATATATCATTTAAAAATACAGATTTTTTCAAATGAGATAGATGGATATAATCATTGAATTTTTTGTATAAAAAATATGATTTAAATGTATAAAAAATATTATTTCTTTATATATTTAATTAGATTTAAAAGAGATTTCAAGATTTTTACTTTTTTAACGAATTACTAATAAATTTTCAAGATTTTAATTTTTTTTAATAATCACTAATAGAAAAAAATATAAATTAAATTTCATAAAAAAAATTTCATAAAAATTGGCAATTGTCATTTCAAAAAATCCTTATCAATCAAAATATAATTGTTTTCTATATATAATTCCTATAATGATTCCAAATTATATTCATAAAATAAGATAAAATTTTTATCTAAAAATTTATTATATTAGTTTAATTTTCTTTTAAATATATATGTTTATATATTTTTATAATATTTTAAATATGTTTAATTTTTTAAATACATAATATATAAATAATAAAGTTTTAATATATATGTGAATAAGAAGCTGTGTTATCTCAACAATCATTATAGGATAGCAATCATAATTAACATTTAGGAAATAAAATTTTTTTAATAAAAAAATCAATTTTTCTTTTATCAATTTAAATAAAATTTGAGCTAATTGTTTTTTATTTAAATAATCATTTCCTATATTAGGACCTATACTAATTTCTTCTTCTTCACGAATCAAATTTGAATGATCTCTGGCGATTCACCCAGTTTTTCAGTTTTAAACAGTCATGTTATGAATATGCTTTCATTCGTAATTATTTCATTTTTCCATTAGTCACCATATATACATATGTTGTATTTTTTCCAAGGCTATACATATGTTTAATGATGATTTAATTTGTTGATAGTGAGATTTAAATATAATCGAAAGTTTTTTAGATTATAGTAAGACATATGAAAAAATAAGAAGCCAATTAGCTTGCAGGTCATCATTTGTAAATAATATATATATATATATATATATATATATATTCTTGCTTTATATTTATTATATTACTTATGAAAAAAAATTTTAAATACTTCTTTGAAACTATTTTCTCCAAAAATTTTATCAAAATTGATAATTTCATATTTTTTTAAAAAAATTTTAAAAATAAAATAAAACGAAATATTAGTAAAAATACTTACTTTGTAATTGTAGAAAGAATTCTTGCGATTGCAGTTATATTTAATCTTGGTAATATAATTCCAGGAATAGTTTGTACGAAAGGTCGTTTCACATGCCAAATCCAACGATTATGGTACAAATATCTAGACAAACTAGTTGTCAAAATACCACCTAACATTGGCGTAAGTCTACTCGATGTAGTTTGAGTCCCATCAGGAAATATAATTGAATTCAAGTCACTTGGCATTCGTTCATATCTAATTAAAATTTTTTCTAAAGATTTATGAATAATAGTACAAGATGGTGTTTCTTTTTGTTCTGTAGGTCTATTTGGTAAAGTAAGTTTAGATAATCGATCTAAAAGATCGACAACAACATTGTGTCGAACAACTCCTTCTGTTCCAGCTGCAAATGCAATGTTAAGAATAACACAAAGTGCTTTGCAATTAATACGAATTAATGAGAACGAAACTGGAGGTTTATCAGCTTCTCGATAAATAAATTGTACATATGTATGATTTTCAACGAGAACGAAAGTTGCCCAATTTTTTAACATAGCATAAAGAACAGCAGCGGCTTGACGACTTTGAACACATTGAAAACGACCACTTTGATTTGCTTGGTGTAAATGTCTTGGCAATGGTCTATCATGTGATAAAATCAATGTTACTCTTTGTGTATGCATCCATCGAGCCCATTGTAAAGGATTCAAAGACACTACAGGTTGCCAAATTTGTCCAAATTGTGGGCACGCAGCATCACTGAAAATAAATATAAAAACATCAATTTTATAAGTGAACTTAATTTTTTTCGTTTATTAAAATCACATAATGATTTAATAATATTTAAATAAAACTTTCGATATGTATACAATCAGTCATAAAAATCTTCATACATTATAGAGTTCAATTAATAAGTTATGTTATCAAATCAATAATAACATAGTTTAACTAATAATTCTATTTTATATAAATTATATAAAAACATTGCGAATATATATATATATATATATATATATATATATATATATATATATATAGATCATAATGAATTATATATAAAATAATTTTTTTATTAATGAAATATGAAATATCATTTCAAAAAGATAAAATTAATCTTTAAAATTTTAATATTATTTTCGTCTTTTAAAATATAATTTCAAAATGATATGACAGGTTAAAATTTAAAAAAAAGTTAAAATTTAAACCATAATATATTTTAAATTTCTATTATCTTGTTAAAAATATTTTCAAATCAAAATCGTATACAAAAAATAAAAAATTTTGATAATGATAAAAATTTAATTAATTTCACACATTCAAAAAAATTATTTTACTCTAATATAATCTATTATGCTTTATTTGAAAACATACCTAAGTTGCACTGTACTAGGTGAAGGATAAGCTGATAGATAAAAAACTGGCATACCGCTTCTAATAGTATCTGGTACACTATACCATGTCCATCCAAATTCTGGAAACCAGCTAAAGTGTGCAAGCATACTGTCACCTTCTGTTAGAGATGTTAAAGTTGCCCAAAACCGATTAACAACACCTTGTCGATATTGCGATTTTAATGGTTTTTTTGATAAACATGTAATATCATGTAAGAATTCATAAGGAGCTATAACAAAATATTTTTCCTTTTTATAAATAATTAATATTGTATTCTAAAAAAGTAGAATTAAAAAAAATTATAACATTTAAACCATAACATTTATAACATTTATAAACATAATAAATATTTATAAAGACTTTTAAAATTTTAAATATAACAGAATAAAAATTAAATAAATAATTAAAAATATATTTTTAATTTAAACATGTATTCAATCTCGTTTCATTCTTTATTGAAAAATTTTAAAAATATAAAAATATAGATTGTCTGCTAATAATCTTTCATATGTCTTTTAATTGATTTTTAATTAATAAATTATGTATATTTATATATTGATATGATATATATATATTTATATACTTGCATATAATGAAGAGTATAGATGTTCGTAATTGAATTTATAAACAAAAAAATATCTCAATCAAAAAGAAAAAAAAAAAAACAGATGAAAACAGAAAAAGGAAATCAAAGGGAGAAATAATAAAGCTAAAAATGTGTCATCAAGTGCAATAACAACATCAAATGAATTTTTAGTACTAAATTCTTGCACAGTTTCAATATATCTGACAATCAATATCTGACAAATGAAAATAAAATTTAAAGATTCGACAAAAAATATTCGACAATATAAAAATTCAATAACATTATTATCTTATTAGTTTTTTTTTAATTTAAAATTTTTTAAAAATAAGAATTTGAAAAGAAAAAATTTTATTTTACGCTTTTTAATTATTTTCGAATGTAAAATAATTTTTTTAAATCAATAATTTGCATTTAATCAAGAATTGATTAAATTTTCTCTGTATTTAACAATTGTATTGTTAAAGTTATTATTGTATTTTAATTAAATTTAATTTTTTTGAAGATGAAGCTTTAAATTTAATTTAAAAGTAAAAAAAATTTATTTTCATTTTTTTCTTTTTTATTTTTATATTTTATTTCCTATCCAATATCATTATTAGATATAATTCAAAGTTCTATTAATAAATATTAATTATGTTCTTGAATTTAAAAATTTTTATTTTTTAGTTGTACAAATTTTATTTGCAAATATATAATATATAATAATATATTTTGAGATATTTTAATTGAAGAAATACAATTAAATTTACAAATTATTATAAAATATAATTCTGAATACGTACTATACTATATTTATATGTAACTTATTTGCAATATAAAGATGTATTTAATTTGCAATATAAAGATTTATATTATATAAAGATTTATACAAAATCATATATTATAACAAAAATATATATTATATGTCTATTTTTAATTAATTTCAAAAATTTCAAAAATATTTGATAATAATTTTTCGCTTTTTTAAATTATTTTTAATTATTACGTTGTCATCAATTTTTTCTTTTAATATTAATTAGAATAAATTAGAATAGAATATTTTCATACATATTATAATATCATAAGAAATAAAATATTTAAAATAAATTTTTGTAAATAAAATAATGAATATAATAAAACAATAAATAGAACAATATTCAAATATTAATATCAATAAATTATATTAATTTAAAATCAATTCTTCTACGAATATATTAACATTATACATATATATATACATACATATATGCAATAATTTTTTTTTACTTAGAATATCATTTAAAAGTTATGAAATCAATGAAAATTCAATAATTTTTCATTTTAAATATAATTTTTATAGTATAAGATAGAACAATGGATAGTATAAACGGTATAAGATAGAACAAAATTTTAAATTATGTAATACTCTATCTATATATTTTATTATATACAATATCTTTAGAAGAAATTGCATCTAAAATTGAAAAAAATATTTTTGTAAATAGATTTTATATTATGATATTATTATATTAATCTAGCAAAAAAATTCCATATAGAACTCCATATAGAAAATAACCTAATAATATGCTAAATATAAATAAATTTTTAATAAAATCAGAAATTTTTTTGAAAAAATTCCTTTATACGAAACTATTTTTTTTTATACGAATACTTTTGAGTTCATATAGATTATACATAATATATATATAATAACTATATGATTTTGTACAAGTTTTTCCTAAAAAATTATTCCTTTTAATTAATATTATAAAAAATTTAAAAATAATAAAATTGTAAAAACTTATTGTTGATAAGTTTTAATATAATTTACCTTCTATTGAAATTGTATATTGTATTGTATTAGATGCAGATAATGATTTCGTTAACCAAGGACATGTTACTATGTATTCCAGTAAAACACTGGATTTCCACAATAATACAAAACAAATTTCAAGTATTTCATCTCTCACATTAGCACGTTTTATCAAATATCCTTCTCGAAGTCGACAACATAATAAACTACTTAATGTACAAGTAACTTTATCTTCAATTTGTTTTTTTTGTAAAAGTTGTGTTGACTTTTGTTCGTAAAATAATAAATTTGTAGAATGCCAATTTGAATAATCTGGTATAATAAGATTACAATCTTTACGATATAATTGCCAACATAAAAAGTTTTTGTGATAAATATTCATTTCTGTTCCATTCATATGTACCTATAAAAATAAATTTACTATAATATAAAGTATATATTTGTTTAATCTTAATTTTTTATTGTAAAAAAATCAGAAATATAAACTTACACATGCATGTATATATAATATTATTATTTAAAAAATTTTTAAGTTTATTATAAAATCATAACAAAATATGAATAATATATTATTTCTTCCATATTATATAAATTCTATAAAGATACTGAAATTTTGAATATGAAAAGTGAAAAATTATTTATTATTAAAATTTAATAAACTTAAAAAAATTAGAATATTATATTAAAGTTTAAAGAAATGAAAAACTAATGAAATAATAATAAATAAATGTGTAATATGATTTAAATAGTAGAATATATTGCAATAAAATATCCATTTAATTTTGAAAATTAATTTTGAAAATTTTGATCATCAAAATAACAATTTTTTCATCATGTATATCTATTAATTATCCAAAACTTGGAAACAGTAAAGAATTTCACATAAAAATACTAAAGAATATGTATTAAACTTATGAAAACTTGTTAAATATATATAAACTTGTTATATATTAAAAATAATATATAATAATATATAATAATAATAAAAATATATTGAAAAATATATTGAAAATATACACAATATACAAAAAAAAATAAAAAAATCTTAAATAAATATAAATTCAAATCAAATTTTTGTTTCATAAAAATGATTATTTTTATTTTTAATCACTATTAAAGATATTTTAAATATTCTATCTAAATATTCTATTTAATTTTTTTTGTTAAGTTATCAATAAACATTCATTATAAATTTACAAGTTTAATTTCATAATATTTAAAAAGATTTTTTTTATTTATATAAATATGCTTTCAAATTTTTGAATATATATTTAAATGTAATATTTATAAATATAAATAATTATTTAACAATATTTGCAATAGTTACATTTATTATTTGTTCTGGGATAAAATTAAAAAACAATTAATATATTTAAAATATAAAATTTTTTATATAACTTTTTTCCGTAGATAATAAAATATATTTTTTTATATAATATCTGTATTTGAACATTATTTATTTTGTTGTCTCATATACATATATTCTCAAATTTGATTTTTTCTAATTGATTCAAAAAATCTTTTTTTCAAATAAATTTATTTTCCAATAAGTTCAAATAATCAATGTTTTATTATATATCAGATAAGTTATAGATAATAGATAAGATATTGTAAATTGCTATCAACGTAAAGAAAAAAAAGAATAAATTATTAAAAATTTAAGTAAGAATAAATATAAATAAATGGAAAAAAATATCAAATATGTATTAAATAATATAGGAAAAAACAAATATAGAAATAGAAAAAATTTTTGAAAAAAAACTATAACAAATAGAAAAATCTACATGCAGTTCGTAGTAAATTTTACAAGAAAAAAAAAGAATAAAATATAACAAAAAATAAAAATAGATTAGAAATGATTGAAAATAAAGTGAAGAAATAATAAAAAGAGTATATTTGATATTTGAAATATCAATGATAAAAATAATTAAAAAGAATAAATAAATGAATAACTAACAGATTATAGAAATTATAAGTTATAAGTTCGTTTTTAAACATTAATGTTGAAAAGAAAAATCCATCTATTTAGTAATAAATAATATTTTTAATTATTTAAATATATATAAATATAATATTTAATTATTACGTACAGAATACGGAATAAAAGACATATAAGTACCCAAAGTAGCTTTTGCAATAAAATGTAATAAATCTTGATATGGAATTAAGCCATCAGCACAATGTGGATGATATGTACTTCCAACATGTAGAAAACTGCATGCGATTGTTGTTGCACGTAATTGTTGTATAACAGAATCTAAGACATGAACATCGGTATTTCCAACAATACCATCTGTTACAATTATCATATCTAAAAAAAATAGAAAATGAAAGTAATAAATTAATTCTTTTAATGAATTACTTTGTTATATATTACTTTTTTATATATTAGAAAATTTATAATTTTATTATATATATTGAATTTAATTTTTAATTATTATTTATTATTAATATTATTATTTATTTATTTTTGATATTATTATAAATTGTTTGCAATATATATGTTAGGATGTCCTATAAATTTTTTTTCTTTTTTTTTTCCTGATACGAAATGAATACGCGATATTTGTTGTTTAAGATTGATTTATTGCATTATATATGAATCGTTCTATTTTATCACCTTCTTCCATTTCTCAGGAAAACTCATTATTCCTCTTTCCAAAATTGTTGGGACTTATTTGCAAAATATTCCTCGAGATGCGTTTTATTTCGCTTACGAATTGGAACCGTTTATCATAGAAAGAATTTTTTAATGATAGGAACAAGTAATAATCGGATAAAGCAAGATCTAAAAAGTTGGAAAATGTGGTAGAACGTCCTAATTAAACTTTAACAGTTTTTTTTTTTTTTTGCCAACTTTTCTCTAACCAATGCAACACGCAATTTTGCATTGTCGTGATGAAAAAAGATGCCTTATTAATTCTCCAATTCTGACTATTTTTCTGCTATGGAAGCTTTCAATTTATTAAGCTAATTGTAGTATTTGGCACAATTGATTTTTCAGTTTCACCTTAAAGAAGGAGCTCATAGTTGACTATATCTTTCCAGTCCCACCAAAAGAACTTTCTTCGGATGAAGTTCAGACTTCGCGATAGTTGAAAGTTATTTTATTGTCCTGAGACGTTTTTCCGAGTACGTTTTCGATACACATTTTGACATAAAATCCAAGTCTCGTCTTCAGTGACAAGCCTCTTTAACACGTTCATATATGGATGACGGGCATGCTTTCCCGGAGGCCCCGTCACCCATATATGGGTGACGCTTTCTTTTTAAAAAAAATAAGATTTTAAATCGGAATTTTGAAAAAAAAATTAATGAAAATTAAAATTAAATTTTATTTTATTAATATACAAAATAAAAATATTAAAATATTTATATTATATTATATTTTTTATTAATTTATATTTACATTATATAATGAAATTTAAAATTAAATTTTATTTTAAAACAAATATACAAAATAAATATATTAAACTATTTACATTATATTATATTTTTTGTTAATTTATATTTACATTATATTATGATATATTGTGGTATTCATTAATCAAACACATCCGTGGTGATTTTGGGCATTTAGCACAATAAGTTGTAATTTTTTTAATATTCTTTCTCGCTTTTTGACGTTCGACAGTTTGTCTTTTTTTCCGATAACATAAAATACACATCCTTCTTATAGGTTTGCCTTTGTAATTTTTCCGAATCTCTAAATAATGAGATATTTTTTTCATTTTATTTTTATTGTTTTCAGTAATATTTTCTGAGAACAGCCATTTTTTAACTAAATGTTCTCGGAATTTTCTTATTTCTATTTTTTGATTTGTAATTTTTTGATATACAATATGTGCATTTACAATAATTATTCCCAAAAGGAAATGTAATGCTAATTTACGATACCATTTAATACTTTTTCGTATCGTTGTTCACTTCATTCAAATCGGTTACGAGACATTTTGCTTCTCGGAAATGAAAAATTATAAATAGGATCCGTTGACCAACATGTAATGAGAGGTGTCTGTACTAGACCCATCCAAATCATCAATGAAATAAATGTTTTAATTTCTTTGGAAGTGGTAGATTTCCATCTATTTATTTAAGCGTGATCGATCGTTTCACGTTGAAGCAATTTTTGTTCGGCATATCTATTGGTTTCTGTGACTAAAAGACTTATACTTGTTCATTTAAGAATAGTGAAAAAAACTTCACTTGGACTCATATCAGATAGCAAATCCAACAGAAGCCCACTTTTTCCAGTGAACGGAAATGACTGTTGCTTATTAGTAAAAGTCGTTCCACTGTATATTGTCAGTAAGGAATCATCAGTAATGGTTAATTCCTCTTCTTCGTTTATAGCAAGCTCTTCTAACATTTCGTCGAGATCTTCACTTGCATATGATTTCTCATCATCTGAACTTGAACTTGATGAAATTTTATTTGTAAACTTTTTTTTAAAATTCACTATTTCTTCATCATTACTTTCTTCACTATCATTTATATTTTTATAATGTGCATTCTGACTGTTTTTTGGTAAACTGTATCATCGCTAAATTTTATTTATCTCGTCTATTTCTATTCTAAGTCAACTGCAAGACTGTCGCGAGTTTGGTTGTTGTTTTTTCCTAATTCTTACTTTTTTTGAAAATGCATACAAAAAGAGGTTGGAAGAACCAATCACCGCGTTTGAGGGCGGTTTCGAAGGATGGGGGTCAAGATTTTTGCTGGTTTTCACGGTGGTCCATCGCATAGCATGCAAATGTGACTTGTAAAGTAGCTATTGCCTGGTGTCTTTGTTAAATTAAAAATCTGGAAAGCATTAAGAAAACCATGCCCGCTCATAAATTACTATTAAACTAATAGAGGTATCTGAATTGTTGAAAATAAAGGCCAGACCTGACCGCTTTACAAGTGCTGTCTTTGCAAGCCAGCAACATTTGAGCTCCGTGAGGAACTCATCGAAATTACGCTGGGCGACGAACGTGTTAAAGAAGTCAAAATTGTCAACTCTATATCTCTTAAACCAATTGCGGTCATAATAATCGTACCATCATTCCCATTAAACGTTCAAATCTCGTCTACAGTATCATTTGCACTATTATCTTTTTTAAAACAATGAAGCATAATATGCTGTAAATGCTTTCTTTGATCATCCATATTGAATGGTGTAGAAAAAAATTTTAAAAAAGACTATATCACCGAACGATATTATATCAATTATATCAACGAAATGTACTTTAAAAGAACTGGGACGATTGAAATCGATGTTATAACGGCTAACAAATAAGCCTGCATGTTTATATAAAAATAGTCAGTTCCTAGCATGATGCGAAAGAAACTTATGGGATACTCTAATATATACATATTATGAGAATTATATTCTATATTTTAAAACCAATAACATCTTAGCAATAATATCTATAATATTTGTTCGTGCAATATGTTCGTGTACTAAATTAATTTAACATCTCAATGTTAAAGATAAATTGTATCATGTTTTTATCATTTTGATAAAAAATATTTTTCAAAAATTGAATATTTTAATATTAGATACACGAATTTCTAAAATAATAGAAAACTAATATAGATATAAATAACGTTTTTATAATTTTTTTAGAATAATTCCAATAATTTAAATAGTATTTTTAAGTTTTTATAATTTTTTTAATATAATTTATTTAATTTAATTATTTTTATAATATGCATGTTATAATTTTATTTTTAAGATCAAAAATTAAAGATAAAGAACAATAAAAAGTGCACATAAATAATTTTTTTATTACTTTTTGAAATTTTGAAATTTATAAACCGTTTTTAAATGTAATATCTTTTATTTAATTTACTCAAATTAAATAAAATATGCAATCTTAATTATATTTAATCTTAATATTGAATCATGTTAATTCTATTTTATTTTTAATTAATTTCAATTTAAAAAATATTATCATATGATAAATTCCCTTCTTTATACATTTATTTTGATTTTCTTAAAATATAAACATAAAACTTTTTCAATGAGTAACGAAAATATTCGAACGTTTACATTTACAATTTTTAATGAACTAAATATATATGTTAAAGGAACTTGTTTAAGACAATGAAAGATATAAAGAAGGAGGAAAATCTTAAGATTATGCTAGCAAAATTTGAAAATAATTCACCAATTTAGTATGCAATAGTTATAATACATTTATTATAAACACGCATCGTTAGTAGGTTAAAAAAGTATTCGAACACTTCATATATGCAGTATTATTTAACATTAACTCTTAGCGCTCCGCGCGTTTCTCGAGTACTGCCTATCAGCAACTCCGGCACATTTTTAGAGCGGAGCGTCTAAGATAAAGGAAGTCTTATTTTGAGCGGAAAAGATTACACGTCCTTGTGAATGCATTTGATTTTATTTATTTTATAAATATACATTTTTCTATTGTAAATAAAAGATAAATTTTAAATTTTGTAATCCACGGTGTGATATCTTTGGTAACAATCTCCCATGTGCATTCTGGATTTACTTGGGCAAGTGTCACAGTATTCATTTGTTTGACGTCTGCCATTCAATTGTTTCCTTTTAGAGCACACAACGCAGTTCCTCTTTGCATCTTTCCTCATTATGTGAAGTTATCCGTTTAGTCTGATTTCAGAAATTGATGTAGAAGAGACTTCTTCTATCGTGACGAAAATCTCCTACGAGTTGATGGACTAAAATTTTTCTATACTGTAAGTGCGTCAATGCTTTCTCATTTTTATTGTGTTGTACAGTTTTATAGAAAATGTATGAATTAATTATTGATATCTCCATTCCCCAGAAAAACAATTTCCGCCACCATTCTATCTGGAATATGTAATTCTTCCGTAACATCACGCCATTCATCTAAATCTTGTAACAAATCTTCGCTTTCATTTTCAATAATTCTCATTCTTCGTCTCTTTGGTAGTATAATAGTAAAAGCTACTACTACTTGAAGTGTCAGAATCATAACCAACATTGTCTTCCACAATGTCTTTTAACTCTTCAAAATCAAATACGTCTTCAGTATCACTCAGCTCTAAATTTTCATCATAATATTTATTTTTCTCCATGTTACTAACCATAGAAAAGATCAAAAAATGGTTTAATCGTAATGGTACAGACTTAGCACATTTTAACTACAGATAACAATTGCTAACGCTGACGATAACGTATGCTAAAAACATTTGGCTCCGCAGTGGAGCCTTCGGAACAAATGACAAATATCTCTGTAGCGGAGCCTACGGAGCGTTAAGAGTTAATATTTTGTTGGAATACTTTTGGTGGTAATAATTTGTCTCAAGTCAATGTTCCATATTATGAACCAGTGATTTTGTAAAATTACAATAGGTGGAATTCCATATTTCTATAATTTTTTCTTTAAGCATCTGCTTTGAAAATATTTGAAATTTATTTAATTTTTTGCCTATTTCAACCCATAAATTTTCGATGGGATTTATATCTGGACTATTAGAATATTTAACATATGGACATACATTGTACATAATCTATTTTTTCACGATTCGCGCTGTGTATTTAGAATCGTTGTCTTGTTGAATTGAATCTTTCAACAATTTTAACTTATTTTTGAAATTAACACTATTTTTGAAATTATTCTTTAGAATATCTAGAGATTTGTATTTATCGAGTATTCCGTTAATAAATACTATAATTATTGTTATATATACTAAATTCCCTGTATCATTATTTATCATGCAGCCCCATATTATGACCGAATCACTGTGTTTTACTGTTGGGCATATATTTTGGATATCCAATTCATAATTTTGTCCATTTGAGTTAAAAATATTAAACTTAGATTCATTTTTTCCTAAAAAGCATTATCTTTTATTACAAATACTTTTACAAAAGTCAATCTTTTGATTTTGCTTATTAATGTACGGTTTTCTTCTTGATACTCTACCATGAAAATTATTATTTCATAAAACTTGTAGACATAATTGGGGATGAATATCTTTGTCAAACATTTTCGATATCATATTTGAAAGTGTAGATGCAGATATAATAGAATTTTTTTTTTTTTACTTTGCAAATAATAACTTTTTCCTTTCAATTTTTCTTGGTCGACCTGAATGAGCTTTATTCACATTTGTTTTTTCAGTTTTTCATTTTTTTATGATATAATGTACCGTAGATTTACTTCTGTTTACAATTTTTGCTATCTCACTATATGATTTCCCATTCTTATGCAGTCGAAGGAGAGTTTATCGTTCATACTTTTGTGTTTTAGACTATTTCGGATTCATTTTTAATATATTTTTACCACATACTTTTATGTTAATGGAATGATAGTTTGACATCAACTGAACATAAAAATAATCTCACTTAGTATCAGTATTTATATTTCTGGCTAAAATTTTTAAAAACTATCAAAAACGTATCAGCGTTCGAATACTTTTATAACGTACTAATGGTGCGTGTTTATAATAAATGTATTATAACTATTGTACAAATTGGTGAATCATTTTCAAATTTTTCTGACATAATCTTGAAATTTCCTTCCTACTATACACTTCTTATTATCTTAAACAAGTTTCTTTAATACATATATTTCGTTTATCAAAAATTGTAAATGTAAACATTCGAATACTTTCTTTATCTATTGTAATTAATCAACAATCCATTTTTATCTCTTTTCAAAATTGATCCATTAAATATCTATTTAAATGATCTTTGTATATTCTATAACAAGGATTTATAACATATTAATCAATTTTCTTTTTTTTAAAAATTCGTTCATCTTCACAAAATAAATCATTGAACTATCAAACTGATGAATTAAAATTATTTATTAGTTATATTTATATTTATGATTATTTATCAATCGTGAACTTAGTCAGATATAGATCGTATTCAAAAAATAATAATTTAGAATATATTTAAAATTTTCAAATTCTATATCTGATCAGGAAATTTTTGTTGTCTAATTTGTCGTTCAATTTAAAGCGCAAATATCGTTTATAATTTAAATAAATCTAATAGGATATATGTTAATCGTTTAAATTTTTTTTTATATTTTCCTATTGTAGTACAATATTTAAATATATCATTCATCGCCTAATTTTTCAGTAAACACAAAAATTATCCATTATATATTTATATAAAAAATTATTAAAAAAAGTTTTCAATGAAGTAAAACCATATTTATTGATATTACGTTAATATTCGTAATAGAAAAGTTATTAAAAATGAAATATTTATTGATATAATCAAAATTAATTAAAAGAAAATTCCAAAATCTAAAAATCTAAAAAAGTTTTTAATAAAAAAAAAAAAAGATAGTAGTATATAAGTAAAATAATCTTACATTTTTTACATAGAAAGACAAAATATCATTATAATTAACATTTCAGAATCATGCATGAAATTGAGGAATGAAATTTATCACAAGAATATTACGTAATGAAAATATTATTAGATTTATAAGTTTAAAGTGATTCTTTTATATATTACAAATATGAACAATGATTATGCGAATCAATATGCTTTTATTAATTTTGCAAAAATGTTTAAAATAATGAAAGAAATTATTAATTTTTACTTATTATATTGATATATAATCAAAGGTAAATTGATATATAATAAAAAAAAACAATAAAAAATATCAAATTTGAAATTTGTCAAGCTTTTGCTCAGTTAAAAAGTAATTTAAAAGAATCATATTATAAGAATCATCTATAAGAAAATATCATATAATTTTCGGACAACAAATTGAATAAATTACTATTAACTCAACTACATTCCTCAATACATTTTTGTTCTTATCATAGATTAGTTTTATTGGTTAACATAATCTTTTTATATGTTTAAATTTTTAAACATATGAATGAAATTTTGTAATAGTTTGAAAATTTTGTATAAGTTTAAAAATTAATCATACTCAACATTATTTATTCATTATAAAAAAGATTCTATAAACATTTTTATTCTATTTCTATTCTATTAGGAACATGATTTAAATAACAAACTCATAATCTATGAATACAATGAATAAACTCTAATTTATGAATACAAATGATGTATCAATACTTAATGAATAAATTTTATTATTATCAAATTGTTTTAGAAAAAGAAATTATTTTTCGAATTTTTCGAATTTAAAAAATGCAAAAAAAATATATATAGGAATAAAAATTTATTACATTAATGACACAATATATAATAAAAAAATATAAAATATTAAAATAATTAAAATATTAAATATAAAGAAAGAAATTATTCTTATTATATCGAATTCAAGAAAAAAATGAAAATATATTCATTATATAAACTACATACATTATACAAATACATTAATAATAACATTATAAAAAAGTAAAAAATATACAATAATTTATTAAAAATGCATAAATTTTTTGCAAGAAATAGTTTTGTAAGAAATGTAAGATATATTGCATAAAAAATACTTAAATTTATATTATAATAAAATACATATATACACATATAAATACATATAAATATATAGTATAAACAAATATTATGTAATATATAATAAATATTAAAATATGTTTTTCACAAATTCTTATAATCCTTAGACTCTTTTAATCTTACTCTATTATAATAAGAAAATTGAATTTTTATATAGAATATTTTTAAATCTTTAAGTATTTTTATATAAAATTGAGATATACAACAGGATTAATTCGAGAGAAAGAAAATGAGATTAAATAGTTTGCTCAAATAAAAAAGATGCAAGATTCAAATAAATTACTACACAATATACATTTATCAATGATTTACAAAATATGTCGAACTATATGACTGTTTCTCACACATTATCTCATGTTAGACAGAAATAAGATACAAAATTTTTTGTTATAAATAAATTTCTCAATATCCAAAATTCTATAAGCTAAATATCATTATAAAGTAATATATATAAAGTAATATATTTCAATGCTATAATAAGTATTTAATATGAATCGATTCGTTTTTATTCATTTCGTAGAAAAATGCAATTAAGTTATTAATAAATGATGCTCAAAATATCATTACATTACATAAAGAAAATATTATTTTTCAATAAATTTAAATAATTAATATTTAAAAAATTTTAAATTAACATTGAAAATATTTTGTATATTATATTTTGTACATACTTATTAAAGATCTTTTTATTTGTTTTGAAATATATAAAATATATAAAATATTTATTTTTATGAAATAATCATTTTATTCATAAAAGAAATATTTAACAGATATATATAGAGGAAAACTAAAAAATTGGAAAATTTTTCCACTTTTTAAAATTTATATTTTTTCGCTATATGTTTTTTGTAAAAATCTGAAATTTTTATAAAAAATATTGATTCTATTTTCATTATCAAAATTATAAAAATTCATTATTAAAATTATATAATAATAAAGACATGCAATATTATTTAATTCTAAATTTTATTTTATTATTTAATTGATTTATTATTTGATTATTTAATTGAATTATTTAATTCAAATTAAAAAATTTGTTTATTGCTAGTATCTAACGATAAAAACAATTGAAATATAATAAATAAAATTTTTTCTAATTGAAACAAATATTTCCTACGTATATATAACTTTTCAATAATTTTGAAAAATAAAAAAATAGCTTGTTAAAAATAAAACTTTTTTTTTTGAAGAAAATCAACTTTAAACTTATAAACTTATAAATTTATAAAAATTCAATGAATTATAATCAAATAGGCAAAATTTTAAAATAAAAGAAAAATTTTTAGAACTGATACATTAATATATCTTTTAAATATTATGATTTCTTAAAATTTCTTTATTTGTTTTATTTTTTATTTTCATTTTACTATTATTTTATAAAATTCTAAAATATATATATTAATATATTTATATTAATAATAATATAAATTTTTAATCAATACTTATATTAGTATTATTTATTTTATATTATCATATTTATTTATTTTATAAAGATACCTAAAAATATATATACATTAATAGTAACATAAATGTTTCAATATTTATATGACTATTATCAATACCTATACTATAAAATAAACATGAAACCTTAAATTATTTAATTTATATTATTTAAATTAAAATTTATAATTATACATGATATTTAAATATTATAAAATATATATTATATTAAATATTATAAAATATGTTAATATTATAAATTATTTTTATTTAATTAATAATAATCTAATTGAGTTTTAAATTTATTTTTATTAATATCGTGTTTATATATATATATATATGTGTGTGTAAAATATAATATATATGTTAATATATAAAAATATATTTATGATAGATACTTACGTGCGCAACTGTGTTCCGGTAGCAAAGTAAGAGCTAACATTCCGTATCTTAACATATTAATAAAACTTGATTCTGGGGAAATTATTGAAGTATTAACAGCAAAAGTATTATTATTTTTGTTCAAACAAGTGCTATTTTCTTCAAAAAGTCCCCCAACTAGACGTTCACTTTCAGCTTTTATATTTTCCAATTGTTGAATAGCTACAGAAGTAACACAAGCCACCTTCTCTTCTAATATATGAAGTTGACTCTCTATGAAATTAGTAAGTTGTTTAATATTGTCCACAGTTACTAGCCAACCTTGTATTAGAACTTGTTGTGCAGGATTTATAAAAAAAGGCGTATGAACTATTATAGTTACATAAATTTCTGGTTGTATTATTCTTTTGCTTCCTGGTATTGTAAACTGTAACAATATTAGATTTAATATTTAAGTAATATGATCTTGATTTTAATTATTTAGATGAAAATAAATAATAATTAATCATATTTTAAAAATAAAACTATATCTAATATAATATAAAAATAATAGATAAATATAAATAGTTATTAAAAATAGTAAGAGAAAATTACAGTACCTCTAGATCTTCTTATTATACAGAATATCTCAAATAATTTTATTATTTGAAATAATTACTAAACAAAATTTTAAAGATATGGAACTTAAATGGTTTTGAAAAATTTTCAAAATATATATTTTTTTTTTGTGAATGAAAATGAAAAAAAATTAAAATCATCTTACTTTTTTAAACGAAATGGTCTATTTTTTGTACTATAAATATTGATAGAATATAAAGTTTTAAAAAATGTATTAAACCTAATGATTAATCTAAATCTAATACTTAAATAAAATATTAATGAAATAATTATTAATACATATTTACTATCTAGAAGTTAAAGTAGATGCTTGAATTCTCTTAAATTCAATATAATGCGTTAATATTTATCAACAAAAAAATTTTCGATTTATAATATATTTCGATTGCTTTTGCAATGTTTATAATTCAATTTTAGAACATATCTTTAACATTTGCAACTTTGAGAGAAGAATTTAGAAGACTCTTGAGATTATATATTTTTTAAAAACATTTCGGTATAACTTGAACACGATCTTGAAACGTTAGATAATTTCCAGTTATATATATAATCTCAATAGCAATCAACATCATCCATCAAGAAAATTTACTACAAATTTATTCGTGTATTATAATGGTGGATTAAATGCATATATAAATATGTCGAATGCTCTTTCGAGATGTATGTATGTGTGAAAAAATTTGTAACTATTGATATATCTTCTTCACGATGAGTAAACTGTATTAGTGCGGTTATATATGTGGTACGCGTGTCTAAGAGAACTGAATCTCTCACAATGTATCGGCAGTCAGAATACAATGAGACTCATGTTCTTAGAAAATCCTTTCCTAGTTCAATTGGAAAGATCTCAGTTTCCTGGTGAGACATAATAACCAATAATATTGCGGTTATTGCCTAAATCGTAACAAGAGAAAAATTGAAGAGAATATGTCAGCCAGGTTGAAGTATACCAAAAATATATAATCAAATATACAATTATAAATATCAATTAAACTCTCAAAAACAATAATCTTCCCAGATAACATCATTTTTTATTCATGCTTAAAAGAGATCTGCAAACGATAATAATAGAAAAGAATTTTTATATGAATAAATTTTTCGAATAAGCTGTTTATAAATCGCAATAAGTGTGCGCGAATACACTTGCGGATCAGTTTCCTGGAAACAATGGATTTTCTGATTCTAATTTTCTGATTTAAAATTCGACGAAAAATTAAAACGTTTTAAATTTTTGAATCATTAAATCATTAAAAAAACGTTTTAAATTTTTGAATTTTGAATTTGGATAATTCGAACTGTTAAACTATTAAAATATATTTGAATTGACGAACCAATAGAATTCATAGAATCTCATGAATTCATTCAATGACAAATAAACTTTCATATATATTTATTTTTGATCGTTTAACTCTAAACTTATCACTACCGAGTAAATTGACTGTTTCAAAATTTTACACATATTTAAACGTTATCATATCTTTATCAAACTTCATGATTTTTCCTAAAATATGCATACAATATATTCTTCAGTATTTAGTTCTAATTTTTTTTTCTTGTTTCTAAAAAATATTTGTAATCTATTCTGCCTATTACAATCGGTCCATTATTCTTTTAAATATATACAATCTGTACAAAGAAAAGGCTATTTTAAGATCGGATGACAATTGAAAGTAGTAAAAATAATAACAAATAATAACAAATAATAATAGTAGAGAATACAAACTCAAGAAAAAATCGTATGCAGTTTTTGAAAAAAAAAAAAGTAAAGCAGTAAAACTTTGAATTTTGTATTCCATACGTAGTGTGATATTCTGTGGTGAATATAAAAATATCAAAATGTTCAAAAATTATGGAGTTATTAGAAAAAATAACAGATATAGAAAAAGACTGTTCAGTGTGCGATAAGTAAGCAATTTCCGTAACTGAAAACAACATGGAAACAGATGAGCTATTTATAACAAGCAAATTAGACAGTGATAATAAAAAGAAGAATATTATAATTAATTATTAAAATTATTATAAATAAGCGTCCACGTCCAGGACAAAAAAGAGATTATTGTTGATATTCGAAAGTGAGATTGATGTAGATCAAATCATATTTCTCTTATAGTGTATAAAAACAAATCAATAAAAAAAATGCTTGTGCTAAATTCCATATATAAATCAATAAAAATCTAAAAAAGTAATAAACGTATACCGGAAATGATTAACTTTTATAATTATACAAAATTCAGTATAGACGCGAATCAGATGGTAAGGAAATACAGTGTGAAGTCAAAATCTTGTAGATGGCCCCTTCAAATATTTTTCAACATTTTAGACTGGAATAAATATTTGGGTTTTGTATAAAAAAAACGAGTGAAAACATTTTAAGGCAAAAATTTTTATTCCAATTAGCTATAGAGCTCAACGCTGCATATCAAGAATCGCGAAAATGTACTAAACTATCAACAAGTTCAGATTCGTACATACGAAAAATTTGTCAAGTAAAATATTGTAAAGATTACAAAACTATGAAAATCTACTCGAGATGCGAAAAATATGTGTGCGATAAATATACATTTGAAAATAAAATAATTTGTAAAAAAATGCAGCAAAGCTGAATAAGATATATCTCTATAAATAAAAGTTAAATTTTATTTTTTTCAATAAATAATTTTAGATACATACTGTAAAATCTGGTTTATTAATTAAATATATTGAAAACTAATTTTTCAGAAATATGTTATAGGGAAAAAATGAAGTTTTGGTTTTTTTAAGTTTATAATTGAAATTATATAAAAATAAATTTGAACGAAATTTTATGAAAATTCTTCATTTTATACATTCAATAATAAATTAACCATTATCTACGTTAAAAACGATAACTTTTTTAAACACCGGTCATTTTGATCGAGCGCGATAGGAATAAGTATATCCTATAATAAATTAACCATTATCTACGTTAAAAACGATAACTTTTTTAAACACCGGTCATTTTGATCGAGCACGATAGGAATAAGTATATCCTATAATAAATTATCTACGTTAAAAATGATAACTTTTTTAAACACCGGTCATTTTGATCGAGCGCGATAGGAATAAATATATACTATAAATATATACTATAATATAAGAACTATAATATAAATAAATATATACTATAATATAAGAACTATCGGTAGATTTAATGTTAAAATAAAACAATGTTTACTTAGTAATATAGTAGAGTTTATAATAAATTAATTTTATCATTATATACTACTTACTATTATAGCTTCACAAATGGATTAAAGCTAATATTTGAACAAAGAAAATATAACATCATCAAATATTGTAATAAATATATATAAAGACGTGTTTCATACAAACTATATACTAATAACTAATTCTATTTGGCGAATAAAGAAAAATATGCATTTGATTAGTACATTTCGAATAAATCATACAAAGAAACTTAAATAAAGTAATAACTAAATTGAAATGCAGGTTATTGCCAAAGAAAATAGTAATAGAATTATAGTTTTGAAATGAAAAGATAAAAGAGATTTTTTAATCTTTTCTAAAAAGAAAAAATTCTAAATGATAAATATAAAAAGATTTTTGGTTTTGTCACAAATCAAAAATGGTTGTTGAATACAGGAAAAAGTTGTTGATCTTTATGATTAGATAAATGCATATAACAGCTTATTGAGAAAAAGTAAAATAGTACACAAAATTAGTGCTTTTTTTAAATGCCGCTTGTGAATATTTTGTTTATATTCTAAGATACAACAGGAATGTTATATCTTAAATCGCGACATTTTGCAAACAATTAACAAATGCGCTTAAACGATATTCAGATGAAAAAATTCCAATCTATAGAAAAAATATTCATCGATTTAAAAAAAAAAGAAGAAATGTATGAAGTCTGGAAATATTATTCTGAATATTATAACACAATAGAGCCAAAAAAACAAATTATCACTTTTTTAATATGTGTAAAACTAAATCATATTTTTACTTAGATTGTTTTAATAAACTCTATTAAATTACAATATTTATTTTTTAACTTTGATACTGTCGGTCCCATGCACCAATGTCCGAAACAAAAAATTGATCAATTCTCAGGAACTAGTGTCACGCTTAACGTGTTAAGATTCTTCTTCAAAAAATAAAATCCATAAAAAGTGATTCGAAAAAATCATTGTTCACGAGCATAGAACAAAAATTGATATCATGTTCAATCATTATTAAATAATATCATTCTATTGGACAATTGTCTATTCAATTGTAATTCAATCATTATATCATTTTGAAACGTAATGCAAATAAATGAACTTAGGGAGCTTATTTTTTTTTTATTTATCTTCGATTCATAGACATATACTAATACATACAAATCGAACTTTTGATGGCAAAATCAAAGATAGTCTTTAAAACAATATACAATTCCACAATTGGAATTATACGGCGCACTTTTGAATTTATTATCTGCAAAAGTCTAGCAATCTCTTCACATCAATATTTTTCGCCGTATTTTCTGAACAGGTTATAATATTGTCCCGCATTGGTTAAATATCTCTCTACATTTTGTAAATAGAGTAATAGAAACATATTGCAGAAGCAACATTGTAATATAACATTATGTGCAATCAATAGACAATCCTGATATTATTTTTCAAAAAATGCCTATTAAAGAAGTTCCTTCAATCATTAATTTGACATCAAAAATTAAATCAACTTAAAAAAATAGAAGATAATATGATCCTTTTAATATGATCCGATTAGTTGAAAAGACAGTTGAAATTCGATCTACACTTCTATTAATAAATTGTCTTCATAATAAATACAATGATACAATAAAAAAAAAAAATTTGACCTAAAACTAAATAAATCATTTCATGAAAACTTTTTAATTTTTTAACTTTCATCAATTGAAAAATGTAAAATCATGTAAAAAGTTCCAAAAGAACGATTTGGAACGATATCTACTATTATATTATACAATAAAAAATAAAATATAAAAAATAAATTTCTTTAAGTATCGGAATATTTTTATGATATGAAAAATATTGCATTTTCATTTAATTTTTAATATTCTATTAGTTATTACATATTTATAATATATATATATATATATTTATTGAAAAAAACCAAGTTCATTTTTTCCATAATTGATAAAGATATAATTGATAAGATATAAGATTAAACATAACACATTAGTATTCGAGTATTTTTAAAAATTATAAATCTATTTATCAACTTGCAACATTTTTTAAAAATTTCTAATATGAAAAATAAAAACTTTAAAAGTTTATAAATTATTTTATCTTTGGGTATTATTTCTTTATCTTTATATTTCTCGTTATTACGTAAAATAAAATATCTTGTTGTTGAAGTAAAATAGAGCATAAAGTATTACAAATTGTTTTCTCTGAAATTAATGCAGATATCTATATTTTTTTAAATTAAATAATTTTTAAGAGATAATAATAAATTGAAACAATTTTTCGGCGAAATATATTTTATAAATCAAAATTTTTTTCTCTATCTTTTTAAATAAATATTAATATATTTAATCATAAGTAACTGTCAATAACTTAACGAACTTAAATAACATTTATTTTATTAAAAAAAATTTTTTTTTGAATATTTATAACTAAAAATATTCTACATAAGATAAAGAGAAAAAAATTTTTGAATTATGTCAAAATTCAATGAAGTTTTGGAATGATTTCTTTCATATTAATAATCTTATGAACAGAATGAAATATTCATTTAAAAAATAGAACTGTTTGAAAAAAATTATTTGAAACAAGGCAAAATTTTGAAAAATTCGGAAAAAACGAATCTTTTTTTTTTCTTCTTCCGGAAGAAACTATTTTTATGAAACTATTTTTATGAAAAAATTATGAAAACATTATTATGAAATTATTATAATTATTGTTAATCATTGATCAAAAATGATAATAATGAAGTTTTTGAAAAAATTGTTTCAGCAAAGTAAAATCAATGGTTTTATTATACGAGATCGAAAAACAAGAAGAATTTATGTGAAACTAAGAAAGATTTGGTATTGGATTGTTTAACAATAGATTTAAAAAATTTCTGATACGCTTACGTTCATAAAATCGTATTAATATCAAAGAAAGTTGGATAATAGCAAAAAATTATACCCCAAAAATACCTTTTAATAATTATAATTATAGGTATATATTATATCTTATAGATATAATAATTATCAATCTCAATGTGTATCAAAATATTGTGTCGAAATAAATATCTAATATAAATCGCATACATTTTTTACAGAATTTAAATTGCTACTTCATTACAAATCAATTAATGATATAAATAATAAGCAATTTATTTATTTTTCTAATACTTGATTGAAATTATTTTAAAAATAACTTTTTTTTCTTATTTTCAAATTAAAATTATAAAAAAAATTTTTTTAAATTTATGATTATTATCGTTAAACAATGTTTATATTCTCAAGATATTAACTAATAATAAGAACTCAAAAAATAAATTAAAGTACAAGAAGTTCACGACTTAAAAATTAAAAAAATGATTAGAACAATATATATTTTTTATTGCAAAAAGAATCCATAAATTCCAGATTAAAACAAGCAAAAAAAAATAAAAAAAGTGGAAAAAAAAGTAAAAGAAAAATATATGTAAATTGTTTTAAAATAGCAATTTTGCTTAAATTGTAATTTATATAATTTTTACTAGTAATCATGAAAAATCATGAAAAATCATGCATCTAAATACATTGTTCAATTTGTCGATGGTATCGAATAAATTTCGGTAACTTTATGATTGATCACAGCTATGATTGAAAATCACGATAAAATCAATATATTAAAAATTCTAAGATTACTGGTACGATTCATTGAATGAAATTGTAACTTATATCATTCTATCAAAATTAAATAAATTTATGCAATGGGATAATTCTCGTAGAAATTTGAGCAATGAGATTATGTCCACTCTGGATGGAGCTATTGAATTTTTTATCAAAATTTACTTACGACGATGCAATAATTATATCAAATTCGAAAACGATTAATTACAATTAAATTTGATTAATTGCCAAAAACAGGAAAAGACATCAAAGTTACATAATAATCCAATCAAAATCATGTATATGTATTTTGTAAGAATAATCATTATATTTAAGCATATGATAGATTTTTAAAATTAACAATCAAAAATAAAATATAATCTAAACTTCTAAATTGTGCATTATATTCTAAATATAATTATAGCAATTGCTTTCTCAGCAAATGCAGAAAGTATTATAATAAATATAATTCTATTATGCAGCGAAATATAAATAAGTAGCATCTATTGTAAGTATATCGTTAATTTCAAAAAATTAAAACGATATTTGTTTTATTTAGTATATATTGCAAACATGCTAACAGAGTTTTTGCTATCGATAGTGCATTTTAATTCACGATCAAATAATTATGCAGATATTTACTTCAGATTCAACAACTCAAATCAGTCTCGTCATGGAAATTATTATCACAAAAAAATTTATGAATATCGAAGATCAATATTCTTGTATCAGATTTAAACAATTTATCGACGTGTTAATATAATAAAAACAATAGTATTAAATCAAATCATTTTAGATTTAACATTATATAACAATTTAACATTATATAATTTATTTAACAATTTTAATAATTTTAATTTAATAACATTATTTAACAATTTATTATTATATTATATAATTTTGCAAATTTCAACATATTATTTCTAACGTCACAATAATTCGAATTTTTTTATAAGATTTTTTTTTTCCAAATTTCGCCGTTAACTAATCAAAAATATCAGACAAGTAGTAAATATCGATGCATTATTAAACAAAAAAATATTTTATAGTTCATTATATCTTTCTTCAGCATTTCAAAAGCTGAATCATATCCAATTCCATTATTTTATCATCTTATGATAAAATATCTCGATTATCTTTTTTATCAATAAAATGCAAAATATCATCAATTATTTTATTAAAAACAATTATTAAAATTTTGGGAAATTAAATGTTTTTCTAGTAGTTATTTATCAAAGAATGAACAATTTTGCAAAATACATTTTCAAAAGCATATATCACGCGATGTATTAAAATTTTATGTTGTCCAACTTGTTTTAATTGAAAAAATAATTAAAATAATTGTTCAATACGACGAATGTACACATTATTAAAATAAAAATGCTTCTTTGAAACAGGAATATTCAAATTTCTTAAAATACAAATAAACATACATTGCATTGAACGCGAATGTTATTTATCTCATCATGCATACTCAAACTATCTCAAATTTAGAAAAATGTTCAATATTTTGACAAAGACAAGGATACATCGTTAGGATATTAAATTAGACTAGTAACCAGTTCCACGATTCAGGGCACGATTCTTTTCTTTAATTTTTCTTTAATTTTCTTTAATTTTTCTTTAAGTTCGATTCCGTCCCACAATTACATTTTAACTATAAATATTGAGAATATATAAATACATGTATATTACATTTCGATGATATCGATTTAATTTTTATTAAAAAATTATTTGATGCGAATCTCACAAAATTTATAAATATATATACAAATTAAATACCGTGATCTATAATATAGTTTTCGTATTTTCTTCTTTGTGATTTAAGCATTGCAGCAATTAGCAATAAATCATATCCACAATTTCAAAAGACAATTATGCTGCAATAAACAATTAAGCTGTTTAATAAAATAATGCGAAATATTTATTAAAGCAAATAGTTTATTATTGTATTAATATAATAACCAATACTAAATTTGCGATACTTTGTTGAATATAATTACATATATGAATTCAATGTTTTGTATTTTTACGTGTTGTGTTTTATTTACGTTTGTATTTCTTATAATATATTATATAATATATAATATCTTATAATATATTCTTTAAAAAATTAACGGTAAACATACAAAAATAAAGAAAAATATAAATTCAGAAATTATAAGCAAAAAATAGGATTATTTCGATAACAATTTAAAAAATAAAATAATCTATAACAAATTATTCTGATATATTTAGACGATTTATAAAGAATTTATATCAAACAATGATCATATATCGCGGATCGTATGTCGCAGAGAATCGATCAATTGATTTTTAAATTTATTAAATTAATCGTAAAGCACAAAATTAAAAATATTCTTTTCCCTTTTTTCTTTTACAAACAATGAAGTCGCAAAAAGCGTCAAGGAAAAGCAAAATTAAAGATATTCGTAAAGAGACTGAAAAGCATTGTCAATAAATAATTTCATCAATATTTTTGTTATTATATTTCCACGCTCAATCATCTTTAATTATATTTTCATCAATTGTAATGAAATATAATATTAAATTGTACAATTGTAGTAAATTGAAGTAAAACGATTTGACGTTTATAGAATAAGATAAAACGCTGTATTTATAGAATATACAGATAATAATAAAAGATAAAGAATAAAAAAACCTTACAAAAAACTGAAACATCACTTACTGACATAGTTTAGAGAAAAGAAAGCTATTGAAAATTTTATATCTGCTTTACTATTACTGAATTGAGAAATAGATAAGGTTATGTTCATAAAATGAGCGGGGATTAGTTATTGGAATTTAAAAGTCATCATGACATACATATTCGAAGTGACTATATGATATGATATGACAAAGTACTTGTATCTGTAAAAATGCAGCGAAGAAATTTCCAAGATCTCCAAAAATTAATAGAAAAAAAAAACAATAAAAGAATCTATAAAAAGATATGGAATAATAGAATACATTATAATTAGATTTATTTATATATACATTTAGAAATTGATATCTTTATAATTATTTATAAATTTCAAAATTTTTGAAAAATATTATAAGAATAAAGTTTCAACTATTCTTAAATCACGATGTAATACATGAATGATTCATTGATTGGTATATGAATCATAGATAAATAAGAAAAAAACAGAAAAAAAATATTGAAGAAATATTTGGAAAAACAATTATATATACATAATCATAATATAATCTCTTTCATTAAAAAAAAGAACATAAAAATATATATATAAATAACAAAAAATAACGAATAAAAAGGAATTCAAAAAAATTAAAAAAAAAATAAATTTTCAGAGCGAATAAGAAAATAATTACGATGAAAATAATATGTTTTCATTTATTAGTATTAGAAAAAGAATTGAGATTGAGAATATTTCATTTGTAATATATTTTTATAATTGTTATTGCATTATTTTTTTTGAGTATAGTATAATATAACAATCATGAGAAAAGACGAGTGTTCCATTATTCCAAAAATTTCATGAAATAACTTATAGTTCATTACATTAATTGTATTCATATAACTTGTAGATAAGTAAACATTATAATTATTGCAATAATATTAAATTTAATTATTGTATTTGTTGATTACATTTAAGAAGATATATCTTTTTAATCTGTAATCACTAATATCAATATGAAATAGTTTTGCAACTACTACTGAATTTTTATACTGTGATAATTGTAGTACATAGCATTTACATAGTTTGATATTTCTTATTTAATGATAGATATTACAAAATATCATTATGCATTACATCGTTAAAGACATATCTTGGAGCATATTATATATATATTACGATGAGTTTTTAAATGAAATCTTTGTAAAATTTTAATATTCGATGGTGTCTCATAATTGAATTTCATAAATCTAGACAGATTTTAGGATAATTTTATATATCAGTAATTTATTTTTTAGTTTTAATTTAGAATGTTTTTCTAATATCTAATATAGCTTTTTCACTTTTATCTTAGGCATTGCTCATTTTGTTTGAATTTATTTTCATATTAGTCTTCAGTTTTCCGATGAGTGCAGTATCGAATATTGAAGTTAATAATATGAAACTTTTTTTGAGAAGCATTTTGATTATCTTGTCTATCATAACCATAGGCTTCCTTAAGATTTATCATTAATTTGATTTCTTCAGATATGAATGGTTTGAAGAAAATGTAAGGAGTTTATAAATATTCTTAAATTTCAAATTTTGTTACTTGAGAATTTATGAGGAAGAATTTAAATACTTTAGTAAAAAAAATGCTGAACGCATCTTGAAAACTTCTAGTCCCTGCTGATTCTGAATAGACTCTTTATTTTAATATTTTATCATTCTTTTAGTTACTTTCTCGAGGGAAGATATTAGTCGATTTAATTGATGTCAAGATGTTTAAATATTTGCTGAAGAATTCATTTTTATGCACTATTAGTAATTGAATGAATGGTTGCTCTATTCAATAGTCTTTTGTTGTTAGAAGATTTAGTGTTTCGCCATGTTCTTCTTAATCTGCTTTTTTAAACAATTTGTTCTATAATAAATTCTGGATAATTCATACAAATATACTGAACTGCTTCAGAAATTGTAAATTTAGTTATTTTTATGATTTGTAAAATATGTTGTACTGCTTCCTTTATGTCATTTTTAATGGAAAATGAAGAATAAGCATTAATGATTTGATGAAACAATATCTAGTGTGTGTGTTTACTATGTGGTCTGTGTTGGTAATTGTTTTTCAACTTATTGATATATTTAAGATATTTAAGAATATGCTTGTATATAACGAGATGAAAGACCTTTGACAATGTAGAAATCTAATAGATCTATCAATATTTTATTAGATTGCGTTCATTGGTGTTTATATATTCTAGCTTATTTGATAATAAACTTTGTGAATGCTCTTGGATTTATAATTATCAAACTCCAAAAATCGTTTTTTGTATTGAAATCGCTTCACGTTAAGAATTTATTACACAAACTTAGAAAAAAGATATTAAAATCTTCTTTAACACTAAACCTACCGACATTTCATGTATACGTATTCCTATCATGAGCGATCAAATGACTGCTGCAAAAAAACATTTGTATCTTAATATAGAAAGAAATTTTAGCTAATTGGATATTAAACAAAATATTTTTCTGGTGCTACAATAATATGTGATCGGTTACATCTACACCGAATTTTGTGCTATTGTAAAATTTAATTGTCTCTGGGAAACAGGTGTCACTTTTTTCAATTTCAACAGATGAATGCATTGAACTAAGAATCAATACTTTTTTATTGGGTTTAGCTTTATAAATTGAAAGAAAATCATTCGCTTTGTATAATATTGTTGAAAAGCGTGGCATACTATCCTTTGCCTGTCTCGCTAATTTTAGTAGCTCTCTTTTATTTCTGCAAATGGTTCCAACAAGCGTAGTTTTCTTTGTTAGAAGTTTATTCGCTAATGACATGCTTGTAAAAAAATTGTCAGTTGTTATATTTCTCCCATGGCGTATATGGTTCTGCTAATTTCAAAGTTACGTACTCCCCAAGGGGAACCGATGATTCATCTTTTCCTAAATATGGAAAGCCGTTTACTATATATTTACTACTCATATCAGAAGCTAATCAGAATTTTATATAAAAAGCGTTGGCTTCGTTTATTCTTGTTGTCAAACCTAATAAATCTCATGATTTCTGCAAAATCATTTCGGCTCATAGTTTTCGAGAAAAATGACGGACCCCATTTCGTGTTCCATAAATATGATACATACATATATTTTTAGCCTCATATGCGCATATAGAAGTCCAATAAATGCATATAATTTCGCAGTTGATACTTTCCATTTCGTTTTCAAAACTTGAAATGTTTCTAATTCAGTATATTTTCTTACACGTTCAATCATGTTATGATCAATAATCAAGGAAAATGCTGATTCAACCGCCCTTTATGATATTTTTTTTAGCGTATCCTGTCGGTCCTGATATTTCCTTGAAAATATTATAAATCGGTGTTCTTCCGCGATTATAGCCTTCTTTTATTTTTTCCCAAACAGTTCCGTCTATAGTAGTTTCAATATTTTCTTCATTTTCGCTTTCGGAACTAACTATGAATCTCTTTCTTTTTTGTCCTCTTCGTATATTCAAAATATTCTCTTCGTTCGAATTGCTATCAAATAAGTCACAATTATTTTCTGCTATATCATTATCAATATCGGAAAACTCTTGATCATCTTTCGAACGTCGTAAATAACATGAATTTTTCAAACGGTCAAATGACTGTTCATGGTAGACTAGACATGCTATGAAATTTTTTCGTAAAGTAAACAATACAGAAAGTTGTGAATATTGAAAAATGGGTTGTATTTACATTATAGGAAAAGTCAATAAGTCATATGGCGATACAGTAACTTTGAAATTCTAAACGAAATTTCAAAAAACGGTCATTTGACCGCGCGTGGTAGGTTTAGTATTAATTATAATTAAATATTATATTATAATTAAATATTATATGTTTAGCAATATATAATAATAGGACTATGCCACTTCTATTTGTTGATTGCAGATAATTAGTTGTCAGTTGAGAGTACATGGTTTTAAGTTTAGTATTAGTTATTTAGTATTAGTATTAGTATTAGTTAGTTAAGTAAGTAATACTTAGTTTTAAACTAGATTTTATTATTATTTAATTATTATAGCGGTACTACAATGTACTCTATCGCTTGGACATTACATTGTATACATATTATATCCTCTTATCTTTAGATAATTTTTTTAGTGAAATGAATTTCGATAACAAGTTTACAGAGTATAATTTAAATTTTTTTATTGAAAATGAAAACTTTTAATTTATGCTTGCGACACGAATCTGTTCGCATTCCATAAAACGATGCATAGCGCAGTTTTATAAATCATGAATTTGCCGTCATGTTAATAGAATTAGATGACTAATTTATTCGTTTTATCTTTTTAATATTTGCTCTAAGTTTACTGAAGAATTTTTATGGTTCTATATGAAGATGTTGAGGTTATTGTTCACAATATTATCTTTATCAATGATATATTGGAATATTATTAGACTATTTTTGCAGTAGTACAAAGATTAATATCTATATCATTCGTTAATATATTTATGTGTTATTAATTATTAATTAGATTGAATTTTGAGTCTCGATCTTAGAAATTTATATTGTTGCAACTCTTTATAAATTGGATGGCCTCTATTATATAATTAGCAAAATAGTCATCTTCACATAGTGCATACGATATCGGCTATTTCATGCACAATGGATTGAATGCCTGAGCATTTTACGCAGCAATTAAAATTTTCATTTCAGAAAATTATAATTATAGTATTGTTATATGTATTCATATTATTGATATCTTTTGCAATGTATTATTTTTTTGTAAGCATGTTCGATTAATACAGTAGACATCTTCATTTGGTATATTTTTTGTTATTTATATATATATTTTTGTTTTAAATCAATAAAAAAATAGCTGACAATGTTTAAATTTTATTATGTTTGTATATTAGATATATTTGTTATCTTATATTCCAATATCACTAATTTTTCCTTCAGCACGTCCAAATTGGTTGAATGATATATAGTAGAACAACTCTAGATGCTTTTTCCTTTTCCTTTGAGTTGAGTTGGTATAGTAAAATTTAGCGTTTAACCTTTTCATTATACTATAGTCGCTCTGCATAAGATGCTGCGTATCATATGATATGAGTTGATGATATGACGATTGGAATTATTGCACATCGAGTATTTTTTTCTGGAAATGTAGCATCAATATTTTGTTTTCATCATCAATTTTTTTTCAATAAACACCATCAAAGCAATTATCTTTCTCGAGCACTGTGCACATTTTTGGTGCGGCGGAAAAGTGAAAGTGTTAATGTTTTTAAATGTTTGAAAACAATTTTTCCATATGCCTCTGCACTTTTAGGAAGAATTTTCACTTTGTCAAAATTGTTTGTTTTTAAAATATATTCATTTTTTTATAACAACAATATCCAGTAAGTTCATAGTTTATGTCCAATATATTCTCTAAAAATATCGGTGATAGTGTTGGAGTTTTTATAAATGTATTTTTATTATGAGATTCTGATATTTTGCAATCATTTAATATTTTCAATGATTTAATATCAGGTTTCATATTTAGGTTAACTGATTAAGAATCAGTAAGAATCAGTATAATAGCCATGAATTTTTGCTTTGATGAAATATATATAATGACTGTATATGTGCTATATTAAAAATATTATACTTGAAATATTACGAACCTTAGCTTGTTGTATATATATTTACACTATACAAAACTTTCTTACACATTTCTATGTTGCGATAGCTAACGTGACATATTGATGTTAACATTATTTTAAAATAATTTTTTTTCATTAATTTTTAAATAATTATCAAATAAAATTTTATCAATTATTTATCAGTATTTATCATCAGTTAACCAATTTTTTGAATTTTCTTTTTTAATTTAGTTTTTTAATTTATATTCAAAATCATAATATTATAAGTCGTTGGATGCACTTTGACTTTATCGTATTGAAAATATATAATTTTATTTAAAAAAAACTTAAATGAAATCTTTAAAAAAAAATAACTTTGAAATCGAAAAAATGTTTTGTTTATCATCATATTTACTTTTTTGAATAATTTTTTCTTTTAATATTTTTTCATAAATAATAAGCTAAATGCTAAAATTTTATATATAAATTGAAAAAGAAAAAAAATAATTTGATATAAAAAATATAATAAAATAATAGTTTTTTGTATGTAAAAAAATAAGAAGTTAATATAAACTAGTATAATTAATATTCTGCTTATATTTAATGATGTTTATTAAAATTAATCAATGAGACAATCAATGAATTGATCAATGAAATATACAGAATAATATTTTAAATTATAATATATATATTGGAATCTCTATATTCATTTACCTTTATATTTGTCAAATATTCATTATATTTTTTTATATTTTAAAAAAAATGCTTCAATTTTTGTTCAAAAATACAACGTTTATTACCAAAAATTATTCTTATTATTTGCTTGGTTTATTTTCTGCCATTACAATTTCTGACTAAATTTCTAAATCTAAAATTTAAATTTTTATTTATTAACTCGATTCGATAATAAAAATTAATTATTATTTTTTAGAAAATAAAATAAAAGAAATTAATATTATATTCGTTCAATTTGATATTTGTCCTTTTTTCAATTTTTTATAAATTAATTTTTATGTAAATTTTTGAATGAAATATTTACCTCTTCATTACGAAAATCTCATCCATAACATCACATTAATTAAATATTCTATTACAAATATTTTCAATTCATTCAAACGACATTACAAAAATATTTCAGATATTTCATCTTTCGTGTAAAAGAATTAATAATATAGGAAACATTTAATGAATTAAAAAAGTTATTTCCTTGTTTTTATTAATATCAGAATGAATAATAATAATAATATGAAGATATTTTAAAGAAAAAAAATTTATTCTTATACTTTCAAACACAAAATGTTCAAACTGTAGTATATAGATAAAATATCGAAAATGTGATAAAAATCAAAAATATCAAAATTCATAACTCATGATTTTTTATTATAAAATTATACCTAGTATTATTCAAAGACTATATTCAAAATATATAAAAAAGTAATATAATTTTTATATATAAAGAAATATATAAAAAAAATTAAAAAACGAATATCAAAAATATTTAACTTCAAATTTGTTTTATGCAAATTTTTATTTTTGTGCAATATTTATATATATAATATCTAATGATAAGTAATAATAAGTCAATTTCAAGTATGCGAAAATAAATATAAAGCAGACGATATCGGAAAAATGTTAAGAAAGTTGGATAAAAAAAATGTGATAATACTATATAAATGTTACATATCTATATAAATGTTAAATATTATAAATATATTGAGAAAATTTTTAGATACATATTTTTTAAAAAAAATTATTTTAAAATTTTGAAAAAAATGACGATATTCCAAATACCAAAGAGAATTAGTGATTAATACTAAAGAGATAAATTTAACATATATTTATGTTTAATTAATATTTACATGTTATTTATTTTAATTAAAAAAGTAAACGTAGTAAACAAACAAAAGTAAAGCAATTCTCATTAGCAATTCTCTTTTTATATATCTTATTTTACGTATATTTTTATCTAAATTATTTTGTTTAAACAATTAAGAATTGAAGATTTTAAAAATATGAAAAAAATATAAATCTGAATTTATATTTTATAAATTAAAAATAAATTATAAATTATAAATAACTGAAATATTAATAAAAATGAAGAAATCGAAGAATCGATAAAAGTGAATATACTTAATATAATATATTAGTATATGTTATTATTTTTATACAAATAAATTCTAATTTTATACGCATTTTAAATCGAAAAATCTTAATCTTATAATATACAAAAAAAAATTATATTTATTTCGATTTCGATATTTAAGTATTTCGATATAATATCGGTTTCGATATAGCTTTACTGATATAATATAAAATCATATTAAGTTTTAAGTGCCTACTCTAAAAAAATAAACAAAATAATTTAAAGACATTATCTCGATTTATCTAATTTCAAATCAAAGTTATAGAGAAAAAAAAAATAAATTTATATTAAATTATATATTAATGAAATATAAAATTTTGAAATATTGAATTCTACTAAGGATTATTAAATCCTATTATTTAAAACTAAATGTTCAGAATATTATTGAATATTATTTGCAGATTATTTAAAAAAGGAAATTGGGAATGTTGAAGAATTATTTTATGAAACAATTAATTTTTTTTATATTTAATATAAATATTTTATATTTTATTTAAGACCAATAATAGAAGTCATAGATGATAATGAGAATATTAAATAACAAAAGTAATTAAAATATAATGATTCAGAGAAAAAAAAATATTCGATGTTCAAAGATATTAAATTGAAGTTTAAAAATTGAGATTATATTCTCTATATAATATAAAGATTATATTCATTAAATAATTTTGAAATAAAAATACTTTTATATAAATTGTACATAATATGTCTATATTTATATGTATCATTATTTTTATAAATATCAAAAATAATAATAATAACAATAAAAAATATTTCAAATAAAAATGATATCAAACATTTATTAATTTTATTCATTAATAACATTAATTGTTTGATGCAATTGAATAATAAGATAATATTAGTTCATTTCTATCAATGTATCGCAAAATTGATTCTTTTTAGAATTATCATATATATATAAATATAAATATATAAATCACTATGATATAAATTGGGCAATCTTCTTATAATGTATATTGGATAACGCTAATATTAGCATATAAAATTTGAACTAATTCAATAATTCAATAACAATTTATGAAAAATATATATGAAGGTACTGTTTTGAATATGATTTAATATTAATTACAAAAATATTCAATAAAAAACGTAAGATTTCATCTGAAAATTTAAATGATCTTTATAGATCTCTCTAAGATTATCTTAAAGTTAAATAATTATCATAATATATTTCTCTCGATATAATTTTCATTTGAAATATATTTTTTTATTTTTGATATAAAAATAATCATCTATAAATGTTTAAAACACTGTATATTTATAGATTGTATATTATAGATTATATTTATAGATATGTATAGATTATATTTTTTATTGTTATTACTTTTCCTATATTTATTATAAACATATAAGATATTAATATATTCATGATATCTTTGAAAGATTAACTCTAAAAATTTATTTATTTTAAAATTATAAGCAATTAAAGTTTGATGAAATGAAATAATGTAATAAAATGAGACTGCTATTTCTCTTTATCATATCATCATTTCATTCTATCTCCCTTTTTTTTATTTGATACAAATTTGAATTGAACTTAACTTAATACATTGTCAACCAATGGCTAAATATATTTAATATAAATACTTTATCGATAATAATGAAAATCCGAGAATTCTCTGTGACTTGTCCACAATGAATAAATTAATAAATAAAAAATAATAATAATAAACAAAAATTAATAAATAAATTTCAATTGACATTCTTATATAATTATTTCAACTATTTTATTTATTTGATTATTCGAAGAAACTCTTCAAAGATAATAAATAAAGATAATAAATATGTATATTAAATTTGATTTCATTTTCAAAGTATGTATATGTAGATTTATAGATTTATTAAATATATTATTATATATATTATATTATTATAAAATTAAATTTCTACAATAATAAAGATAAATAATATGTTATTACTTACAGGTTTGATAATACTTTCCAAAAAATGTTTTGTTGCTATATATACTTCATCTATGACTATTTCACCATGTTGTATATCCTATAAAAAAAAAGGAATAATATATGAAAAATATTTTAATAATAATTTTATTCTAAATCAAATAATGTATGAAGTCAATTATTCTAATATATGAAATACTTCTTTATATATATATTATATATTGTATTTACAAAATTTTTATAAAAACTTAAATATTGTAGATTTGTAGAATATAAAATTTATAATATTTTATATATATTTGATTATTTTGAGTTTCGAATTTAGTAAATTAATTGATAAAAATAAATTATTAATTTAATGAGATAAATAAAAATAAAACGAAAATATATTTTATAAACAATATTAAATGCTAATGTAACATAGGTTTATATAATTTTAGCTGTTAATGGCTTATATATGCATATATTAATTTTTTCATAACTAGTATAACATTTATAATCAAGTAATACATATTCATAAAAAAAAAACAATAATTACAACTATGCATATTTATAATAAAATGATATAATGATATAATATTAAATTTAAAATAAGTAAATGTAAATGTTTTAATTTTTATAGTATAAAACTAATAATATGTATTATAAAAATATTATAAAAAACTCGTTAATATGTTCCAATATTATATATAATTTATAACTTTTTCTTAATTTTTATTATTAAAAAACTTTTTATATGATTATAACATCTAATGATTAATAAATATAAATATAATGATTAATAAATCTAATATTAAATTTGTTTTTTCTGAAATTATAGATATTGATATAATTTTTTATTAAATTAAATGATACATTGAAACAGTTATTTAATTCATAAAAAAATTTTATTAAGTTCGATAAATTATTTAAATAAAAAAAATTAATATATCATTTTAAAAAAAAATATCACCAAAATGAACATTTATATTAGGATATTAATTTTTGTTTCAATTTTAAAAAATGTTGCATTAATAAAATTAATAAAACGGAAATAATAATGATAATAATAATAATAATTTTAATAGAAACAATATAAATCATATTTAATAAATAATCAAGTGAAAAAAAACTTGATATAGTTTTCTTATTATGTATAACATTTCTACAAAAATTCCATCGAAAAAAAATTTAGAATATTAATTTTTCTTTAATATTTTTTTGCATGTTCATATTGACATACAATTATTCTTATTTATTTATTTATTTCAACATTATATTTATATTTCCATAATTTCGTTTCGCATAAGTTTCATCATAATTTGCAATTGTTGATAAAAAAAAATTTTATTTTAATCATTTTGTTGAATTTGAAATTACTTACCACAGTTGCAAGAGATGGACTTAAGTCCAAATTAAACACCATCCTGTACTTATGAGCCAAAAATATTATTGAAGTTGTAGAAGTCACTTTATATAGATACTGGTGACTTGTTTCAGAAGACCAAGATTCAGGTTTATTTTTTGGTAGCACAGATACAGTTTCTAATTCTGCAGCTTCCTTAGTTTTGAAATTTGAACATTGAATACTTATTACAGTATCTAAATGTTCTAACATCCACTGTGCTCTTACATTTCGGGATATAGGAAATCCTTTCTTCATTAATAAGAAAACAGTATCTGCTTCTAAAATAACTTTTTCCTGTAAAATGATATTAATAATATATATAATAATGTATTATATAATATATATAATAAAAAATTACTATTGCTTTAATCATTTTACTATTATTTCAAATATCTATTTTACTAAAAACAAGTTGAAGTTTTAAAAAAAAAATACAGATTATTAAAATATAAAATATTTTTAAAGAGTCAATTCAAGAGATCAAAAATTAGTATATAAAAATATCAATTAAAAGTTATTTATTAAATTATAAGCAATTGCAATTTGCATGAGAGATATAAAGAGATTATATTATTTCTGTTACATCGCTATTTTATTTTAATCCCATCTCTCTTTATCGAATGCCGTATCTATATTGCTATTCGCAAATAGTTCACAACAATATAACACTATTCAGAACACAATAGTGTGAACAACTTCAGCGAATTACAAACACGTATCATAATGAACAATGATTAGTATTAGAAGATAGTATATCAAAAAATCTGTTCGCGAATTCAAAACCATATATGAAATGTATTTTGTTTAACGAATTTTTTAACATCATTTTCACGAATTCTGCAATTGCTTGTGAGCTTAAAAATTCTTGTTTAAATAATATTATTCTATTAGCAAATTGCTTGATTAATTCATGAACAGTTCGCGAATAGTTTTAATCAATTTAATCAATATACGAGTTTAAATTGTTTACAATAAATAATAAATTGTTTTAATAAATAAGCTTTAACATTTTTATATAGAAATTTTTATATTTGTTTTGAACTTTAAAAGTGATTCTTAAATATATTAATGTCCTTTATCATAATAAAAATACAATATGTCTAAAAAAATAATTATTATTTTTATAACTTTAGATATTAAGAAATAAGTATTTTAAAATAATATAATTTCTTGTTATAATATTTAAAAAATATTTAAAATTAACACAATAAAAAATATTTTATTTTTCAATTAATACATCTTATTTTAGAATTTCATATCAATTAAACAGAAAATGACAGATAATTCTGAAAGAAATATATATTATTATTCTTCTAATAAATATATTCAGGTTTATTATATCTTTTGGTATTATATCTATAGCATCAAAATTTTTATATAAATTTTTATATAAATAAATACAAATTTTTAATCTAAATCTAAATTTTTAAAATCATCTAAATCTTAAAAAAAAATTATTAAAATAGATATTTTTATAAAATTTAAATATACAAAAATCTATGAAATCTATACAAAATATAAATAAATTTACCATATTATATACAAAAAATATCCAAAATATAATAAATATTATTATATTTGAAAAATAAAGAAAATCACTATTTAAATTCCGTTTTTTTATCTATGTTCATAAAAATTTTACTTTGTATAAAAATCCACAGTTTAATACTTTTACTATATTTGTAAAAACTTATACAAAAAATAGTACTATTTATTCTTATATTTTAATATTATTCTTGGAAATGAAAAATAAAGTAAATGACAAGAAAAAAACGAAAATATCTTAATAAAGCCTAAAAAAGTTATAAATAACAAATATATGTAGATTCAATTTTATGATCTACAATCGAATACGATTGCTTTTTAATTATAATTAAAAATATATCCAATATTATTTTTAAAACTATTACAACAATAATTTTATTGCATAAAATGTATCAAAATAATATAACAAAAAATAATAAAACAAAAAAATAATATACATGTACGTTAAATTCAACTATATATATTTAATTTTTATATTTATTTTTTTAAATACATATTTTGAATTTAAAATAATAACTAAAAAAAATAAATAATAAATAATAAAAAAAAAATTATCAGAAATTTTTAAGTAGCAATCGATTATTTGCACTTTTTGTAGTTAAATGATAATTTTATATAATTTTATGTTTTTTATAGATATTTATTTGAACATTTAATAATACTAATGAAGTAACACAAGTAAAGAATGCACAAGCAATATTTTATTTACTTTATAATTTTTTATTTATTCAGAGAAAATATTTAATTTATTAAAAAATAAGTTTTTAAAAGTACAAGATTTTTATCATCTTTTCGTTTTCGCTTTCTCAAAGATTTTTTCCAAATTTTCTCCAAATATTTTTAACAAAAATTAAAAAAATTATTATTTAAAAAATTTAGAACATAAATTTTTTTCTCAAAAAAATGATGTTAATATCTTTATTGATTTTTGAAAAAGTAAATTATAATATTTACTTTTTGATCATCCATAAATATATATACATATATATACATATGTCAATGTAAATATGATCAGCAATGTATTAAAAATATCATCAACCGAATCATAAAAAAAATATAAAGTATTATAAAAATAAAAAAAATAATATAATTAATAAGAATAAAAAAAAAATACAAATTCAGCTCTTGTTCAAAAAGAAGCTTATATGATATACAATAATGTCCAGATAATTTAAATAATTTTTATATTCTTTACTGTTTAAATGTCGCTTAAATTTGAAATATAAATTCCCTATACATGTTGAAACATATTACGATGTATGTATCGATTCAAGAGAATTAAGTCAATGGTATTAAATCAATAAATTTAAAATAATAGCTGAAATAAACCGGAATTGAGACTGATTTAGCTTCATATGAAATAATTATTATTAATTAACTTAAATCCATTGCTTGACATCGCAACAGCTATTATTTCAGTTATTATTTTAACATAATAGTCTTAACTACAATTTTTGAAATATATATATATCCTTAGAAACTTAAAATATTAACTTAAAAAACATATTTAAATATATAAATATATAAATATAAAATAAATTTTTTCTTCTTCTTTATCTCATTCATAAAATATATCTTTTTTTGTTTTCTATAAACATAATAAAACCAACAAAATCAAAATTAATTATTCGAAATAGAGAGATCCTCGTCAATTTTAATAATTGAATATTATATAGAAGACAAGATTTTTTTCCGGATATATGACCGGAACAAACAAACTAAAATTTTGAGAAATAAAAGGAAATACGAAAGGAGGAAAGGGTAGGGAAAGAGAGAAAGGGAGGGGAGGGGAGGAGGGAAGAAGAAGAAGGAGAGAGAGAGAGAGAGAGAGAGAGAGAGAGAGAGAGAGAGAGAGAGAGAGAGAGAGAAAATTCGAAAAATTTTAACTTTTGATCTTTATTAGCTTCCAAGATATTAATATAAATTTTTTAATATGCATGTTCTTGGCAATGTTTACAATGTGTAACAGTTTTTCTATTGTTTATATAAACATATCACAGTGAATGACATCCAAAATGTATAACGAATAAATTGCTCAAAAATCCATTTTTTTGCCAAGAACATGCATGTATAGGTAGAATTATTATAACGAAAGTTTTTTATTAATATCTCAAAAATAATAATAATAAATTAATAAAGTCCAAAAATTAAAAGTGTAAGAACTTTTTCCTTTCTTCCAATTCTCAAAATTTAGCTCATTTGGCTATAGATATATTGCATTTACTCTTTTTCCTTTGCATGTTACCGCTATTCAGTTTTAATTTTTAAAAGTGGTTTTAATTTTGCAAAAAAAAATTGTTATTATAGAATTTCTCTTGTACATATAAATTTATGATTATATGTATGTAAGACTGCAATCACTACTTATTTATTATTTGTATAGCTATATTGCAGCAAAAGGCATCCAAAAATATAAATCGATCAAAAAATTTCCTTATAAATTATGTAATAATAACAGTCTTTTATTATATCAAATATACAAAGTAAAATTAAACAGCAATAATATGCAAAGGAAGAAATTGTTTAAAATTCTATATCATATCTAAAAATTATCGAAATTTCTTTACTTCGAATAATTACCAAATCAAAAAAAAATATATATTAATTTTTAAAACATCTACTTTCTTAAATAATTAACATGTTTTCGATTATACAACAATTAATATTATTATAAATAATATTATATATTATTTAAAATGAATATAAAATATTATTAAAAATGAAGTACTCGAAAGTTAAAAGCTTAAAATTCTTTAAAAATCAATAAATTTTAGCTTCTTGAACTTCGAAATTTATTTTTGTAATTCAAAATTCTTGAAATAAATGTAATTTAGAATAATTTAGATAACTTATGACAATATGATATAAACTTATTTTTATTTAATAATAATCCAATTAAATTTGTTTAGATATCTTAATTAAATTCATTTTAATTAATGAAATTTCATTATAATAAACATTTATTTTTACATTATAATAAATTATATAAAGAAGAAATAAAATATAAAAATTTAATTTTTTACAAATCAAAATTATAATTATTGTTATTGTTGGCTAGAAATTCGAATTTGAAAAATTTCAGGAAATAAAATTTGTTAAACTTTTAATTTATGATAAAATAGATTACTATTTAGAAAAAAAAACAAAGTATTATAAATGTTTTGAAAATTTTAAAGAAAAAGAAAATTTTAGAGAAAAAGTTAATACATAAAGAATAATTATAAATTAATTACATAATGTTTCGAATTTGTTTGAAATTTCATAAATACAAAAGATGATTTCTATCAATCTTCAATTTTTTCATATGAAAGAAATTATTTTAAAAAATGATATTAAAAATTTCAATATGAATAAAATTTCATTTCAAAAAAAGCATAATTTAATTTAAAAATATAATTCTATTCAAATTTACTTAAAAATGAGTAGAATCAAATATATCATAGAATATAAGATACACAATATAATTGTATAAATTTTTAAGAAATACAAAGAACATTTCTGAATTCTAAATATATCAAATATAATTCTATATATTCATGATTTTTTTTAATTTTAATGAAGTATTTTCAAATATTTTTTTTTTAAAAATATATACATATTTTATTTGCATAATTTTTATTGCATTTATTTTTCTTGTAAATCTATTATATCGTTACATTATCAGATATATATTTTAACATTTGAAAAACAAATAAAATATGAAATATTTCAAATAAATATTTTTTTAAATTTCTTAAAATATTTCATTTATCATTTGTTCTATATTTCTATAATTAAATTAATGATTCTGTAATAAAATTTAAAAACTATAATTTATCATTAACTAATATGTGCATAGTAATCTTTTTATAAGAATATAAAATTATTAAAATCATAAAAAAAAAAAATTATCTAGAAAAAGATTTCCTCATTGATTTTAATAATTTTTGAATATGTTATAAAAGATAAGATTCCAAATAATTTTTTTTAATACATATCCGATGTTCAATCTTAGTTTTCAAGATATTTACAAAAAAATAAAATTTTATTTATGTGAATTTTATTTACATATGTGATTATGTACATGAGCCTATTTTTTTATTAATATAAATAAAATTTATTATAAATTAATAAATTAATAAATTTTTTGCTAAATTAATATATTTTCTATTAATATAAACATATCATGATGTTAGACAACTACAATATATGAAACAGCCGAATTAATTAAAAAGCTGTTTCTTATTGAATAAATTACAATGATATAATATTATAAACTAATATTAATAAAATATTATTTGAGAAAAGCAAATCTTAATCCATATGAAGTTTAGATATTATATATTTCATAGATATTTCATAATTATCATATTAATATTTATACAAGTTATAATAATAGTTGTCAATTTTTATTGCTTGTTTGGTAATATTAATCATTCTAATGCTAATTTTTTAGTTTCTTTCAAATCGAAGAATATCTAAAATTCATCCATAATATCTATCCATATCTCTCGTTATGGATAAATACTATTATGATAATATTAATTTATGATCAAATACAAAATCAAATATTTTTCACTATGCAGCATGATAAAAACATATTTAAGAAAAATTTTATAGTAATCATTTTTTTTTTCAAATATTTTAAAAATTAAAATCGATTATATATAAAAAAAAATTATTCAAAATATTATTCTCTAAAAAATTCAATATTAAATATCCAAAAATTCAGAATCAATGAAATTATTTTTCAAATAATCAAAAAAAATAAAAGAAAAATTGATAACATAAAAATTATATTCGTTTTTTCAAATTTTTATAAAATTAATGCATCAAATAACTTAAATTTGAATTTAATTTAATTTTATTTTATTTTATTTTATTTTATTTAATTTTTATACATTTTTCATTTTTATATCTAAAAATTTAAAACAGAAATAAAAATAAAAACATTTAATTAGGATTTATTTATTTCTTTATTTAAAGGAATATTTTCATGCTCAACAATTATTGTATGAATAATAAATCCTGATTTCTCTTGAATCATAATTTTGTCTGTAATTTTTTTTGCATTATATATTATATAAATTATATAAATTATATATTATATAAATGGATAAATAATATTTAATAAATTAATTATATTAATATTATTATTTTTATTATTATCAATATATATTTATATTTACATTATTATATAAATTAATTATTTCCAATAATTAAAAATATAATAATTATTTATGCATATAATAATAATCCATCTTTATCTTATCTAATAATAATAATAAAATAATATTATATTTTAAAATATATCTAAATATACATATATATATATATTTTATATCTAAGAAATGAAAAAATACATTTTTTTTAAATAATGTGAACTAATAGATTATTTTCGTGTAGAGAATTCCATATTAATTCTAATTTTTTTATATTTATAATCAATTAAAAAATTCTATAAAATTTCTTATTATAATAAGTATATATATTATCAAATGATTTTAAAAATATCACAATAATATATTATCAAGTGATTTTAAAAATATCGCAATAATATATTATATATCATATATATAAAATTGAAAAAATAAAAAAAATTAATGTTAAAAAAGAATTAGAAAAAAAATCTTAATTTCACAAAAAATGCTCAAACTGTTATAAAAGATTAAAAATTTGGAATTCATTCACTTATCATATATTTATATTGATTATTTATATTTTTAGTGATAATATAATTACATCATAATTTTAAAAATTAAAATTTTATTACTATAATAAACCATAGTTATCACACATTTTGTTATCTTAACAGTGCAAAATAATATTGCATTGAGATCGAAATACATTATAATGAGTATTGTTTTGAATTGAATTAAGAATATAAAATTTTAATTCAATATAACTAATCTTTTCATTGAAACTAATTAGCATTATTTTTTTTTTTTACTTTTTTTATTTTTTTTTTCTTTTCACTATTTATTGTATTAAAATAATATTTAAAATAGCTAATAATAATTAATAAAATTTAATAATTTGAAATAATTTTTTTTGGAAAAATTAATGCATCAAATGATTTAAATATTTTGAAAAAATATATACATATGTGTTTTTATCTCCAGAATATTTATATATTTATAAATCAGTTTTTTTATGCTTTTAAAAGATATATAACAATAATATAAATTTTTATATTTTTATATTTTTAGTACTATATATAATATATTTTATTACTTTACTGACATAAGTTAAGTTCATTCAGTTTCAATTTAAAATTTCATTATATTTTCAAGATTTTTAATATAAAATAAGTCTTAGTCACTGCAACATTGATATTATAGATTATTATAGATTATTATTTAATATTAAATATTTATGTAAGAATTTTATCAAGTTTTAATATATAAATAAGTACTTATATTTTTAATTTTGAATAACGTTATATGAAATATATAATGAAATGATATGCTACATAATACATTTACTAATTTTAAATTTAACATTTATATAAACTGAAAAAAACTTCCATTTAAACATATCATAGTATAAAATAAATTAAATTATGAAAACTAATATTATAAGAGCAATCTTTAATATAAAATGTACATGCATATACAATATACAATTACCTCATTTCTTGTAGAAGACATGATGTTCACTGTTATGTATTTATATACCAATCATTATTGATAGAAAATATAAATTTCTTCATAGATATATTGCACCAATGCCACATAGAAAATTCATCTTCACAAAATCAAATATATTAATATACTACTAATATTATTTTTATAATTGTTAAAAAATTATATTAAAAACTTATTAATTTGAATTAGTTAAATAGATAATATAACCTCAAATATTAAATAAATCAATATAACCTGAACAAAATGTAAAATAAATTCATTATATTATCAATATATTCATTATTATTAATTTGATATTAATATGACTATCATTCACTTTATAATTAAAATCTAAATAATTGTTTCAACCTAGATAACATTATACAAATCAAGAAATACATATGTATAATGTATTTTTAAAAATACACTACACCATATTGGAATGTTGACAATATTATAATCAATTTGTGCATAAATGTTGATAAGAAATAATTTAACTTTTTAAAAATTAAATAATATAATAAACATAATTATTTTTAATTTTTTTATAAAAAAATATACACAATAAATATTATGATACTGTAATTATATATTATATCAATAAAAATATTTAATTTTATTACAATTTCGAATATAAATTCAAATTTATTAAAATTAAAAAATAAAATAATATTTAACGATATTAAAACTAAGAATAAAAGCATTATATTTAAATAAAGAAACTGTAAATAAAAATATAAGTAAATATTTCAAATATTTCTTAAATGAAATATATATTTTATAATGTTTACAGATTTGCATACAAATATATATAGAACATAATATTGCAAATTCTAATCTGCTTTGTTAATATCAAATAACATTTAAAAAAATATAAAAAAACTTGATACTTTAAATATAATAATATAATTTTTAGGTTAGAAAATCTCATTTTAAATATAAAATAGATAGAAAAAATAGAAGAATATTCTTTAAAATTATGAATGAAAATTAATTTTTTTAATTCAACTAAAATATGGATTATTTTTAAAAATGAAATTTACGATTAAAAAATACTATATTTTATTACTATATTTTACATTTCTTAATATCTTGATTTCATAAAAATTTATAAAAATTATTATATTTGAATAATATAGATTATAATAAATTAAAAAATAAATTATTTAAAAAAATTTTGTCCAATTGAATTTATTTAAATAAAAAAACTTACTATTATATACACAGTGTTCCATTTTAATTTCCCATAGGAAAATAACGAGATATTAAGGGAAATAAATCATCCTGTCACTTATTTGATTTTTCATTAAACAATCATTAAACAAAGCAAAATTATGATTTCTTAATTTTTAATTTGAAACTTATATTTTTTAATCCATATGATTGTAATCAGTATTAAAATACTATTTAAACATTTGTATTTTTCCGAAATACAAATCTTCAAAATTAATGTGTTGCTGACATTATTTATCCGATGTATGTAAATCATATAGCGATTGTAAGATCAAACTTATGTATACCATAAAAATACAAAACAAGATCCTAAATATAGAAATATAAATTCACAATATAGAAATATCTCTAAATAGCATTTCATAAAAGCATCAAATGCATTTACATTTGGTACAATGGAAAATAATACTTTTTTTTATAAATGATTTATGTTTGTCTCAAACGCATTTAAATATAATCTACTTTAGCAATAAATAATTTGCAAACAATTTTAATCAAGTCTAATAATAATACAATAAATGCCTTTTATTAACATTAATAATTCATTTTATTCGAAAATCAAAGATTCAAAAGATCAAATGGTGGCGAATATTAATTTTAAATAACTACAAAAAACGATGAAAAATGTAACAAAATCTAAAATAATGATGATAATATTTATATTAAATGTAAAAAAAAAAAAGTGAAAATATAGAAAACTTTTTCTATTTTTAACTTTTTTAAAATGATTATTTTTCATATTTTTTTAATATGACACGAATATATTCAATAAATCATATTAAAAAAATTTATTTATTTATGAAACTATATACTTGCTGGAATTTATGATACAATATATTATTCTCAAGTATAATATAAATTATAATAAATACAGTAATAATATAATAATATATAATAATAAATATAATAATATAATATTAATATGCTCTAGTAATTCTTTGTTTCTCATACATATTTTTGTTATGTTTTCATATCCGTGAGATATCTTTTGGAGAGTTAATTCTTAAAATCAAAACACACAAATATATAATAACAAAATTGTTATATAAAAATATCGATTATTTATTAATTTAATTATTAATTTATAATTTATTTATAAGCAATTTATATTAGATAAGAGATAAATAGAGTTTGACAACACGATACAATAGTATAATGGAGAGCTATTTCACTCTTGTAATTTTAACTTTTAATACAAACTTATAATTTAATAATTTTTAAAAATTATTATTTTTTTTTTAATTATTTATATAAACTTACTTTATATTAATGGAAATTCTATAATAAAGATTTTTTTTAACCAATAGTTATGAAATATTCTAGTAATTTTTAGCAAAACATATACATAATATTCATGATTATAATTTATCGTTTCGTTATATTTAATTAAATTGTGTGATATTTTTTATTATTCATTATTATTATAAATATTAGTGCTCTTTAGTATCTGCATGAACCTATATTTTTGAATCTATATATTGTATGAATTTTTACTATCGATATGAATCTTGAATTGTATCTCCATGAATATGAAGAAATATAGAAATTTTACTATATATATAAAAATATACTTATCGTTAAATGTCATCGCAAACTATTTTGAGGTTACATTTATCAATAATATAACAAAATTATATTATGTTAAAGTAAAAAAAATATTAATATAGTTTATATGAATTGTATATATATCTAAAAATTGTATATTAATAAATATAGTAAAATTATAATGACTTATGAATTGTATTATATGTTAAAATATTTTAATATTATATCATTACTTAAGATATAAAAACTTTAAAAACTAATAGCAATATATTTTATAGATTGAAAATTATTTAAACGAGTAAAAATATGAGTACGCAAAAAGGAAATTCCAATCGATCAAGACCACAAAAATATCAAAACCAAATTGCTTTTAAAAATGATTTACATGATAAATCAAATAAAACAAAATGTATTAATAGCATTCAAGTTACACATGTATGTGAAAGATGTAAAAAAATAATTGAGTGGAAAATTAAATATAAAAAATATAAACCATTAAAAACAGCTGCAAAGTGTATCAAATGTGAACAGAAAACAATAAAACATGCTTATCATAATATGTGTTTAACTTGTGCTACACAATATAATGTATGTCCAAAATGTGGTAATGAAGGTAATATTGTTAATGAAGAACCTAATAAAGCAGAAATTATGAAATTAGATACACAATTGCAGAATCTACTTAAAAGACTATCTGAACGAAAACGAAGAACATTCATGCGCTATATAAATTGTAATGATGTTTGAATTATAATATTGTACTTATATAGATTATGTATATTATGTATATATATATATTGATATTATTTTCAGCTATAAATAAAAAAGATAAATGTAACAACGTAAAAAAAAATGAAGAAGATATAAATGAAGAAAAAGAGCAAAAAAATACAAATAATTTTACATCTAAAGAAGATTTATTACTAAAATTGAAATCTTTAATGATTAAAGAAGTAGATAATGATAACTTTGACATTAATAATGAATTTGATTCAGATTCAGACTCAAACTGATTTATGTAAAAAATATTTTATGTAAATCATATTCATATAATTATTTTTAATAAATTATTGCAATTGCATTGATAATTTTGTAATATAATTGTATGTTTATTAAACTAGTTAATTTTATTTTGATATAATTTTAAAATTTCAAAAAATAAAAAAATAAAAGTATATTTTATAGTTAATAAATATTAGATAATATAAATTTCATATATATATATATATATATATATATATATATATATATATATATATATATATATTATATAATTATAAAAAGACATGCTTATAAAAGTTATTTAGTTTAAAGAAATGCAATACTATAAATGATATTAATAGTTTTATTACAGATAAATATATAGGGATATTATATGGTGATAGTATGATAAAATAATATAATTTTATTTCTATCACACTATTGTCTTACTTTGTCTCCATTTCAATGCTCATAATAAATAAATCTTAATATTCCTGACTAATTTTTGCATTTATTTTGACTTCTCAAAATTGATGTTTCAAAAGCGATATGATTTCATAAATATATTAATATCTTAATAGCATAAAGAAATATGTATGGAATATAATAAAATGCGATAATGTACATTGCCGCATATTAGTTCACAAATATTGAATTTAATGGTATAGTGCTAAAAATTTTTTGCAAGTAAAAATTAAAATTGATTACCAATTATATAATATAGGAAAAAATTATTCAAAATTATGACTTTAATAATATATTAGAATATGTTATTAAGTTTTATAATATATATTATATATTATATATATTATAAGTTTAATTTATGTTGAGTTTACAATGTGTGAAAATTATTTATTAATCTTGTCTCACATTCAAGAAAAAAATGTTTATGTGAAGAATTTCATTATAATTCATTGGTACTTTATTGATAGTAACATACTTTGGTAGTAATATTTGTATTATTATTAAATATATCTTAAAGATATTAGTTTAGCACAAGTAATGATTTTTAGAACAAGTATATCTTTAAATATATATCAGAATTTTTTTAAATTCTGATTGAAAAAGATTGATATATTCTTTATACATCATGAATATATAATCAAATTTATATAATGCAGCAGATTTATATAGAAAATAACATACAAATGCTATCCATATGCATCATTAAAATGGAGCATAACCATTTAAAAATCATAGTATTATAGATTATTGAATCATCTTGGCATCAATTATCTTTAATTACAATGAAAATTATATATATTATATATGTAAAATAAACATGTACTATTTAAAAAAAATTAAAACAATTTTGGTTTTTTCTAGAAAATAGCTTTAAAGATTTTAAGTATTGTAATTTTTAATTGATTCAAAATCAATTTTGAATCAGATCAACTTTTATTTGAAACATTTTTTTATTACATTACTGAAAATGCTTTAAAAGTTATTATACCATTTTGCTGAGATAATTATGATCAAACAATGAATATTTATTTTGTTAAGAAATGATTTATCACATAACAATATATAATACGTTTATTAAAATATTTTAAAATATGTAAAAAAATATATAACATTATTTAAATATATAACACTATTTCAGTAATTGTTTTTTACATTATTTTTTTATTGAGTACTTATTATATGAAATCATAAATATTAAATATGAAATATGAAAATGTACTTTAAAAAAAAATTTTTTAAATTAATAATTAATATTAAAAATTAATCTTAAGAAATAGAATAAATAATGAACCAAAAAAAATTAAATTACAAAAAAATATAGATATATATAGAGATTAAACAAATATTTTCAACAAATTAATTTTTCCACATAAAAAAAATTTATTAATAAAAATATAAAAAAAGTTATAATAATATAATGCAAATTATAATAAATAATAAATGATGATAATAAAATATTTATTTTTTATATAAATTTGTTTAGTTTATTTTGTATTGTTTATGTGTTATAATTATTTTTTTATTTACTATTTTTTATGTTTAAATAAAATTTAAAAAAATTTAATGAATTAATTTAAAAAATATTTGATTTATAAAAAAATTATAAATTTAAATTAATTAATTAAATTATCAAAAAAAAATTCAATTAAGTATTAATATTAAATGTATGAAAATAAATGTTAATACATGAAAAAATTAACAAAAATCTATTATTATTAGAAAATTTTATTATTAGAAAATTATTATGATTAGAAAATGTTTTGCTTGAAAATACACCCAAATTTTTCGCACATTCAATCATTCAAGGATACAATTGTTACTAAAAGTAATTATAATTTTCGATAATAAAAGGATTATAATTGAAAATCACTTTTCGTTATTTTATTAATAAAATAAATCCGTCTAATTTCTTTGTCAATTCTTAGTATGTAAAATCAATCTATATATCTCATTTCACCTATGTAAAACGATTGAATCAAATCCAAAAACTCAGAAAATCAGAATTCAAGCAAGCAACATCTAGAAATACATTAGAATCCATACTCATTGCATATAGCATGATCTTAGAATATAATTATAATTTAATTTATAGTCTCCAAAAATTAGTTCGTAAGCACGAAATGATGTTTTGATTTAAATATTAGATATTGTAACTTTTGAACTGAATGAATTTCAAAAAATAAATTTTAAATTATTGCAATTTTGAATGTATCAAACTAAAATTGAATTTTATTAATTAAAATTGTAATTTTATGTAATATTATTAAATGTTATAATGTAAATTATTATAATTTAAATTATTATTAAATTATTATGAATATAATATATAATATTATTTAAATGAAATATATTCATAAAAAATATATATTATAAGATATTTGTTACATTGATTTGTAATTGTATTAAATTTTTATACCTAAATATAATATTTAATCTATGATTAATGCGTTTATATAATTAAATATGTACAATATATGTAATTCATTTTCTCAGTAGAGGGCATTGTAAGCAATTGTATATGAAGCATATACAAGTATAATATAGAATTTCAAAGATTTATCGTTTATTTAAAAGTATATAATTATAATTGCTGTTACTTGTGTTCTAATAAAATAATTTTTATAATAAATATGACATCAGCAATAGAATCTATGGTTGTAGATGAAAAGCAATTACCAGAAAAGCCGATAGATAGAGAAAAAGTAAGAAGAAACATTAAAAATTTTCTAGAAATATCGATAAAGAATTAATACTTTTAAATTTTAAAAAGATTAATTACTTAATTTTTGTTATTAATATATTTGCATATTCTTATATATATTTTTCTAATAAATTTTTAGACATGTCCCCTTTTATTGAGAGTATTTTGCAATACAGGCAGACATCATAATATAATGGAATACAGTAGAGGAAATGTTCCTTCAAATGAATTACAAATATATACATGGTAAAATGTTTTATATTTAAATATTTATAACATTATATTTATTTTCATTTTATAATTTATATAGAAATAAAACGAACATTTAGAATTTTCAAGTAATATTTATTCAACATATAGGATGGATGCAACTTTAAGAGAAATTACAGGATTAGTTAAAGAAGTAAATCCAGATGCTAGAAGTAAAGGAACATATTTTGATTTTTCATTAGTAACACCAGAATTACGAAATTCTGGATATCGTATGCGAGAAATTGGTGTGACTTGCTCAGGACAAAAAGGTGCAGATGATAATAAAACACTTGCCCAAGCAAGGTATGTAAATTTATTTTTTTTAATTAAAGTTAATGCAAGACTAAAAATTTTAATTTTTAACATTTTAATTATAGGTTTACAATTGGTGATTATTTAGATATATCAATAACACCACCAAATCGACAACCAGCAATTAGACGTGGTGCATTACGTCAATATTGATTTAAGTAATAAATATTTTTATTTTTTGTAAGTTATATTAATTTCTTAGTTTTCTATTAATAAAGAATATGTAATACTATAAAATTATTATGTAACATAATTTATTTTTTTTATTTTAAGAAAGTTTATTGTTCATTTTTATTAAATATTTTATTTAATAATAATTTTTATTAAATATTAATTAATTTATTAAATATTTTACTATTTAAGTAAATTAATTATATTTACTAAAAAATTAATTTGAAATATTAAATAAAATTGAGATTTAATAAATATTGATATAATTTTTGTAACAAAAATATTTTTAAATAAATTAAATTAAATATAAAATTGTTATTTATATATGTATATTTTAAAATATATTCAAACAGAATGCATTGATGCATTATTGATGCACTAATCAAAAAGTTATAATACTTGAAATTTCATAGAAATGTTAATTGTATTAATTTTGTCCAAAAATTTTAGGTAAAAGTTAAATATTTTTATAAACAATTTAATTTAATATTAAGATTTTATAGAAAAAAAAATAATTTGTTTTATAATATATATATAATATAATGTTATAATATATAATATATAGAATGAAATACATAAATTGTAATAAAGTTGTTTTTTCAATATTTTAAATTCTAATATATGTTTTGTTTTTTAAATTAAATAATTTATAGAAATTAATTATAAAGAATGTAATATTTTTGGATTTTCTTTGAGATTTAAAAAAATTATTCCATTTTTTAAAAAATATATATGATATTAAAATATTAAATATAAATATAAATATAATGAAATATAAATATTAATCTTATGTGATATAAAATATATAATCTAATATTCATTATTTTGATATTTTTAATATTTATTTTATTCAATTTTAAAACAATTATATATTATCAGTTAAAAATGAAAAAATGTGTACAATATATGACCAAAATATGAAATTAAAATTTATGATAGACAAAAATTTATTAATAAAAATTAATAAAATTATTAATTTTAATTTTAAGCTAGTTAAGTTAACAAAATCAATGATGGAAATAATTTATATGTTTTATAATTTTTAATATTATTAATTTCTGATTTCTAATCAACTTTTTTTTTTGTTCAAATTTTCAATGAAATATTGAAATTGCAAGATTGGCTAATGTTGATAATAAATGTTGTGTTGATAATAAATCAATTTCAACTCTATCATATTTTTATTAAGAATACTGCATTGATTAGATATTATTCCATTAAAAGATAGTTTTTTCAATATCTTAATTTAATCTTTTGTTAATGTTATAAATAATGATAAATATCTATGTAAGAATTATTGAATTGATTTAATGTAAAATATGATTTCAATCTTGTAAGAATTTTTTTAACATTTTTCGTATTTTTATTCTAAAATTTAAAGATTTGAATGAAATTTAAATAAATTTTAATCCAATTATTTAATAAAATTATTTAATTAAATTATAAATATATTTTGCATGTACATATTAATAATTTATATATTATATAATATCTTATTACATAATATCATATTATTTTTTATTATACTGATTGTATGGCAAATATTAAATTCTGATCTTAACACTATTAAAAATTTAAAATCTTATTGTGTCAATAATAATTTATGATTAAAAGGAATCAGAAATTAATAATGCTGCAAAACAGAATTAATTTGAACAAAGATGATAGAAGAAATTTTAAATAATTACGTCTCTAGATATAAATAATCAAAAATGATAGAAAATTGACTAAATATTATATATAAATACTAAATATAAACATAAATATTAAAATTATATTACATAACATTATATATTAAAATTACATTGAATATATTTATATTATATTTTTATAATTTGTATATTTTTTATATTTTTATAAAATATAATTCTAAGAAACTTTTTCTTTAAATTTATGAAGAAAAAAATATTTGTTGTTTATTTTTTTTTTACATATCATATAATAAACTTTTTCCATTTTTGTTTCATTTTCATGAAAATTATAAAAATTATGAAATATGAATAAATACTATTTATATAAAATGACAAAATTCTATAATAATAAGCAAAATCTTTTTTTGTAAATATTTTGAAAATTAAAAGATGGTTATAATATATTTTTTTATAATTCTCTATAACATTTCAAAATTCTTAAAATCAATGAAATAGATAATATAAAAATAAATATATAAATAATAATATTTACATATATTATAATAATAGTATAATAATATGTTATAATATAAATATAATAATATTATAAATAATAAATATAAAATCAAAAATATTAATTTTTAGTGTTTCATCATACTATATTAAAAAAAATTTCTAATCAAAATCAAAGAACAAAAAACATTTTTCAAAAAATAGCAAAATACTGAAATTCTAGAAATTGATGTTATTCTCTAAAAAAGATTTTTTGTTGATTAAAAATTGTTCCATGAATTATTAATTTTTGTTTAAATATTAAAATCCGAATTTTTGATTTAAATAAATTTATTTGTAAAATAATGTACTTTTATGTTTATAAAAGACTGTACATGGACCTTTATTTTTTATCAAAAAAATTTTGAAAAATTTTAATATCGCAATTTATAATCATAAAAAACTGATTAAAATAGAATTGTCGGCAAAGTAAGAGATTAAATTGTTTAAATCAATTATGATATAAACTAATATTTCAAATTGCTATTAAATCTATAAGAAATCATTCGATCAATTAATGGAATAATTAATTAAGTTTAAATATGTTATTTCATAATTTTATTAACGCTAAAAAATTTTTTGTCCTCGTGAATATTTATAATATAGAAATAAATGAAGTTATTTAAGAGTATTTATTTATTATTTATGATCTTCTTAGATTTCGATATCCATGAAATATATCATTAAAGTCGTTATTTTAAATAACATTTCATGTTATTGTTTGATTTTAGTTTTTAAAATATTTACAAAAAACTTTTTTTAAATTTACATTATAAATACATTCATTCTGATGTGAATTAATGGTCATCTAATGATGATTATATTTCTATGTAATCTAATCCAAACAATAAAGAAAAAAATTAATGAATTATAGATTAATTAGATTAGATAGTCAGGTTAAATTTAATTGATTTATAATATATATTGCTTAATGGCAATATATATTTCTTTATAATATTTTTTCAATATGTTTCTTAACTATTAACAATCTTATCATTTGTGCAATTAATTTATCATTTAAATTTAATAATTTTATTGCATATTATATGTATATTTTCGCAAATTATTGACAAAACATGATTCGGAATATATATTAAATATCCAAATATAAGCAATAATATTTTTGAAGTAGAATTAATTATTTAGTTTATACTTTATATTTTATTATCAAAAGTTTTTTGATAAATATTTTACAAACTAAACCGAGCCATGATAACATATATAGAAAAGAATTGTTCAGAATGATCTTGACAATATATTTCAAGATCATTAAAATCGACAGCTATATTTCTAAATAATTATAGTAAAGACTACCGTATTCGAGTTAATAAGGAGACAAAAGTGGCCGATTAGTGGAATTTTTGAATAATAGAATAATTAAGAAATGAACAAAATTGACAATTTTTTTCAACATCTAAAAGTCCCATATCTTTTTAAGCGTTAAATCATATTTTTTATAATAAGTAGCTGCGTAGAATTACATTCCCATTGCGCTTCAAATCATCGAATTGAAAATTTATACATGTGATAAATATCATTGCAAAATATACTAATGTTTCTTAATGTTTTTCTCAGATTTCGTTATTTTACATCATAAGAAAGATTGAAGATTCACATTGAAAAATAAAGAAGGAATCAATTATATTATGATATTTGCAAAACCAATTGCCATTTAAGAATCATACTTATAAAAAATGCATATCGTTCTCTATACTAATGAAACTCTATACTTTGGAATATATCTGGATAATTTGCATTTGATATTGCATTGAAAGAAAAAATATATATCAATATATACATTGATATACATCAATATTACCGATTATATAAATTATTATATTCACTGTGCGTATATATGCGAGTCGTTGTTCGTTTATCGTGCATATTTGAGCAATATATTTGAGAAACATAGAATTCAAATAATTAATACGAGTTAGCCTGCGAGATATGAGAGAAATTTGATCGTATAGTTTTGAATTCGAAAAATTAAAAAACTGAGAAACCAAGGAAAAACAATTATTAGATTTTTATTGCATTATCTGTTATCATGTGTGAAAAATTGTTCGAAACAACTGAGAAAAGAATTTGCCATCATTATCATGTTACAAATATGTGACTTTATACATTTGAATTATAATTTAAATTATCAAAATTCGTTTATTATATTTATCACATTTCATAATTTGTTCAATTTGAACTCATATTTTATTCGTATTTTAAGGGATTTGTCAATATATTCAAAAATAAAAAGTTTTTATCACTAACCATAGAGCAATGTATTTTTTTTACGAAATATGTTGCAGATGTCCATCATAGAAGAAAAAATACATCAAGTTCCACTATTCATCGATTGTTTCAAATCTTGATAAATTATATTTTGGAAAAGATTAAATTATGCGACATGTTTAAATATCTTCCAATTTTAAATTTCTTATATGCATTTATCTGTATGTGAATTGATTTTTCGATAATCACATATCTAAGGAAAATTAAAGAAGGAAATTTATATTTTGACGTTTGATCGCCTTTTTATATTGAAATATTAGGCGAATATAATGATTTTTATAATAAATATAAAGAATTTCTTATAAACAAAATTACTATTCTAATTTGTGATAAATAATAAGTATTTCATTTTTCAATATATATATATATCTTATTTTTTTTCCATTCCTAAACATTTATATATTACGTTTCTCAATTAAATTGATTTAACGTCATGGCAATTGAATCAGTGCAAAAAATGCTAGTGTTAAAACCCGGACTCGTGAAATGGTCGGGTCCTATTCTATTGTCAACAGTTCGAGTACCGGTCAAACAATTTAACACTAATTTATGAGAGGGTGTTCGTATGGTTTCCAGATCTTAGTTTGAACAGAGACCATAATAGCGACGAGCTGCTACTTCACGAGCTGCATTTGCGCGTCATGTGATGGACCACCATGGAAGTGAAAGCAAAGGTCCTGATTCCCACGCACTGCGGCATGACCCTGCGAAGACTCATTCTTCGAAACCACCCTTCGACACGATGATTGGTCCCTCTAATCCCTCTCTATGTGCATTTTTACGAAATGCAAGGATTGAAGGAAAAACCAAGACTCGCGGTTTGAGTAATCAAAATAGAGTCACAGAATACGAACGTCCAACAAGAGCCGCCATAGAACATAGTAGTCGAACTAGAACCGGCAGAGAAGACATTAGTCTAACGAGAGCTGTCATAGAAGATAGTAGTCGAAATAGAGCAGTCACAGAACACAGAAGTCGTACCAGAGCTGGCAGATAGTACTCGAATTAGAGAAGACAGATAGATCTCGGCGACGATACAGTTTATCAAAGAACAGTTAGAATCACACAGTTAGCCACAAAGGAGTTAAAGTATCACCATTCGTTCACTCAGAGCTGATAAGATAAACGATCATACAGTTCTTACAATAGTAGGTGCAGTAATAATAGTTTAGGCACTCGATTTGTACAATATTCAAAATCGTACCCGCTTGCGGCTTTATCAGCTAGTGTCGATAAGATGATTAAATATCACTAAATATTCGTTATCTGGATAAAACTCCGCAATTACAGAACAAAAGAAACATGTATTGTCATTGCATTTAATATTGACAGTCACTTGTGTCAAGATAAAAAAAGATTGTAAACTTGTATAAAGTAATGTTTATTGCATTATATTGTGCTGTCTTGAAATTTTTCTAACGAAATTAGAATCGATGTTTTTTGAATACTATTTGCATAAATTGAATAATATTAATAATTGAATATAATACTAATAATAAATTGAATAATAATGTAATAATAATATAGTAATAATATAGTTCGCGATTTCATGTATTAAAACTCATTTCACTTGAAACATGTATTGAAATTTATGTTGTTAACTCCAATCCGTTCGTGGAGCTACGGAATTTAATAACAAATGATTATTATAAAGTTCGTTATTAAGTACGTTGGGTTCATTAAATGTGATAAAGTCTCTGTGTAATTGACAATTCATAGTATCACAAAGTAGATAGATACAAGTTTGAAGAGTTCGCATGGTCTTGGTGATTCTTGTGTGACAATGATAATGACAATAACAATAACAATAACAATAGCAATAGCAATAACAATAGCCAGATAATTATGTTGATATAAAAATATTTGTTATAAATCTAATAGTTAATAGTTCAAAATCAAATTATTATTTTTAACTTTTTTGTAATATATATTTTTTATTCTTATATTTTTTATAAATTTTGTCTACTGCATTTTTACGAACGAGCAACTGGGTCAGCAGCTGTCCCAATTCTGGGAACTGGAAGGTGTGCCGTGTGGGGAGGTGGCACCGCACTCCTGCGAGATTCAGTTTTTGGAATCGGTGGGACGAGATCCGAGTGGACGCTACATAGTCCATATTCCCTTCACGGAAGACGTGCACAAACTCGCGCGCGATGGCAGAAAAAAGATTTCGCGGTCTGGAACTGACTCGCGAGTTCGCCGGAACTGCGTCACTAGTACATACAATTCATGCGAGGCTATAGGGCCTTGGACCATATGACCAAGGTCGACGCGAATATTCAACCTACCCAGGTCTACCTTTTATATGCCGCATCACTCAATCATCAAGACCGATAATACAACGACAAAGTTTCGCGTTGTTTTCGATGGCTCGGTGAAATCCTCGATATGTAGCAGGTCGGACCGACGATCCAGGAGGATCTTTTTTCAATCCTTATCCGTTTTAGAATGTACCGAGTTGTACTGAACGCGGACATCGAAAAGATGTTTAAACAAATATTGATCGCTCCTCATCAGCGGTCTCTGCAACGTATATTGTGGAGGGAGATCTCCAGGATCCGATCGAAACATACGAGCTGAATATGATGACATACGACACTGCCTCAGCTCCCTATCTGGCCATATGTGTGTTGCGGCAGGTAGGGTTGAACAACACCGCAAGCCATCTAGCGACTAGCGCGTCTATCCTCTGCGACTTCTACGTGGATGACCTCCTGACGGGTGGAAGAGGCAATCGTGCTCATGGGGAATCTGCAAGTGCTCTTACAGGCAGTAAGGTTTAATTTGCGAAAATAGGCTTCCAACGAACCCTCGATTGTCAAGAGCGCCACGGATGAGTCCATAGTTGTGGACCCTCAACACGAGAAGGATCCTCGTACTCTTGGTCTGCGCTGGGAATTAGTTCCAGACCAATTAATTGTTGAATTAAACAGCCCATTTGGTACCCGAATTACGAAGCGGATCATTCTCTCGAAAATCGCGAGAATATTTGATTCTTTTGGGTTGGTGGATCCCGCAGTACTCCCCGTGAAGCTACTGCTCTGGAAATTGGGAATGTCTTGGGACGAATCCGTGCCCCAAGACATTTATACGAAATTCAGGGATTACTTAGAAGCGATCAGATTCCTGAGACACATTCCTCAGTAGGCAATGGCCCCGCTGTGGAGCTGCATGCTTTTTGCGACGCTTCGGAGAAAGCATACGATGCTTGCGTTTACTTTCGCGTTGTAGACGTTTCAGGAAGCGCGGTTCATCTACTTTGTGCAAAATCATGCGTCGCTCCCCTCAAAACGATCAGTTTGCCACCCCTCGAGCTGTGTAGGGCCTTGCTACTGTCGGAGTTGATGGGGAAGGTCGCATTGGGTTCGAGAGCGAGATGTACTGGACTGACTTCACTATCACCTTCGCGTGGATCGAAGGTCATCCAGTCGCTGAAAGACATTTGTTGCAAAGCGCGTCACGCAGATCCAGGCGAGTTCGCGAGGTGAGTGGCGTCATGTGCCCACCGGAGACAACCCTGCAGACCTGCTATCGTGGAGGATGAGGTCATCCACTTTACAAGATTCGCGCTTTTGGTGGGATGGTCCCTCCTGGCTGTGACAGGGGCAGGACGAATGACCCCGTGCGCGCCTGATACCGAGGAGCTACCCGAGGAGCGCGTTCCAATCTGTCTGACCATCACAACTCAACCAGAGCCAAAGTTTGATATCTGTCACAGGTATTCAAACTACACGCGACTCAACCGAGTCATCGCGCATTGTATAAAATTCTATCGCACAGTCTGCACACGGTTTTCGACAACCGACATCAACCCCAACAGATTCGCACGACCACTCGGTTCCCTTCTCACTGGGGCAAAGATCGATCTCGCGGAGGGTGCTATCTTGGGATGGTTGCAGGCACATACGTTTGCCAGGAAGATCGCGGATTCGAAGTCGGGGAGGGGATTGGCGCGATCCAGCTCTCTAAGATGTTTGAGTTCCTTCCTCGATGAAAGGGGACTCCTTAGAGGGTGAGAGAAAAGTTGAAAGCGGACCTATCGTACAGTTATCAATATCCGGTCATACTACCAAAGGGGTACACCTAACCAAGCTTCTCTTGCGCGGTGAGCACGAGCGGCTGCTGCACGCCGGATGCGAGACAGTATTATCATCAATCCGCAGGCGTTACTGGCCTCTTTCAGCTAGAAGAATGATCAGAATCACACTGCGAGGTGTGATTCGAAATTGTGTGTGGTGCAGCCGAGCAAAACTCAGAACCACGGATTACTAGATGGGCCAGTTACCAGCAGTGAGAGTGAGTGTTCAAGCACTCTTTTTTAGTACGACAGTGGACTACGCCGGGCCATCAAGTAATGGGCCCGAAGTAAGTATATATCCAAGGCCTACCTGTGCGTCTTCGTGTGCCTGGCCACCAAGGCGGTTCACTTGGAGGCGACCACTGACCTCACCACGAAACTGCCTGAGCAGGTTCCTCGTGCGTCTGGGTCGATGTCGAGAGATCTGCTCAGACAACCAATTTTGTAAGCGCGTACAACGAGCTACGTCGGATCCGCGAGTTCCTCCACCAGAACGGGAAGTCGATCAGTCATCACGCGATCGCAAAAGATGTCGAATGACAATTTATGCCCCCACACGCACATTTTGATGGGCTATGGGAGAGTGTCGTTAAATCTGCCAAGAGACACTTTCTGCGGACAATTGGAGAGATGCCTGACATACGAGGAGTTTGCACCGTGCTGGATCAGGTCGAGGTCTGAAGTCTCGGCCACTACATCTGTTTTCCATCCTCTGTCTACATCCCAAGGATCTCAATCCCTTAACTCCAGGACATTTCCTCACGGGAAGTCTGTCTACCGACCTAATTCCACCTTGATGTCACTAACGTCAAGGTAAGCTGTCTGTCCAGGTTTCAGCTGCTGTAGGCAAAACAACAACACTTCTGGTGGAGATGGGAGCACGACTATCTGCACCAACTCCAACAACGGTCTAAGTAGAAGGATCCAGTATCTCTGACCTTTGGAGTGGGCACGATGATCGTGCTCAAGGACGAAAATCTGCCACCACAAAAATGGAGGCTAGGCCGCATAGTCAAGCTGCACCAGATGACGTGACGTGGGTAGTGTCAATGTAGACCAGCACTGGCACACTCACCAGATCAAAAAGCTGCGTTCTACCTGTAGATGACCCAGCCACGCCGAGCAGATCCGGACCAACTACAGGAGGAATTGAAAGCGAGCGGTTCAAGACGGACGGAATGATTGCGAGCATCATCGCGTAAATAGAAGATTCGGGAAAGTTTCGGACAAGGTCTCTCCCGCGACCATGCGGCGTGAACCTAAACAAAGAAAAACTGTAACTTGTGTCACACCACTATTAGAACAAGAAAACACCTGTAGCTCTTTGTTTAGGTTTACCAAAATGCTTTGACCATCGAAATTTTTAGACTTAACGACTACCCGCCCGCCCTTGACCTATATCGCGAATCGGGTGATGTCGCTGCCCAATAACATCACTGACATTTCTCCACTCATAATTGGGACACTCTCAATTAGCCAGGAAGAGGGTCAACCTGAGCCATTCTCTTCCTGGTTAATCGTTGATCAACTACTTGGGCAATGAATACTACCGTACAACCTTGTACGGGACATAGTTATTTTGTAATCGAACAATTTCGTGCTCCGACTGTCGGATGCGAGACCTGGTACAAAACTAGTTGGGACACAGCTCTCAAATAATCCCTCGCTCGACGTCAAAATAGTCCGCCACGCGACTATCATCAGCTCCGGCGAAATCAGCCACATTATCTCTATTTTCTAATCTATTATTTGTTGTATTTTTTATCTTATTATTTATTTGTTTTTTATGAATATGAAGAATTCTTATACCTTTCTTCGATACTTATTGTACTAATTTGAATTAGTAGATAATCGTTATTTAATCAGATTATTTTCGATAGAGTAGCCTTTGGTTAACAATATGACATATCGGATTTTCAGTTTCTATAACGGAATTAGAAGAATTTACCGTTTATTTTAGGACGACAGTAATCTTCGATTACTAATATTTTTTTCAATCGTTACTATGTCAATATTCAAGCGATATTCTAAACTTTTTTTGTAGAATAGTTAGTATAGTTAGACTTTTTTTGTGTATCAAACTATGTATCGTCCTATAAAGACTTCAATTTTTTATAAGTTTCCAATTCATATATTCTAAGTTTTCTTCGATAATATTGTCCCATATATATATATATATATATATATATTATATATATATATATATTATTTATATTCTTTAATTTTTAATCAATTTTTATCATTTGCAATTTAATATAATTAATCAAAAAATTATTAATCAGATTGTTATTAATTGCTGATTTTGCAAAATAAATCTGTCAATTTTTATATATATTATTTCATCATTAGATAAGTAAAATAAAGATAAAAATAATTAATAATAATTGGGTATTGAGCAATCTAATATATCTAACTTGCATATAGAAGTTCGATGGATTATTAAACTTAATTATTAAACTTACAATATTAGTAACTCATAGTTATTTTCAAGTTGCTAATTGTTATAGTTTGTTTGAACGGATATCTACTGATTTCTTTGGACATTGAATTTCCATGAATTGAATTTCTTTTCTTGGTAAGTATGTCGATCTATTGTTGTTCATGATTTGGAGCATTATATACTCTACATTAGTTGGATCGTACTGTTGTTTCGTATTACATTTTTATTTCATTTTTATAATAGAAGTTAATCATAAAAATAGATTTGAAGTAAATATATTTATTGAATTTTGTTAATCAGAAAATTAGAATTTCAAATTAACACGGAATACTAAGTTTATTAAAATTCAAATTCATTTTTCGATCTACAGACTATTCCAAAAATGAGAATTACGTACAAGAAGATTCTTAAAGTAATTTTAACATTTTGCTTTATAAAAACTTTCATTTTGGTTTTGTTAACAAGAAATATTAATTAATCATAGATTGCACAACTTAGTTAAACAATAACGTTATGTACATGTCATCGATCGAATTCGAACAAATAAATCCATGCAAAAGTAATATATGTCGAAGAAAATGTTAAATATAACAAATATTTTTTTTATCGAAAAATATTGAATTATTTTTATATTTTATATAATACATAAGATATTCATTTCACATATAATGAATAAACTAATTAGTTGTTATTTGTGTAAGAAATATAATAAATGGAATTTATTCGCTATTCAAAATGAGTAATACAAATTCATTTTACTGCGATCATAATCAGCTGATCACTTGTAATTTAATAATCTAATCTAATAAAATAGATCAATTCAATGATTAAAATATTTTTTTCTCTATGTAAGAGTTTTTAATAATTTGAATCCGTTCTTCCATTGCATCATTATGTTATTTTTTAAGTACAAAATCAAACTGGAAATAGATGTAAATTGATTTATTTTATAGAAAAACGCAAATAAATAAATATTCTGATTGAAATTATTTATAACTTCTAAATTAATTCATTTTTTATCTTTCTTACTTTAAAGATCTTTAATACTTTTTTTAAAGAAGTATTGGGTTATTCGAAAATTTCATTTTTTTCGTGACAATGAAACACATTTTTTTAATAGCATATATACATTTTATTTAACTACATATTGATCATTGTGATCTAATACATATTGCCATTTTTTAGATAGTAGCATGATTCCACGCTCGTAGAATTTCTTTGATCTGATCTTTATTTACAAAAAATTGATCAAAGTGGTTTTTGACATTCTCACTTGAAATAATCAAATTTAGAGAATAAAATTATCTTAATAGAATTTAAAAAATTCTATAAAGATCAAAACAAGTGATGATCCGAGAATGCCAGATCTAACTAATATGGTGCGGTAACATTTCTTATCTAAGCTGTAGCAATTTCTAGCGAGTCATTAAATTCGTATGAAGTCTAACATTATCGTGATGAAACACTACATCTTTCTTGTTAATTAATTCAAATCTTTTTTGTTTAATGGAATTGTTTAAATTATTCAATTGATTGTTGTATACTTCTGAATCGTGCAATTTCAGATAGAAGTTCAAAAAAAAAAAATTCTCTTGAAATTCCACCAAATAAAGAGCTTTTTTTGGTTTTCGAAGTGCTTTGCGTCGGCTCATTTCTATGTTCCATGATCGTTTAACGATTTTTTCGTTTATTATCATAAACGATCCAGTTACGATTCAGTTTAAAAATGAATATATATATTTTAAGATATAAGTATGAAATTAATTAAATTTTAAAATAATAACAATGATAAAAGTAAAATAAAAAAATAATTTACGTATCATTCAATTTTTTCATTAATATAATGATTCATTTACATGTATTAAATCTGTATAATTTCATTGATGCAGAATTAATGCATGTAAATTTTGTCTCAGATGTATCTACTTAGAATAAATTTTTTTAATTTTGCGATCGCAAATAATCTAAAAAACGTTTTAGATTATCAGATTATTATCAGATTTCGAATTAAGTATTCTATTTTCAAAACTCATATTATATTGTTTAATTTTGACTAATCGAAACATTTCATGATTGTTCTTGCTTTAAAAGATCCAGTATTGTTATAAATTTTTCGGTATGGTTTGATAAAGAAATTATTTATTAAATAATTATATATTATTAAAAATAAAGTATTTCAATGTTTCAAAATATAGTTATAATAGATTACATGACATTTAACATAAACGAATAATACGATTTTTAAGATAATTTAAAAGGATTATTATTAATATAAAATTATGTTCATATTAATAATAATTTATTTAAACAAAAAAAATTAACTTTCTTAATTGTGAAATTTATAAAACAAGAATAAAATATTTACAAAACATTTATTAAAAATTCTATTTTTACTGATGAATAATTATAAAAAAATCATAAATCATAAATAAAAAATTAAAACTAATAATAATATAGATAATTATATGTAAATTGTTAGTGCTTTTTGTTAATTATTATTAATATATAAAGCCGAGTAAAAATTTTTGTAAAGGAAAAAATTGCTTAAAATTACTTCAAGTATTTTTGGTTAAGCTTTTCCACATTTTGTTTTTTTTTTTGAGACATTATATATATATATATATCTTACGAAAAAAATATGCATATCATTTTCATTTGAACTTTTTACTTCTTTACTTCTTTATTTGTATTTTTATGTTATAAACTTAATATACTTGAACATATATTTCATTTGTATGTAATTGTATATTATATACAATTTATAAAGTAATGATTCTATGTAACATATGATGAAAAAAAAATTTTAATTGTAAAAAAGAAAAAAAAAGAAAAAAAAGAAATAAAAGGAATTGTTAAATTTTTACAAATTTAAAGCAACATATCAAAATTCATTAATTAAATTTTTGAATAGAAAGAATTTTCCAATTATTCTTTTCCAATTAAAGAAATGCATATATTATATATAGTTTATAAAGAAATAAAAAAATAAATATCCTGTTTTACATTAAAATGATTATACATATACTTATATATAATATTTCTTGAATACTAAAAAATAATAAATTTGGATGATAAAATAGATATCATCTGATAAAAATAATTTTTTTAAGAAAATTTTTGAAAGATATATCTTTTTTTTTAAAGATATATTAATTTAACTTTTTTAAGTAGAATCGATAATATTTTGTAACATTATAATCAATATAAATTTTTTTCCATGAAGAAGTATATACTAAATTATATTAGTATATATAAATTAAAATAAAAAGAATGTTAGTTTAAAAAATATATTATATATTATTTTTAATTTTAATTTTGTCAAATTTATTATATGAATTGCTATAATAATTAATGAATGAAAAATTTTATTACTCTGAATATGGTTTTTATATTTCTTTCATTCAAATTTCAGATTATTAATAGTTTTTATTTTTTATGTTATGTCCTATTTTTGTATCATTTTTTGTATTTGTTATTATTATATTTTTTCTTCATCATAAAAATGGACAATAAAGAAAATGAACCAAAGTTGTTAAGTTGTATGATAAAAGGTAAGATTTTTGTACGAAATATAGATACTCATACGAAAATGTTATCATAAAATAATCATGTTCATATCAATAAAATAAAATTTCTAATATTTATACTTAATTATATTTTTCATAATTATATTTAATAATTCATGTTTTTGTATTTATTAATGATTATATATATTAATTTTATATGAGTTTTATTTATATTATTTAAATGAATGATTAATTTAACATAGTAAAATATACAATAAGTTAATAGATGTCCAATTAATAGTTAATGCAAGTGTTTTGATTTTTGTTAGATGTTTTGTATTTAGATTATGATTAATAAATTTATAAGACAGAAAAATAAAATGATGATTTGTAGTTATAGAAAATGAAGTACATTGATTTTTTAAAGTTATTTATCTATTTTTATGAATTGATTTTATTATTCAATTTTTTTTTAACTATTTTATAACTATTTTAAATATTTTATTATTTTTCTATTGACTTATTGATACTTTAAGATTTTAATTTAGCAATTGCATATATATTTTATAATTAATAATTGTATATTTTATACATTGCGAAATTTCTTTTTTCTATAATTATAATTTATAACATACATAAATAACAAGAATAAAAAATCTTTGGAAGATCGATTCTAAGCAGAAATATAAAAAAAAATAAAAATTGGATAAATACACATATCGATTATAAATAATTATAAATAATTATAAAGCTATAATTTTATATATTTTATATATAATATAGAAAAAAAATTGAGATAGATTAAAATTTGATTTCTAGATATACAGAACTCAAATTCGAAACTTTATGAGATTTCGAAATTTTTAAAATTGAAACTTTCGAAATTTGAAATATTTTTTTTCTTTCTTTTTTCAAAAAGTATCTATCTTTAAATTTCACAAATTTTATGAAAATTTTCTAACTCATATTCATTTTAATAATGTAAAAATAAAATGAAATTAAAGTTTTAATCAATAAAAATAATCTTAGAAAAAATTACATTTTATGTTTTTTTCATATGAACAATTATAATAGATTCGTATTAATTAAATTAATTTTATAATTAAAATATAAAGTCAATTATATAAGCCATCAAAATGAATGGATACAAAATTAACAAAATTAATAAGTTGTAAGAATAATTATTTAAATTATTTAATTATAAATTATTTAAATTATGAATCACCAAAGTAAATTAGTGAAATATTTTATTGGTTATTTCAATGAAAATTTCAATTCTTATCGATTTCCTTTTAAAAGAGTGATTTTATTTTATGTAATGATGTGGGATATTAAGGATTAGAAAACGCGTTTGGACAAGTAATAATCGATAATTCAATCAATAATAATAATCGATAACTTAATAATATATATATAATGTATTATCGAAATAACATCACAATGTACTATCTTATTAGATATTATTTTTATATTTATATATATATATATATATAAACATATATTTTTTCCTGCTGTCTAGTTCCTTTCTATATATTTCTTTTCTTACAATTGAATTATTATTAATTAAATAAAAATAAATTTATATCATTAAAATATTTTTGTATATTCTTTATAAGAATTACTATTTATTTACATTTTGAAGTTTTGAATTACAATTAAGTTCTTAAAACTCGGAATATTTTGAAACATTTCAAAAGGTTAAAATTTTAAGATTTTGAAATTTAAAATCTTCTATCTTTAGTTATAAATAAATTTAGATTTGCATTAATATTTGCATATATAAATTATATAAATTTTATATTATTATAAATTTATTATAATTATTATTTGTTATAAATTTGCATAAAACTGTATTAATATTATAGTTTGAACTTTTGTTGTATCACAAATTTTAATCTAATATTCTATTAGATATATTAAATATTCTATTTCTTTTATTATATATCTTATCATCATTCTTTTCACATAGTTTGGTTTATTTATTTAACACATCTATTTATTAAGTAGATAGATATGTTATTTATTTCTAAGTTGATTATTTCTAATTTTCTATATATATTTTTTATTTTTAAAAATTTTAAAAATTTTTAAAAATTTATATATATTTTTTATTTTACAAATTTAACTTCATTCATAATATATATATAGTTCTTAAAAAGAACCAAAGATATTATTTTTATTTATATATTGAGACTTTATTTAAAAATATATATTTTTATAAAAATTGCATAAGATATTGCTTGGAAAATATCAATATCAATCAATTTATAATTACTTTATTTTGTTTTAAAAGACTTTCAATTATTTAAAATTATTATTTTATTTAAATGGCTTTATTCTTTTATTTATTTAAATTTAAATTATTTTAAAGATTTATTGATATAAAAATAGAAGCTATTAAAAATTTTTTAAATGTAGTAAACATCTTTTTAATCATTTAATTAATCATTTTATTTATTTGAAAATTTGAAAAATTGATTTTCACTTTTTTTAGTGAATTTTCTTCCCACTATACTTATACCCTATTCCTATTTTACTTTATTAATCAAAGATAAATTATTTGTAACTTAATAAATAAACTTCAAATAACATTTTTATATTAATTTTTGTATTTCTTTTGAATATATTTTCTCTAGAATTAATCTTCCAAAGATATTATGCAAATATATAATAATAAATAAATTTAAATATAAGTATATATTATAAGTAATATATTTTTCATTTGAAATCATATAGTTCATTTAAATTATTTACGACTATTTAAATTTTTTCTTTGTTAAAAGTCTATAAAACTTTTTTTAAAATCAATTCAATTATTGCCATAATGATTTTATTTTATCAATAAATTTAAAAATTTATATAACAAATCTAAAAAATGTTTCATTCAATATATTATAGATAATGAATATTGATTATAATGAGATTCTTATTTTCAGTAAATGCTTAATATGTTTCCTCATTATTATAGAAAAAATTTATCATGTAAATCAATAGATTTAATATTTTTTTATTTTTCTGTGTCGAGTTTCTTAAAAATAAAATTTAACCAGAAGATTAATCTATTATTTTTAATTAATGTCTAATATAAATAAATAATATGAAGGCTAGGATTATTTAAATTGTCAATAAAATTATCAATAAAATTTTTGAAATAAAAATATTATTTAGATACATAATAAACTTTTATATTGATATTTATGATTATTCTTTTAAATAGAAAAATAAGTATAAATAATAATAAGTATAAATAATAATTTAAAAAAAGAAAAATAATAATTTCTGAACATTCAACAATTTTTTTAGGAATTTAAATAAATATAAATATTATGATGAATTAGAAAATATATATTGTAATTATTAACTATTAAAAATATAGTTTTATTTAAAATTTAGATTTAGATTTATATTCATCATATGTGTCTTTTGAAATTTTGTACATTTATTTAAATTTTTTTATTAATAAAAAATAAAAAAGATAATCTACAATTATCAAATAATTATGTGAATATTTAAAAATTATGTATATGACTATAAATATTAACTATATGAATATTATAAGATTATGATAAAATTAATAAAAATATAGTAAATTTTAAAATATATTAAGAAAAATAAATGTAAAAGAAAAAACGGAAATAATTTAAAACTTAATCTAATATTTTAAATGTTATAAAATGTTATTAAAATAATGCGAATAATTTTCAATTATAATAATTATTATTAATTAAAATAATAATTAAAAACTATAAATTAATAATATTTTTATATTAATTCAATTTAATTAAAATATATGCATATAATAAAATTTTATATACACGTGTGTAGGTCCTGCTCCTATATATAAATTACAGACTTTAGTTGGATATGAAGGTCATTGTTTATCTCGACCAAGAGGTCCAGCATATACTATAAGACCTCGGACAGAAATTCAGGTACCAAGTATTGGACCTGGACCACAGTATAATATATCAAAATTAACAAATTATGGAGTAGATAGCTCACCAGCATATACAATAGCTGGTCGAGAAGCATTTAAAAGTAAGTACATTTTTAAATACATTTATATTTATTAAATATGTATATAATATATATACATACATTATAACAAATAAATATTATGAATTTTATTAAATAGCAAAATATTTTAAGCTGGATTCATATTTCATAATTAAATATTATATAAATTTGTTAATTAATGATTTTGAAATATATATTATCAAAGATAGTAGATAATTATTCCAACTAACATTTTTCTATATATATATATTAACTAAATTTAAGTTAAGATTTCATAATATTCATACTATCTTTAGTTAATAATAAGTATTATTATGTTATATATTCACACCGATGTTATATATTCTATGTTTACATTCTCTGTTATACAGAAATTCGGAAGAAAATTCTATAATATTAGTAGTATTATTAAATATCGAAACAAAATGATTATCATGTATATTATAGTAATATAAGAGAATCGGAGAAAAGTAATATTCTAATCTATTAGTTTATATATTATATATTATTGGCAACTATTTTTTCTCAATATTTAATAGCTCTATCTATGAATATATTTATTTTCTATGTATTAATATGCTGTATGTTATACCATCGTATAAATGGCATTATCAAATTTGTTTTGCTCTATTGCTTATTATTATATTCCTTCTATTATAAATCAGTAAAGTTATATTTTATACTGAAGAATCGGAATTTAAATCGATTTCGAAAATGATTGGTTAAAACTATTATATATTATTTTATAATTTGATTAAAACAGATATAATTGTTATGAAGAATCAATTATAATTTTTTTTTCAGTTCTATATCGCTTTTTGAAGGTTAAAATTGATTTTTATATCAAATTTTTTATAATTGATATTACTATTTATTGAAACTGCATTGTATATGTATACATTTTTTTACAAAATCATTATAGAAAAAAGATAAAAAAGATATAAAAGATATCAATAATTTATAACAAAGTATTAAAATAAATAAATTAATTATATATTTTGAAATTAACGCTGCAACGTACATGGAACATTCTTTTCTTGACATATATATTCAATTTTACATATATAATATATATTATATATATTATTTTATATATAATATTTTATATATTAACATATATAAAAAAAGAAAATATAAATGATATTAAATATTTCGAAATTTTAAATTAAAAATAGATTTTAGTATTATTAGATCATTATATATCATATGCCATATATTTTAGTTACTGATTTATTAAATATACAATATATGCGATTTTTTAAATAAAAATGAAGTAAAAATTAAAAAAAAATAAAAATAATTGCGAAAATATTATGTATTATACTTGTAAAATTTATATAAATAAATGTTTGGAAAAATGCAATATTTGATTGTAATACAAAATGGAATTCAAAATTACGTATGCGAGCGAATGTATGAAATAAAAAAATATTACAATCAAATAGATAATAAAGATTTAAAATTTTCAATAACATGAAATAAAATTAATGAATTAATTAAAATTATAATAGCTGCAAAATTAGATAAGAAAAGTTATTGATAAGAGATTTATATAAAATTTATTATATTATAAAAATGAATAAATTAAATAATAAATTTGCTATAATAATAATAAGTAATATGGAAAATCAAAATTATTTGAAAATAATTTTTAATTCAAATAATTTTAGTAAAAAAATATTTATAAATATTTTTAAAAATATATATTCGCGATATATTTTAATATTAATGAAATCCATGAAATCCATGAAAATGCTGCTAAATATTGTCTTTATCATATGTCAGAATAGAAAAAAATATCAAATCTGAATAAATATCTGATGTATTATACGAAGAAGAATTTGAACAATTATTAAAAAATGCAAAATTTATACATGTTATTAATATTAGTTTCCTAAATAATATATAATAATTAAGCTTAAAAAATGAAATTGAAATATATTTAAAAGAATTGAAATTAAAAAATTCATTAAATGTTTTACATATTTTACATTGAACTTTAAGCATTAAAATTTACTGTAACTCTTCATTATTCAAGATTGATAATTATGGAATTGTTAATTAATTCAAATAAGGAATTTGTTTTGATATGAACATAATATACAAATAAAAATTCAATCAACTAAAGTTTATTATTAAAATATAATTTAATAAGATTAAACAAAATTATAAAATAAATAACAATACATTATTAAAACTGAAAATTATTGAAATATATATTATACATGTATATAAATATTATGCAGAAATGACTTCAATATGTCATTCGAGTCAAAAATGAACTAAATATTGATATAAAAATATTAAAAAATAATAAAAATTTTGTGATTTTTTTTTATATGTCTTTAAAATTGAATTTTTCTTAACTTCAAATATTATCTAATTTATTTCAAATTATTTTTATACTTTTATTTTACTCTAGTTATAATATTTGATTCAAAAAATCAAAAAGTAATATACATATATTTTTATTGTTTAAAATTTTAGTAACATTTTTTCGTCAGTATATGCAGCCATTTCACAATGAAAACAATAAAATATTAGAAAAATGATATTAAATATCTAAAACTTTGTATCGATACTGAATCAAAATTTATTAATAAATATCGACAGATTTGATATTGATATCAATTTTAATATCAATTATCGTTATTAATATAATTTAGAAATTAAAGCTGAATGGCTGTTATATTAATTATATTAAATCAATTAAGAAATGTTATTTTAGAGTGTTGAATTTGATAATATTTTAAAATTGATATATATAATACTATATATTATTATGTGTAATTATTATAAAAATTGTTAAACTTAAAGTTTATTAACATTATATTAAAAAATAAAAAAATTTTAATATCTAAAAAACTAACATGATCTTGAAATAACATTCATAATGATAATAAAACTTTTGTTATTAAATATATATTCTAAAATCATATATGCATTTTTCAAATTCTTTTTTTCTTAATCTAATGAAAATAATTTAAATGTTTGATTTAACTATAACATTTAATTATATGAAGAAATGCAAATGTGCATAAAATGCATATATATGTCGTTTGATAATAATGAAAATTAATCAATAAAGGTAATTATGACGTATTTTCATTCTTTATTTTTTTTATTTATGTTTTGTAAATATTTTGTAAAATTTTGTATACCGCATATTATATCGTATATATTTTATTTACCGAAACTATAATAAAAATTTCAATATCATTTATGATGTTATGTACAGAAATTCAAAATATAATAGTTTTTCTAATTTTATTAAATTTAAAATATATAAGTATATATAATATATAAATAATCTTTTTCGCTTTCCTAATAATCATTCTTAAAAATAAATGTTAGAAACTGTTAAAAAATTAGTTATATAATTATTTTTTTTTTTAATTTAATTCTTAGTTAATAATTATTTTTCTTTATTTTTCATTCTTAAAATCAATATTTTTATTTTTCAAAATTTTATTTTAAATTTTGTCTAGTTTTTTGAAATTTAAAAAAAATTGAGCAGATAGAATGCAGACTCTGTATATAAAATTTTTAGCTTTAAATATTTATTAATTCCTGAAATATTAATAAAAATTTTTTGATATTTTTTGATATATATTTATTGAATTTTGTCTGTACGTATATATCTATGATAATGTATATATATGATGATGCATTTAGTATGCGACTGTTATTTATATACTGTTTTTATAAATATATCATGCATCTATATAATATATATAGAATAAATATATAAAGGATGAATTAATAATTATTTATTAATATTACATATAATTATAGTAATTATATTTATCGAACAATTCATTTTTTGGATCCACAGAATGCAAAATAAAAAAAATTAGAGCGAAAAATATCATGTAACATTAGAATGATTGAAATTAAAATAATAGCAATATAAATCTCATATTTAGTATTTATTATAAATTTTTTTTTATAATTATTTATTGATCATTATAATTTCATTCAAATGTTGTTTAATTTATTATTTTTATATTTTATGGGTGAAAATACAAATATACATATTTAAATAAACAATATATTTGTTATAACATATTGATTAAATTTAAAATAATTTAAAATTTAAAATTTATTAAGTAATATTGTTTTCTATTATATTGTTCTTTATTTTTGATTTTAGAATTCTATCATATTTTATTAAATGAAATTTTAATCTATATTGTAATGATTTTATGTATCATAGATAACAGAACTTCCAAGTCTTATATAATAGATGAAGGTAATTAAAATTAAAGAAATTAATAAGATATATCTAATAAATTGAAATATTGTAAATAACAAAACATTCCAGTCTATCTGATTTGATTTGATATATTAATATGATATATTAGTCTTTGTTAGAAGATATTTTTCCAATATACTGTTTATTCCTGAATCATAGAAAATAATGGATATATATTTTGTTTTAAAAAGATTACTTAAATTTTTAATTAGCTAATATAATAAAATCAGATCCTTAATCCAAAAAAAAGACTTTGGAATTCCACATAAAAATTTTTGTCAAAATTGTTGCTATAGTTATTGCCTCATAGAAAAAAATTAAAAATTGTTTTTGCGAGATGATATTTTGATAAATCATTCTGGATTTAATATAGATATACATTCAATTCAAAATGGTCTTATTATTATTATATTGATTGCCAAATGATCAAATGATTTTTCTGTTATATAATTTCCACTGGTTGAATTTTATTTAATTGGCATTCAATTTTTTTATATTTTTCATATTTGACTATTAATATGATTCTTTTATTCTTGTATAAAATCTATTATGTTTAGATAATTATGATTTTAACTTTTAATATTTGTTTTATATTTTGAAGTATTTTAAGATTTTTAGAGCTTCATTTACTATTTGAAAAATGAATTTAAGCATATTATAACTGATGTTTTATTATTACATTATTTACTATTTACATTATTAATTAAATTATATTAATATTACATTATTACTATTTATTATTTACATTATTTTTCGAGAAAAACGGGAAAAAACAATAATATATATGATAGGATAGGATAAAATAAAGAAAAAAAAATATTATCGCTTATCATATCATTAGTTTCTTTAAATACAATTATATTTTTATATTCAAGTATTCAAATTGTAAGTTTAGAAGTAAGAATTATGTGAATTTTATTTATGAGTTTATTATGATGATTATGTCCATTATTTAAATATTCAGATTTTGGGACCATAATAAAATTATGGAATAGAGGAATGGTCTCTTCTTTCTTCTTTCTAGACAAAATACAATAGAATTTCTTTTCAATAGTAAAATCAACTATTTCAATCAATTTAGTCATTTAGATTAACGAAATAAAAGTGCCAAAATTAATTAAAAACTTCAATAGTTGAACAATTGCTTTTTATCTGATCAGATATATTGAAAATTATTGATATTATTTTTTATAAGAAATAGTTTCATTAGTAAAAAAAAAATATAACATAAAAACTGTGGATTTACATTATTTTAGAAACTAAGCCTTGCCCGAGAATTACTAAGAAACAGATTTCAAGCTATTGCAAGAAAATAATTGATTATGCATAATTTTCCATATGATACAATGATTTACAATATTTTTTTGAAGCTTTTCGATAATTTGTATCGAAATTCTCTTCAATTTTATACAAAAGTGTTTTAAAGAAGATCTAATTGATCTTTTACATTTTCGAAATTATTCTTCTTTAATATTTGTTAAGATAATAAAAGATAATAAGATATCGAGTGATTAAAAACATTACTATTTTTAAAAGAATTGAAATTATATATTTCTTAGAAACACTTTGGCATAGCTGAAACGTAAAAAATATAAAAGTATAATCTTGAGATTTTGCAATCATATCAGTCTCAATAACTATCAATATTTTATATTCGAAAAAATTTATTATAAACACTTGAGAATCAATTTTCTTGGGAATGAATTCTGTAGACGACAATCTTCCAATCTAATTTTAGGTTGGTCTTCCGTATTATTGACCATTTATATATCATATATGCCAAACATTTTCTTAGATAAATATGAAGATTTTAAAAAACACAAACATTTATAAAATTTGAGGAAAAATCAGAATAATTTTAACATTTGAACCAATTGAATAATTCAGACTAAAGAAACGTTATTAATTTTGAATCTTTTGAACTTCGAATTAACAAAAACATTTTAAAATTTGTCTGATTCGTACATTCATTCAGTGATAAATAAACTTTCATTATCATATAAACTTTGTTCTTAATCGTTTAAAATAAAACTTTGTAATAAATCAATTTTATTACTTATTTAATATGTTTCTCTTAGTATAGATTGAAATTAACATTTCTTTTAAATTTTGATGAATATCTTATAACTTGAACACGTATAATTCGTTTTTCGATATAAATATTTTGTTTCTCTAATATTACCATTTCATTTATAATCGAAATGAAGCGCACGTTCATCATTTTAGAATTAAGCATTATTAATATTTATGTCTATTTATATAATACTAATACAATTGATATTTGTTTGGATTAGTTCCAGATACTTTCGTGCTGTTATTATAAATTTAAAATAACAAAAATTTAATAATTTCGAAACTAATAGTTTTTGGATTTATATTTATTAGAATTTTTTTGCTTGTTTTAATGAATATTACACATTTCTGAAATTTGACACCAATTTTTATAAACTTATTACTTTATAATTTATCCTATATAAAATTAATATCAAATGTAATAATTAATATATAAAATAGTATCTAAAAATAAATTACCTAAACAATAATATAGTATTAGTATTATTCACTGTAAAAATAAAAGTATTCTTTTTTAAATAGACAAATATTTTATATTAATTATATTATATTTTATATTTATACATTAATTTTGTGTGTATATATTATTATTATTAATTTTCAAATTTTATTTAAATTTTCTTCAAAATGATTTTTTAATACATATTTGAAATATAAAATATACTATAAAATATAGAGAGTATTTAATTAAATAAATATATGTATCATATGTATCATAAATAAAAAAAATATTATTTAATACAAAAATTTTTTATTCATAAAACTATTTTAATAAAGAATCAAGAATAAATTAACTTGAACTAAAAATTATATTATGCATAATACTAAAAATAATATTATTTGTAATTTCTTTTTTAATTTCTATATATAATTCTAATATTTTGAAATATCTTATTAAATATTTGTAATATCACATTTATTCCATACATACATATCATCTAAAGTTATCCTTTTCTTAGGTATTAAGTTATAAACCTAAATAAATAAAAGATATATTAATGTCTTTAAAATCATTTCTATAAGGTTATCTGAATGTTTTATAATTTACCTTTTTAAATGTTTTACCATGGAAATGATTTCGGAGAAATGATGAATGAAAATTTGTTAAAATGTTAGAATTTTTTTGTTCTTCCTAAAATTTTAAAATAAAAATTGCATATTTATAATGAAATTATAATAAAAAAAATTAAGTTCATTTATATTCATAAAAGTTACATTTATATTTATGTAGAAAACTTACATTGAACGTAATTAATTCTACATTTGAATTTTCTACACATGACTTTTTTTTAATAGATACAGTGAATTCTTCATCAATATCAGATTCATTAAAATTTTTACATGTTTTCTTAGATCTTTTTCGATTTTCTTCTAATGTTTGTATTTTACAATTTTTATCATTTATATCTGTATAAAAATGATCTTTGCATGGCAAGTTTACAACTTGTACTTCCATATTTTCATCTTTTGAATTATTTATTTCAAATATATCATCAGATTTAATATCTGTAAGAATTTGGGTAGAATTTTGACAATTATTTATATTTGATTTAGTTTCTTTTAATTCAGAATTTCTTAGAAAATCTTCTCTTTTAGAATTTACTTCATTTAACTTAATTTTTTTATTGATTACTGAATCTTTAAATTCTTCAAATTTTTGTATATTTTCATTTTTTTTTGTCTGTAAATTTTCATTTGTAAAAAGTTGTGTACTTTTTGATAGTATATTTAAAAAAGATGATGATTCAGAAATAATATTTTGATTTGTTTCAGGATTATTAACTATATTTTGTTTAGATTGCATTATTTTTATATTTTTATCTATTGTTGGAGTGTCATTAAAAATATCTTTTATTTCTTTTCCTATACATTGTAGTTTATTACATTTTAACTCCTTTATAGATGTATTATTAAAATCCTCACTTGATGATTCTTGACTATTATCATCTGATGATTCAGAAATAATTCTTGTTATACATTTATGATCTTGGATATTTAAATCTGTTGTTTTCATGAATATTTTATTATCATCGGAAGTATTTTTTGTTTCTTTTATGCAATGTGATTCATTACATTTTACTTCTTTGACAGATTGTTTATTAAAATCTACATTTAATAATTCTTGACTTTTTGAGTTATTACATGATTCAGAGTCAGGAATAATTTTTATCATATGATTTTGGATATTCAAATTTGTTTTTATTGGAATATTAGAATCATTAAAAGTATTGTTTGTTTCTTTTATATATTGTAATTTATTATATTTTACTTCTTTGATAGATTCTTCATTAAAATCTACATTTAATAATTCTTGACTTTTCAAATCATTACATGAGTCAGGAATAATTTTTATTGTATGTTTAGATTTTTCAATAGATAAATCTGTGTTTATTGAAACATTAGAAATTATTTTTGGCAATATTTTCACATTAGATACTATATCTTGTGTATCAAGATTTAGAACTTTAGCTGAGTCACACTTTGATTTTAATCTTTTTAACAGTTTTCCAAATTTATATGCTGGATTGCAATACTTTTGTAGGGAACAGTGTAATATAGCTAAAGGTATTTCAGCTTCTGATACCATTTTACGTTTACCTGCTCGTAATGCATTATCTGAAGAAAGAAATTAATTAATTATAAGTTCAAAATTATTTTATTATACATTGTAAAATATAATAATAACTTACATATTAAATCATATTCAGATGAAACATTTTGTGTTAATTGTGTCGATTCATTATCAGAATATTGTAATACAACAATATTTGGAGCACAAAGTTCTTCCACTGACCAATTTTTTTTTGAGTATAAATGTGATGTACCACCTAAAAAATATATATTTCTTAATAATAATATAAAATAAATTATATATTTTAATTTTAATTTGCTATTTACCTGCCATTTTTATAATTTTTTTATATATTTTAAATTGAATTGTACTGAAATGTATGAATATTAAGTCTTTAAATAATTTTGTTCTCTTTATATTTGGGAAAAGAGATAATTTTTGTTTATTAATTAATGATTCACCAATTGGTGGAACAAAACTTTCAATTTCTGGAAGATCTTGACCATTGTCTATTGCAATTTTAACCGCATCCCAATAATCCATAGTTATTATTGGTATTGCATAAGCCATAGCACAAGTAACCTATTTTGTTATCCAAATTAATATAAATTTAATTCGCAAATAAGATAATTAAATATGATAGAATTTTTAAAGAAAAACCTTTTCAGTTAATTTAGCTTTCGATACTGTTAAATGTGTACATATGCTTAACCAATCATATAAAACAGCACCATCAATTTCATCCATCAAACGTTCAAGTTTTTTTCTATCATCTTGATTTAAGGTAGATACCAATGTTATTAAAGGTACATATACCACCCTAATATATAAATTTCTTCCATAAAACTTGTTTGAAGCTTTTAAAGAAAAAAAATAAAAATTGAAGCTTTACGTAAATAAATTATCTTGCAAACCAAATCTTATTTTATCTTTGTGTTGTAGATTATATCCATCTTGAGTTACTTCTATCATTTCATATTCACGGAAGATAAATGTACCATACTTTGATTGTAAATCTGTTATTATACATGTAGATGTTATTTTATCTTCCTGAAAAATTATTTTTATTAAAATAATGTTTTTAATAAATAATGCTTATATTTTTTGCAATTATATAAATAATATATTTTTTTTAAAAATACCCTTATAACTTCTTTAATCTTGATGCGAATAGAAGCATGTAATCTGCTGATTGATTCATCATTTTTCAAGATTATATCACCTTTTTTTCTACCAAATATAATTTCTCTATCTACTTTTAAATAGATATAATCTCCTGTAATATAAATATTCATATTCATAGCATAAAATTTGTTAAATAATATTGTAATTTATAATTGATTTATTATTATAATTAAAAAATAATACCATCAGGATCTATCAAATACCACATTGTGTAGATGTGATAACTTTATGAATGTTTAAAGTTATAAATATATGTTTCTTAGTTATTATACACTTTTTTCATTAACTATTATCAATTGGAAAAAATTTAATTATAAAACTATTTAAACCAAATACTTGATATGATTAAATACTTTTCTTTTGCTCTTTATGTGATAGTAATTTTTCTGTATAAAACAACAAAAAATGTTTCTTTTTTCTTGTATAAAATATAAACATAAAATAAAATAATATATAGATTTAGCAGTCAATGTATATTTGTGTTACATAGTTTGTGAATACTAGAGGGCAGAGTTGTGCATCAATCAATTAAAAATTTATAGTTAGATTATGATTCATCAATAATTAAAAAAAAATATATAATTGATTTGTTCAATCAATAAAATTAATCGTTAAAAATGTGATTATTTAATTAATCAATTATTAACCATCAATTATCAATTATAGTGAAAGTTAATTATTAATAGCTAGTTTTGAAACAGAAGTTTAAGATTAAAATTTCATATTAAAATTTTAATTGAAATTATTTTTGACACATGCTTATCATTATTTTAATTGTAAAAATATAATAAATAATTATTAAACAATAAGAAAATTGTATGGATTTCATTATTAACAATCTATCGACAAATCTATCGACAATTCTTGTATACTTATTTCTACCGTTTCGGTAGGTAAGACAAAGTACAAATATTTCTTGGATAGAAAAAAAAACTAAAAGTAAATACTGAAAAATATATTGTATGCATATTTTAGAAAAAGTTATAAAGTTTAATATGAATTTTAAATATATGAAAAAGTTTGAACACGATCAATTTGAGCGTGTTTTGGTAGTTAGTGTTAAAAAATAATTCATTGTAAATTCAATATGCAAATATTTATTTATAAATATTTATTCTTTACATATATTTTTATTGATTACTTCTATTAAAAGCAAAAAATTAATATTCATTGGAGATTTTAAAAATCGATTTTAAAAATTAAAATTAACATAAAAATAATTTAAAAATATTAGTTGAAACTTATTTTTCGAATTATAAATAATATAATTTAAGTTATAAGTAGTTTATTATCAGATGAAAAGAAATGAAGAATGAGATTTTGTTTTTATATGGAATTTTTTCAAATTTTAATAATCGATTTTATTGAAATTTTAATGAAGTAAAAGATATAATTATTTTCCAAAAATATTTGATTTATATTTTTTTTTATTGACAATCATTCATACTTAGAAATTAAAAATAATCTTCAAAATTAGGGATAAAAAATTTTTTTTTTTCAACATTTTGAAAACTCTTTATAATATAAAAAAATGTGTAAAAATTATTTGTTTTTTATGATTAATTTGATTATCGATTTTAAATTAATTTTCAAAATATGTATTATTTAAAAATTAATATATTTTTAATTAATTTGTGATATAAAATATAATGATATTTTTGTTTAATTTTGTTTATTTTAATCAACATAAAGTAAAATTTACCATATTATCATATTCATTAATAATTTCTTTTATCAATAATAAAATAATAGGTATTGTTAATTTAAAAAATATAATTTATATGTTGTATATATTTTAATTTATATATTGTATATAATTTATATTGCGTATATATATATAATGTAATGTAATATAATATAGTATCAAAGAATAAGTTATAAATATTCTTTATTAGTTTCCGAGTTATTATTAAAAAACTTTGATATAATACATTGAATTCTGTGCATTATATGTGCATGCTAATGTATATGTTAGAATAATACATTTATTGCATAATATATAATTATATTCCAAAGAAATATAATATATTTCAAAACAATTGTCATATAATATATTTTTTTTCTTATGTTCCTAAATTATTTACTATATAATATTAATATATTTTTAAAAACAAATTAGAAAACATATTATAATTTTTTAATATATTTTAAAATATAACAAAATATTATAATTTAATAATTTAAAATTATTATAATTAATAATTAAAATTATAATTTATAATAAATTATATTACAAAACAAATTATTATAACTTATTTATATATTATATTATTATATATTATGTCTTTTATAATATCTTTTATAAAATTGCATTACATGTGTAGTGTATTATATAATTTCAAATAACTATTCAATATGATTTATTAACAGAAAAAAATTGTTAAATAACAAATAACATAACATTTTTCTTATATACTTATTTATAAAATAAACAAATAATTTCATATCAATTCATATGTCAAAATTGTGTTATATGAATATTACATTATTAAAATTTGTGTTAAATTGTAACCGCGTTATAATAGTATTACTTTATACAATATATAAAGAAAAGTCTAAAACTTAAGTTTAAAGGTTTATAGAATTTGTCAAAAAAAAAAAAAGAATTTGTCAAAAAATGTCCAATCAATATAAATCCTGCAAATAATGCTTTTAATATAAAATCGAGTTTTATCATTTACAAGTATTGGATATTGTGAATGAATTAATGTAAAATTATTTTTACCATTCATGAAAATCGAATATCGTAAATTTCTTCCTTGAATATAAATAAAGAGATTTATTTAGAAATAATGCTTTAGTTTAAGTTAATACAGAATTATTATTAACAAATTATTAACAAATTATTAAATTATAAATGCAAAAGTAAACATTGTTAATAAAATAGATGAAATGTACATTTATTATTTCTACATTTAAATAATAAGTAAACATTGTTAAAGATACATGTTCAATAATAACGTTTTCTATATTCAATATTAAATAAATATTGAAAATATATGAATATATTTTTTGAAAATATTGAAATAATTAATTTATTATCATTTAACCTCGTTTGTATTTATAAAATTAATTAATATTAATAATAATTTTGAGCTAATATATAAATCAATTTCTCTATTTGCATCTAATGTAAATAGAATTACGAAATTATTAAACATATCGTATATTCGTAAAAGACTATGACATAAAACCAAAATAATAAAAAATTTTATATCGATTGATAAAATCTGCATATGTTAAAACCTATGTTATTAGACATTATTTGCTCCTCTTGAGAATGATGAATGATGAGAATGATAAATAATAATTAGGTCTTTAAAATCTTCTTTTAAGAAGATATATTAAAAAAATATATTAAAAAGAATTCTTTTTTTTTTAATATTTTGAATATGAACATATTTGAATATATTTCGAGATGTCGAGATCAAAAAGTGTACTTTCACTAATATTTTTATACGTCCAACATAATACTTAATAATTTTTTTTAAATAAATAATAATAAATAAAACATAATTTTACATTAATATTTATTATTTGCTTTTTATTTTCTTGAAAAAATAGAAATTATAAGAAAAATATAATAAATATCCTAAAATTTTTTTTGTGTGCTAAATGCTGTAGAAAAATTCATTAATTTAAAAATAAAGACTAATATGAGAAAAATGATTTCAAAATAAAAACATTATTATATTTTATATTTCTGATTAGGATATTAATACGGTCATTTCAAATAACTTATAAATTTTTATTGTATAAAAAAATATTTCATACAAAAGTTATATAATATAAAAGAAGACTTTATTATATTATATTATTTCATATTATTTTTTTTATAATTGAACATAATTATATAATATTATATAAAAATTAACTTTGTGTTTTTAAATGAAATTGTATATTTTTTTACATTTTTTTATATTAATATCAATCATTATTATTATTATCTAAAATATTTGATTTCTGAATTACCATATGAAAAAATTATTAGTATAAAATTATTAGTTTAATTTTGTAAAATTCATCATTCATATAATAAGAAAAATATGAATAAAAGAAAATCATTTCATATGATTTTTATCTATTATATAATAAATTATATTTTATTTTATTGCTTTTTTTTGTGTGAATTGCTATATAATAGAAGAAATGTTATGTATTATGTTATATAAAATTTTGCTTTTTATTTTTTTAATGTTATTTCATTTATACCATATAAAGTATTTTATTATATAATATGAATCCGGCTTTAGAATAATATATTATATACATATATAATTTAGCATACATATATACATATACTATAAATTTAAAGTTGTAAGCAAAGGTTTATATGTGATAAAATTGACTTGAAGTAAAAATTAATTAACAATAAAAATAATAATTGGATATATTTGGAGGGATTTTAAATATCAAAATATAGAAAAAAGTTATATGCAGCATATAAATATATATATATATAAAGTATATATGTTCTTAAGACTTAATTAACAAATTATAAAATAATATATTTTAATAATTTATATTTTAAGCTTGTTTAAATAAAAGACTTTAAGTTTGAATTAAATAAAAGACAATGGTGAACTGAGAGTATACAGTTGCTATGCAACAATATTGTGATTGCGAGATATAATAGAATTTTTCAAAAAATAAATATATTAATATCTTTTTAAATATATGAATAACTATTTCTAAATTTCAATGTAATATACAATATATTGTGTAATTTCTCTTTAACAAAAACTTATCTCGAATAAATTATAACGAATTCCAGAATATATGTAATATTATATATATATATATAAACAATATATTTATTTAAATCGAAAGATAAATCGTATAAACATTTATTTAAATTCAAAAGTTGAATAATATTCAATCTACTTATTTGAAAAAAACAAATTATAAAATTTTGCATTAGAAAAGTTGAATTTGTGTTTTACTACACACAAATGCTTGCTTCTTTTAATTATTTTCACATATAAAAAAATGTCATAATATTTAAATCAATTTAAATTTCACAAATTAATATTAATTAAAAAATCTTTGTCTTTCATTTGTTATTTTTTATTCAATGTTTTTTATTTTGATATAAGATTATTAAACAAAAAAAAAAAATAATCGAAATTCAATATTTACATTTTGATCATATTAATACCATAGTTTATATTCACTAAAAATTTGTAAAAGAATTGTACTTTTTTTACCACATTATTATTGCGTATTAAGAATTTTTTTATTCATTAATTTCCTTAAATAAAAATTATTTTAATTATCATTTATTACTTAGTTTTTTAGATTTGATGATTGCTTAATAAGATGTTTGAAGATTATTTAATTAAAATCCTATTTTAAAATTTAATTAATTTTATTTGAATTTTATATATTTTATGTATTTAAATATATTATTTTATCAAATTCTAAATTCGATGATATGTTATTAAAATAGTTACAATTGCTAATAAATGTACACAATTTTAACATTAGAAAAAAAAAGGATAGATAAAATGAAAAAATGAAATAGTAATATTTCAAAAAATTGAATCTTATATTTTTATATGTTAAAATACAAAAATTTAATTCAATAATTTTCAATCATTATCGAAACAATAATATTTTATTCTGGTTTCAGTTCGTTCGATAATATATATTATAGATAAAAATATAAAAAAAAATTAATGAATTTATAATATATATTCTAGGCATATATGTATAAAAAAAATTGTATATACGCATATATATACGCATTTTTTGTGAATACGTGAAACTAATTCATACAATATTGATTCGTATAATTAATATATATTCTGATTTAATTATTTATTTATTATTATTTTTCTTCAAATAAGAAATTAAATCTAAATGAAATAAGAATTTGTCAATTGATTTTTTACTTACTGATTTACTTTATTATTATTCAATAATCTGTGGAATTTATAAAATATAATAATATTAATTGTGATAAATTGATTCAAGAATTATTATTCTATATGTAAGAATAATTTTAAAAAGCAAGTTTGTCTATAAAAAAAATATATATAATTTTAAATGAAATGTTTTGTAATTATACAACATCAAATATTACGGAATTTATTGTAAATTGTTTAAAATAAAATAAAATTTGCATAATTAAAAACGATAAAATTTTCTTTTTTAAAACAACATAAGTACATTATAGTTATATTTTATACGATATAGTTATATTTTATTCTATCTAAGCAATTCGGAAATTAAAAAAAATAATGAAATTTCGTGTAAAAAAAATGTTTCTAATAGAACTCTTATTTTTCTTTGGTGTCAACAATCGTTCATCGGTTTTAAGGGATAAAATTATCTTTATAAAAAAATTTAGAATTTTCTTTTTCGTGAAATATTTAAGAATAATTGATAATAAAATAAAAGATATTTAAAAAGTTTAAACCAAAGATGAATCTTCAATCCCTTATCTTTGTAATTGGCAGTAAAAATATGCTACTATTCAATTAGATTTTCTTTTTCCAGATTAAAAAATCTTTTTCAATATACTTGGTTAAAAAGCAAATATATATTTCGACGAATTTTAAAATCCTATAGATTTCTGTTATTTTAAAAGTGAAAAGACAGTATCAAAGTAAAGTATTATCTTTCATACTATGTATATGATGACAAATATTTGTATTTCAAATTTCTATGAGGAATATTATTATATATTATTATTATATACTAATTATAATATTTTTATTATTTATTAACATATTTTATATACTAATTAAAAATATAGAATAACAAGATATATTTAAATATTTATTTTATTCATAAAAATTGTTACTAAATGTAATTAAATTTATTTTAATTATGAATAATTTATATGTATAAATTAAAAATAAATTTTTGGATCATAAAATCAATTTATTAAAAAAAATTATTAAAATAGAAATTTTAAAAAATAATTTTATTTATTTAAAAAAAAATTTTAACATATAAGTTATTTATAGACATGAAAAAAGAGTCCAGAAATATAATAAAAACATTTTTTGAGAAATAGAAGTAGCAATAAGAAATAACTTGAAAATAGATTAGATTTTTCAAAAAAAATTTTTACGCAGTTTAATAAATACAATAAAATGATATAAGTTTAAATTTTTTTTCAAAATATATTTCACTATTTCTAAAATTTTTCGAATAAAAAATTCTTAAATTTTTTTTTAATTTCATATTTTAAAATCGAATGTTGACATCAAAAAAAAAATAGAATTATATTATAGATGATTTATTTCATTTATATGCGAAGTTGCATAATTTTTTTAATTTCTGGGTTTCTTAATCTTTTTTGCAAATCTAATTTTTCTTGTAAGTTTTTATCTATAAGAACTTTTTTCATCGTTTTATTTAAAATTCATTTTTCAAAAGTGTCTTGCATTTTTGTAAATACTTTGTATATAACGAAACATTTTTATATAAATACATTTATTACGTAAAATATGGTAATTTTTTAAGTTTAAATTTATGACTTTATTTTTAATATACAGGATAAGACATTTAAAACAGATCATTTGAATATTTCTGTTGTTATTAATTTAAAAAAAATATGCCAGACAAACTTATAACAATAATAATCAAGGTATTCAGATTATTTTACGTGCTTCATCTTATATATTATTAAGTTTATTGTTCTGAATATTTCGATCTTGAAAAATTTGACGATTCGAAAGTTATAACATTAAAATTATAATAACATTAAATATAAAATTATAATATTAAAATTTATGTTCTATATGCAAAAATACGATAGAATGTTAATATTATTCGTGCTTTATATTTTTTTTATATTTTTCTTGTGATATTTATACTTACAACTTATGATCAATATAATTTAAACATTTAAAGTTAAAACTTGTAAAAATATTTAATCTAATCTAAATTTCTAATTTAACATAATCTTTTTTTTTATATGGAAAAAATTATTTTTATGAATATCTCTTCTTTCTGAAAAGAAAAGCGAAGTAATATCGGAATTTTAAAGATTAAAATCCTAATAATGATCTATATATATATATTCAGAGAATATTGAAATACATATTGGGTATTTTCGCGCGTAATTTATTATTTATATAAGTTAAATCCAGATCAATACTTAATATCTTTTTTCGAAATTTTCACCACTGTGTCGTCAAGTACAATATCATCCAATCTTAAAATCATATATTAACAGTCCAAACTGTTTGCAATCCTTGTAGTTAAAGCTTTTAAGTTCATTCTCATATACGAGAACTGATGTCCTGAATATATCAGAATTTTGAACTGCATCAAAATTAACGAAGAGAATGGCTCTGTAGATCCAACTTAATTTAATCTACTTTATAGGTGACATGGCGACGAATGTTAATTGGAGATTGTTTAAAGTAAATAAGATTAAGTTTATATTAAATTAGTACTTCTGAAGAATTCTTTTTTCAAGGATCTCCTTTTCTTACAAATATTTTATATTTATTAAAAATGTATATTTATTATAATACATAAATGAATCTATTAAGGATATCTTTTTCTATATACCTACAGAAATTTTAATACTTCATAACTTTTGAACGAATCTTGCCCGTCAAATTTTTCAAGATTAGAGATTGTCATAAAATAATCAAAATGACAATATAAAATCAATATAAAAAAATATAAACTCATAAATGATATTATTTACATTATTATATTTATTTATTTAGTAAGAGATCTCGGACCAGGACCAGGAGCACATTATCCAGAACTGTGTCCACCAATGAATCACAAAATTAGAGCTCCTGCTTACAGTATTAAGTCTAGAAGTAGAATAAAGTATGATGATATTGGACCTGGTCCAAATGCATATATCTTGCCAACTTGTATAGGACCAAAAATTCCTGACAAAGTAGCTCAAGGTGCCTTTTCTATGTACGTAAATTAAAAATTTTATTAAATATTAGATATTAAAACTTTTATGATTATGTGATGAATTAAATTTTGATAATTTAATGTATCTTGTACTTATGTCTTATAATAGCATATAATCTTTATGAATAAGTAATTTGTAAATATTAAAAATTATCTATCTGCTAAAAGTTGTTTTTAAAATTGAAATACATTTAGAAATTAAATATAGTGCTTATTTGTTTTATTAATATAATAATTTTAAATTATATATTAATAGAACAAATTTATAATTTTAAATTTAATTATATCGCTATTAGTAATATACATTATATTTTTAAATATTTTAAAATATAAATTATGATAAAACTTTATTTATATGAATATCAAAGAACAAATTGGACAAAAATTGTTTATGTAAGAATCTATCTATTTTTCTTTCTTTATCTATGATTATTCGCTCATATAAGAGCTTGATATATAAAAACTAGATTTATTGTAAAGCATGTAATATATTACATATCCTAAATATTTATATATATTTTAAACATTCATATAAATGGAATAATGTTCAATGATAGTTTATACAGTAAAAGCTTAAATAAAGTTCAAATAACCAAGATATCAAAAAAATTTTGATTGAAATGAAACAAGTTCATATAGAGTTCATATAAATATTGTTTTACTATATTTTATTATATTACTTTATTTTGATAAATATTTTGTTTTTGTTATTTATTTAAATTAATATAATTAAAAAATTATAATTACAGTAACAAATGGTCGTGAAAGCAGTTTTAGTTTTTATAATTAAAATAAAAGTATTATTAAAATTTTTTAATAATAGTAATGAACATTTCTTTATATTTGAATAAAATTTTTTTAATAATAATTCCTATATGAAGTATAAAAAATTATTATATTTTTATTTTATATATATATATATATATATATATATATATATATATATATATATATATATATTATATAATTTTAAATATATACAAGTATATTATAAATTGAAAATTCCTTTTTTTTAAAGTTGCAAAATATCGTTATCGAATTTCGAAAATGCTATATGATTCAATATAGTTATTTTATCAGAGATCCTTGCTTTCTCCATTTTGTTATGCTTAGAAATATTATTATTACATCATTTACATATGCTATGTTTATTTTAGTATCATTTTCATAATTCATTTATTTCCCTGTGACAAACGATAACTGTGACAAAGATGATCTTTAACTTTTTATTGCTTGTTGATTTTTTCTATCTAAAATTAATTTTTTATCCTCATTCAATGCTCAATTTCATTAAAATTTAGTTTTTATTATAAATTGTTGGATGATAAAACAGTATGAGTTAATTGCTTTTGATGATTCTTTTAAATTTGTTCTTCTTAGTAGCTAAATAACCAAGTTAAAAATTTTTAAAAATAAGACATTTTTATTTCCATTTACAAAATATTTTCATCTTGAATAAGTGAATTATGATAGATTAAAATTAACCGATATTTGAGATATTTAAAAATATGTAAAGTTTTAAAAAAATTTTAAAAACATTAATCAATTTTCAAATTCGATGTTCGATGTGATTTTTCCATATTGCATTAATTATATATCATATAAAATTTAATTAGAATTTTAAAGAAATATTATTTCTGTTAATGATTTGTATATATAGAAAATCTTTGTGATATCGAATTAATTTTTAAAAATACTAATGCTATAAATGCTTTCATCATAAATAAATTGAATTTTTTGAATAATGCATAATGCATATTTGCATATGATACATCATTTCAATAATTCAGAAACAATAATAGATTCAAATTTTGAATTATTGATTTTAATTAAACTTATAGAACATGTATAGAATTATTCTAATTATAAATATTTATAAGAAATACAGATATTTAAATTTTCGAATTATTTCCATTTCTGACTTGTTCGCATGTTTATACAAGAGTTGAATCAATATCATGATAGATGATCGTGTCCAACGTGATGGATAGTTACAAGTCAGAGAGAATCATGGTTTCTTAGTAAGACATGATAACCAATAAAATCGCAGTCAGCATCCTCATTTGCGATATATTCAAGTTAGAGAAAAATTCTTTAAACTAAACTGATAGTCAGCATTGCCGCACAAAGATATGGTGATAATTATAGGTTGAGCAGTATATGTTTATTATAGATTTCCCCGAATATAAAATGATATTGAGTCAGTCATGTCTAAAATATGTCACGAGATGTATTTTGGGCTTAAGATCATATTGCGCTTCAATCAGGCTGAGCTATCTCAAAAATATATAATTGTAATCAACTAAACTCTTCTCAAAAATTACAATATCTTCATCAGGAAATGTCACTTTTTTAGGCTTAGATTCGGGAACTGATAATAATAAAAAAAGATTTTCAAGCGAAGAATTTTTTTGAATAAACATAAATCTCATGAGCATTTATTGCTCATGAACAATATATATTATTATAATAAAATTTCACAATAATTAGTTGGTATCTAAAAAATAAGTTATTTATCATATACTTATCAGAATTTTAATTATGCAAGGACTTAGATAAGTTTTTATTCTATCACTATTTTATCCAATGAATTTTTTATAATTTTTTAAATATGTCTTATATGAATTTTTTTATGTGTAGAATCTATTAGTTTCACATTTTTATAAACATTCTATATATATAAATAAAAATACTTTTTATATTAAAGAATCACAGTGTTTGAATTTAAAAGAAATTTTTTTTTATTTTTGAAATTATTTTTTTTTACTTATCTATTAGTACATTTATTCTTTCGATTACTATTAGCACAAATTCATTTTCTTATTTTTTTTGTTCTCCTACATTTATAATTTTACATTTGTCTATCAATTATACTAACTTTGAAGATTTTATAATTATTTACGATTAAGATTTAATAATAATAATTATTATAATTTTATAATTATCACATTATTTCTAATAATTTCAAGTAATATAACTTTATTTCTAAAATTTTTTATAAATAATAAATAATGAATGTACATATTTGTATCATACTTCTTATAATTCTTATAACTTTATGTAATGGTCGATATATTGATGAATATATTGACTGTTAAATAACAATAAATAATAATAAAAATAATAATCAAAATATGTTTTATGTATTTCACTAGAGCTGGAATTCATAGAATTAAAGAAGAAGATGTTGGTCCTGGTCCAGCAGCTTATAGAAATATTCGAACTGATCTTGTAAAACGCAGTGCTCCAGCATTTAGCTTAAAATGGAGGACTCACTTAGCAGAATTAGAATTAAGTCCAGGTCCAAGATATTATCCTCTATATAATACTGGAAGACGACAACCTATGTATTCTTTTGGAATAAGACACAGTGAATGTGCTGGTTTGCCTATCACAGATGTAGATGAAGATTAATAAACTATTAATTTTATAAATTATTATATTTCAATGACAATTTTGTATATAATTTTGTAATGTTTTTTATATTTTAAATATATTTTTCTAAAATATTGTTAAAATAGTTGATTTATATTTTTAAATAAGCCCTTTTAATATTATTAATGCTAATAATTACGAATATAAATAATTATTCTTTATAATTTAAATATTAAATTATTCTTTTTTTCCGTTAAATTATTTAATAATTTTTTTTTATGTAATAATTCTTTGATTTATTGCAATAGTTAATTTCAGATGTGGAAGAAATTTAATCTTATCAAAAAATTAAATTGACTATGATTGATGCATATAGAAATTCTTTAGTTCGGTATATAGATGAAAAAAATAAAATTAATTATAAAATCGTTGCGATTGCAGTTGAGAAAGTAATCATGATTACTAATTCGAATGAAACGTTATGATCTTTCATATCTCTTTCATTTTGTACTTTATATTTGATTTTATTAGAATTAAAAATACAATATCTGTTTATATATATATTTATCTATACATAATTATTTCTGTAAAAAATATCAGAATTACAAAACAATGTTTCAAATTAAAATTCTATAGTATCGAAATAATTGAAGAATTCTGTGAAGATTACAATTAAATTTTTATATAGAACTTTATATTTTATTATTTTACATTTTTGTAGCTAATATTGCCTATTCAAAATATTATCTATATATATTTTTTTCATAAAGCGCTATTAAGCTATTAATTTTCGAAATTTACCATACCATGCTGCTGGTATTAGCATTATCATTTCAATTTATACGTGAGAACGTTGCTTAGATTTTATATATCACAATGTAGTTCTAAAAAAAAAATAATTGTGTTTTCAATATTGAAGAAGATAATTGAAGAAAATAAAAAAGTAATTTCAATATAGATTGAAATGTTTAGATAAAAATAATCTTAATAAGGGGATATTAAAAAATAACCACATTTAAATTATTTTAAAATACACGCATATGCGTGCATGTGCGCCCATGTACACATACAAATTAATTTCTTTTAAAAGCACTATGATACGACTCAGCAATATTCTCACAGTATAATACCACCAACACGTAAATTTTAAAAATTAATAATTTAACAACGGTTTATGAAAAATATATAGTAATTATTACAGGTACGAGTATAAACAGCATTATATCATATTTCCTTTATATATATTTCTTTTTTATAAAAAAATTTTTTATAAAGATTTTTTCTATAAAGAATATGTTTTTTTGAAATAAATAATTTTATTGTTTATAAATCTTTACTTAGCCACACGGATATTATTTATTATTTAAGGATAACCGAAAAACGATTTTCCTTTTGTTATGGCTCGGCCTTGCGAAGTGTTTTATTTTCAACAGTTCGAATATTTATTGCCAATAGCAATAATTTGAACATGGTTTTTGTAACATTTTCTAGATCTTGGTTTAAGCAGATGCCACAACAATGACCACTTCACAAGTTACGTTTGCATGTCATGTGACGAATCACATGAACGCGATTATACAGTTTTAGGCACTTCATTTGTGCAATATTCAAAGTCGTTCACATTTACGACTTTAACATCTTTATTTGATCAGTTCGTCTTTTTTCGCCACTTAGCAACATGCCCAATTCTTAATCTTGAAGATTTTTCGTGGAAATCTTGTCAACAAAAAAACAGTCTTTGTCTAACAATAATTATCAAGAAAAATAAAAAATCATTAACTCTCACTCAATGCCCGAATGAATATTCATATGATTCTAACCGAATCATAAATTATTAATTCGAAATATTATTCAACAGTATTCTAATTCAAAATGAGAAACAATATGAAACGAATCATTTATACATTGATCATCGAGTCTATTTATTTGTAAAATGAGCGAAGCACTTTACTTCGAAGCAGCATTGTCTTTATCAGGCAAATAAATCTTAAGTTGGAAGTCGAAAAAACATACCTAATTAATATGTTAACATTAATTAATATGTTAAAGTCGAACGATTTTGAATATTGCAGAAATATAGTGCGTGAACTATTATTAAAAAGACTACTATTGTAGAACTGTATAATTACTATTCTACGACATGTTCATATTATGAGCTTTGAGTGAACGAATGGTTTAACAGTTTGCTAATTGTAATAATTTTAATTATATTTTGATACAAACTCATTGCTAATTTTATCTGATCTGTATTCTATTTCTATTCTAATTGATCTAGAAGACTGTTGTGGATCTTGGTTTTTCCTTCAATTCTTATTTTTTGTGAAAATATACAGGAGGTTAAAGAGATTAATCGTCGCGTTGAAGGGTGATTTTGAAAAATGAGTCTTCGTGAGATCGCGTCGCAATGCGTGGAGATCTTTGCGCTCATTTCCGCTGCAAGACTGCAAATGTGATTTGTACAGTGACCGTTGGTGTTATATCTCTGTTTTCAGAATCTGGAAAGCATTAGGGAACTATATCCGCTCATAAATTATTAGTCTATTAAAATAATTTACTCGACTTGAAAGTAAAAACCAGTCTGATCGTTTTATAATCTATTCTTAACAAATATGTTTTTCATTCATATTTTTCCGATTCTTATTTCCAGCTCTTCCTTTGCAGTTATGATATATAATAATAAATTGATTTATCACAAGATTTGTTAACAAAGTTCTGTCATAAAACAATCAAGAATAAAGTTCATATGTTAAAATTTATGTTTATTGAAGTCACAAGATTTTAAAGTTCTATTTGTTTGAAGTTACAAGATTTATTATTACTTGAAACAAAGTTCAAGAATTCGAAAGATTCTAAAGGTATTAGGCAATAGGTTGTAAAATGATTTGATTAAAATAAAGAATATAATTATAATAAGAAGAAGAAATAAGAAAGAATAAATAAGAAATTTAATAAAGAAAATAGAAATAAATTATGTTATATAGATGTGGAACATGCCAATGCTTTTGTTCTATTACACTAAATTATTTTCGTATCGTATAGCGGTTCAAAAAGGAAAACAAAATAAAATCGAAACAATGACACTCAATTTATACATAAATATATAAGACATATAATACATATACATATATATAACTTTACATATATATATATAAACTCAATACTTCCACTCGATAAATATCTTTATAAAATTATAAATTCATGCCAGACAAATCATATTTACATTCTTTTAATATCATTCTGAAATAAATTTTGAAATTTTTGCTTCAATAATACTTTCGTGGATTATGGATTAGCTAATTGTTTATCAGTTTTAATATATTTAACATTTATTTTTTCTATTCTATATTTTTCGCAAATAAATGTCTATCTATATATTTAGATCTTTTACATAATTCTGGATTTTTTATTAAAATAATTGCAGCTTGATTATAACAATAAATCGGTGTTGGCAAATTTTGAAAATTTAATTCTGCAAGAATTCGTCTCAACCATATTACTTCGTTCGTTGTTGAACACAAAATTATAAATTCTGCTTCAGCTTTCAGCTGCTTTGCTGAGATAGAAACCATTAATTGTTTACATGATAATCACGGTATCAACCACATTTAAATGACAAATCCATCCAGTGGTGATTTTTTAAATGGTGATTTTTAATTTTTTATTTATGTTGCTTGCCCAATCAAAATCACAATATACAATTAAAAAAAATTGAATCTTTTGATACTTGACTATAAACTAAACTATAATTTATCGTCTCTTTTAAATATTTAAATATTCGTTTAATTCAGTCATTTCTACTTGGTTTTTCTACAAATTGACTTATAATGAGCATTAGATCAGAACGTCTTGTAATCACTAAAAACATTAACGAACTGATAGCTCTATAAGAAAATAATTGAATGTTCTTTTCACTTATATGAGTGATCTTTAGTAAATTTAACATTAAGATCAATAGACACTGCAATTGAAAACAATCTGTATGATTAAATTTACTTTTAATATTTTTTTCTACATAAGCATTTCAGAATTCGCAATTCTTTATTTCTTTCTATTTACATTTCGACAAAATATTCAATCTCAGAATATTTAATTTTGAACTCGACTGAAATTTCATTTTTAAATGACTATTACAACAGATTATACATCATCAACATACATAATTAAAATTTCTGAAATCAAGTAATAGTATGAAATAATATAGGTATCATTTTTAGATTATATCAAATCATACTCACATATAAATTCACCGATTTTTTTATTCCATTGGCTTGTTCCATTGATGTTTTAATCCATACAAGCTTTGTAAAAAACACATACGATCATCTAATCTCTTCTAAATCACATACAGAAATGTAGTCTTTACGTCGAATTATATCAATTTCAGATCCATTACAGCAGCGATAAACAACACCAATCTAACATCCAGTATTATATTTCACCGAAAAGAACGTTTCTTTATAATCAATATTATCCTTCTGTATAATCTCTTACAAGAAATTCTTTTTTTTTTACAAACTTTGTATTTACAAATTATTCCATCTGTTTTATATTTTCTTTTGAAAATTCAACGATTTGAAATAATAATATAATATTAACATTGCTTGGTCTTGGAATTAAAATCATGTTTTATTATCTTTTTTTCAAAGATTCAAATTTATTGATTGCTTCTATCTATTTACTCGAATTTTTTATTTCTTGAACTGTTTGTGGCTCACAAATAGTAAGGAATGTTTTAACTATTTTAAAATGGGCTTCTGTTAACATTGAATATCTTCCATAAAGCATATAAGCGTCTCTTGAATCGGCTGTCGAGGATTTTTCGTTTTCTTCAATAACGATATCTTCAATAACGATTCATTTTTATTGAAGATTTTATTATTCGTTTTCACATTTGTTTTATTTGTCTTATTATCAATTAAATTCAATTATTTTTATCGGCTCATATCTATGTTTTTCGTTGAAAATAATATTTCTACGAATGTAACATTTCTTCGAAACAGGATCGATACCGATAAACTTTGTTTCTCTCGCTATAATCTATTATCAAATATTTTTCTGAATTTATCTCTTATCTATTCTTTTGATCTTTTGGTATATGAATGTAACAGTCACTTCCGAAAATTCATTAGTGCGCTATAAATAGCTTTTCGCCATATCATTTTTCATTGATCCTTCTAAGGTTTCTGTTTGATTTTTAACATAAATAAATGTAGCCGTTGTTTCAGTTTATAAATATAGTGGTAACTTCTTCGTATGCAACATAGACTTCACTGATTCAACAATTGTTCTATTTTTCGATAAATTGTTTTTATCACAATCAGTTCTCAATCTTTTTATATTATATATTTGTATATAAGCATAAAACTGGTTTAAATAATAGAGAACTTCTGTTTTCTCTTTCAATAAATAAACATAGCAATATTTTGAGTAATCGTCCTTCAAAATAATACTAAATAGAAATAATATGATCCTCCAATAGATGGTTGACTCATCTTACTATATGCATGAAACATTTTTCCGGAAAAGATATTTGATATTGTTTTGCATATATACATATATCTTTAAAAAAATATCATCTTTTGTTATACCATCCATTTTGAAATCTTACACATTCGAATTTGTTACCATGTGTTGCAATGTTTTAAAATTTACATGTCCTAATCTGCCATTGTTCTAGTATAATACTCATTTTTCTTCTGTCATAAATATCGTAATGTAAAATTTAATTTATATAATTTGTTATTAATTTATTTATTTTCCTTAACAATTTATTGTTTTTCAGAGAAATATACATTTTGCCTATTATCTTCAAAAATTTCAAAAATCAAACTCTTATTTCTTTTTCAAAAACACATTCGATATAATAACAACAAATTGTTCTTTAATTGCAGTACAAATAGTATTCTATCAATTATAATACGTTCGGTCAGTATTTATCACTTCAACATCGATATTTTGTTTTTAACATATAATGTATGTATTTTCTACATATATTTTCATGTTTTTGAACCATTCTTTCCTGAAAGAGATGTATTCTGTCGCATCCAAGTCGGCAAACCATATATCTTCATTTTTCGTTCATAAAACATTTTCTACGTTAAATAGTTCAATTAAACCAGAATATTTAATATTTTTTCTTTTCTATTTTTTAGAGCTATCAAGAATTATCCTTTTTCATATGTCTTTTTCAATGTATAATCATGAGCGCAATGTCCAGGTTTTCTGCAAAAATAACATATTATTTTTATTATTATTATTATTACTATTTTTATATTTATTAGAGCCACAAGAATCATGGGAAATACAAGAATTACAGCGAATATGACTTTTTCGATGAAGTCCTCTCATATAGTAAGCTTTTTTCGTCTCTTCACAAGACATATCTCGCATTTTTAACAACATTCATTTATTAAATGATCGTTTAATCGCTCATACAGCATTGCAAGTTATGCAAACATTATCATATTTTGTTTTTAAACTTGATTAAATTTTTACGATGATAATAGGATTTTTTTGTTCCATGTTCGTGTCTTTAAGTCTTTGTACGAGCGAAACCATTTTCGAAATGTGATCTGCGATTTTTTCGGGTTCATTTTTACATTTACAATTCATTAAAAAATATTTGTACCGATTGATCACTTTTCTCAACGTATATAGTATGTAATTTTGTCCACATCTGTGCAGCAGTAGAATAGTCCGATAAATGTCTTAATTGAATTAATTCAAGAGGATCTCTCATCAAAAATGCTTGAGTTTCAGCATCCTTTTGAATCCATGATTTATCTGTTTCATTTTCAGATTTGAAATTCGATCCATCGATATACATTTTCGACATACATTTACAGTTTATTCTTCCATCATGTAAATTTGTTGTTTCCACAGCTAATAGTTTTGTCCATTAAAACGAAGATGATATAGTTTTGTTTCAGCCATTGTTTAATTTTAATTTTAACAAAATACATCTTCGCACTGAATCATAAAACTTCACAACAATGCACTTCTTTCTATCAAATTACTCACTACATAACGGAAGACACTGATCCTATAGAGAATAATCTATTAAGGAAGAGGTTGTAAAATGATTTAATTAAAATAAAAAATATATAATATACAATAAGAAAGAATATATTTAATAAAAAAAATAAGAAAATTGTTATATAGATATGAATCGTGTGAATACTTTTGTTTTGCTGTATTGAGCTTATATGGCAGTTCAAAAACAGACGAAAAAGAATCAAAAGAACAAGATCGAGTGACTCTTGATTCAAACATAAATATATATAAATATAAGATATAAATATATATTTATATATATAAATATAAATATAAGATATGAGTCGCATCTTTATATATACAAACTCAATATAAAATTCGAAAGATTTTATGGTTTGAGAGATTCAGAGATTAAAAAAGTTCTGATTTTAAAAAAGTTCGATAATTGAAAAAGTTCTGAATTTTAGAAATTCTAAATTTCTATAATTCTAAAACCTGCCCTCTAAAGATTACCTCAATGCTCATTTCGCAAAATCACGAATCTTTGATGATACACATATGGTTTCGCCGATGCCGAATTTAGTCGTGTGGCGGACTAACTGACGCCGGACGATGTTTTTTTTGAGAGCTATGTCCCAACTCGTAGTACGAGGTCTCGTATTCGACGGTCGATGCATGAGTTTGTTCTATTACAATTGATCATGTTCCGTACAAAGTGCGGTAGTGTTGATTGCGAGAAGTATTTCATGTGTACTGGCCGAAGGCCTTATCGGTAGTGATCGTTAGCCAGAAAGAAAGTGGCTCAGGTCGACTCTCTTCCTGACTAATTGGGAGTGTTCCAATTATGAGTGGGGAAATGTCGGTGATGTTATTGGGCACCGACATCATCCGATTCGCGATATAGGTCAAGGGCGGGCGGGTAGGCGTTTAGTCTAGAATTTTCAATGGTCAAGGCGAACGTTTTGGTAAACCTAAACAAAGAGCCACAGATGTTTTTTTATTCTAATAGTGGCGTGATACAAGTTACAGTTTTCCTTTCTTTAGGTTTACCGATGTCTCGCCGTGTGGTTGCGGGGGAGACCTTGTCCGAGACTTTCCCGAATCTTCTATTTACGCGATGACGCTCGCGATCATTCCGCCTGCTTTGAACACTATCCGCGTCACCTCATCTGACCGGATACAGCTGGACTATGCGGCCTAATCTCCATCGCTGTGGTGGAAGATTTTCGTTCTTGAGCATGACCATCTTGCCCACTTCAATGATTTGAGGTATTGGGTCCTTCCATTTGGACCGTTGTTGGAGCTGGTACAGGTAGTCATGCTTCCATCTCCGCCAGAAGTGTTGTTGTATCACCTGCATCAGCTGAAATCTGGACAGGCGACTAACCTTGACGTCAGTGACGTCAGGATAGATTAAGTCAATAGTCAGACCTTCCGTGAGGAAGTATCCTGGAATCAGTGGATTGAGATCTCTTGGATCGAGGATGTAGCGGTCGAGAGTTCAGGCAAGTCTCGATCCGAGCTAGCACTCAGGTGCTCAGCTCTTCGTAAGTGAGCGTCTCTCCAATTGTTCGTAAAAAGTGTCTCTTGGCAGACCTAACTGCACTCTCCCACAGTCCACCGAAGTGTGGTGCGTGTGGGGGCATAAATCGCCATTCGACAGCCTCTGCGATCGCATGGTGACTGATCGACTTCCCGTTCCAGTGGAGGAACTCGTGGATCCGATGTAGCTCGTTCTACGCGCCTACAAAGTTGGTCCCGTTGTCTGAGCAAATTTCTCGACATCGCCTCGACGCGCGAGGAACCTGCTCAGGCAGTTTAGGAACGTTTCGTGGTGAGGTCAGTGATCGCCTCCAAGTGAACCGCCTTGGTGGCCAAGCACACGAAGACGCATAGGTAGGCCTTGGATGTAGTCTTACTTCGGGACCGTTTCTTAATGAGGAACGGCGTAGTCTATCCCCATACTAAAAAAGGGTGCCTGTACCCGCACTCTCACTGCTGATAACTAGCCCATCTGATAGTCCTCGGTCCTGGGTTCCGCCTGATCGCATGCAATTCCGAATCATACCTCGTAGTGTGCTTCTAGCTGAAAGAAGCCAGTAACGCCTACGATCGATGATAAGACTGCCTCGCATCTGGCATGCAGCAATCGCTCGTGCTCACCGCGCAAGAGTAGCTTAATTAGGTGTTCCCTCTTTGGCAGGATGACTAGATGTCGGTTGTAAAATAGGACAGCTCGTTCCAACCGTCCTCCCACCCTAAGGAGTCTCCTTCCATCGAGGAAGGGACTCAAACATCTCAGAGAGCTAGATCGCGCCAATCCCCTCCCCGACTTTAGGTACGCGATCTCCTTGGCAAACGTATATGTCTGCAACCACCCCAAGATGGCACCCTCCGCGAGATCGATCTCTGTCCTGGTGAGAAGAGGATCCGAGTGGTCGTACGAATCTGTAGGAGCTGTCGATTGTCGCCCCGAAAGCCGTGCGTGGATTGCGCGATAGAATTTTATACAATACGCGATGATTCGGGTAAGTCGCGCGTAATTTGAATACCTGTGGAAGGCATTAAACTCCGGTTGCTGTTGTGTTGTTATGGTCATACATTGGAGCGCGCTCCTCAGATAGGATGGGGCCACTCGTCCTGCCCCTGCCACAGCCAGGAGAGACCATCCAACCAAAGACGCGAGTCTTGTAAGATGGATGGCCTCACCCGCGATAGCAGGTCAGCAGGGTTGTTACTTGTGGACACATGACGTCACTCACGTCGCAAACTCGTCTGAATCTGCGTAACACGGTTCGCGACAAAGTAGCTGAACTGTGGTTCCCGTATAGTTCACGATGCGCAAGTAAACGCGCCATGTTTTCTTTGAAGCGTCGCAAAAGGCATGTAGTTCCATGGCGGGGCCGTTGCCCACCGCGGAATGGCAATGTGTCTTAGGGATCTGAGCTCCCTTAAGTAATCGCCGAATTGCATATGAATGTCGGGGCACGGATTCGTCCCAAGACGCTCCCATCTTCCAGAACTCCTGAAGCAGTATCTTCGCGGGAAGTACTGTGGGGCCCACCAGCCCGAGAGGATCAAAGATTCTCGCAGTCTCCGACAGAATAGTCCGCTTCGTTATTCGGGTGGTAAATGGATCATTTAGCTCAACAATTAATTTGTCTGAATTGGCTCCCAGCGCAGATCGAGAGTACGAGGATCGTTTTCGGGTTAGGGCCCACTATGGACTTACCCGTGGCGCTTCTAACAACCGAGGGTTTGTTGGACGCCCAGTTTCGCAAATTAAAAAATTAAATTGTTGCTGTAAGAGCGCCTGTAGATCCCCTTTAAGCACGATTGCCCCTACGATGTCTGCACCCGTCAGGAAGTCATCCACGTAGAACTCGCGGAGGATAGACGCGCTAGCCACTGGATGGCTCGCGGTGTTGTCCAATCCTACCTGTCGCAACACCTGTGTGGCAGATAAGGAGCTGAGGCAGTGCCGTAAGTGACCGTGTTCAATTCGTAGGTCTCGATCGGATCTTGGAGGGTCTCCCTTCACAATATGCGTTGCAGAGACCGCTGATGAGGAGCAACCAATACTTGTCTAAACATTTTTTCGATGTCGGCATTTAGTACCACTCGGTACATTCTGAAACGGATTAGACAAAAGATCTTCTTGGATCGTCGGTCCGATCTGCTGCAGATCGTTGAGGGACACACCCATCGAGGATTTCGCCGAGCCATCGAATATCACTCGAAGCTTCGTGGTTGTATTATTTGCCTTGAGTACCGAGTGGTGAAGCAGGTAGAAAGAAGTCCGGAAGGTAGTTGAACGGTTGTGTCGACTTTGGTCATAAGGCTATATAGTCTTGCATAAGCTGTATGTGTCGATCGCGCAGTTCAGGCGAATTTGCGAGTCTCCGCTCCAGAGCGCGAAATCTTTTCTCCGCCATCGCGTGCGAGTCGCTGAATTCGCGCACGTCTTCTGTGAAGGGAATGTTAACTATATATCGTCCACTCGAATCACTTCCCACCGTTTCCAGGAACTGATTCTCGCAGGGATGCGGCGCCATCTCGGCCCACACGGCACACTCTCCAGATCCCAGAACTGAGACAGCTGAAGACTCAACTGTTCGTTCATAACGACGCTGCATAATGCCGATTCCGCACGTTTGAATACCGTCCGCCGAATACCCACCCTAACTGCGTTTTTAGGAGGTTTGGCAGCCCCTTCCCCAGCCTGATCCGTCCCACGGATATGATATCGCACAATTGATCATTGCCAATTATGAGATCCACATCGCGAGGAACACCAAATCCGCCAGAGGGATCTATGGCGGAACGCGAATCGCGGATTCTGGGATTCGGAAAGTAGGTATGTCGCCGGTGGTTGCATCCATTATCAGGCACGACAGGGCGGTATAGAACCCGCTGCACCTAGATGATATCTCTATACGGACCAAACCGAGCACAGATTGACGCGCGCCAGTGCAAGATCAAGAAGGGTTGTTCGATACGGTACGCGAGGAAGGTTGAGGCGTCATAAGAACGAGGTCTTAATGATGTCAATTTGCGAGCCCTGATCTAGTAGGGCTCGACATTCATGTCTCCCACCCTCACTATCCGTAACGTAGACAATAGCGGTGGATAACATGACTTGATAGGGCATACGGTCGACATCAGATTGAATCGCGCAATAGATCTGCGGAGTGGCAGTCGCAGGCACCTTTGCTTAGGTATTGTCAGTCATTGGTGTGCTTGTGGGCTTCTTTCTCATATGGAGCAAGATATGATGCTTCTCCTTGCACTGTTTACATGAGCCGCTGTTGCATTCCTTGGCTCCGTGTCCCGAACAGAGGCAGTTGAAGCAAACCTTCAACTTTTTGGCCTGAGCGATGTAGGCGTTAATCGCGAAGGTTTTGAATTGTTCGCACCATACGAATATGTGATTCGAAGAGCATTGCGGGCAAATCGGATTTCCCGTGGTCACCATTGTTCTCGCACGCGATCCCCGAGACGAAGGTTTCGATTTCGGAGCATCCGCGCGATTCGCTATAACGGTCAGGGAGCAATATTGTTGGTCCAAGAACGACCGCATGTTCGACAGAGTCGCCTGCCGCTTCAGCGACAGGGCGGCCGCGGCCTGCACCTCTGCAGCTCTGAGTTAATCGCGAGTGTAATTTGGTCTCCAAGATATGGATGATTATAGGGTCCCAATACTTGACTTGCAACCCCAGCGATTCCAATGCCTGAATTTGGGCAATACATTCGTCTAAGAGCCGTCGCAGGTTCGCTGCCGACTGTGATTGCATTGCAGGTAAATCAAACAGCCTGGTCAAGTGATACCTTATGATCGCGTTGGTCTCGTCGTAGCGACTGCACATGATCTCCCAAGCGGCCGCGTAATTGTTTTCCGCCATCCGAACCGATGCCAGGACTCGATATAGTTTCACTCTTCAGGGCTATCTTGAGGTACTGGAACCTCTCCATGTTGATGAGTGAATCATCGTGATTAATCATCGATTCAAAGCTGTCGCGGAAATAGATCCACTCACCCAAATCGCCGCTGAAGGAGGGTATTGAAACCGGGGGCAACCGTTGGGGCTTCTATGATCGAGAAACCGGTGTGGACGCGCGCGCGGGTTCGTTCGCGGTTATCGATGATGCTTGAATACGACAGAAGTGATCCTTGACCCCACCCGTTACTTCATAGAATGTTGCCTGGAATTCCTCGTGGAACCGCAGGCGAATTTCTTCATCCGCGATATTCCAAGCGAGGGCTTCGATTCTGTCCTGCAAGGGTTCAAATCTCTCCAAAAGCCCCATGGCCCGACTCAGCCAGTGCTGAAGAGCGATGGCTGAATCCAGATCACGGTGTGTATCATAGAAGTTTTTGAACCTTGTCAGGCTCGCCTTTAACCGTTCCCACCAGTTTGCGAAGTTCGTCGGTAGCCGATGCCATTGCCAAATAAAGGATTGAAAAAACTCTAAACTCACCGGATTGATGGGAATTGCCTATTCAGTCTTCGCTGCTGGAAGCTGGATGAAGGCCGAAGTCCGCTGTCCTTGATCTCGAGTCCTCCCAACCAGTGGTCTCTCTAACGTTACTGGATCCGCCGAAGATAAATGCCGGAAGTCCGTGCTCGTTCGGAAATCCGGCTCGAAGGACCAATGGTTTCGCCGATGCCGAATTTAGTCACGTGGCGGACTAACTGACGCAGGACGATGTCTTTTTTGAGAGCTGTCCCAACTCGTAGTACAAGGTCTCGTGTCCAACGATCGGTGCACGAGTTTGTTCTATTACAATTGACTATGTTCCGTACAAAGGTTGTGCGGTAGTGTTGACTGCCCAAGAAGTATTTTGGTAGTGTGTACTGGCCGAAGACCTTATCAGTAATGATCGTTAGCCAGGAAGAAAATGGCTCAGGTCGACTCTCTTTCTGGCTAATTGGGAGTGTCCCAATTATGAGTGGGGAAATGTCGGTGATGTTATTGGGCATCGACATCACTCGATTCGCGATATAGGTCAAGGGCGGACGGGTAGGAGTTTGGTCTAGAATTTTCAATGATCAAGGCGAATGTTTTGGTAAACCCAAACAAAGAGCCACAGGTGTTTTTTGCTCTAATAGTGGCGTGATACACATTTAGTTTTTCTTTGTTTAGGTTCACCGACGTCTCGCCGTGCGGTTGCGGGGGAGACCTTGTCCGAAATCTTCCCGAATCTTCTATTTACACGATGCTCGCGACCAACACAAGCTAATAATATTGTGTACGTTCTGACTGAACGATATTCTTAATTGAAAAAAAATTTCCAGAACTTAGCTAAAGGATCATTTGATCTACAAAATTCAGCGAAACTGATCGTGACAAGTGCTTGTAACAATTCTTCTCAACAGGATACCAATTGCGTTGAAATTGACATAACTGGAAAATATTGTTTCAAGTTTACACTGCAACCAAAGTGTTTCTAATAAACATATAATTTCAAGGATCTTCTTAATTCTTCTCTCAAAAACACTATTCTCGCAACATCATCTTCTACCATCTGTTCAATGTTTTAATATTATCTCTTAAAAGATCCATGTTCATATTGTTATTAATTTTAATAAAATTTCAATTAATTCTATTTTAAAATTTTTTTTTAATATATATAAATATAAATAATTTTTTTTAAAGAAATTAGATATATTAAGTACATTCTTTTTATAAATAAATAATTTCTTAATAGCGATATACTAATATACTATAAAACTAAAAGTTGAAGATAAAAAAAATATAATTATACAATATAACAGATTTTGTTACTATAGCAAATCATTTGTTCAAACACAATGATCAGGTAATTATTTCTCAACAATTATTTCTCAATTATAATCAACATTATATCCATGAAAAATAATAAAATTTCAATTAGAAAAATACAAAAATAAAAAAAGAAAAAAATTTTAAATAAAAATAATCGCTATAAATATGGGATATTTTATAAAAGTATTAAAGAATTTATATTTATTGTGAAAATATCAAAAAATACGTTTGTTCTCAAATAATTATAAAGTGCTTTCAGTTATTTTATAAAAAAAAACAAATTAAAATTGAAGAGAAGTTATTTTCAATATATAATGGAAAGTTCTTTCCTTTTAATATTCTTATATATTTTCAATATATTTTATAATTAAGCTATTTTTAAAAAATTTTATACTTTCTACATAGACAAGAATAGAAAAAATACGGATGCTGATTTAATCCGGAACTGTTTGTGACTTTTCTTTTTCCGTTATTATTTCATTAATTAATTTAACTTATTCGGTAATAGATAAATATTCTCAATAATAAATTTATATATTTTAAACTTATATATTGCAAATTATAATCTGGAACGTTATGACCAATATGAATGTGGTACAAAAGATAACAACATTGATTATTATCGAAATTAAATATATTGATTAAAGAAAATTTAATATATTTAAAGATCAAGGAGTAACGTGGACATGTTGTCTTCTGTTCTTTTAGAGAATTTTATACTCTATAATAAACGAATTATCATGGTATAAATAATTTTAAATATTGTATAATTAATATTAAATTGTAAATAATATGTAAAGTTACTATAAAAGAATGAGTGACAGGTGAACGCAATATTGGTATCAGAAATGGGATGTTAGAAAATTCTTCGTTTAGAAAAAAAAAAGGACATCTATCGATACAAGTTTCCTTGAAAAAAAACTTATTTCTCGTAAAATTGACTAATTTATATCATTGAGGAACAATTTGCAGAACAATGTCATCTTTGAAATAATTGTTGGGAGAAGGAATACCAACGAATTCTACAGTGATAGAAAAAGTGATAGAAAAAATCGGATATGCAATGAACGAATAGTCTGAAAGAGCAAATCCGCAAACGAGTCACTGTTTTTTATTATTAATAATAATCTTAGAATATTTAAATAGCAAGAATAAACAGAACAGATACTTTTGTAAATAGAAATTCAAATATTGTAAATTAAATATTTTGTGGTTGAATCTGGACAAATGATTATTATTCCCACTAATCCTTCATTTTCGAACTCTCATTTGTTTATGTTCGCGAATACGAGTCATATTATTTGGAGCCTTCACATCTTTATGGACTTTCGTTTTGGGAAGAATTCAAAATACAATTCGAAGTGCTGACGCGGACAAATACGTGAGATAAATAATTAAAGTTACGGCCTTAAATGTTTCGTCGTAGAGGATTCGATGTGGCGCGTATTAACTTCTCTTTCTACCAACTTTTTCCATTATTCAAAATTAAATTCTATTTTGATGCACAGAATTAATTAAATTTAAATTATATTCTATTTGAAAATTATCGTTAATAAAAAATCGATTCTAGCATTAGTTGCTGAAAAATTTGGAATAAAATTTTGAAAAATTGACTCAAGTGGTTTTTGCCGATTATTATATCTGGAACAAATTGGCCATATATTAATTTATTACGGCATTGGCCAACGAAGAGATTAAAAAACCGGAGGCTCGTATCTTTAAGAACTACTCACAGAGCTCTAAAAATGAGAGCTGTCAATACATCTCGAGAAGTTGAAAAAAACAAACTAAAACCAAAATACAAATTTATTTTTGTTTCCGAGAGCAAGATAAAAAGAAGAAATGAAGAAGAAAATAAAGGTACATGTTGGCTGATAAAATAAAGACATTTTCAAAAAAACATAAAAAAGAAAATGTTGATTAAATATATTAGATAGCCAGAAAAATATTTATTCGCGGAAAAGAAATTATTCTTTTTTTTTTTATTTTAAAAAGAAGAAAAGAAGAAAAAAGAATTTAAGAACGAAAAGAAGAAAAAAAGAAAACAGAATAAACGAAAGAAAATAAATGAGAATAATAAATAAGAATAATAATAAAAAAAAGATAATAAAAGAAAAATTCCTGAGCATTTACAGGAACTTTAAAAAATTTTCAAAATTATTTATTGAATTTTGTGACATATTTGCAAAAAATTTAAAAAAATTGAAAAATAAAACATTGTTCAGTATAAAATCAATACTAAAAAACATCAGTCTATTAAACAAACAAGGCTTTAATTATCAAGAAGGATAATGGATAATTTATTAAAATGTTAAAACAAGAAATAAAATCGACCTTTGTCTTTCCTGATTGTCTTTGTTAAAAAGAAAACATAAGATTTTGTATTGATGAAAGATGATTAAATGAAATCATTAAAAAAGACTCTTATTTATTTATATTTGCCAAAGATAGGAGAAACCTTGCTTTATTTAATTTCGCTTGGTTTTCTACAGATGATCTAATTGGTTATTATGGTTATTGGTAAATTTTGACAGATGAAAAAGATAAGAAAAAAACTGTTTTTCGCGTAGAAACTGGATTATGGAAGTTTAAGTGATTCCATTCGGATTTTGTAACGCCTTTGTCACATTTAAACGTTTAATGGATACTATGTTGATATATCTCACTTGAAAAATCTGTCTGGTATATTTGAATTATGTAATTATCTATAGAAAAATATTTAAAGAGGAAATAATAAACTCAAAAAAATTCTTCTTCCCATCTTCATCAAACAAATCTATTTATTAAGCTTGAAAAAATATGTAGGAGAACATATTCTCTCTCTAACTTCTTGTTTTGTAGGAGAAATAAAATATTTGCGATATATAGTCGTAGAAACTGGAACAAAAACAAATGACAGGATTAGAACCATTTAAAAACGGGAACCATTTAAAAATGGGAAATTCCGAAAAATGTTTTTCGATTAAAAAATTTTTTAGGATTTTGTATATATTTAATAATTTTTTTCTAATATTTTTTTGTTGAATTTTCGTGTTATAATTTTCTAAATAGAAATACACATTTAATATTTATTATAATATTATAATACATATAATAATATTATATTATATATATATTATATAATAATATATATTATATGTATTAATGTATTATAATATAATAATATTATAATACATTAATACATATAATATATATATAATGCTATATAACCTAATCTTTTTTTTTAACACGAAAATTCTCATGGATACTTCAATACTTTGGAAAGAGAAAAGAAATTAAGATAATGTCGAACTCTTACCAATTAAAAGCCTCATATTATGGCAGCTTTCTCTGGCTGAAAATTTTGATAAACACATCTGGTAATTTTACACTATTATTTCGAATATGATTCATCTCAGAGATCTTACTTTCGATGACGCTGGTATTGCCACGATCTTCTGAGGTGCCACATCGAGCCTCAGTTGGCGGATAGTCTTCTCGGCATTTTTGCTGGCGATGAAGACGAGCGTATCGTCCGCGTAGCAGAAGATCGTTACGCTATCCGGCACGCAAAATCGTAGGCTTTGTGTTTCACAAGAAGGATCCCAGCATCGATCTCTGCTGGGATGTAATTTGTTCTTCTGACAATGGCACATCGGCTCGAGCACTCGATGTATTTATCATGGAGATAATCGTCTAAAACTCGGCCTATATATGTGGGCACATGGTAGTACACCAAGGCTTCCTTTATAGTTGTCCAGTCGAATGACCACGCCCTGAGAAATGGCCAACTCCGAGAGGGTCTTCATTCGTCAATTGACAAAAGCCAAATTGGCATTTCGCCAAGTCAGGCTCCTCTGCTTTCCTTCTTTGGGGAGCAGGACTACCCGCCCTATTTTCAGAAACTCAGGATCTGCCCGAGTTTCAAATAGGCGTTAAAGAGTCTGATCAATCTTGATCCGAGGACATGGAACACTAAATCCAGACCCGGGCAGGGACCCATGTTCCAGATCATGAGGCTTCGTCCCTTCTCTGGACGAAATAGAAATTTGGATACCGCAGCGAGAGCTTAATTTATAATAAATAATAATAATTTGTATATAATGTTATTTCGATTCCATTTTCTACACATGAATTTCATTTTCTTTTTAATTTATGTATTAATCATAATAATATAAAGTCTTATATTATTAATCATCATAATATAAAAGCTTTATCCGTAATAACTGAATGCGATTCAATCAAATCACGAATGACAATTTTTAAAAAATATTACAGAGTTTAGATTCTGTAAATCGCAAGTGACGGTTAGCAAGACATAACAACATTTAAAAAGCGGAAATTAATAAAAATCCTACGATAGGTTTGATAAGATTCAATTATAAAAGATAGATTAAAATAGTTATAGATAATAAGGCAGATAATTATTAAAGCGCGAAGTTTTTGAAAACATTTCGAATGATTTAAATGCATCGAGAAATGGCTAAATAGAAGTAAATAATAAAGTTTAATCTTCGGTTTCATCATTAAATATAACATTTGCGTTCATATCTTGCAAGCCGTTTTTCAGAAATAATTACCGATTTTCAATGATACAAATGATAAATCGTATTGTAGATGATCAAGATTATGATTTTGATGAACTGAGAGGGATTCATACTGTTTATTCAAAAAACGACAGGATCACCAGATTGATCTCTATATGGACAGCATGAGAATCCTCTACAGTATCTTAAAAAGATCTACCACTAAAATCATTTGCAAAAAATTTTGATAGATTAGAACAAAAAAGAATGTTTTTATATTTAACTTCAATTGTATATATTCCATTATACTTTCCATCGTACATATTGTACATACTATTTCGTGCAAAACGATTTACTCAATAAGTTAATTAAATATATAAGTCTTTCTCTACACAAAATATAAAAATATAAATATAAGAGTTAATATAAGAATTATATAAGAATTAATCGTCATATTGAATGCTCAAAGTGAAAGAAATATATTAAACGAAGATTTATAATGTAATTATCAAATAAAGTTTTTTTTTTCATATATTAGACACGTAAGAAAATTTAAAAAATTAAAATCAGAAAATTAAAAAGTTGATTTATATCAACAATATGTATGACTATAAAATTATTATACACGTGGATATAATTATTCTCGGTAATTCCAAGCGCTTCGGTCGAAAACTATGAAAATTTATTACAATTTTTTTTTATATCTTTAATAAAAGTATGATTTAATAAAAGGTTGCATAGAATAAAATCCTCGAAATTAAGGAACATGATATCTTAAAAATTAATCTCAATACAATCTCTGTGTACATTTGAAAAAATTCTAATTACGCAAAACTGTTCGATTACATTTGTTACATGCCCAATTATTTCTCCATTTTTATTTATTTATAATTATTTAATACTTTATTATATTATTATAATATTTTAATACTTTGTAATATATTATTTATATGTAATATGCATTATTAATATATTATTTAATAATTTGTAATATATATTGTAATATAGTCTTTATTCAAGAAACAGAGATAAATATGTCTGTTTTGCTTCGTATTCTGGAAACGACACTATCAAATCTTCGATATCATTGAGAACCGATTGTCTTATTTTTCTATGTCACAATTCATATTGGCTATGATGTTCTATATTATGATTGTCAACTCATAATATTATCTTTGCAAATGGTACTCCAACATTATAAAGAATTCAGACTTTCTTTTTAAAAGATTCTTTGTTAGGCAAATATTGCAATATCGACATCAGTGTTTTATATATTATTAACAAAAAATCTAATAAAATTGCTGGTATATTTTTTGAATCCAAAAAATATTTAGTTACTGACATTCCTGGAATTTTTGAGATCATAACAATAACAATCATATCTTTTTATCATTTCTTGATTTTTTTTCTATTTTAAAATTTATTATTTTAAAATAATAATACTTTTTATATTTTTAAAAAATCACACATTTTTCAATAATATTTTATGATAAAAATTGCAGGATATCGTCTCTCAAATTAATTTTTTATTTATTTATTTATTTTTTAAAAAATGAATTAGTTTTTTTCATTTTTTAATCGAGTCATCTAAATTTTAAGTGACATAAATAATTTTTGCGTTTACATCGATACAAAATCTTCTTGAACGTTGACATAAACATATATTTTTTTTCCTCGATGCTGAATTTCAAAGTCGTACTAAAATTATACTATTATATATTTTATTCATCGGATTTGTCCTGTCGGATTCATTAATCACTATAAAACTGTATGATTTATCTTCAAGAAAAACTTTATTTCTTTTTAATCAAATAATGCAAAAATTTTTCAATAAATGAAAAATTCTTGATAAATTTCCTATAATGCATAGTCTTAAAAAATTTTTTACAAAGTTCACTATTTTTGAAGCTTTTATTTTATTTATATATAGCGTAAATTTTATTTAATTTTCACTTTCCATATTTCATTTATATTAATATGTCCTACGTAATTTATTTTTCAAAAAAATGCACTTCTTTAAATTTGTAAATAATTTCGCTTGATACGGGTGAAAGAATTTAGTATATTATTATATTAGTATATTACTATATTATTATATAGTATATTATATATATTTTTTTTGTTTCATAATCTTGTTTTGGGGTATTTTTCTAAGATGATATCTTGTTACATTATTTAAATAAGTCAGTATTTTTCAAGTATGATCTGTCAAAACAGAATTTATCAGACGTTCGAACAGAAATGTTGCAAAATCTAAATAATATTAATATAAAATAAAAACTTGCTATAATTTAATTTCTGTACAGAAAGTGGTTTTCTCTTTATTTTTTTTCGTTCATTGCCACTAACCAGATTTTGTAGATTAAGATTTTTTTTTTTTTTTAGTAATTTCGTTCAATCGTACGAAGTAATAATGTAAGCTAATAAAATCTTACATTATCTTCCTTCTTTTTAACAAATACGATTGAGAAATTTTATTAAATATATTTCGACTTTTCGATTTTTTTTGTGCCAATATCTTCTTTACAACAATTTTTTCTTTTAAATTTATAGTTTCTTTACAACTTTACGATAATTAACATGAATTTGCGATGTTTATTTAATTGGATAATATTTTTCAATATTTATAATTTTATCTATGTTTAATGATGTCACATTTTCCAATCACTTTTGGATTTTTTTTGTGAAAACAGTTTGGAATCATTAACTAATTTTTTAACATAAGAGATTCGCCTATATTGTTTCTTTTTTTTCGTTTTCTTTTTTTCCTCTTCTTTCTATAATACTTTTGGAAATGTCTTTATTTTCATAAATCCAGCAAATTGTAGATTTGTTATTTTTTTCTTCGATTCTTCTTTTTTGCTTCATATGATTGAAAATAAAAAAAATTTGTATTTTTCTTCTGATTTACGTTTAAAATTTCGAAATATCGTTTCGACGATTTCTGATAACGTTTTAATAGTTTTAATTTTGTCTCAAAAATACAAATCCATCAAAATGTAGATAGAAATTCTTTAATTTTCTTATTGGCTTCTCTGCTGATAATTTTGAAAACTAATTATATAATTTAAATTTTTTCCCAATATTTTCGTTCTATAGTCAAAATCAATTTTGAATAGTTTAATAAAATGATTAAGATAAGGAAAGAAATCAATATTCTGACTGACTCTTCTAATGAAACAATGAAACCATGGTCTATTTGCCACACAACAATTTCAAATTGTATACGAAATTCTAAAAGAAAAGTCCTACACGAAAGTTTTGTTACATAATAATGTAATTTGCAAATTACAGCATCTTAATACTAGAGGGTACTATATGGACAAAAAAACATGGGAAACAGAATATTAGCGGGAGTGTTTGCTTAGACTTGGACTCACAAATTTCATTATTATAATTCACTAATTTTATATATATATATATATATATATATATGAACTATATTATTTATAATATTTACAATATTTTTCAAGCTCTTCTAAAATTGTTATTAATTTGTTAATGATCTGTTGAAATCATTTCTTAAAACATAATTCTTCTATTTAATAAAATCTGTCTTTGATTTGCTTTCTCTTTTTGTAAAATTTTTTGGTGCTTTTCATCCCAATAATTTCTCTAAAACTGCTATCCTCCTATGCCTTATTGAAATTTCGGAGATCTGCAATTAATTCTAAAAAAAGGAGGTTCTCTTCAAAGAAATTTTATGTTTATTTTTATTTTGTTTTTTTTTTTTTCGAAAAAAAAAAAGAATCTTTATAAATCTTACTTCTGATATTGAGTAATATTACATATTATATAAGTTCGAAAATTGATTTTTCATTTCTATTTATTTATAATTATTTATATTTTAATATTTTATTTATATAAGCATATAGTTCTTTTGAGCAGAAAAAGACATGTTCATTCTTTGTATTTTGAGAAATAACTCTATTATATATATTTAAATATATATTTTATATATATAATAAATCATTTTCGATATTATTGATAAACGATTGTTTTATTATTTTCTGTGCCGCGATTTATATTGATTATAATGTTCCATACTGTAGCTGTTATAATTATTAAAAGCAAATTTTGATAGATAGATGTATAATTGAATTGCAATGGACTTATTATATTATCATTATATTATATCATAATTTAAATGATTCCTACAATATTGAATCAAACATTAATTGTGAATTTGAATAAAAGAATATTATATATAATATTTTTTATATTTTTATTTATCTAGTTATTTAGATATATTTATAGGATTCTTCCCGGAACTATTAAATATTTTAAAAACAGTTTTCTTTTGTTTCAAACAAAAGTTTTCAAATTTTAAAAATTCTATTAATTGATTATATTTGTTTTACTTTAGATGAAAAGATTAAGATTATATTTCATAATTTAGCATTATTTTTTTAAATAAAACATTTTTTATCACACAATATTAGATCTGATGGATCTTTCCAAAAATTTTTTTAATGAAAATTGAAAATAAAAATTCTGTTTTTAATGAAAATTATTTGAATTATCGTTTTTTAAAAATATAATATGTCAGCATTAAAATTATTCAGGATATATCAAGTAGAAATTATATAATAAAAATTTTACATCCTTTAATGTATTTGGTTTAATGCTTAATTAATGAGTTATTTAAATACGTATTCCTCGACAATTTGATAATTTCGTAATCATAAAAATTGTAAATTATTTTCGTGTTTATTATATTGAACAAATAAGACTATATTTTAATGATATTGATATTTTTTCAGAAGCTAAAAAAACATTCAGCCAAATTAGTATTCAATTTCATCTGATTTAGAAGGACAGAAAAGATTTATTACTACTTGTACGGTACCTGTCTCCGATATTCAATTGCCTGTTTCCTCTCTTCCATCTATCAAACCAGGAGGACTAGCGGGAATTATGGATCACTTATTAGGTACATTTACTCCAATAGCAAAATATGATTATCCAGATAACAAAATATGTACCGCATTGCTACATAATCCATATTGAATTTATATTCATCATTATCATGAGCAGTCGCCGAATTTCATTTCATCAATATTTATAAACTGTCTAAAACAGTAAACCATTGTCCTCAATTGATAATTGATATTGGAGATTTCATTGTACTTCTGTGAAGTGTTTCACGTCTCCTATTCCTCTTTTTCCTTCTTTTCCATCTCATATTCCTATTATTCTATATTATATGTTCATAGTACTTCTTATATCTTCTTATATCTCTTATATCTCTTATATTTTATGTATTCTACTATATAATAATGCTAATAGCACATGCCTTAATAAGTTTTTGAAAATTTTTCCTGCTTTTCAATATTCCTGTTGCATTAACTTGCTCTTACTGTATGTTAATTTTATTTAATATTCAGACAAGAGTATAGAGAAGTAATTAATCTCTAGATACTCTACCTCACTTTTCTGTTTTATTTTCAGTTCTATTTTCTGTTATATTTAAGTTCTATAGCTTGTAATTAAAAAAAAATAAATAAATATTATAGTAAGTGATCGTATCCGACGGTCAGAGCATGATGCATAATTATAAAGAAATTATCTATTGTCGTATCCAGCAGTTAGACGATATGTTCATAATAAACGCTAATTAGACTTTTTTTCAAGTCACAATTACAAAATATTTATTTGTCGATCTGTTCACAATAAAAGTTTTTCAATTGAGGTTCGTCCCCTCAGAAAATCCCTTCCTAGTTCAATTGGAAGGATCACAGTTTCCCAGTGATAATAATATCGTGGTCAGTGCCTGATTCTGACCTCTAAGTTAAAGGAAAATTCCTCGAATTAGAATAATGTTAGTTGTTGTGTCTGGAGTATGTTATTACTTTGGGATCGCTCCAGCCAGGTTGAAGTGAAATATATAATTATAATTATAAATGTCGATTAAACTTTTCTCAAAAACGACAATCTTTTCAGATAACATTATCCTTTATTTAAATTTAATGGAAGTCGGTGCTCGCGAACAATTAACAATCATTTCATCGATAATAATTTCGTCAACACGATTTTACCAATTCTGAGTTTAATTTATTTACTGATATATTAAATATTGATAATCATTTTGTCGACACTTATATCAATTAATCATTGTTTGATTTTCAATATATATTATTTTCAAATTATTTAAATTTATTTAAAATAATTTATCTTTTGTAATTAATATAAATTCATTGAAATCATAATAAAATCACAATATTGCTAGCCAAATGATTGAAATTATTTTTTCTACTTGCGATATAAATAAAAATTTATATTGATAATTTCGTATACAAAAATTAAAAACAGAAATAGAAATGCTTTTTATTGTGAAAAAAATGATAAAGAAGGAAATGATTGTAAATGTAAAAGAACGACAAATATGTTATATAGAAATAAATAATATTATTTGCTCTCGGGATATTTTCAAATATAATCACGCTCCAAAACTATTGCTATCTCATATAATAAAATCTTGCAATAAAATAAAATAATTAGTAAGATATAGTAATGACACATAATGATACATAAGTATTAAAAATGTGACAATTGAAACAAAGAAATATATCCGTTTATATCTACATAGTAATACTTTAAAGCAATAAGTGTTATATAAATAAAAAAAAAATAAAGATAAAAAATCAATAAACATAACGAACTTAATATGTTTAACCAGGCTTTTTTATATTGTATATAATCGTTCATTGCATAATTATAAGTTATTTATTTATTGTAGTATTTGTTTGCTTCACTGTTTGTTTATATTACCAATGATTTGCCTTTTCATTTATCACAAACACTTAATGTACAAATTAAAATTGTTGATTTGAATTGAATGAAATTATTTTCGAGATGCAATTCTATTTATAATTTTTAAAATATATAAATAATAAAATATTCAATTATAATTTTCAATAAATTATTTTAAAATAGTTTAATTCTAGAAATTTCTAATTCAAGCATTATTAAGTATTAATTAATTAATGTTTTATAATAATAATTAAAAATTGAAAAAAATTTCTAACATTAACCAGTGAAACAATATATATACATCTTTCATATTTCATAAAATATCAAGAAAAAATCAAAATATCAAGAAAGAAAATATCAGAAAATGATAAAAGATAAAGAATGATGAACTATTATGAAAGAAAAAAGATTGTTTTGAAAAAAAGCAAAATATTTATTATTTAGATTGTAAGAATAAACCAACATTTGTAAAATTTTATAAATGAACTTGATATTTCAATTATTATTTGTTTTGATTGAAGAATTTTCTGTATAATTAAAATAAATATGAAAAAATAATACAATTTTTTTCTCATAATTTAGATCTAGTTTTCCAAATTAAATTATGCTTTTAAAAATATTTTTTTATTTTAGAAATATATGAACCACTAAATATTTCATGTCGTTAGATGGTAAAAACTATATATGAAATATCAGTTTGATGGATTGACGATATTAATTTGACCGATTAAATTGATAAAAATCTTGAATAAAAAAATATTGAAATAATAATTATAAAAGGAACATCGAAAAATATAATATTTTTTACGATTGATAATTTTAAAAATTTAACAAGAATAAAAATATGCCTTGAATGGTATATTTTAAAATACTTATAAGCAAAATAAAATAATCGTAAGCAAAATAGTATTATTCTTTTATTGTATTCTTTTATTGTCCTTAAAAAAATAAAGTATTTATAAATTATTGTTTGAAAACATTATTCATTTAATTTCTGAACTAGACACATTAAAACTACAATTTATTTTTAGAAATTTTAAAAATACAATTAAATCTATCTTTCCATCCATCTTTTCACAAAAATAAAAATATGTTTCTTTCACTTATATTAAAATATATCACAAAATTTAAATGAATTAATAAAAAAATATAGAATGAACAAAACATTATTTAGTATATTGGTGATAAATTCTATGTCTTGCGTTTTTTGCAAAAATTTTATTAATTATTAACAGCATTAAAATTTACTTTGAAGCTGAAAAAATTATTAAATGATAATAAATAGATAAATATTGTATAAATAATATAATATAAGGCTGTATTAAACAAAAATATAGTAGGAAAATAGAGATGTGATCAGTATTTTTTTCATCAAAAATATGTTCAGATAATATACACACTTTTTTAGAAATATAAAATTCTGTTGACATCGACATTATTAAATTGCTTATTAAATTAAAATATTTCATCGAATTAATAATCTCTGGAGTGATTTTCACAATAATCTCTAATACATAGAGTATATTCATTTTATTTGCAACACATGAATATTTAAAAAACAAATTATACAAAATATTATGTCTATATTTATTTTATTTAGAAATAATCTTGAAAAGTTCTGTAAAGATTACAATTATATTTTTAAATGGGAATTATTTTTTTATTTCATATTTTTATAGTTAATATTAAGATATTTTCAAAGTATTAATTTATTTACGAGTATTTATGCTCATGAGATTTCTAAAGAGTTTATTCGGAAAAATTCCTCATAGAAATTCTTTTCTGTTATTATCGGAAACCTCTACTAAGCCTAAACAAAGAATAATGTTATCTGAAAAGGCTATCGTTTTTGAGAGTTTAGTTGACTCTTGTAATTATATATTTTGACATAACCCAGTCTGGCTGGATCGATCCTAGAAATGATGTATTCCAGACATGATTAATGCTGCGACAATTAACATCATTCTAGTTCGAGAAAATTTATAAGAAAGATACGCTGTTGCCGTTCCTGCTTATCTTGAGATCTTTGTATACAGATTACCACACCAAGCAAGAAATTTTTCTTTAACTTGAGGATATTACAAGCTGGACACTGACCGCGATATTATTGATTATGGCGTGTTCCATCGGGAAATTGTGTTCCTTCCAATTTAACAGAATGGATTTTCTGATGGAATAAATTTCACTTGTAAATAGAGGTTCAAATAGAGGGTGAATATGTCGTAGTCTGCTGAATACGAACAATTGAATACTTTGTAAACATATCGTGATCTAACCATCAAATACGATTACCTATCCTTACTTGTAAAGAAAGTCTCATTATGAGCATATCATAGTCTGACTGCATAGTCTGATATAACAATTACATTAATTTTGTTCTAACACCGTCGGTTTTATTCTGACATTGTGAGAGATCTGTTCTTTTATAGACGTATATATAACCATTTATACAATCCACTCATTTTTAATATACTACTTATTACATCTATCGAAGGACATTCTACAAACACTTAGCTATATTAGTTTACATTCACCATCATCATTATAATACTACTGTTGCAAACATAATAATTTATATTTTTTATATAAATTATCATCGAAATATTAAATTTCAAAGTTGATATACTGTTAACTAGTATTATACATTATACGAGAAGATTACTTGATTGAATTTTATTATTATAATAGTTTCAATTAAAAGAGCCAATTGTATGATAAATTTTGGCGTATAAGTACTAAGTATGTATATATATATATATATATATACATTTGTACAATCTTTCCATGATGTACATTCTAACGCTAATGCAGTTTATTAAGTTTAAGATTAATATCATAATAATGCAAAAAATACGAATAAATAGTGATTTAAAAATGTTTCGATGTTTGTTATAAAAAGAAAATAAACAATAAAAAAATATAATTCCAAAAATATACATAATTTAAAAAAAACTTGTCTAAAAAATATTTTATACTGGAAGCTATAAATCCAGATTTTAGAATTATCTTATAAATAAGTTGTTTTTTAATTTATAATTACTATCTTCTTAATAACTAATAATTAATATATTTAATAATTAATATATTTTTTCACTTTTATTTCGATATTATTTGATTTATTTGATATTTTATCTTTATATATTTCTTCCCTGATAATTTCCTAAAATCCTGTGGAGATATTTAATTGATTTCTTTTGAGAGATTATTATATCGTTTAACTTTATCGAGGAGGACATGTGTTTTTACGTAGTAAAAGTTTTACAGCAATTTATTTTCATTTATGCTAGTTAGCTTGCGTCTATATTTTATTTTTTGAAATAAAGCTACTTATGTTATCTACGATATCTATGATATTCCTATAAATTTTTGATTTCGAAAAGATCATCTGTAAATCTGATAATGATTATTTTTGTAGAAATTGATATATCCGTAGTATAGTGTACATAGTATACAGAATGAATGTTTTGTGGATGTTTTTAAAGTTGATTGAATAAACTAAAGTAAAAAACTTGAAATTGAATTTTGAATTTTTTATTGGTTAAATAAATTGATAAGATAATATAAAAAGAATGTGGAAATATTTTAACAATATATACAAGCTACCAGTGTGCCAGAATTTATCGAAACTATCATGAATTTTTTCGATTGTATATAGTTTGATAGCTAAACATAACTGATTGTAAATAATCTTGAGTTTCAAGTTTAATCGTTTAAATATTTAAAGAGAAAGATTTAAATACTTAAACAAAATGCTATTTAAAGACTTTAGGATTAGTACATGAAGATTCAGCATCCGTGTGAATTCCAAATAACTGAAATCTTCTCTATAATTAATTTAATTGTCTTTTAAAGTAACTTCTGTTAATGTTATAATGTTTAAATACTTGTTGAAAGATTTTTATATCCTAAGAGTAAACGGTTAAATTTCTTTAGTTTATTCAATTCTTTCTTGTCATCAGAAAGTTTTACTATGCTATTCTTAACTTTTTCTTTTTTATAATATATTTCATGATAAATGAGTTTTAAATAAAGTAAATTATTATAAAAATTTCTCTACTTGATTATTTTAATAATCATTATGTGTTATTGCATAATATGTGTTATTTTGTGTATTTTATTATATTTCATGTTTAGTAGAAGATAATATATTTGTAATTGAGGTATTTAAGTATTTACGAAAGAATGTTCACTTTGTATATGTTTTATTATATGTATATATATTTTATTGTTGATAACCTATTATGATCGTGTTACAACTATAATTGCATTTAAAACCAATAGTGAATAGAATTGAATAGATGAGAGATCAGTACAGAAGTAAGCTTGAATGTAAGACGAGATACTTTTGATGATGAAAAAGTTTAATAAGATAAGATTTCATTTAAATTGGTCAACCAATTAATGATGTTTATATACTAAAATTTATTTATTATTATTAATAGTGAATAGAATTGAATAGTCATTAGTCATTAGTCATTAGACCTTGTTCTCCGAGGGCTTACACTTCGATTACTTACTCGTCTAGGAGGGATCTAATTCGACTACTCAATGCTCTAAACTTCGACTATTCTGTTCTGCGAGCTTACGCTTCGACTACTTACTCGTCTAGAAGGGATCTAATTCGACTACACTTATCGCGAATCTTGGTTCTCCTTTTATCCTTGCATTGCGTGCAAATGCACACAAAGAAGGACGAGAGGAACCAATCATCGCGTCGAAGGGCGGTTTCAAGGGATGGGCCTTCGCGGGGTTGCGCCGTAATCCATTTGCTTTCACTTTTATGGTGGTTCATCATAAAGCGCGCAAATGCGGCTCGTAAAATGGTCGTTGCTATAGTTTCTGTTCAAATTAACATCTGGAAACCATCACGAAACCCATACCTGCTCAAAAATATATAAATAAATAAATATATAAATAATATAAATAAATTACTATAAATATATTTGGCAGGAATTCGAATTGTTAATAGCAGAACATGACCTGACGAGCCCGGGCCTTAACAATAGGTAATTATGCTTGTAAATTGAATATGATTTATTTTGATTTTATATTATTAATGATTATGATTATATCATTTATATCATTATATCATTATATGTCATATAATTTGATCTTTAAATAACTTTTTTCAGTGAAATAAATTTCAAAGATTAGTACAATTAAAATTTTTTGAAATTTTTTGAAATTTTTTTTGAAATTCATGAAAAACTTTTAGTTTACACTTATATTGTATGAGCAATACATTACATTCTATAATGTAATACGTATACTTCAGATTTATGAATTTATCATCAATTTTGTTACAATTGTTATCAATAAAGTTGATACTACATAATTCAGAATTTTTTTGTTCTTCGAATTTATATTTTTTTGAAACGATTCCTTTTGCAATATTGAAGAAATTTTCGTGTGATTATTATTATTTTTTTTTTAAATTTAAATCTAATATTTGCGAAGAACTTATCGCCATTATGAATTTCGTATAATCGATTATAAAATATATTATAAAATTGATATATTAATTAATACAAATTGTTATACTTTGAGTAATATAAATTATATGAAAAGTAATAATTAATAATAATAATTTCGTTTGCAAATGAGTTTATACACACTATACACACACTACATATTATTACATACACTATTGTTATTACAAACTTATCTGTATTTATGTATTTTTTATACATTTCTCTTCTCTAATTTTTAATATTTTTATTTGATTTGACTTTTATTTGTTATAATTATGATATATCTAAAGATTAATATTAATCTAAAGATATTATAGATAAATTTTTTTAGAAAAATATAAATTGCATTCTATCTTCTATTTATTATATACTTATAATAAAATTCATAATTCCAGTAAAAGTAATGCTGTCAAATTTACATACGTGTATAAAATATATCTACATTATATATTATAGATGTAATAAGCCAATAAAATTTTTATATTTATTTATTTTATCATTTTTAAAATATCTCTCTTAAATAAAATATAAAGTGGAAAAAATAAATTTGATTTTTTAAATTTCTTAGAATTTTAAATTATTCTATTCTATATGCTTGTATTATTAAGCATTTTGCAAAATTTACAAACATGCATTCTAATTAATGATATTTTTTTATGTTTGCAAACATGCATTTGAATTGTTTTATAATATCGATTGTAAATATCGATATATTCTCACATGTCATCGCATCTCAAACAACTGTTTTTATTTCGAAATAAAACAAAATGGATCATTTAAAATAACACCAAAATTTCAACTAAAATTTTTATTTAAATTCTTTCAGAAATGTAAATTATCAAGTACATATACATATATAAATAATGCCACCAAAACCAAAAAAAAAAGATATAGAAACTGAAACCAAGCCAGATAAACAAATAGGAGGTTTTTCATGCATTTATAAAAGTAAATAAATAGATGTTAATATATTATTTTTAATAGACATTTATTAATTAATAAATATTTTTGAAACATTAATTTTAAAGAGAGAGAAAGATAAATAAATATGAAGGAAGAACGAATATATATGTTATTAAACTTGATTAAATAGATTTTAAAGATTTTATATTTTAGGTCCGGGTCCCAAATATAAACTCAAAACACTTGTCGGTTACAAAGAGCATTGTCTTTCCAGACATAGAAATCCAGCATATACATTTGGTATAAGACATCATATTTTTGAAGAATGTTTATCACCAGGACCAAAATATGTATTAGACAGACCTAAACGTAATGGTTTTTCATTTGGATTAGTTAGAAAAACTTTTGGTAAATTTTAATTTATTTTCTAAATTATTCTAAAAACAATTATTTCTAATAACAATTATTTCTAATATTTCTAAAAACAATTTAATTTTATTTAATTTTATTCAATATTATGTATTTATTATTTAAATTATTTAAAAAATTTATTATAATTTTTTTTATTAAAAAGACTACTATAAAATTATTTATTTATGTAATAAGATTTGATATTTGAATTCATTTATTATGTCTTTAATTGTATCTAATATTAGTATGTTTTTATTACTTTTATGTTTAAAGAAAAATGATGATTTTCGCTAATTTTTAAGAATCAATAGTTTTTTATTCTCAATTTTAATTTTGAAAATCATATCTAATTTTTTATGCAGTTCATTTTTATAAATACTATTTGTAGTATAATATAATATTTGTTATAATTATATTTATTTCTTAGGACATAATTTATATTCATATATATTTTTTATGAATTTATTAGCATAAATAAAATACGTAATTACATAAAATATCAAAAAAAAAAAATATCAAATTATTTGATTCTGCAAATAAATTCTTGGATACAAGAAATTTCAGTGACAATCATCAATTTCTATCTTTAAAAAAAATATATAATCCTTAGCTAACATTGTTATACAATATATATTGTATTATATTTTAATATGTTTATTATTATATATACATATGTTATATTATTATTTAGATATTAATTTTGTTAGTTTTGAAAATACAACAATGAAATTTTCAAGACTCTAAAAAAGTATCAAAAAATTTTAATTTAGAAATTTATTCATTTCAATTTATTCAATTATTTTATTTTATTCAAAAAAACATTCTTGCATCTAACAATACAATTATAATTACAATTAAATTTTTTTTTAATTTTATTTGTTTTAAAGATATTTTAATTAATTTCTATCTATATTAAACTATATATAATGAATCTAGAATTATATATATATATTATTATATAATGATTCAAAATTAATTATATATATTATAAGAATAATATAAATATATAAGAATAATAATAATATAAATAATAATGAAACTTTAAGGATTGATTTAACGCGTACAAAAACATTTTCTATCCATAATATTACATATATATATATATATTATTATTTATAATATTAATTATTTATAATATTATTATTATTTATAATATTATTTTTACAATAAAGAATTAAAACTTAAATATTTTGTAATTTGATTTAAAATTTTGTTCTATCGCGCACAAAACTATACTTATAAAAGCAAAAATTGATTAACTTAATATAGAAATTATTGATTAACTATATATTATAAAAGAAAAATTAAAAATTAAAAATTTTTAATTAATATAATACAGTTTCTTGATACTAGATTAAAATAAATTTTATTTAAATTATATTAGAGTATCATTTTAACATTTGATTCATTTTTATTTAAATTAAATAATATTAATTCAAGAAAGAACAAATGGATTTTTATTTTAGATTATTTTTTACTGAATTGATATTTGAATTGAATTACTCTAAAGGCAACCATCATATTATAAGATAACTGATTATGCCAGATCTAAATGTTAAATATTGAATAAATATTATTAAAATTATGTTATTATTATGATAATGAAAAATATGCTATTATGATAATAAGTATAATAGTATTCCTCTCACACTTCTAATAATTATTTTTATTTATATAAAATTATAAGTCTTATAACTATTATTATAAAAATGACAAATTATATTAAGATTTTTTCTATTTTATTAGTACCTTTTTGTGGCCCTGGTCCAAAATATTTATTGCCAACTCCAAAAGGGCCATCTTTTACAATAAAATCAAGAACGAAAACTAGACAAACTTGTGTTACACCAGGTCCTATTTCTGTAAGCCTTCCTCGAGCAGGTCCTGCTTTTTATATGTAAGTATTTTTCCTATATATTTATGTATATCTTCTTTGAGTATTTATATATATTAAGTATATTATTCCATTAGTTAAGAATTAATATACGAAATGAATTTTACTAATAAAATTAATTAACGGTATAATAAATATTTTTACGAATTTGGTATAGTTATTTTTATGAATTTTTGTACAGTTGTTTATTAAGCTTTATTTAACCATGTTAGAATTTAATACCGTTAACATTTTCAATGAACAATTGTGTGAAATTTTATATATACTATTAACTGTATTCATATATAAGATCTTAATATTTTTAAATCAAAGTAATTTGTACATATTTGTTTTAGAGGACAACGTTTGCCTGTTCTAAAACGTGATTGTGTACCAGGTCCCAAAATTTATAATGATATATTGGTTAAACAAAGAGCTCCAATGTACAGTTTATCTTATAGGCATCCTATGAAAGAAATTTGTCGCTCTCCCGGTCCAAAATATAATCTTAAATTTGGAAAAACACCTCCCATATATTCTTTTGGAATCAAACATAATGAATGCGCTCTTCCTTATTTTATTGAATGTGATGATCAATGTTAAAAACTTGAAAATTATAAATAAAAATATAAATATACAAATAATTTAGAAATGTATTATTCTTATATATAAAATTAATTTTTTTTGTTTCATGCAAGATTATTTGTTTCAATGAATTTAATCAGACGAAATAAATAAAACACATTCATGTATCATTCACATGATAAATATGATAATTAAATATAATTTAATTATCATGCTTAAAGACGATTTTATTGGAATGAAAGAATACAGGATTAAAAAATTTCTCTAATAAGAAGGAATAATTATCTCATGTTATCTCATGATATATACATGTTTAGTGATAACATAAAATTGCAGAAAAACTATTTTCTCTAGATTTTTATGATTTTTAAATATATTATAAAGAATTAGATTTTGATATTTTCCTAATAAAAAACTATAAACAATTTTTATGAATTCTATACATATAAGAAAAATTTTTTTCTATAAGAAAAATTATTTTATTTAAAAACTATCTTATTTTCTTTTATTATTTTTGCTATAATTTTTCGTATTTTTGCTATAATTTTTAAAATATCTTTATATAGTTCTCAAAAAAAAAGAATTATTAGTATGTAAGAATATGTGCATAAGTATGCATATGCCATTTATCTTACAATTAAATTAATATAAACACATTGTGAAAAACAATTAATATATATAAGAAGCTAAATCAATCAATTATAAATTGTGATAAGTTTAATATTTTATAATCCGAATCTACATCAAGCTTGAAAATTCCATAAAAATCATTATATTAATGTTAGCATTTATTCATAAAAATTTAAGTTCTTCGTACATAAAATTATATATTATAGTGGAAGTAGTTTGGACTTTGATATATGTTATGAAGAACATAATTTTGAAAAATTTATAGTTTTAAGACAAAATATAATATAATATTATATAATATAAATTATATAATAAAGACTTTCAATATAATATTATGCATTTATACAATACTATCATATAGTTTTTGTAAGTTTAAGAAAGCATAATTTTCTCAACCTGTGATTAAATTATCAGTTACAGAATAAATATAATAAAAGAAAAAAATTTATGTTCAAATTGTCTATCACATATTAGAAAAAAATTTTTAAAAAATTAAATTAAATTAAAAAAATATATTATAGATATTCAAGAAAAAACTATTTATATTATAATATAAACTTGATAAATTTAATTTTTGCTTTTATTTTGGAACTGTTTAAAATCAATAAAGAATTATAAATGTCACTAAGATCTCTTATAGTTTCATAATTTTCATTCATGATTTTGAGAAATTTTAAAAAATAAAGTTCGAATTGCTTATGCATAATTTATTGTAGATATTCAATATATTTTATAATGTATATTTATAATGTACATAAAGTACATAAATATATATAATGTATTTATAATGTATATAATGTATATAAATAATGTATAGAAAAAATATTAATAATTTATTAATAACTTTTTAAATTATAGTTTAAATAAAAAAATTATGTCTTAGAAAAATTAAACTTTTAAAGAGTTACAATCATTTGTAATGGATATAATTGAAATCATATAAAAAAGTATAAATCCCTTTTTCTTAAAAATAAAAAGAATTGAATGCTACACATTATACTACTTTTTAAGAAAATAAGAGATGAAAAAAATAATGTTATCTCTTTATCTGTTGCATGTTACTTGAACTGCATGCTTGTTATTCTCTTTCCTATTCAATAACAGAGAAACAAAATATTATCAATTCTGTGTATTCTTCATAAAAGTCATTACTAATCATAATAATTGGCAATATATTGTATATTCGTTTCATGTTCTTTTTGTATTTTATAAGATTTTAATTTTAATTAAAATTATAAAAAGATTAATATGTACTTTTGCGAACTATGTGAAATAATTCGTAAAAATAATTTTAACAAAATTTCATGAAAACTTTCAAATTTCAAATTTATTGTGTGCCAAAACTATTCATTAAAAAGAATATTTATTAAAAAGCCTAACTACTACAAATAATACTTTAAATAAGAAGATAAAGATATATCTTTATAGAAAATATTTATAGAAGATATTAAATATATATAAAAATATATTATAGAAAATAGTATATTCCTTTATACGTTTATTAATACGCGTAAACTAATACTATTTTTCTAAATATAACCAATTAATAAATAACCACCATTACTATTATGTATATCCATTATGATTATAAGATTCATAGAGACTCTAACACACTTTATCACGAACGATTCTATCAACAAATAAAGAAAAAATTATAACCGATTTCAATTTTTATCACCAATATGAATGCTATTAAAAATAGATTTTTAGATATCACAATTCACTGATCACGTACTATAATTATTCTGAATACTAATTCTTAATAGTAGAAATTATATCGCAGTTTCTGGTAAATCACAAAGATAAAAAATATTTACAAATACTATAAAATTTATATCTTAATTATTTGTATCTTAATTTATACTATATTTTGATAAACTCGCAGAAATAGATAAATGTATATATGTATATGTATATGGATATGCACAGTTTTTACAATTTCTTGTTTCTATAGTACACAATACAAACATCAGACTAAAAGATTTATTACAAACTATAAAAATTAAAATAGATAATGATTACTCATCAAATTCACAATTTATAATTTATTATTTACAATTTCATACAACGATGTTATTAAATTTTAAAATATTAAGAATGAATGGAAAAAAGGAATGTTTTCTTAAAGAAATTATTATCGAAAAGGAAGTATATATAACTCAATATCAAAAACATAATTGATATTGTAAAATAATATTCAATATTTTGATTTGATAAATTAATTCAATATTATTAACTTATATACTAGAAATTTAAAAAAAAAAAGGATAATTTAGATGATTTTTATAAAACGATTTTACAATGATTTTTTTTCTTAAGAATTTTTTAGAGAGAATAAAAAATAAAAATATTGTGTTTTTGAATGAATATGAGCTAATTGAACATATCTCCAAAATCATGAATAACTCAAAGATTAGATATTATTTATCACATCACACAATTAAAATTCGATAGTTTTTCACTACGAAAATTAAAATAGTAATTAATATGAAATTATAAAAAATATTATTAATTTTCGAAACTTTCTGGCGACTTATTTAAATAAAATAGTAACAATCTTCAATTCCAAATCAACATTATCTTCCTAATTATTATCCTAATTATCCTAATTATTATCCGATTCAAATAATTTAAATGTTATATATATATATATATATATATATATATATATATATATATATATATATATAATATAATATAAAAAAAATCAATAAAATAATATTTAATATATATATACAATGAAATGATTATTAAAGTATTAATAAAAGTCAAAAATCAAATAAAATAATAAATGCTATTATAATTATCAAATAAATTTATTTGATGCAGACAAATAATTTTTGTCAAATAGTATTATCAAGGAAATAAATCGGCAATATATCGTAGACTGGAAAAATTGATAAAACTATATTATTGATAAAAACTACAATGACAATTTATGCAATCAATTAACTCCTACGCTTCAGCAACAAAGAACTACATACATATTCCCTAACAAACAATTATAATTGATGTAATCGATGGATATACCATAAAAGATTATGCACAAATTAACATTATAAATAATAATGCCATACGTTTCGTATCACATATTTCCAATGGTCGAATTTGTATCTTTCTTGATAACATTAATGTGCAAATATTGTAATCAATCACTCAATCAACTACAATCAATAATATCTAAACGACAATGAGATCATTACTAAATCCTTCACAAAGAATTATATATCAAACGTTTCACCATCAATACCTTATGAATATATAGAAAACATTCTTAAGAAAAACAACATTAAAATGACATCAAAGATGACCTTTATTCGAATAGATATTCAAGACGCTGGTTTCAATCACGTTATGAGTTTTAAGAGACAGATTTTTGTAAATCCAGAGGATATCTTTAAAATTCCTGATTCTTTCATAATCACGTATAATGATACACAATACAGAATATTCACATTTATGCTTCATATGTAAACAAGAGGATTCATGTAGTGAATCAGTATGATAATATTACTAAGCAACAACACCAGATAGTAACAAAAACACGAACCTGAAAAAAATAATATAAATATAAATTTCACAAATAATTTCCGTAACGACTATAAATTGCACAGTGACAATCATACTGAAATTTTTCAGTAAATCGATAATACTATAATAAACAAGAGAGCACATTCTTCTTCAGCAGAAACATTAATTCCAACACTATAGAAAATAAGTACAAAATATTAATCTTTCTTTATCTATTCTATAAGTTTCTTTCTTTTTTTTTTAATACGAAATGAATACATGATTTTTGTTGTTTAAAGTTGATTTATTGCGTTATTATATTATGAATCTTTACTCTATCACTTTCTTCCATCTCTCAGGAAGCTTCCTTATTCTAAAATTGTTGGGACTTGCAAAATATTTCTTGAGGTATGTTTTTATTTCCTTTACGAATTAGAATCTTTTATCATGGAAAGAACTTTTTTAATGACAGGAACAAGTAATAGTCGGATAGAGCAAAATCTGGGAATATGGAGAATGCAGTAGAACATCTCAATCAAACTGTAACAGCTTTTCTCTTACAAACAAATCAACATGCAGTTTTGCATTGTTGTGATGAATCATGTAATGAATCATATGACTTCATCGGTTTGCCAACATCTCAATCAAACTGTAACAGCTTTTCTCTTATAGCCAAATCAATATGCAATTTTGCATTGTTGTGATAAATCATATGATGAATCATGTGACCTCATCGGTTCGCCAATTCTGGTCGTTTTTTTTTGCTGTGGCGCCTTTCAATTTATCAAGCTGATTGCAATATTTGACAGAATTGATGGTTTCAGCTTGAGGAAGGAGCTAATAAATTACACTTTTCAAGTTCCATCAAAAGAACTTTTTTCAATTGAAGTCTAGATCTTCGAATATCTCGTTTCACAACAATTGAAGATCTATTATCTTTAGACCAAGTACGTTTTCGATGTACATTTTGATAAAATCCAAGTTTCGTCTCTAGTGACAAACTTTTTTAAGAAAGAAGACTTGAGATTTTCATATCGCTGGAGAAGCAAATTGCATGTAGACACGGTTCACATGGTTCATAAAGGCGAAAATGCCTATATTCGTCGTTTCTGGGCGGCTGCTGCAGTTTTTATTTGTCAAGTCAAAATTATCAGTTCTAAATCTCTTAAGCCAATTTCGGTCGGTCGTAATAGTGGTAATACCATTCCCGTACAACGGTAAAAATCTCATTTACACTATTATCTTTTTTAAAACAATAAAGCATAACATGTCGCAAATGCTTTTTTTGGCTTAAGAGATCCAATTGAATGATATAAAAAAAAGTTTTAAAAGAGACTATGTTACCAACAAAATGTAATTGAAAAGAGCTTTAGGATGATTGAAGCCGATGCCATAAACGGTTAATAAATAAGCCTGCATGTTTACATAAAAATAGCCAGTTAAAGTCATTTCCAGCGAAAGAAACTTATGGGACATTCTATATGATGCTGCCTATAATCAAAACCGTCAAACGCAGGAAAACCTCTAAAATCAACAACGTTAGTAAAATGATAGAACCTGCCGAAAGTAAAATAAATAATCTTGAACTATTCAACTTATCAGTTTCTTAGAAAATTCATTTGGAACTGAAAACACAATTAGCTTTGAAATATACGCATGATATTACAGCATTAATAAAAATGCTATCTGAAATCTCTTCTTAAAGAACGCAGTATCAAAAAGAATTCATAGAACAAATAAGAAACTCAAGAATAACATAAATTCTAATTTATCATTGATACCAAACATCAATTTCCCCTTTTCCTATATCGACTGACAACGAGTTGATCAATCTTAACAATTTGTATCTATTATCATAAACAAATTAATATTAATATTAATAAATAAATAAACATTAGTATGTCAATAATATTTTATAATGGAATCTAAATGGTTTCTTCCCTCAATTGGTTTCATTCCAACTACTAATTAATAAATATCAACCAGATATAATTTGTTTACAAGAAATTTCAAACTGAACCAAACAATACAAATAAAAAACTATAATGTTTTTGTTACTAACAGAAATTAGCAAAATGCTGTGGAGAAGTAGTTAATTACACTGATTAAAAACTCTCTAATAGCTAACAAAGTTCAAATAAATATTAACATGGAAAGTATAATAACGAAAGTGCGAATATCTGTTCGGATCTGTTTATCTGCAATCTATATTTATCTAACAGTCAGGATTAAATGAATCTGATATAAATCAGCTGATTGATAAGTTATCAAAATCTTTTATTATTTTAGAAGATTTTAATAAGTTATAAACCTTTGTAGGATTCAGATTTGGCATAAGAGGAAAAATATGGGAAAAAGTTATATTCAACCATAATATAATTTTACTGAATGATAATAAATCAATGTACTTTAATGTTTCCAATAAATCATTCAATACAAGATTTAACTTATGTAACTCAAATTAGTGCATTTCCGGATTTACATGATAATAACCACTTTTCAAAATGTGTTTATTATCAAAATATACACTTAAAATGTACAATTAAAACAATAATCAGAATGAATTTGTACGTTGAAAATTTGAATTGGCTAATTGAAATGAATACTGGCAATTAATTGATTTAAAACTACTCCCATGAGATATTTATCTCAATATATAAATCTAATTGATAATTTAATTAAAGAATTTGTCTTTATCTTAAAACAATCAGCTGATCAATCCATTCCGATTAATAAAAATACAACCCGAACTAATAAAAATATATCTCACAAAATATCTTGGTGGAATGATGAATGTAAATCTATAATTAAAAAAGCCAAGCAAACCTTTAACAAATATAAAAAACATAGAATCCTAGAAAATCATTAAATAATTATATTTAAAAAATATAGAATAATAGCAAGAAAAACTCTACGCCAACTTCATGAATAAACTTCTTCTTGATATCCCTTAATAACATTATTCTTTTTAAAAAATTGTGGAACAAAATAAAAACTATTCAAGGAATTACACGCTAATCTAATCCATCATATTAACCAAATAATTTTAAACAATAAAAAAATTTCTAATTTACTAATATTGAAACATTTGCTAATAACTCTAGCGATTCAAATTACAACAGTGAATATTATTAATAGAACATACTATGTTAATTCTATATTCTGTTTTAATTCAATCAAGAACAATACTGACGAATTAACGGCAATAATAAATCTTTTAGGAGTGAGGAACTAATATAATATTAAAAAATTTTAAAATACCAGTTCTGGCCTGGACAATATCAAATATACTGATCGTTGAGAAAAGAGAAAATAGAATTGAATATTTACTTATCTTTAACATTATTTAGAATAACGGAATATTTTCAGCTTCCTGGAATAAAGTAGTAATTGCTAAACCTGGAAAAGATTTTGCATCACAGATAGCTACAGATCTATATCATTTATAAATATATTATACAAACTTATGAAAAAATTAATTAATCGACGATTTAGATGGATCCTGGAAACAAATAATACAATTTTCCCTTATCAAAATGAATTTAGATCTTTTCATTCCATATTAGACTAACTAATAAAGATTGAATCGCTAATATGTGATAGTTTATTGAACAAACAATATACAATCTTAATTTCAATAGATATCGAAAAGGCTTATAACATGGTATGTAAAAAGAAAGTATTAAAATTCTAAAACTCTTGGGTCTACGAGAAAACATTCTTATTTTCATAAAAACTTCCTCAAAACAAGAAATATAAAAGCAAATAATATCTTATCAGATTCGAAAATTATCGAAAATGATATACGTCAAGGATCTATATTGATTGTTACATTACTTATTTGTGATAAATAAAATTATCTTAATTATAAATACCCTAATTAAAGTATATTTATTCGCAGACGATCTTTTAGATTAGATGATGTTAGATGACCATCTATATATAAAGGAAGAACAACATATTATCATGTTCAAAATAAGAATTATTTTCCAACTGTAATTTATATTTACCGCACTTGATAATAAATCATTCTTTAAAATATTTAAATGCTATAATGTTTTGTTCATAATATATATATATATATAAACCAAATCACTGATATCATATAATTGTATTACAATGAAATCTTCGTTTTAATTCCTAAGTTTTTAATTAGTATTTGTATTTATTTTTCTCCATATCATAATTTATTCATTTCAAATTAAACAAGTTCATACACTTCATTCTCTAAAATTATTTTCTAAAATAATATCTGTAAATTATATATTATTACTTGTTCTCAAAAATTAATATTTTTGTCAACATATTTTCTTACGAATTTTTATCTTTCCATACGATTTTTTTTATTAATAAATTATTTCTTCCTCTACCATTATAGTTTCCTAAAATTTTTTTACATATTTCAGCAGATATTTTTTTATTAAAATATTTTAAAACAAATACTATCAATTTTGAACCATTTATTCTTGAATCTTTTTTATTCCTTATTTTTTTAATAACTTTTCTAATAACTTTTTTTCCCGATTAGTTAGCTTTCTCAGACTATTTTTGAATTCTTTATTATTTACATCTCCATTCTCGATTTAATTTTTTTTTATACATCGTGGATTACATTCTACTTATTAATTATGCAATTTGTTTATAATTTTTACTTTCAATATATTATTTATAAATTAATTTTCTTTCACTTATTGAAATTTCATTAATTTTTTTATTTATTTTTACGCGTAATTAATTCATTTGTGATAATATGACACTATGTAAGATCATAAAGATCAATAAGATCATAAAGATTAATATAAATTTGTAAATATTTTGATTTTACATATACATTATTTCTACATCGTACTAATTTTGTTATCATTTATGTAAAATTATTTTCACATTTGTTGCAAAAATGATACAATTTAAAAAAGTATGTTTTTCAGAAGAAATATTTATGAATATTAATTAGTATTTTGTTAAGTTTATAAGTTTTAATATAAGTTTTAATATAAATTTATTATAAGTTCAACCAAAAAATATATACGGTTTCCGAAACTTCACATCTTCTTTCTATTTCAATTAAAAAAAAAATATATAGCATATTTTGCATGAAAATCATTTATTATTAAATTATAACAATTTATTTTATTTTTATAGTAAAATGATGTCATAACTGTTTGCACATCATACATAACGATATGATTAGATTTTCATCAAGATTTTTTTCTTTTCTTTTTCTAGCAATATTATACAAGTAGAATTTTTCTATCATAATGTTAATATTCTATCAAAATATCAGGAATATTTTGAAATTTAAAAAATTAAATATATATTTATTTTTTTTTATTTGAAAATTTTAAAATATATTAAATTCTGGATTTTATAATTTTTATGAATTTTGTGAGATATTTTAATTTCTGTTAAAAAAAGAACTATTTTTTAGAAATTAAAAAACTTTTTTTAAAAAATTGATAAATTTCTATAAATTATTGTAAATTATTGTAAATTATGATAAAATTATTTCTATAAATTATTGTAAAATTATTTCTTTAAATTATTTCTATAAATTAAAAGTTTATACAATATGTAAATAATAAAGAATAATAAGATTAAATAGAAAATAAATCATTTATTAAATTTTTCATTTTAACTTCTATTTTACAAATATTGGTTTCCAATCAAAAATTCTTTTTTGCCGATTATTAACAAGCATTTGCAAAATATATTTGTCTTTTGTATTTGTGATCTTTATTTTTCATAAATAATTTATTATTTTCTTTTATTTATTCAATTTGTATTATTAATAACTTACAGTTTATCTATTAATTCAAATCTTTTAATAAAATTTGTATTTTTAGACAAGTTAAAAAATCGGTTTATAAAAATTGATATGTAATTTAAATTAAAGAAAAGAATGAAATTAAAATAAAGAATGCTTTAATTCTCTTCGAAATAAATGCAATATTGTTTTCAAAAAGTTTATACATTTTATTAATTTTAATTAGATTATTTATTTATAGTTTAAATTTTTTTAAACTATATATTATTATAATTTTTCTTTACTTTTTTTTATATTTTATATAAATGACGAATACTTTTGAAGTTTTTAAATATTTAAAATTGTTAATTCTAAAAAACATTTTGAAAAATAATTTTATATTCTTGCTAAAATTGAATAATATTTAATTTCTCATAAATGAAATCAATGAAATTTTTAGAAAATGATATAAAATTTAAAGAAATTCCTGAAAAAATCTTTATATAAAAATTAACATTAATGGATATACCAGTTATCGATTCTATGTGTTATCGCCGAATTAATTTCGTCGTGGTGGATTAGTTAAGCGTCGGGCGATGAATTATTAAAGAGCTGTTTCTCACACGTATGTACTAAGTATCGTATCGTATCCGACGGTCGGAGCACGATTTCACTCGATTGACTACGACTTGTCTCTTCGACAATTTGTGCGGTGAAAATTAGCCAGGAAGAGAGTCGATCTGAGCCCACTTTCTTCCTGGTTAATTGGGAGTGTCTTAATTATGAGTGGGGAATGTCGGTAACCAATAACATCACCGACATCACCTGATCTGCGATACGGGCCAAGGCCGGGCTGGCAGGCGTCTTGTATACAAACTTGGGTGGCTTTGATAACGGTTACAAGTTTTGTTTAGATCTACCAACGATCTTCTGTTTATAGTTCGCGATAACGCTCGCGAACACTATGTACATATATATATATATATATATTTAACCAGCAAAACATATGTGATTTTATTAAAATTCGATGTAGATCAGTATGCTTATTAGCAAATTATAGATAATAAATATGTATTTTTTTTATTTATATTTTATTAATATAATATATTCGTTTCATTTCATTTTATTATAATCTACATAAAATGTGGTTTTCTATAATATAGAATGCATAGGTTAAGAAAGCTATGAAAGTAGCTACGAAAAATTGAAATTCTTAATAAAGATAATGACTGAAGAAGTGATTATTTTACTCAATAAAATTGTACAAGTAAAATTATTCTATATAAAATTTTAATTTATATGTGCTCTATATTAAAATCCTGTAAAATATAATGTGAATCAATATATCAAGAATATAGTCTTATCGTAAATCAAATGAGAAAAAGCGAAAAATTTTGTGAAAAATTAAAAATAATAAAACTGTTAAAATCGAAACTGGACGACTTTGAATATTGTACAAATGTGTGAACTGATACTATTACTCAAAGGATCATCTATTGCTGTAGGACTATATCGTATAATCGTTTATATTATATTATGAGCCTTGAGTGAACGAAGAATGATACTTCAACTATTTGCGATTAACTGTAATGATTCTGCAATTGTATTTTGTGAACTATATCGTTACTAAATTCTATCTGATTCATATTCTATTTCTATTCTAAGTGATCTAGAAAACTGTCGCGAGTCTCGTTTTTCTTCTAATCCTTGCTTTTTGTGAAAATGCACACCGAGAAGAGGCTAGAAAGACCAATCGCGTTGGAAGACGGTTTCGAAGGATGGACTCTCGCGGCGTCGCGTCGTAGTGCGTGGGTGTCGGGATCTTTATACTCGCTTTCACGCTAGTCCATTACAAGGCGTACAAGTATAACTTCTAAAATTGCTGCTATATCTCTGTTTAAATTCAGAAAAGCATTAGGGAAACTGTATCTATTCATAAATTATTATTAGGTTATTGAAGATACTCGAGCTATTGAAAATAAAAGCCAGAAGATTGTTTGACCACTTTACAAATTTTGGATTAACTGTTTTTAACAGATATTAAGGAAGAATTAAACTGTATTAAAACTCTCCGATGCTCTGATTAAAACCCTCTAAATGCTCTAAGTTGAAGCTCTTCGCATGAGCGGCATGCGTAGTAATCGCTAGGGAATACTTTTTCGAGCAATATGGATCTCATCGACGTACTAATACATTATAATGTATTACACAATCCAATTATTATTATTTTTTCCACTTGAAAACAAATCCAAACATTTTTTCTTTTCAATATATATTGTTTATTCATCAATGTTAAAGTTTTAAAACGCCATAATTTGATAATTATAATGTAAATTATTTAAAGTAATATCGGTCTTTGAACAACATAAGATTTTCGTCAATGCACATCTTGGTATAGATGAAACGATTGTGAGAAAGAATTCTTCTGAGTGCATCAATTACGGTATTTTTATTAATGGATCATCACTTCTTATATCATATAAAAATCACAAGTATAATATTATAATATACTAATGCAACAATCATAACTATCTAGCTACAGATGAAACGAGTTTAAGATACAGAGAATGACTGACGAAATAAACAAGATTTCGTTTTTTCTTGTTGCTGAACAACGAAGTATGTGGTTTCACCAAGCACGCATTTTTGTCTGTAATCTATACTGGACATATATGTATCCATAAGTTACACTGATAGCCTTTGTAAGATGCATATATGCGCCCATAGCAGTCAAAGAGTTAAAAGAAATATAGTATCCAATAATACAAAGCATATAAATCGTAAATATTATTTTATTTAAAAAAAACTAAATATTTTCAATAGGATGCACGAAATTTAGAATAACTTAAATCGATTTCGCTTCCAATTAAAGCTCTATGATGCAATACTATTCGCACAATTCAAGTCAAAATTTAAGACTGCGCTTAATTTAGATATCAATCAGGAATATTATTCCATTGATATCCTACGAGGATATCCTAACGATAATAAATCCTAACGAGGATTTATTTAGACAGGTGAAAAATCTTCATAGATAGCGAAATACAAAACATGCGATCATTGACGTTAAATAATTTCATATGATAATTCAGCTTATCTGATATTCTGCGAATCTTCAATTAAGTTACAAGTTAATTTGCTACAGTGCTTAGGATCTATCTTAACAGCAAATAATTGACTTCTTTTAACAATTAAAACAACGGTAATCAAAAAGAACGAAAAAAAAAATAACACTTTTTAAAATATTTAATGTGAGTTATTTGTAATATGCATAACATTATTGAGATTATTCTCTATCTGCAATCTTAATTATGCATTCAGATATGAGAATAAGTAAAGCTTAAATACAAGTAAAGCTGTGATTCCAATTTAAATTGAATTATAGATATTCGCATAAATATTGTAATGCAGCATAGTCATGAAATGTGATTAGAAAAAAGTCAAGACTTCAAAATCAAATTTGAAAAATTCATCAAATATCATTAATTTAGTATTTTATAAAATACATATATAAAATTGATTAGAGCTAAAGAAAATATGCACATTTTAACACTTAGTGAAATAGAGTAATTAATCTTAATATGATTAATCTTATATATGAAGTGTAATCAATTACATACGATGGAAATTAAGACTAAGCAATTTAAAATCGAAAGAAAAAAGAAGAAAACGAAATTGAAAAGTTGGAATGCAGCACAGTCATTTCACAATCTCAAAGAATTTTTTGACGAAGAAACAATCAGGAAAAGCCAAATTGAAAAATGGTTCAAGAAGTTCAAATTGGACGATATAAACCTTGCAAAAAGGAAGAGACCATCAAATTTCGACGACTAGACACTTTTGACAGTCATGGAAGAGAATAAAAACTTAATAACTAGAATGTTGGCCGAAGATTTCAATATGGACCATTCGTTACCTCAAAAAGCTTGGAAAATATGGAAATTGGCTGGATGGATCTTCCATAAACTCTTTAATAACAAAACCGAATTTTCACCGATTTGCTGCAGCGAAACGAGCAAACTTTGTTCCTGAAGAATCTCGTCACTGGGGATAAATCTTCTTTAAAAACATCAAAAGAAAAAAGATTTGAGTTTCGCTAAATGTTTTATCCAAAGAAATATTGAAAGACATCTACTGCAAGAAGGCAATGTCGTATGTTTGGTGAGACAGAAGCGGAATCATCCATTGGGAAATCATCTCAAAAGGAATTTGTTATTGGTAGAATGACGACGATGAGCGTCAACAGTGGTGGATTCCGAACAAAAACGGCAAGCGGCAATTAAATATCAACAGCGACATCTATCTGGCTCAACTTAACATTTATGCTGTAATCGAGATGAAAAGACCGTACAAAAAGAACTATATCATCTTTCATCACGATAATGCACGTCCACATGTTAAGCGTCGTGTCTTCAAATCTATTGCTAATAAGGGCTGGGAAATGCTTTCTCATCCGCCATATTCTTCCACAGAAATGCCTATGGATTATCCCATCAATCGTTGAACAATTGGTTCGTGAACAAAGTTTACGAGAACTTGGATACTTGGTGACCAGCGTCAAAGAGTAGATTGCTTCTAAGAACTTATAAATTCTAAGAACTTCTAAAAACTTATATATTTTATAAACAACTTCTTAGGTTGTAGAATCGACCGGCTGCCAAGTAATGGGAATTAAAGTAAATATATTAAATAAGTAAATATATATATATATTAAACTTTTTGTAAATGATTCAAAAATTAAAACCAATTGTTGATTGATGTATAAATATATGTATAAAATATATGTATAAAAAATTAAAATGAAGTTTTTTATAACATATTTCATTAAAATCAATGAAATAAGCTGAATTTTTTCTAAATCAATGACTTTAAATCAATGAAGAGAGCTAATCAGCAGATTGATCTGAAAACATAACATAGTTTAAAACGAGACCATCATATTACAGATAGAAAATATTCCAAATGACCAAAGTTACAATAATCAATTTTATGTAAGATTTTAAGCATATTGAGATCATTATCGCTATTGCATTGATGTATTATTTTAATATCTCAGAAAAAAATAAAAATCTAGAATTAAAATTTTTATATTTAAATTTAAAAATTTTTATTTTTAAATTTTTAATAAAAATAATAGTAATTTTATATTTTTTATAAGATAATTATTGATTACTATATTATTAAAATATATTATCTTAATTAAATGTCATATAATATTTTATTTTATTTGTAGTTATCTACGATCGCAACTAAATAGGATGAAATAAAAATTAAGAAAACAATAACAATAATTTAACACATATAACATATATATATATATATATAATTTTTGATTAAAATATAAATATATAAAACATACAATATGCAAACTAAAAACAAAGTAATAGCATATCGAAATATATATTTAAGATATAAAAATATAAAAATCCATATAAAAATCCACAATTTATTCATAATCTTTAATCTGAGAAATTAAAATACATATTGATGAAAAATTATTTATTATTATCGGAATCAATTTTTAATATCATATTTTTTAATATTTTAATTTTTTAATGTCATAATTAAATTTAATAATTATTTGAAATTTATCACCGATTTGATAATTATTCATAATAGGACGATTTTAATGATTTTTAGATATATTGTAGAAAACAAGATTTTATAACAATTTTTTTTTGCTGTAGTTTTTCAAAATATTTGCAAAAAAAAGATTCCTATTATTAAATTTCTTTTATGTATATGTCAGTGACTACATGTGCTTATTCTCTATTAATGTAAACATATGGCGGCAGATAACTAAGATGTGAAATAAGAAATAAAAAATTTCCTCAAGTAGGTTTAAAATATCTCCGCTAAACTTGAGTATTCCACGAAATCTTCGGATTCGTGAACTTGCATTTTATCTATTAATTCAAATTCTTTAAAACTTATATTTTCGGATTATGTTAAAGGATCAATTTATAAAAATTTATTATTTTAACTTAAATCTGGCAAAAAATGCTTTAATTGTTAAAATGCTTTCTTTTCAAAACGAATTCAATTCTATTTTCAAAAATTTCATATATTGTTAGTTTGTAATTGGATTTTTTTTAATTTTTTTTATTTATTTTTTTTTTTATTTGAATAACATACACTTTTGAATTTTTTAAAAAAACTTAAAATTATTTCAAGATTAATTTTATATACTTTGAAAAGTAACTTTATATTTTGATAAAATAAAAATTGAATAATTTTCATTTTTTAATAAATAAAATCTATTAATAAATATTTCTAATAAATAAAAAATATTTTAAAAATATGATATAAAGTTTAAAATAAATATAATATGTATTTCTTTATAAGCATTTAAAAAATAAAAAAATAATTAATATTCAATTTTCAAACTTTTTTAATTTTTATTCTTTTAAAACTTTTTTTAAATTCTTTTTCATTTTTGTCGAAAATCATTCATTATGTGAAAAGAAGTAATAAAAACATAAAAAATGTATTCTATTTAAATCTAATTTTGTTTAACATATATCTAAATATAAATTAATAATTTAAAAGATAAAAATTAAAAAATAAAAACAATTTTATAAGTATTTAATCAATTATTTTAATATTTAAGGTATTTAGAGGTATTCTAATTATTTGATCGAATTCAAATTTTATGGATATTTATAGATTAATGTATATACAGTAATATACATAGATATTATATATTTATAGAATATTTTTTTTACTTTATTTTATTAATTCTTACTTTATCACTATTTTATTACTTTATTATTAATTCTTCTTTTAATTTTGATTATTCTGGAGATGTCATTCAAAAAATTTATCCTAAAATTAAGTAAGAATCATCTTAATAATACATCATATCGATTACAACATCAATTATTAATGATTATTGAATGTATCGAAATTCTTATGTTATCTTAAATTATTAAAATTAAATTAAATTATTAAATATTTTAAAAAATATAAGTATATATATATATATATATATATATATATATATAATTTAAGAATATTTAAGAATATTTTAAAGAATCTAAAAAACAGTTGTAAAATATAAAAAAAATTAAAGTAAAATTTAATAGTTCGAATTCCTAGCAATAATTTTCAAATAAGTTTCAAATAATATAATTTTATTAAGTAAATTTTGTAATTTGTTAAAATTCTGTAATTTATTAATAATAATAAGTAAATTCCAAAAATATAATATTTTTTTAAATTTTAAATAGTACTTTATTTAAAAGTTACTAAATTTATTTCTAATTTTTGTATAATAAAAATAATCTTTTATATTTTGAAAACAAAACTTAGTACAAAAATGAAAAGAATAACAGATTTCTCAAAATTTTTATTTTATTTAAAAAAAAAATTATTATACCAATCAATTTAATTTTATAATAAACTATTATATTTATAAAGATATAATAGATTATATTATATAGAAAGATTAGATATAATAAAATATTATAAAAAAAATTTAAATTTTGATACGCATTTTATCTATCTATATCTATATACTCCATACAATATTCTATATCTATTTGTCTATATATAATTGTATATATTTATGAAATTTATTTTAAACTTTTAACTATTAAGACTATAATTATTTTTCAAATTAAATTAATAATAACACAAAAATAATATGATAAAGTATTAAAAAAGCGTTGCATACTTTATTATAGTGATTCTAATACTACATATATATTACTATCAATATTTTTCAATTCTTAATACTATCAAATTTTATTATTTTCATTACAATAAGAATTTTATTGTATTATGTTATATTATGTTATAACAATAAACAATTAAAATCATAATAAATTGAAAATTTTATTTAATATAATTAATATAAATTTTAATGAATCAAATTATTTTTTTTTGTTTCAAATAATATATATTTAGTAAGCATTTACTTTCATTGATTATCGTGCGTGCTATCTTGATATTTACGCTTAATATTTACGCGTTTGTGATTGTCATGGCGACGTAATTGTTACGCTGTTAGGAGTTCATGTATTTACAAGTTTATTAGTTGATTGAAGAAAGATTAATCCAGTTAATATAATAATATTTTTCATTATGGACATAAAAGAACTTGAAGTATTTGGAATAATAGCATTTGATGGTTAGTAGCTCATTTCGCAAAAAACAGAATTCATTAAAACTTTTCAATAAAAAGTTGTAATTGACATTGTAGTTGACATAACACATGCATACGCATACACAAAGTATGAAATATGTATTTATCATGTAACCAAAAACTTTATATATGCGCATTCGTATAAAGAATATATTCTGAGAATATATTATATTTTTACTTTTTTAAAATTTTCTTTAAAAATTCATATTTAATAATATACATTTACATTATTTAATTGCAATGAACAATAAAATAATTATTTTGAATAAATTTATTTTTAGGTATAATGAGAAATGGTTTACAATTACATCCTGATGGAGAGCATCTTGTATATCCAATGGGAAATAAAGTTACTGTCAAACATATAAAAACGGGTGAACAATTCTTCTTTGTTGGTCATAAAAATTTCGTTTCTACTTTATGTATTTCATCTTCTGGCGATTTAATAGCTTCTGGTCAAGTAAATCATCACGGTTTCAAGGTGATTTATTATATTTACCATTATTACTTTTATTAAGTTCAAAATTAGTTTAAACAATTAAATTATATTCACAGGCAATGGTTATAATATGGGATTATATCAATCGTAAAATGAAATTAAGCTATGAGATACATAAAGTGAGAGTCGAAGATGTATGTTTTACAGAAAATGGAAAATATCTTATTAGTCTTGGAGGAAGAGATGACGGTCGCATCATAGTATGGGATATTGAAAATGAAACTCCACTTTGCGGTAACTAATTTTAACTTCATTTCTTATAATTTCTAATTATTACTTCTGTAATAAAGTTTTCAATTTTAATAATAGCATTTACATACGTTAACAGGTACTTCCATTGGGAATGAATCGTTTGGAAATATTACAATAATTGCACGAACTAACGTTTGCGAAACAAGTTTTATGACTGCTGGAGATAAAACTTTGAAATTGTGGCATATCGATTTAGAAGAACGAAAAATATATGGAATGGATGTGAAAATCGGAAAAATGAAGCGTGAAATTAATTGTCTAGTTATAAATGAAAATGACGAATATGTATATTGTGGAACAACATCTGGCGATATTATAAAAGCAAGGTTCATGATAATCTTTGTTTTTCTTTTTTTTTGTCATCTTTGATCATTAAATTATTTAAAAATTTTCTTTTTTTCATATAGATTAAATATTGAAAAATCCAAAGAAGTAACTAAATATCCAGTAATGGTTGGATGTTATTCAAAAATACCGACGCAAAAAGGAAAATCAAATTCACAAAATGGAGAAATATATGCAGGAGGTGTAAAAAATTTATTGCTTTTAGAGAAAGAAAAATTAATTGTAGGTGCTGGCGATGGAACGGTCGAATTAATTGAAATAATAAAAGAATCAAAATTAACAAAAATAACAAAAGCATTAGTCATACCGGCTATTATGACAGTGAGTATGTATGTGTGAGTTTTCAAAAAAATTTGAAATAATAACGAAATTCATTTTTCTTTTCACAACTTTTACTTTATATGTATTTATATTCTTTTATATAAAAGAAATCATTTATTATTTTAATATCTTTTTCTAATTAATGATTGATTAATTATTAATTAATTATTATTATAATTAATTTTTCAACTGAAAAGAAGTATGATTTAAATACATTTTACATAAACTATTTTACATATTGTAAAAATATCAATAATGAACATAAAACATAAAAAAAAATAAAGGAATTTCATTGATTACTTTTTAACAATATTATTATAATAACAATTTTTTTAATATTAAGAATTTTATTCATACATATATACATTAGCTTTTTATCAATTACCCACATATATATGCATATATACATATTAGCTCTTTTTTTATATTGCTCAGCAATATATCGAAAAGATATTATTTATATTAGATATATTTAGATTATTAGATTATATTAGATTATATTAGATTATTTTTAAAAAATGTGAACAACAATTACGACATTAATTTTAAAAATTGCAATTTAAAATATAACTTATATTTTTTGATAATTTTTAAATTCTCTTTGAAAAAAATTTACAAAATAAAATTTTTAATTTTATAAAGTTAATTTTTAAATAAACAAATATGATATTTTATATACATATATTAAATATTATATTATATTATATATTATATATTATATGTATTAATTTTAAAGTTAATTTTTAAATAAAATATATCATATTTTATATATATATTAAATATTATATGTATTATGTTATATGACATATTCATTAAACTTTTTAAAACATTAAAATTAAAAAAAAGAATTTGATTCAAAAAAAATAATTTTTAAGATAATTCAAAAATATAGCTCATTGTCATGAAAATTTCTAAAAATTATAAAATTTAAAGCTTCATATTTATTAAATAAATTTCAAATTAAAAAATGATTTAAATTCTTTCCCTTAATATTATATTTCTATATCATATATTTGATTTTGAATAAAAATCTTGATATTGAGATAAAAATATGATTGAATAAACATGGTGTAATCTAATTTAATATTTTAAAAAATGATTTTTTTTATAGTACTGTACAAGAAATGTATGTGCTATGGTGACATCAATGGTCCGATATAAAAATGATTTTATATTAGTAGGAACTGCTTTGTGTGAAATTTATGAAATTGAATTGACAAAATTTCATATGCGTTTGATTGTGACTTGTCATACGAATTCAATATTCGATGTGGCATTTCCACGGTAAATCGTTGCTCCTATATTTAAGAAAGATTTTAATTTACATATTATAAATAAGACAAAGAAGAAACAAAGTAAATATAAATCATATTTTTTATAGCAATTATTCAGAAATATTTGCAACAACTAGTAAAAATGACATACGAATATGGAAATTAATTACCCAAAAAGAATTGCTTCGAATTTCCGTACCAAATTTTATTTGTTCTAGTATATGTTTCAATTATAATGGTAATTCTATAATATCTGGTAAGTTATATTATATATATATAAATAATTTAATAATATATAAATATATATATAATATAATATAATTTTAATTTATTGAAAAAGCTTGGAACGATGGTGCAATAAGAGGATTTGCTTTGAATGGCGGAAAACTATTATTCGAAATTAATGGCGCACACACAAAATCTGTATCAGCAATTACTATAACAAACGATGATAGTAAACTTATTAGTGGAGGCTGTGATGGACAGGTATATAAATGTGTATATCTTTTTTTCAAATTAGAATATATATCTCTTTACCGGAATAAAATTTAGATTTTTAATTTTTTGGCTTGATATTTGTTTAGGTGCGAATATGGGATGCAAAATCAGAAATACGATATTTACTGCAAGTTTTAAAAGAACATAGAGGACCAATAACATCGTTACAAGTTTCACCAGATAACGAGAGTTTAATTAGTTCTAGCACTGATGGTACATGTATATTGTGGAATTTGAGGTAATAATATAAATTTAAAAAAATATATCAAAATGAATATATTAAAATACTACTATGATTTAATTCATTTTTCTTTTAGAAACTTTACGAGGAAGTTTATGTTGCGAGGAAATACAATGTATATGGCAACGTGTTTTGTTCCTAACGGTGTTCAAATTTTAACATGTGGTACAGACCGCAAAATAGCTTACTGGGAAACCTTGGATGGTTCGTTAGTTCGGGAAGTTGAAGGTTCACTTACTGGAACGTTAAATACTATAAGTATTAGTCACGATGGACAATATTTTCTCACTGGATCAGATGATTCCATTATCAAATTATGGGAATATCGCACTGCTAATACTATTCGTTTAAGTCTTGCACATGCTGCCGCGGTTACTCGTTGTGTCTTTGCTCCAGATGATACATTTATTGTCACGGCAAGTGCAGACGGTGCTATAATGATTTGGAAATATCCTTTTTCAGAAAAATTAATAACCAAACAAAACAACACAAACAATAACAAACTTTAATAATCATCAATAACATAAATATCATAAATATGATTTGTAGACCATATTGTAAATAAGTTTCGTGTAAATGATAAATATTTTTCAAATATGTTTATAAAATCTAATTATCAGTTCATAATAATCATTAATAAATTCAATCATCATTTCATTTCACATAAAAATTATTGTTTATATAAAAATCACATTAAAATTCTATTATATCTTATATTTTTAATGTAAGATATTTTATTTATACGGACAGAACTATATAGAATTAATTCAAATAAAAAAATAACATATTAATATAAATAATTGAATGATGAATAATTCAATGACAAATTATATAAATAGTGATAAAAAGAAATGATTCTTTTAAAAATCTAATTTAATATCTAATTTCTTTAAAGATATTAATGTATTTACAGAGCATATTTTAAAGATCGATTCTAGGCGTCAATAAAAATTGTTGTATGAAAATGTTGATTAAGACATTTTGTTTACAATGGATGAAATGAGATGGAAATGCTTATTCTGAAATAAATATACATTCTTATCTATAAATCAAATACTTGAATCTTTATTATTGATATCTTAATTAAATTATTGATATCTAAACTATTATAATTCCGTGAAAAAAAAAACATACAACAATCCAATGCATTCAATTTAAAATATAAAGAATCTATTTTCAAAATCTTTGCTTAATTTTTTTTATGATATTTGTATATCTTGTATATATTGTATATATAGTAAGTAGAAAACATAGATTTTTTTAATCGAAAAACAGTTTTTCGAAAAACATACTTTTTAAAATTCAATAGAATATATATAATAATATATAATAAAATCATACGGTAAGTTTTGAAGGATCATTTAAAAGATATGTTTTAATCTTCAAATCTGTGATAAATTTAATCATAAAGAAATATTTTCATCTTTATTAAATTTAAATTTGCAAAATTTGACAAAAAAACTTATGCTCGTTTTCGTTATAAATATCATAAAAAAAAAAGAAATTATGAAAAGATTAAAAATAGGAATTTAATATTTCAAAATGAATTAAATGAATTATGGTACAACTTTTTTTCATAAAATTAATAATAGTTTAAATATCAATTAAATTCAAATGTTTAGTAACTTATGGACAGGGATATATATCCCGGATATTTATTTCGTTTTATTTAATTAAAACTATTACAATTTAATAAATAAATAATTATATATTTTCATACTATCAATTATGCTATTTTTCTTTGTTATTGTTATTGTTTTCATTTTGCTTCATCTAACTTAAATTATAACTTAATTATAAGTTATATAACTTTTAACTTAATAAATAAGTTTTATTTAATATTTTTATGATAAATTAATAAAATTTAGCTAACAATTTTTATGTTTATTTTGATCTTCAGAATTAATTCTGCGTATCTTACAAATAAATTATAAATCTATGAATAGATTAACAATATATATAATGTATCTGAAAAAAAAATATGTGAGATAATATAGGATTAAAATTCCGTTTATTTATTCATCGACATACAAAATTACATAATCTTACATATATCTTGTATGTATACAAAATAATATTTTCGGCTAAAATCTATTTTTATGAATATAATTTTCCGAAATTAATAAATTAAATTTACATTTCTTACATGAAACTTCTTTTCAGAATCATTATTTTTTAATTTGCTGTTTTTCAAAATAAATTAGATGTTTTTATTTTAAATATTTATCAATTTTTTATAAAGTTTTTATAAGATATAATAGTGTACAATTAGATAGAAATATGATTAGGTAGAAATAATTTCCATGGAAATGATAATGATTTTTAAAAAAAATTTGTTCCGTTTTTAAAAAATTTTTTTTTTTTTAAAAATTATATTTGAAAATTTTTTGATTATATATATATTTTTTTAATTTTTTGTTTATGTATATATTGAATAAAAATACAAATATGTATATATTGAATAAAAATACAAAAATTGAGCAAAAATTATTTTACAGTTGCAAATAAATTAAAAATATTAACAAACAATTTTTATTTAATAAACAATTTTTATATAATATTAATAAACAATTTTTATTTAAAACTTTATATTCGAGAAAATCAAGTATAAAATAAATTGATTATAAAATAAGAATTGATCAAATTGATTCATTGATTATATTTATAAATATTATATTTATAAGTATGTTTAATAAATTTTTTAATTCAATTCTTCTTAAAATGATGAAAATATAATTAAAATTCAAAAATTGGATCAATCAATAGATCTTTAAAATCAAAAAGTAATTATAATTTCGAAAGATTTCGATCACTGATCAATAAAAAATTTGGAAAGATGAACATTATATTAAAAATTTTAGTTTTAGATATTTATTATTTTTCTGAGATATTAATAAACAATTTTCAATATTATATATTGAAAACATATATTGAAAGATTATTAATGCAGCAAATTTTTTATCCAAATATTATTAATTATAATAATCTTCTAATATTTGTAGTCATTGAATATTAAATTAATAACCAATAAAGTTTAGCTATATCAGACTCTATAAGATGATCTATATATAATCCATCAAAAATTTGATCAAAAAATTTCCAAAATTAAATACATTTAATTTATTAAATACCAAATATGATATATAAATGAAAATAGAAAAAAAAACGAATTTGCAAGTAAAAACATTTGATATATAAATGTTGTTATTTTGGGCAGACTTTGAATAAAAATAATAGTATTAGATTAGAATTTAAAAACAGCTTCTGTGAAAAAAGTGCCAATATTTATGATTTTTCATAAAAACAATTAAAGCTTTTTTATAGGATTTTGTAGATTACCAAAATTATTAGTTATTGAACACTTAATAACAGTAAAGATAGTGGTATTAATAATATTCATATAATCAGAATTCAATATATATTATTAAAAATATCTCGAAAAATTAATAAATACCTCAAGTAAAATTTTATATTTAAGCTCCAGCCTCTCTCTCTTGTCAATCATCCATTTTTTAGAACTACAATTCATCAAATACTCATAATGTACTCATAATTTAAAAAATATAAAATTCAAGATGATGAATTCAATATTATGCATAATGATCTGAAAATAGTATTTATATTATTTTTTTTTATATGAATTAAATTTTTATAATAATTTTTCATTAAATATTGTAATATTATTACAATTCAATTTAATATTCAATAAATTTCATTAAATTTGCAATAACATTTTTGAAACAAAAATATATATAATATGTTATAAAAAAAAAAAAGAAAAAAGAAATATCATAATATAAAAGAAAAAATTTTTTACCTAGAATTTCAATATATTTTCTATGAAATATATTTTTATTTTTAATTATCTTGATGTAATCAGAATTTTCTTTATCATTATTAAATATATTTATTTTATGGTTATGATTTAAAAAATTTAGAGCACAATAATAATAGAACTTCATGAAAGTTTATATTTTTGCAATTGATGTTTTATATCTGTTTGTGAATGATATGCACAATATAAATTTGTTTAGGACTATATAAAATATATCTCAAAGATTACTTTTCTTGCTATTTTTTTAAACATTATCTATATTATATATTATATATTTATAATATTATTTTGTACTTTTATTTTTGTTAGGAAAAAATGGAGAGAAGCCAAAAAAACACTAACATTATATACAATTATTATATTAAAGAATTAACATTTAATATTTGTAAAAGTTAATAACTTTTATAATACTATTAATATATAATAGATAAATAATTAATAAATTATTATAATTATATAATTAATATAATTATAAATAAAATTCATACAAAACATTGGAAAAACATCTACATCTTTCCTTCTTGAAATAACTATATAGTTACATCGCTACATACATTTAAAATGGCAAAATATTTAATTTATTAATAGAATAAGACATTAACTTCTAAAATCAAAATAAAATTAAACATTTTAGATTTGAAAGAATATAATAGAAGACTGTTATAAAATTTACATTATTTTTTTACCAATAATTTTTATATAAAACAAATATTTATGATACAATTAAATAATGATATGATTTGTATTATTTAAAAAAAGAAAATAATAAAAATATATCTAATGATATAAAACTGTATAATTTAAATATATATTTCAATGGCCTATTATAATAAATATTTAAATAAGTTTTATATTGAATGAAAATATTATTTCTAGATTTTCAAAATATTATTCCCAATTATTGAAAATGGATATTTTGAATTTTGAAATTTTGAAATCACTTTATAGTAAAAAATTTATTTCAAAATATTAAATTTGAAAAATTAATTTACTTTTTTTTTTTTTTAGTTTCTAAATCCATTGGATAATACTTTGATGAATACTTTAATAAAATTCTAATAATATTCTTTATTTTATAATAAACAAAACTTTAAATTAAAAAATTATATTTTATGTGTTTTATTATATTCTATATAATATCATTTACAATATGACAAATTTACAATGACTTAAAAAATGAGAAAAAATACAACAAAAAATCATTCTTTAAACATAATATTTTCATTTAACTGGTATATTATATATTATTTTGTTTTTATGTTATAATGTTTATGATTATGAAATTTATTATGATAAAATTTATATTATTCAATACAATTAGAAAATTCATTAAATACTTATCAAATAATGTTTTTATATATATATAATTATATATGTATGTTTATATATATAATGTAAATAATAATAAAATTTTTTAAACATAAACATATATAATATACATATAATATATTTATATAATAATTCATAAAATTATGATATAAGCATAATTTTAACCCCAAGCTTGGCTTTTACAATAATGTAATATTAATTTTCCATCTGCACCATAACAATCGTATAAATTTTTCAATGCTTGATCTGGTGCAGGAGCAAATGTTTGATTTACATATAGAAACTAATAAAAAGAGAAAATATATTTATATATTTATATACATATCTACACATATATAAGATGAATATAATTTTTATTTTACACTTACCAATTTTTCATTTGAATCTAATTTAAGATATCTTCTAATAAAATCAGAAATACGACCAATACAATAATCTTGGCTGACAGACCACTTTTTTTGTTTCATTATTGGTGCGTTGCCAGTTGCTTTTAACAAAATATCAACTGAAAAATTAAATACTAATAAAATAATTGTTTTATATTATGTCTTATTAATTTTCAATTTATTATTATGTCTTTAGTAAACAAGAAATCTTTTACTTTTTGCTTTGTCCTTAGAATTAATTTGAACTCCATTTCGAACTAACGGTGTTTCTGAATGAATTGTTTCAAAACTGGCAGATGCATCTTCGTTTGTTAAATTTTCTCCCATTTTTTCAGATTTACCAATAATTTCAGCTATAACATATTCATTTCCTTCTTTCTCCGTCATCACGTATGTTAAATTTCAAATGTCCGTCAAAAAAGAAAAATAGACGAAACAAATTCTTATTATTTGATTCTTTTGATTTCATATACATAAATATTATTAAAAAAGATTTAATAAAATTAAATTTATTAATACATAAAAATTACATAAAAATCATAAACTGAAATTTAATCAATGTAGAATTATGTAGAATTGAAATAAAACATTATCGAAAAATACAAAAACATAAAATTATTTTTACATTATGCAAAACATATTAATTTTATTTTTAATTCACGAAATAAATTATCACAAATGAATTTTTTATGCATAAATCAGGATTATGAGTGTTCCAACAATATTTAAATTTTAAGCCTCAGTAACGACAGCAATATCTTTCATATACAATAAAATACAATAAAATAAAAAACACAGAAAATAATAATCGATTATGATTTTTTTATCATTAATAATTTTTTTTAATTTTAAATAAACTATTTTAATTAAACTATCTGAATATTTATAATTGAATTTTTTTTTATATTTATAATTAGATAAGTACTTAAGAAAATTCTAGGAAAACTCAAATTTTATAAGAGAATTTTAATTACAATTACATTAATAGTAAAATAAGAAATATTGAGCAAATTTTAAATTAAGATAATTTTTCGTTAAGGAATATATTAAAAAAAAAGAAAAAAACTTTTAAAACATATTTTATTTGGATCAATTGCAATGATTACGATGAAAAAAAATAACCAACTATAATAACTATAAAAATAACTAGCAACTTTCAAAAAAAAGTAACTGAAGAGTAACTTGAAAACTAACTAATCAGAACAATTAAAAAAAGAATCTATTTCTCAGATGAGGTTAAGCTATTTTATCTAATTTTAAAAAGATTTTGTGTTGAAATTTTATTTTGTTTGTAAAAATACCTGAATAGCTATACAATACTTGAGTAGAGGAAAACATAAAAATAATAATGAAGAATATACAGGAAAAGTTTTGCAGAAAAGAAAGCGAACCAATATTCCGATATATTTTTTTAACTGCACTGATATACATAGAAAGTAAGATTGATTATATTGTTCATTAAATTTTTACAAAAATGAAACAATCTGAAATAGAAAAAGTTTAAAAAGTAAGTTACGAATAAAATAAGATTTTCAATAACTATCAATCAAACTTCTATTATAGTACTTTAGCAATATATTTAAAAAAAAATTATAATAAAAGTGGACAATTTTTTAGACTTTTGAAGAGAGAAAATTTACTCTCGCTTGGCTATTTTATATATTATTTATCAATGCAAATAATATTTTTTGCAAAAACATTTTTTTTCCAAGATAGGAATCTTAAATTAAATTAAAAAAAACTCAATCCAAAAAACATCAAAGAAATTTGTTTTAATTGATAATTTTTTTATAAAATATAACTATAAATATAAATATAAACACTTTCAAAAAAATATATATTTCTTTTTTTTGAATTTTTTTATTATTTTTTATACTATAAATGCTTTCTTATTTAACTGTAATTAATTAGTCAAAATTCAAAGAAATCCAAATAATATTTTATAATAAATATTTTAATTTAAATGTCTTATAATTATTATTATTATATAATTATTATTAATATAAAACAATAATTTTTAAAAATAAAACAAATTGAAAATTTATTAAGTATTAATTATAATTATAAATATTAATTAATTATCATTATTGATTTTTTATTTTGTGATAAATAAAACTTAATGTATTTATTTATTATTTTTAATTAAATTCTCTATCACTAATATTAATAATTTAATATAATAATAATTTTTCTTATATTGTACAGTTTAGTTACAAGTTGTTATAATTTGGCAACACTGTTTAAACTCGATATCCATAGTTTTAGTATTTGATTCATATCTTGATAATTTGATAATTTATCAAATAAAAATGATAAAAAAATGTGAAAATATCAATTTTTGTAATATTGATTTTTTTTTAATTTAAAAATAAGAAATTTTTAGAAATTTCAATTCAATTTTTATAAAAAATTTTTTCTTAGAAAGTTTTATTTAATCGTATTTAATAATATTAATTGTAATAATTATAATAAATAATTGAATTAATATTAATCTAAACGAATAGTCATTTTTTTATATAATTATTAATATTAAATCTATTTTTAAAAACTTTCTAAAATCTATTTTTAAAAATTTTACTGATATGAACACAATAATAAATATTTTTAAATATAATATATATATAAATTTGGAAATAAAGATTTTATTTTTTGTTAAATTTTAAGAATGCAAAATTTCTAAATAAAAAACAAAAAAAATTATATATTTTTATAATAAAAGAAAAATACAATGAAATTATATATTATTAAAATAATTGAAATTTATAAGAAAAATATCGATCCAAATATTCATAATAAAAACATTAATATTTATCACTAATATATTTTATTCGTTCGCTATTTATTATTTTTATTATTTCTATTATTGAAATTTATTAATTTCGGATTCTCACATTTTTCTGAGATTTTATAAAGTATTTTATAAAATTTGTTTTGTTATAGTATTATTATGGTAAATTATATTAAAATACATTTAGTACGATAGTATAAGAAATATAACATTTTTCATTTTGCATTTTATTTAAACTATATTTATATTGTATAATATAATATAGTAATTTAATAATAATATTAATAATATAATAATACTATTAGTATACAGATATAAATATAATATTTTTATTTTTTTATTAATTATTAAAATTGTATACATTAATACATTACAGTATTATTATAGTTGCAAAGGAAATTATGAGCATTATAAAATTAAACAATTATGTTTTTATTTTTATATTTTCAAAAAATGAAATTCCTTATAAAAATTCACCTTTTATAAAATTTTCTATTTTTTAGTTTACACTTCATTGAAAATTATAGAAAAAAGCAATATTATTTCTATAATTTTTTTCAATTTTCCAATTTATTTTTTACAGTTTTTCTCAATTTACCAATTTACCAATTTATTTTTTATTATTTTTTCTTATTTATTGTCAAAAAGGAAAGATTTTGAAAAAACGGAATACAAATTATTCAAAATTATGAATATATTGGCTTTTCATTTCTGTAAATAATATTTATAAATCATTAATTATAAATTAATAAAATTAAAGATAAATATGTATTTATTTTAATTAATTGTTTTAGTTATTAAAAAAATTAATAATTTTCATCTATACAGATACAATAAAATAAAGTAACAAAATAAAAGACATAGTAAATAATAATGATTTATTTTTTAATTTTAATTTTATATGCTAAATATCATAAAAAAATTTTATTAAAATTATCATATATTAATATTTAATTTAAATAATTAAAAGTATTTGTAATTTAAGAATATATATATATGATAATTATGATAATATAATAATTACATATTTTATTTAAATTATTTGTTTTCTTAAACATTTCATTTTTTTCACATAAATGATTATATGAAAAATATAAACAATAATCAATTAGAAATATATAAAAAAAATTTATATAAAATATTTAAATATTTAATTTATATAAAATATTTTTATTATGGATTTCTTTTTTTAAATTTTATTTTATAAAAGTAAAATAATATGATCACTGACAAATTACACATTAAAACTCGAATAGTACTATGATAATATTCCTAATTAAGATGTGAAAACTTATTATATTTTTTTTTAAATATTTCTGTAATTTATTGTAATATTTCTGCTTTTATGTATTAAATTATAGTATTGTCTTTTAATATGATTTAATATTATTTATAATTGATTGCAAAGATCATCTTAGTAATTTTTTTTTAATTGTCTTTATTATTCATTTTCATTTTTAATAACTTATTGTATACTGTGTACTTAATTATTCATTTTAAAAATTATAATTTTATTTATAAAATAATTTAAATTTATACTAATATTTGTTTAAATATAAATATTTTAAATATAAATGCTATAAGCACTATAACCTTAAACTTATCCGATTTATATATATTTTTTTATAATATATAATATTTATATATTGTTTCTATTTATTATAATTATAAATAATATAATATATATAATATTTATATATTATTTACATATCAAGAATTTATATTGACTTCCAATTCCAATAGTAAAAGCAATGTTGCCAAATTTAACATTATAACTTATATGTATTTAATGTAGACTGTGGTTAACTTTAACATTTATTGGTACTATTTTACAAATGGTGGATGACAATCAGTTTTAAGTCATGTGGAATGAGAAAAATTTTAGATTTACGTGAATTTTGTATAAAAAATCATATGTGAAGAAAATATTTCTTAAAAAAAAATATTTATATTTTCCTATTATATTTGATCAAATAAAACACAATTCTTTTGATAAGAAAAAATTACCAGAATTGTTTCATTGAAAGAAATTTGCTTTATAATTTGTAGATATTTCATTTAAGGTAATTATTGATATTTTTAAATTTATAATTTATTTATATGTTAAATATAATATGTTAAATATGTTAAATATCTAATGTTAAATATTTTAATCGATCATTCTTCAATTAATAAAGGACAAGATTATTGGATTCTAATAAAATTTTAAAAATGGAGGTGGATTATAGTAGCAATTGTGATGTTAAAATTCCAGAATGTAAAAAATTAGCAAATGAAGGAAAGTTACATGATGCTTTGGACCAATTATTAGCATTAGAAAAATTAGCACGAACAGTTAAGTTTTTATTATTAATTAATTTTATATTTAATTTTATACTTGTTTGCAATTAAAATATGCAAATAATAATAACAATTTCTGATATTTTCTAGAGTGCAGATGTGTCATCTACATCACGAATTCTTGTTGCTATTGTTCAAATTTGTTTAGAAGCAAAGAATTGGGCAGTATTAAATGAACACATAGTATTGTTGTCCAAAAGACGTTCTCAATTAAAACGAGCTGTTACAGCAATGGTTCAGGAATGTTGTACTTATGTAGATAAAATGCCTGATAAAGAAACCAAAATTAAATTGATAGAAACATTACGTACTGTAACAGAAGGAAAGGTAATCTAAATTTTGTAATTATTTCAAATTAAATTTTTAAATGTTTAAAAAAATCAATTGTTTTAAAAATATAAATAATAAAAAATAATTCTTGTCAAAGATATATGTAGAAGTTGAAAGAGCAAGACTTACTCATCGTTTGGCAAAAATCAAAGAAGAAGATGGAGATATTTCAGGTGCAGCAGCTGTTATGCTTGAATTACAAGTATGAAATTTTTAGAAAGAAATAATATAATAGTTAAAAATTATGTATAATAAAATTATATCTATTTTAGGTTGAAACATATGGTAGTATGTCACGTTTAGAAAAAGCATCTCTTATTCTAGAGCAAATGCGATTATGTTTAGCAAAAAAAGATTTTATGCGCACTCAAATAATAGCTAAGAAAATTAATGTTAAATTTTTTAATGATGAAAATGATGAAGAAACACAATCTCTTAAATTGAAATATTATGAGTAAGCAAATTACATAATAACTAATAAATTGAATAAATAAATATAAAACTTTAAAATTTATTGCAACAAAATTTTTTTATTTCAGCCTAATGATGGAATTGGCTCGTCATGAAGGTTGGCATTTAGAATTATGTAGACATAATCGAGCAGTATTGGAAACTCCAACAGTTAGAGATGATCCTGAAAAAAGACATGCTGCACTTTCACGAGCTGTTCTGTATCTTGTACTTGCACCACATGAACCAGAACAAGCTGATTTGACCCATAGGTTGCTTTCTGATAAACTTCTTGATGAGATACCAACATACAAGTATTATTTATTCGTTTTTAACAAAAAAAATTTAATTTATGAATCTCTTATTTTTTATATTAATAATAAATTTTTATTTTTTATGCTTAGGGAATTATTACGACTTTTTGTAAATCCAGAACTAATAAAATGGTCAGGACTTTGCGAAATTTATGAAAGAGATCTTAAAGCTACAGAAGTTTTTAGCCTATGGACTGAAGAAGGACGTAAGCGCTGGACCGATCTTCGAAATCGTGTTGTTGAACATGTGAGTTTGAAAACTAAAAATTTCACTTCATTTTAACAAAATTATATTGAATATTTATTTCACTATATAGAATATCAGAATTATGGCAAAATATTACACAAAAATTACATTGACTCGCATGGCTGAATTATTGGATTTACCAGTTGAAGAAACTGAAGCATGTCTGTGCAGTTTAGTAGAAACTGGTGTGATAAATGCCCGTACGGATCGTCCAGCCGGTGTGGTTCGTTTTACAGGAACCCAAGAGCCGGCTGCTCTTTTGGACGCATGGGCTGCATCATTATCAAAACTAATGAGTCTTGTCAATCATACAACTCATCTTATTCATCAAGAAGAAATGTTGGCTGTAGCTCAATCCTGAAAGATAAATTTTCACTTTTTCTTTTTCCCTATTTGTTTTCTTCTTTCTTTCTTCTTTTTGTATCAAAACTTGTTTAATTTTCTTCTTTATATAATCCTTTTACAAAAGTTATTTCCATAAAACGACTGCACATAAATAATTGTACACTTTCTATAAAACTTTAAAAAACTTTAAAAAAGCATTTAGAGTTGCTTTTGGTCTGTTTTTAACACGTGTACTATATCTTAAAAATAAACATTATGCGAAACATAAAACGTCGTTTTTTATTCGTTTTAATATTAAGTAATACATTTTAAGTGAACAATCACACTTTTTACAAATTTTGCTAATAATAAATGTAATATCTTTTTTATATTCTTGTTTTCATAATTTATCATAATGTTTAATACGCAAAATGCGTAAGTTTTTCTATTTTGTAAATGTTAAATTTGAATAAATTATTTATAGAATAAAAACTTACATACTATAATGATAATTTATTATTGTCTAATTGTTAAAAATTTCAATGATAATTACGTTATTAAATTTTACTTATTAATATGAATTGAGACAACATATTTTAATAAAGAATTAATAAATAAGATTTATCATATTATTTTAACTTCTTTTTCTTTATAAAATTCTATAAAAGATAAAAGATATAACAAAAATTTTTATATGAATTTTTCGTATTATATTCATAAAAATTAGTATGTTTAAAAAAAACTTATACTAGTTATAATGTAAATTTTTTGCGTATGACTTCACTTTGTAATTTTCTTCACTTTGTGAGAAATTCTTTCATTAATTGAATGATTGACACTATCATATAAATTTTTTTCTATTCAAACATTTTTTATAAAAAAAATATGCGTAATCGTTGCATATGTTTATCATTTCATTGATATTAATATTCTAATATAAATGCATATATTGAATACATCCTTTTTTCCTCTTTATCTATTAATGTATAAGATACGCGATAATAACATTTTTATAATAGAAAAAAAGAATGTTCAATCTAACAGACAGACATAAAAAAGATGAACAATCGTTCATAATTTCATAAAATAATTTACTGCTTTTATTGTGATCAATCTTCCGATCGAAAAAAAATACTGTTTCAAGGTTTACACCTGACGTTTTGATCAATAGCGATGCTATCACAAGAAACAGTTGCACTATTTGATTTGGTATCTAAAGTGTGGAAGAAAAAAAATGCTATAATGTTAATAATAAAATATTACAGTAGAATGAAAAACTCTTACTGCTTCCAATAGTCTTGCGTATAAGCGCTACCGCTTCTGCATAAGAAGGCGGAGGTAATTCGTTACAGCTTTCCTGAGCAATTGCTTCATAAGAAGGTGGACCTGGAGTTTGTATATCAATACGTTCAATACCACGAGTACCGCTTAATTCCTGCAAATGCTGTATTTAACGATTAAATTATCCCGATTATTAATAAATTTATTTATTTTGATATTAATTGATAACTAAATACATTTAATATTATATATACATAAATACATATTTCATACATTAAATATTTAACAGATACTTATTATTCTATATTAAAACATATTGATATTTGAAATTATCAACATGTAAATATATGTATAGATTTCACTGATATGCAACAATTTTTATTAATTTTATAATCAATAATATCAATCTCATAAAAAAAATTACAAATATTTACGAAATTGAGTATAAAATTAAAACTAACACATTATTATTAGTAGAATATTTCCAGATATTAAATAAATCATATAAAATAATTACTTACTCTGAACAATTGTCGTTGATGAAAGATCATCTGTATAACGGATTTTCGTCGAAGATAAAGCATACATTTGACAGCCACCATTAGTCCAGAACAAATAAATATTGGACCAATAAGCCACATGTGACCAAGTTTAAAAAATATGTGTTCACCTACGATATCGTCCAAAGAAAAAATAGTAATAGCGGTCCCAATCATGAATAGAATGACGCTCAAGGCAAGATAGCTATAGCTAGTGCAGTCACATTTGCCAAAAGTGTTTGTTGATTCTTCATATCGTTCCTCGATACGATGTACTCTATTTGATAAGAATGAACTTTCGAAAACCGTAGCCATGTTTCATTAATAATAACCAAACACAAGATTGAATTGGATCAGTTGGGGACAAACTAGAACGAACTAACCTACCTATGGTTAAAACCCTTAAAACACTTAAAACCCTTGCGTTTTATACTTCAATATTACTTTCTCTTTTTAAATTTTCTCTCAAATTATATTTGACGAAACATTATATTTGACAAATTTTAATGTTATGTAAAAAAGAAAATATGTTTAATTCAGATTAGTATAATAACATTTCTTATCTAATATCTATTATTACGAACATGTATTCAGTAAATAAAGTAATAAATATGTATAGATTTCTAATTAAACGAACATTAATTACAAATCAAATCCTAAAACAAAAAACAAATGATGAATTAGCAGATACTGTTAAAAGTTACACAAAGACCAAATCAAAAAAGCAAGGCAAATATTCCGAAACTGTTTTACTTCCACAAACTCAATTTCGTGTACATTTAAATGGTAAAATGCGAATACAGGAAGATAAATATTTAACTGAAGTAGGTTATTTTATAATATTATATTATTTGTTTATTTATATTTTATAATATTTTTATTTATATATTTGTTTTCTTATAGAAGTGTGGTTTTTCTGACTTGTATGATTGGCAAAAGAAAAATCTTTCAGGACCAGATTTTATTTTACATGATGGACCTCCTTATGCAAATGGAATTCCCCATATGGGACATGCTATTAATAAGGTTTTGTATTTTATAATGATTTTTTTATTAAAATATACATATAACATACAATATTATATTATTTTTATGAATTCTTTAGATTCTTAAGGATATAACATTAAGATATAAAATTATAAATCAAAATCGAGTTCATTATGTACCAGGTTGGGATTGTCATGGTTTACCAATTGAGCTAAAAGCTGTACGTAACAATGCTCAAAATTCCTTAGAAATTAGGAAGAAAGGTATAATTAATACATTCCTAATTAATAAATCTTTTTTGTTATTGCTAGCTAAATATTTATAGTATATAAATTATATATTATAGTATATAAAGTATATTTTATAGTATATAAAGTATATTTTATTATTTCATTTTATCTGGAAATATATAAATATTTTGAAAACTATGAATGAATTTACATCCTGTTAAAGTATAATTATTTTTTTAAATGAGAATTATATTTTTTTATTCCATGTTTTTAGCTGACATCAAAATAATTTTAAAATTATTTTCATTTTTTGCATTGAAATATAATATATATAATTTCAATTGATATATATCTCTAGCATTATTTAATGTATATCATGGACAGATTACTTAATCAAAAATTGCTTTAAAGAAGTGATCTTAAAAAGGACTAGTAAAAAGTTATATATTTTTTCATATATATAGAAAGAAAAAACAATTCATTTATAGTTTTAGGAAGATCATTTAATATATATGAACATGAATAATACTGATGCTATATCAAGTTTGAGATTTAATATCTCAATTTATAAAAAATTTATATATATATATATAATATATATGTTAATAAAATATGAAATAGTTGGAAAATGTTTTGATATCAATTATAAAAATATAAAAAAATGTAATTTAAAAATATAACTATAATTTTCACTATTTTAATGATCATATATATATGTAAAATCATTAATAAGATGAAGTAGAATAAATGAAATATTCCTCTTGAAATTTTTTTATTATTTATAGTTTTTAAGATATTTACATATTTTCAGATATAGATATTTAATATTTAATTTTATATATTTTATATTTTATATATTTAATTTTTCATTTTTTCTCTTTTTATAAATTTAGCCCGTAAATATGCTGAACAAGCTATTATTAAACAGAAAGAAGCTTTCCAATCATGGGGTGTGACAGCTGACTGGAATGAATCTGGATATTATTTTACCAGTCAGTCATCATATATAAAAAATCAACTTCGTCAATTCATAAAATTATATAAGAAAGGTATCATATTTAGGGATTTTATGCCAGTCTATTGGTCTCCATCTTCAAGGTTAAATGTCCAAAATTAAATAATTTAATCTATTTTTTTAATAAAATTTTTCTTATATTTATATATATTACAGAACAGCATTAGCTGAATCTGAATTAGAATATAATCAGCAACATCAAAGTAAAGCTGTGATTATTCGTCTACATATTGATAATATTCCAGTAAATTTAAATTCATTTAAAAATCATGCAATATATGCATTAATATGGACTACTACACCATGGAGTTTAGTAGCTAATCAAGCTATAACTTTTTCTGCAAATGCTACATATTGTCTTGTTGAAAATAATTCACGAGATTTATATATTATTGCACAAGATTTATTAAGTACTGTTGAATTAAAAGTTGGTTCATTGAGAACATTAGTATGTTTTAAAGGTAAATTTTATTTTTAATCAAATTTAAATATTTTTTAAATATATTTGTGATTTTTTTTTATTTTGAATTACAGTAATAATAATATAGATAAATTTTATTAGGGAGAGAATTAGAAGGCAGCACATATTTCCATCCTTTCACAAAGCATAAATGCCCTTTCTTAGCTGCAAATCATGTTACAACAAATCTAGGAACAGGATTGGTTCATACTGCTCCTGCACATGGTCCAGAAGATTTTCTAGTCGCATTAGAAAATAAAATTCATATTGTAAGTTATTAAATTATATATTGTAATTCATTTTAAAATAATAAAAATAATATCAAATAATATCAGTATTAGATAATATTAGTATAGAATAACATTAATATCTCATGATAACTAAATATTCTATAGTTATCTATAGTTGACACTGAAGGTCGATATACTAAAGAAGCTGGTTCACAATTTTGTGGACTGCAAGTATTAACAGAAGGAGTTGATAAAGTGATAGATCTTTTGAGTCAAGATATTTTGCATGTAGAAACGTTAACACATAGTTATCCATATGATTGGCGAACAAAAAAACCAGTTCTTATTCGTGCGAGTAATCAATGGTTCATTGATATAAATTCTATCAAGGAAAAAATTATTGTAAGTCATTTGGTAATATTACATCACTTATAAATTGTGATAGAAATTTATAGTGATAAAAATATATTAATTTTTCTTTTATTTATTTTATTAATTTTATAAGGACAGTATCGCAGATATAGATATATATCCTAAATGTAATCGTACATCTTTTATGAATGCTTTACTTGCTGGAATAAAAAATCGACCATATTGGTGTATTTCGCGACAACGTTCTTGGGGGACACCTATACCTGTAGTGTATAGTAAAACAACTGGTAAAGCATTTACAAATGAGTAAGTTTATGTATATGTTATTATTTACTATAAATTCTTTATTATAAATATACTATTATATTATATAATCTAGTTTTGTATATATATTCTTCTTTATATTATTTTTTATGTTTCAGAGAAATAGTTGAACGATTATGCAATTCTATAGACAAATACGGTCCTGATTGTTGGTGGGAATATTCAATAAAAGATTTAATAGGATTAGATATAATTGAAAAATTGAATATCGCAACAGATGATGTAGAAAAAGGAAATGTAAATTCTATTTATCAAATATTTATTTAAGATATTTAAGACATAAGAGAAACGAAAATTAAAATTGAATATATCATCTATTGATATAAATATTTTTTAGGATATTATGGATATTTGGTTTGATAGTGGAATTTCATGGTCAATGATTATACCAAATGGAAAAGCAAATCTTTATTTAGAAGGTTATGATCAATTTAGTGGTTGGTTTCAATCATCCTTAATAACATCTATAGCTTTACAGGAATATCCATCTTATAGGTAAATAAAATATAAAGTATTTTAAAAATAATATATATTATTATAAAGCATAATAGAAGGTATCCCAAAAATGTATAAATATTGAACAATAGATTCTTAAGATAATTTCAATTAATAGATTTTTAAGGTAATTTCAAGCAACATTTTATTTTGCTTTCATTTTTTACTAACAAAAAACATTAATTAATCATAGAATGCATAGACTTTTTGAGTTATAACTATAATGTTAAGTATGTGTCATTGTTAAACTTGAACAAATAAGTCCAAGCAATATAAAATAAAAAATTTTTTAATTTAATTTTTTTTATCAAATAAAAAACTTTAAATTTAATTTAAAATTCTTGAAAAATTTTTTGCTCTGTTTAATTCTTTTATATTTAACATAATTTGGTATAATTCAAATATAATTTCTTTTATATATTTGAATTATATCAAATTATATTTTCATTGAATAATAAAATTCTTATTGAATAATTTAATATAAAAAAATAAATAATAATTGAATATGAATTGAATATAATTGATAATTCTATTAAAATTATAATTTTTATTAAAAAATTAAAATCATAATTAATATTTGTTTTAATACTATACTCTTTCTATCAGTCAATGTATATTTATATACTTTTTAAAAGGATATTAAAGATTTTAAGTCAAAAATAAATTAGTTTAGAAATTATAAGTTTTGTTCTAAATGCTCATAAATTTTTTAAACATTATATCTACTATATAATAGGTTTTTCCATAAAAATGTAGCAATTTATGGATTTATTTTCTCTATAGGTCAATTCTCTTTTTAAAAAATAACATATTGAGAATTTAATGGAATGGATCCAAAATATTAAAAACTCTTGCATAAAAGAAAAAAAATTTTTTAGAATTTATATGATAAAAATTTTCCGAGTTCCAAAATTAGTTTTAAAAGTTCAAAATCAGAATTTAATGATTTAGAAGTGTTTAGAAGCGTTATACATTATTAAAATAAGTATATAATGTAGATGAAAAATTAAAAAAACTAAATTCAATTCTTTTATTGAATTGTAAGTGATCAATGTTGACTTAGAATTGGTAATCAGCATTGGTCATAATGTAGTAAAGGATAAATATGTGATTCGATGTATATTGTTTTCGTGTTATTTTTCGATAATTTTTTATTTGTTATTAAATTTACAATCTTAAGAATTAATTCAATACCAATAGGAAAATATAATATTAAAACATCGATGAAATAAATATCCAAATCCAAAGAAAAATATCCAAAAGGAAATATTTTAAAGCTTAAATTTAATTTTCAGTGATTGATTTTATTTATCTAATTAATTATTTTTTAATTTAATGCTATAATAATGTTTATTTTTTTTTATTTCAAATTGTATTATTTATCATTCATTTATTAAAAAAGTTTTATATTCGTTTTTTTATATCATAATTTATTTATTTTCATTTTTATTCATTTCATTCATCATGATGTTATCATTTGATCTCTATAACTTAACTAATATATATATTTTGATATGATTTTTATTAACAAAATTACAAAGAAAAATGTTATTTGAAATTATATTTTTAGGATACTTTGTCTATATTTTATTAATATAATTTATTATATTATCTATATTGTTTATCTCTATTGTCTATATATTCTTTATATATATATATATATTTATATTTATATTATATTATATATATATTTTTCATTTAGTGCTATATTTGTACATGGATTTGCAGTTGATGAAAATTTCTTAAAAATGTCAAAATCAATAGGAAATGTGATAAATCCAGAAGAAATTTTACAAGGTGGATCTAATTTGGAAAAAAATCCAATATATGGTGTTGATGTTTTGAGGTATTATAATATAATTGTATAATTAGTGATATATGGTCAAACTTTCTATTTTTATTTTATTTAGGTGGTGGGTAGCTAATCATGGCTCTCAACATGCACAAATACCAGTTTCAAAAAGTATATTTGATGGATGTAAACAAAGCGTTTATAAACTTCGTTTAATATTACGTTTTCTCTTAGGTGCTTTACATCCTTATCATGAAGATATTAATTGTAAACCTCAATATCGAATTATTGACAAATATATGTTATATTTATTATTTTGTTACAATGAACAGGTAATATATATTTTTTATTTTTTAATTTTGGAAAATAAATTTATATTGATGCATTATAACAAATATTATATATCATCAGATACAGCAACATTATAATAATTATGATTATCATCATGCAAGTAAAATGATTATGAACTTTATAACAAATAATGTATCGGGTCTTTATTGTACTTTAATCAAAGATAGACTTTATTGTGATGAGGCAACATCTTCAATACGCATTGCAGCAGTGCAAGTTATAAAAGAAATTTTAAATGTTTTTATAAGATCTATTGCTCCTATTCTTCCACACTTAGCAGAAGAAGCATGGTTATATTATCCTAAAAATTGTAGGTAAAATTTTTTTTTATTAAATATACAAAATTTCAAAATAAAAATTTTCCATTAATTGAGCTTAATTTTCATCATAATATATAGCATATATACCATTGCATCGTACTCAATACAATGTATTAAATTCTTGGAATGATCCAAGTATTGTACAGCACATAAATGTGGCACTTCGATTGAGAAATAACATTTTAAAAATTGCTAATAAAACCACATGGAAATTGCATGGTATTATAGATGCTAGTAAAGAAGATTTTATTTCGCTTTGTGTAAGTATTATATACATAAAAAAAATTAAAATTGTTTTGTGTGCATATACTTTATATATGTTTATATATTTTTTTTGTTAGTTTTTCCATGATGAACAACAATCGTCAATATCTGAATTATGCGAAATATTACAACTCTCATCAATAACATTGATTGAAAACAATACAATCAATGAAACACAAATTCAAGTATCCGAAATTCAAGAAGCGTTATGCGAACGATGTAGAAGGTATCCTGAAACGCAGAAAAATGGTTTATGTACACGTTGTACTTATGTTCTTTCTAAAAATAAGTCAATGATTGCAATTGTATAATAAATTAATTCTAATATTTTATCGAATTTATTTGATATATTCTTTTTAATTTAAATAAAACGAAAATTGTACATTTAATATTTTTATTAGAAAGATTTAACAATTTAAGACTTATAATATGAGAAAATTACTGACTAAATTTTTTATTCGTATGTACAATAGTTTTGCAAATATCAGAAATAAAAGAACACATAATTTGTAATTGATAATACTAATGTAATAGATTTTGAGATTATTATAGAAGAAAAGAAATACATATATGATAAATATTAAAATTCTGAAGAGCCTACAGAGTTACGATAAGTCTTAACAGTTAAGTCATACATTTGATTTATATTAAGAGCATTTAGAAAATGTATTAAATGTGGTTCATATCCACTTGTAGCTAATTTAAACGCAACGTGTGACATATATGCTCGTAATTCGCAGAATGCTTGATACATTTGTTCCAGCTTTTTAAAATTAGGATGAATATATCCCGTAGATTTCATCATCCAGGTTTGAGATCTTATTCTATTATGAAATTTTAAAATGACTTTAAATATATTAGTTAAACATACACGTACTTTTTCTTCTCGACTATTGAGCATACATCTATAAAAAAATAACATAATGATAAATAAAAAATAATTAATTTTTTCATTTACCATTAATATTTTATTTCATCTCAAAAAAATATAATTTTTACCTTGAAAGTATTCGTTTTATATAATTTACATGTGATAAATAAATTTGGTCTACAGTTAATGAATGTTCTAAATCTTTTTCAAATTCAGCCCAACTTGCATGCAAAACACTACATGTTAAATAATTGTGCAATGCATTCATAAATTGTGTCATTGAATGTCTATATAATTGTAACTAGAAATAAATTATTAATTTAAAATTAGCGATTGGATTAACTCTCAAAAGAAATTAGAATTAGAATTAGTATTATATCAAATTATTTTTTTCTTACTTTATGATATTGTTCTGATGTAATTGCTTTTCTTTCTCTTTTCATAATATTAAAGTCTTCTTGTAATACCCATGAAACTCGACCACTTGTTATTAAAAATTTAAATACTTTACCATATTGTTTCATGACTGTTTCATCAATTATAATATTAAGTGGCCAATTTATTTTATAATTAAGAGAAAGACAATCTAAAGCAGCTGGATCTGATATCTATAAATATAAAATATTAAATATTATAAGATTTATAATAAAGTTTATTAATTTTTTTTGATAAAATAATTATAATATACAAATTGACAATTTGTATACAAAATTATGAAAAAATAAATAATATAAGAGAAAATATTTACTTCTAACTGAGCTGGTGTGTCTATCGCCGAAAGACTAAGAAGTTCTGAATTAATGTAAACATTGTTAAATGAATTAACAAGTGCTCGTTCTAGAAGATTAGTCAATGTGACTGAATTAAATAATTCAATGGGTACAGAGATTTCATATAAACGTGTATATAATGAATCTGTTAAAGTCTTTGCAAATTCTCCATTTAACAAAAAAAAGTAGCTTCGTAAACTATGCAAATGTAAAAGTAAATTGTTTTCCTTTAAAAAATATTTAATAATAGCATTGCTAACGAGACGACTTTGTATATTAAGAGGAATACGAATCGACTTTTCTAAGTAAGCTTGAAGAGAAATATGATCAATTATTTCAACATCGGTAATATTCAAGGGAGTTATTACCGGTGATATTTTATTATATTTTTCATTACGAGTTAATTCAAATAGATCTGAATCTTTTTTTATAGAAAGAGTTGATTTAGTTATTGAATAAGTACAACTTGATGGTATTATTGATGAAATTTCCATAGGTGATGAATCTTCTAAATTATATATTAGTGAAATGGGACTCTGTATTGATGAAGTAGTAAAATTATCTGTTGTACATGACATCGGTGTTTCTAAGTTGCTATTTTCTTGATTTATGTTTTCAGTAAAATTAGCCTTTTTATTTATTTCATTTGTAGCAGAATTAAATTCGATTTGTTGTATATCAAGTTCATTATTATTTGGTGTCATATTGTTAGAATGTATGTTACTAATTTGAGATTCTGTTATCGCATTATCTAATTTTATAACATTCAAAAGATTAGGTCTTTCAGTTATTGTTGAATGAGTTGATAATTTCTCTAAAATTTCATCTATTTGTTCATTTGTTCTATTTTTATTTAATGAAATTTCCGAAATTGTTTCCTTATTTAATATTTTTAGTTCATCAAAATTATGAAATTTATATTTTTCATTATTATTACTTATTGTTTTTTTATGTTTGTAATTCGCAAGCAAATACTGATTTTGTATTGAATCTTGATTTTGATCAATTGTAATATTTGGTGTTGATATTGTATATGATTGTTGAAAAGATGTATTTGTATAATTTTTATTTTCATCTTCAAATGGAATTGGAATTTCAATCAAAGAACTTGAAGTTACATCAAGTTCATCAGTTTTTTCTAATTCGTTGCTCAAATCTTGATTTGCTGTATTTAATATATCCACTCTCTTATTATAAAATTTCATTCTTTTAATTCGCCATTGTGAACGAATACGTCGTTTATTAATATCATTAGTTACATTTTCATAATAATTCCAAACCATTGTTCTGTAAATAATATATTTTTAACTATAATTTTTATTTAATTTGAATATTAAATATTAATTTTATTGTATCATTTTAAATATCGTAATATTTCTTACTTTATTGTATTTTCTTCTTTATGTTCGATTTGTAAAAACAATTTATTGGATGATTCACTTTCTTTCTTTTTCTTTTGCTGTAAATTACTTATAAATATTTGTCCTTGAGAATTTGTCAAATCTGTATAATCTTTTGTTTTTGTTAATGTTTTTGTTGTATCTTTCTGTTTTTTCGTTTCTTCTGATTGTTTTGTGTAAAAAATTATAAAAAATAAAAAAAAATTTTATTTTTATTATTTTTATTCATAACATAAAATAATGTATCTTCTTTGTTATAAATAAAAAATATACATACCGTGAACTTTTAATAGTGCATTACGTTCCGTTTGTACAATTACTCTTGATATTCCTTTTTCTAGTTGTTTTTGATTTAGAATAGCCGTAGAAAGAGAAAGTATCGAACCAAGAGCAAATTTACCTTTTTTTTCATATTCGTGATATCTTAATGATTGATCACGTAATGCAATTACGCTTAAACAAACATTTATATCCGGTTGCTCAGTTATACAAACACGACAAATTGGATTCTAAATATTCATTATACGAAGATCAATATGATACGGAATTTACAGTAAAAATAATTATGTATAGAATATATATAAAATATAATATATTAAGAATACTTACTTTGGAATCACAAATTCTTAAAAGTCTTACTGTTTTCCCACATTGAAGGATTGATTCAGCTAAATCGTTTAAAAAACTTGGTACTGCATCATTATAAATGCTAAAACTTTTCGTCCAAAATTTGTGACTTCTACTACGTAAATATTGTGGTCTCGTTTTGATCATAAATTCTCCATAAATATCATCGCATATACCTTCAAAAATCCATTTCTGTAAAAATCTGTAATATTCAATTTAATTACATATTATATAATAATTTATTAAATCTACAAAAGTGAATAAAAATGAAAACACAAAAATTTGTTTATTATATTTTTTATAATACATACCGAAAATAAACTTCACAGCAAGATTTTAATAATGAATAGAATACTAAAGCAATCTTAGTATCTGTCGCTTTAATTGCTTCATTATAAATGTTAGTAAGAATATTATTTCCTCCTCGAAATGTGAATTGATTTTCTTTGTAAGACTCACAAACTTTAGCAACTTTAGTAATTAATATAGCTACAGAACGTACTTTTTCAAATATTTTTAATATCCCTTCAGATTTATTTTCATTTGTAAAAATTCTTAATAGTACTGCTTGGTAATAAAGCAATAATTCTTTTATGTTTGCACACATAGCCTACAAAATATTAATATATATATGAATAGTATATATATATATATATATATGAATTTTTATATGTAAACATATTATCTTTTTTATGATTTTATTATGAACCTTAAACATTAGTCCTTCTTGTGGTAATTTGGTATTTTGTGATTTGGGTATAACAAGATTCCATAAGAATCTAAAACAATTACCCCAATTAATAGCTTCTTGACAAATTTTTTTTACTGATTCTGAACATATACCATACACACTAATGTTCTTTCGTAAAGTAAATCCTATCTAAAAAATTTAATTGATTTATACATTTTACTTTTTAATAATTTGTTATTAAGATATAATAAATACATACTACATCTCCATATTTGAATGAATTTGATTCTATGCCTATTAACATTGATTTCACATCGTGTATAAATTCTTTAGCTGAAATTTCTTCCAAAAGAAGTAAAGAATTCATTACCTATATTAAATAAATAAATAAATGGAAAAAATAAATAGTTAAATGCTTGAAGATATATTTTATTTAAAAAAATAATAATTAAAGTATATTATATCAAGATATATGTGCATATATTATCTGTATATATTTATTCATAAAAATAATTTATTATAAATAATTATTATATTTATGTATGAATTAATAATTTACCTTTTCTGAAAGTAATGACAAATTATTCATTTCCTTAATTTTTTCTAAATGTATTGCTGCAAATGACATATCTGTTACAAACATCAATTCTTTAATAGATTCTATTTCTCCAAAACATTCCCATGTTTGGTGATTTTCAACTGATATAGTATTTATAACATTGATTTCATTCCATATATAATTCCAAATATCTACACCACTATTTGATTCATTGCTAATACTCTGATCAAAAAATTTCCATGTATCTATCATGCTTTCTGTTTCTTCTGTATTTGTTTGTATAAAAGGAAGATACAAATAATTTGTTGCAGTTCCTTTCTCTGAAGGAAAATTATATATATTTTCACATCTATTTTCAATCTAAAAAATAAATTATTTATAAAAAATTTGTTATAAATTTATAGATAAATATTGAATCCAATTTAAATAGCTTTACATAGCAATGGATTTGCTATTAAAAATATGAAAGATATTCTTTTTATTATCAATCTATGCTTAATTTCTTAATTTAAAAGGATATAATTATATTTTCTAACATATTTTCAAATTATATTTAATATTTGCCTATAATTTTATATTCATGCACTTATGAACAAATTTAATATTTTTCTTATTTTCATTTGTAGATTATACTATTGCAACTAGTAAAATACAAAGCACTGTATATTCAAATATTTAAATACAAAAGTTCATATATGAAAAAAATGTCGGTTAGATAAAATGAAATAATCAGAATACAATAATGATGTAACAGAGACAGAATAGTTTCACTTTTTACATTTTATTTCAGTTAATGAAAACTTTTAACAATTGCTTATAATTTAATAAATGAGTCTTAACCGATAATTTTATTCTTATGAACTTTTGTTTTTATTTTGGCTTTAGAATTAACTCTGCAAAGTTTCACAAATATATTAATAGTTTATATACAATTGTATATTGTATATTTAAAAGTTATATCTTACCATATTATTTTGTAAAATATATAAATTAAACTCTGAATTTATTGTAAGTTGTTGATTTGGATATATTAATGTATGCGATGACATATCATCAAATATATGATTAGACATAAAATCACATGTAACAAGTAAACTGAAAAAAAAAAATATATATATTTTATATATTATATATATATTTATATAAAAATATATATATATTTTTTCATATATATATACATATATATATTGAAATTAAAACTAAATATAAGAATAAAATAATATTTATATAATTTACTCAGTAGATTCAATCCCAATGGCTTTTGATTTTTTTGAATCATATAAAAAATTTAGTTCATTTATAATATTTTTAGATGCAATTCTTGTATTTGGAAATTTTTCCAATATTGCTTCAAATTTATCTGAGGATATGAAATATTCCATGGGATATATTTGAAATAGCGATGAATCATTTTTATTATATGTAATTTTAGGAAAAGTAAGATTTGTCTTGTCAGCATAAAATATATTCTAAAAATCACAATAAAATATATATTTATGAAATCCTATAAATCTGTTTTAAAATCTGTTAAAAATATAAAAATTTAAAACCTACCATTACTGGTTTTGAATCGATGTTAAAATTTTTTAGTTGTATTAATAATTGTAAAATAGAAGAAACTGGCAATTCAACATATGAAAATGCTTCAAGTTTTTGTAAAAAATATTCCAACATGATAGCATCATGTGAACGATTTAATCCTAGCTTTAATATAAAAGCATATTTTTGTATTTCTAAAAATGGATCTATTTTTTGAAATTCCTTGCAATCTGTGATGTCAAATATAATCAATATTGATAAATGATAAATAAATATTGTTGATTGTAAGTTAAATAAATTATATAAACAAATTTAAATGTATTATAAATGATTTGATTACAATAATACCTTGACTAGAAATCAATTGATGACCTTTTTTCAGCAATATTTCAAAAGCTTTAATTCGAAGATGTTTAATTATTTTGATATCATGATCATAAGTAAATTGAATATTTCGATGAAATGACCGATATGTTTGCAATATATGTCTACTCAATTCAGTTATAAGACCATAAACATTGTCATTACAATGGTTATTGTTATCAATATCAACATATTCTTTAATATTCATGGCTGCACGTTGAGGTTGTGTATATAATATTTTTGATGTCATTTAATAAATAAAATCATTTGATATTATGTAACTTGATATAATAACGTATATTCATCGTATCTTACAAAATATATCTTCTAATTCTTAATTCTTATACGTATAATCTTAAAAATATATTTATTGACATGTATATATTATTGCACCAACTTAAAATCAATAAAAATATATCTTACATTATAATTAATAATATTTTGAATGTACCAAAAGATATATTTTATTAAAAATATAAATTTTTAACAATATTCTAATATTTATTACACTTATTTATAACAAATTTGAATTTCATGTTAATAACCTCAATAACCATATCAAAGATTGATTCATGTGATGTTATTTTGCATTTAAATCGAAAGATTCAACGCGCGTTTATATCACGTGATATTTGGTTTCTATCTTTTGAATTAAAAATACAAAGAAAAAGAATGATTTTGAAAAAAACTGTTTCCAATTAATTTGAATAATTTTTCTAATAAAAATTAAACAACAAATAAAAAAAAACAAATTAAATAGAAAAATCATAGAGAAAAATATGTTAACAATTATTTATTAATTGATTATTAAATTAGTTCAAAATAATAAAAAAATGATATAATATTAAGTAATTGATTATAGAAATATTAAAATAAATCTTATAATGCGCGTGCGTATATTTTTATATATTATATATATAATATATATTATTTATATATTTTTTCATTTATGTCATTTTCTTCAAGGAAATCACAATAATAATTAATATATCAATTCTTACGTTCTTTTTTGTTATTGAATATGCTTATTTTATAATTTCGTTAATCGATGAATATTTAGTGTTTGTGTTATGATCAATCGATTGATTAATCGATATATTAGTCAGTCATTTAATTCAAATCGATTAGTCGATTGATCGATTGTTCGATTAGTTGCTTGTCGAATTTATAAGCCAATTCATTATTTCAATAAATTATTTCAAGGTTTTATATGATTTCTCGTTGACATTATTGATTTTAATATATGTAATTTATATTCTGTTTCTTTAGCTTTTTAATTTTCAATTCCGTAATTTACAAAGTGTGCGTACATAAGGTAATTCGAGCATTGTTTTTTCCTCTAGCGGTAACTTATAATGCTCTATTCGCATCTATGTATCTAGTTATCTACTTAATTATCTATACATTTATCTATGTACCTTTCTGCCTATCTATCTAAATATCTATCTATCTATCTATCTATATCTGTCTACTTCTCCTTTTTCTCCCTCTCTCATTCTATCTCAAAGGAGGGTTCGCTTACTCGGTGCTATGTCTACTACGTACTCCCGTACTCAGGAGAGCGACGCGTGGGCCCTTCTGGCACTGAAGTCGGCACCGGCCAGCCCGACGAAGATGCAGTGGAACCCGGAAGCAAAAGGTGCACCGATTGCACGGCTAGAGGGTCGCGAGTTTGAATACATGGTTAGACAGCGACGTATCACTATCGGACGTAACAGCAGCAAGGGTGAGGTCGACGTCAACATGGGCCACTCCAGCTTTATCTCACGACGACACCTTGAAATCTTTTACGATCATCCTTTTTTCTTTATGACTTGTAACGGTAAAAATGGTGTTTTTGTTGATGGAGTTTTTCAACGAAAGGGTGCGCCTGCCTTCCAATTACCAAAGACGTAAGATTATGTTTCGAATCATTATTATACTGACTTAACCTTTCTTGCACGTTTTTCATTGGTTCAATTTTATTGAATGATTTTTATATAGTTTCTTTATTTTTGTTAATATCATTTTGTTTAAGTTAAATTTGTTTATTATTATTTTGCAATATCATTTTTTTAGAATTAAATTTTATAGAATAAATTTTATACATGATAACGATGAAAAATCATTTTATAAACAATTTTCAATAAATTTATTTGTATTGTACTTATGAAAGTATTTTCATGTTTTCTTTTAAAAATATTATTTCTTATTATTGTCTTCTTAATTTTTTTTTACTTAGTTTGCATGTTTCTTCTGTTACAGGTGCACATTTAGATTTCCAAGTACAAATATAAGACTTGTATTTCAATCATTAGTAGATGAACAAGAGCAAAGTAATATATCTGTATCCTCTCCTCCAAAACATAGAGCACCATTACCACCTTTACGTATTAATATTCCGGATACGGGTTATAGTAGCCCATTTCCTTCTCCTACTGGAACAATCAGTGCTGCTAATTCATGTCCTGCTAGTCCACGAGCAGGACAGGGAAGAAGAAACATATCAGCAGATCTCCAAATGGTAGCTGTATATGCAGCTGCTGTTGCAAATGATCCACAAAATTCTAATATGGAAAGACATGATGGAGGACAAAGTTCTAATAGACAAATAAGTCCTGAACTTGGTGTTGAATCACGATATAGAAGTGGAAGTAATAGTGGTCCAAATGGTACAACAGCACATTGTAGTCCACCAAAGGATGATTCCAAACCTCCATATTCATATGCACAACTAATTGTTCAAGCAATAGCATCTGCTGCAGATAAACAGCTCACATTATCTGGAATTTATTCTTATATTACAAAAAATTATCCATATTATAGAACTGCAGATAAAGGATGGCAAAATTCAATAAGGCATAATCTTTCATTAAATCGTTATTTTATTAAAGTACCAAGAAGTCAAGAAGAACCAGGAAAAGGATCATTTTGGCGAATAGATCCACAGTCAGAAGCAAAACTTATTGAACAGGCATTTAGACGAAGAAGACAACGTGGAGTTCCATGTTTTCGAGCTCCCTTTGGACTTTCATCTAGGTTGGTAAATTTTAATAATATCTTTATTTTTTATAGATTGATAGATACTAATTATTAAAAGTTTGAATTTAAATTCTTGTGTCTGAAACGACATAGGAGTGCACCTGCTTCGCCATCTCATGTTGGAATAAGTGGCCTAATGACACCGGAATGTCTTAGCAGAGAAGCTTCACCAGGACCAGAATCTTATCCAGATAGTACTGTATCCTCTCCAGCTGGTCAATTGACTAGTCAATCCGCGCCAGGATCACCTGGTCATCCATATGCATCTTCAAGTCAATCATCTCATAAAGGTCGTTTAATGCAACAAATCACTGTTGTCACAAATGGTGTTAGTGGTGATACGACTAGAGAAGGTAATAATATTTTATATAATTTCAATGTTTTTGATTTTTAGAAAAACAGCTTCTACAGGTTTATTTGCTTGTCTACAAGTTATTTTTTATATATTTATTTTTTTCTCCATATATTACATAGAAATATTTAAATTACTAGTATAATATTACTAGTATAAATATCTATTTCTAAAATAAAGTAAAAAGATATCTATCTTTTATTTAAAACTATTTCTTTCAGATAGTTATATTTTTTCAGATAAATATGTATCTGGAAATACTACAGAAGAACATTCTCTATCTCCAGCTGGACAATATAGTCCGGCTCCTGTTATTGTACAGACAACATATAACTATAGGTTTGTATTTAAGATTTTCTTATATTTTTTATCAATTCATTGGAATTAATTATCATATTATACCATCACGTTCAGTGGAAGCTTTATTGGTCCCGACGCAGGCGTCGGAGTTGCAAAACGTTCACATGAAGAATCGGATAGTTCTCCAGGTTCACCGGCACCGCTCGCTATTGTCGAAAGTCCTGAACCACCTGAACATCAACAACCATCAACAAAACGTCAACGTGTTCATGAAATGGACGACCATTGAATTATCGTTGTCCTAAATTATCGTTACGTAGGATATTTTTTTGTTACATCGCGCTACTCGCTCATTGTCAAATATATCTGCACGCGCGTGTACTTCACACTTAATCGTGTGTACGCCCGTAAATACGTGCACGCTTAATGTTCAGAATTTCAAATTAATGCCCATATTCATACCATGTTTAAATCTCTTCATACATTATCATCTTCGATGCGCGCCAACAAATATATATATTCAGTTCTGTACTGTTTTTTATTTGACCACATAGTGGTTACTTTAGTTTCTGTATATGATGAATACTCGATACAATTTATTGTTTTATGCAACAAATGGATTATCGGTAAAAAAGCGAGAGCAGACAAAGTTATTCCCTCGTCTTACATTCTAACAATTTGTTTTATCTTCTTATTTGAATTTTCGAAGTTGAATGGACTATTGCTACAGTAATATAATCATTATTATTATGATCACGAATATGTATGTGTGTGTGTGTATGCACGCGCGCGCATATGTATGTATGTATGTATGTAATATGTATATGTGTATATATGTACATATGTATACACGCACGCGCGCGACACACACACACATCCCATTTTGTTGAATAAATTTTTCACATTTTTGTTTGATGACATATGGGTACAAGAAGATGACAGAAACTTATACGTATTTATAAGAGGGAGTAATAAATATTTGTAACATTCTTGAAAGAATATGATAAAAAGCATTTTGAAATCATATCTTAATATATTCGAAAAGATGTTGAATCTCAATAGAAGGAAATATTATGTTAAAACAACTCACATTGTTTGCCTTAGTGCTTTATAAAAAAAATCACCTGTTCTAGGTTGCCAATATTGATAAATGAACTGGTTTGAGAAGTTTGTTGAAAATTATATGTTTTTCATCATGAATAAGTTGATTTGTAAAGTAGAAATGGATCGAAATCTGATTTTTGATTTGTGAATTTAAATTCAAAACTTCGAAGTTTCAAAACTCTTGAAATTTAAGAATATTTATCTCTTTCTTCTTTTTTTTCTAAGAAATATTTATTTTGTCAAAAATTAAAATGTTTACAAATTTTAACTTTTTCAATCAAAAATTCATAATCAAATGATAATTTTTCGAACATAGATTTATAATTAGCTAATGATAATGATAATTATCTTTTTTGACAAAAAATTAACTTTTGGAATTAATTAAGTGACATATCATATCATAGATTAAATTATTTAAATAAAAATAAATTCATATTTTCATAATATTTTTGTTAATTAAATTATTTTTATTATATAAAATAATCTCTTTATCTAAGCTATCTAAGTTCCAAGAATTTCAAATCATAAAAATAGCAAAAAATTTCAAGAGATTTCAAACTTTAAAGTGTCCCATCTCTAACATGAACTATAGTGTTTTTCCTTCTTGAATCAACCAGATATATAATTATGTATATCTTTTTGAATATTTTCTCAAATATTGTTTTTATTGACGTTGTTCAGCCATTATTGGGAAAGAAGAAATTGTTCTCTGGTCCTTTCCGATTTTTGAACTCGTCGATTGTTCACGTTGTATTAATCGATCATTGAAATCGATTATTCGACACAATTCGCATTCATTGAAATGCTCGCAAGTCGTAGACACAAACTTTAGATGTAGTTCTGCGTATGATTCTGCAATGTTTCTATTTAAAAAAAAAAAAAAAAGAAAAAGAAGGAAAAAGAAAGATAAGCAATAATCTTATGCTGAATACGTCGATCGAAATTTCTTTCTGACGTGCCTGTTTATCTAAGGAAGATATTAACGTACTATAATCATACAGGAAGAGGTGATAGTATTTTTGTTGCCACTTGTAAATAAACTCTTAAACGAATATTGATTGCTTCGAAATATTTCTCTCTGCATTGAAGAATGGTCAAAAAATGTCTGCTTGTTCTCGTGGTACGAGATAGGAAATTAAAATATAATTTTAAATTATGATCGAATTTAAAATAATAATAGTTCGACTTTCTACGCATTCAAATTTAATCCTATTCGATTTTTTCTTGATTTTTTAAATATATTTTCAAATATATATTTTATCTTTCGTATAGATGCATTTTAGTCGTATACTAAAACGACTTGTATTGAGTTTTCATTGATGATAATTATTGTATTGCAAAATCAAATTAAATAAATGTTAATCTGTTTTTCTTTAAGTAAATAATATGAACGAAATATATCGTAATCGTTTCACGAGAAGAGCAGGAACAAAATAGAATGACGATACATGGTGTTGAAGTTCCTTAAAATATCAATTGTATAATTTATTCAACTAATCAAATTTTTGAATAATTATTTTTCTGTTTCATTTTTTATTTTTTAATCAAGTTTATGTGCTTGCTATATATGCAATTATGCATAAAAATGTATGCGTATGTATATAATACTTTCGCAAATTTGAAAGAAAAACACAGTAAATTCTTATAAAATAGGCAAATTTAGGAGAAACAAAGTAAATTTTTTTATCTTTACATTTGAATTATTACGATTATACTCTTAATTTATAGTTTCATTTTTAATATGAAAATTTCATATTTTTTTCTTTTATGATTATCAAGTACGAAGTATATTTTATTTCCTTTTTTCACAATTTCTAATCAATTAAAGATTTTTATTGATTATAATTTCTGAATAATTAATTTTTAAAATTGGTTTAATTAGTTATAAATATGTATTTTTGTCAGTCATTTTTAAAAATTGAAGTGCAAAAGAATTACGTAATAAAAATAGAAGAAGAATTTAATATAAAATATAGAATAAAAATATATTTGATAAAAAATTAAAGTAAACATTTTTAAATTTTTTTGTATCTCTATATATAATATAGAAAAAGTAAACATAATAGAAATGATATAGTGTTATGAATTAAGATACTTAAATATTGGTGAAAAAAATATAAAAGTGAAATATAAAATGTGTTTGTAAAAAGCAAATATAAAAAAAAGGGGTTGTAAGAGAAATGAAAATAGAGAAAGGAAATTAGAAAGAAGAAAAGAGAAGTGAAAGAGGACAAGAGGGAAAGCGAAGAAGAAAGAGGGTGTAGAGAGTTTGCGCGACGTTCGACCCGAATCTCTCATCGGACGTTAAGCCAGCTAGCTAGCCAGCCAGCCAACCAGCCAGCCAGCCAGCCAGCTATCCATCTATCCAGTCAAGTAGACAGGCAGCAAGCCAGTTAGCCTTTCATCCACCCTGCGATTCGAATTTTTCAATCAACTATTAATGGAATCTTAGTATCTTATAACTGGTATAGTAGCGATTCAATTTATTTTTTCGTTTACTATTTTTCATTTTTTCATTTTCTTGAAAGCTTGTTCTTGCTGTTTCTATGTCTATCTCTATTCTTTTCCTATTAATTTTGCTATTTTTATATTCTAATAATTTTTGTTTTTTATTATTTTTTTAATGCTATATCTTTATTTTAATTGCAATTTTTTATTCTTTTATTATTTTCTTATTTCTCAATACATTAATTTTAAATACACATTTAATAATAAATATACATTTATATGATTTTATTTCATTTTGAAACTTTTTTTATTCTCTCTCTCTCTCTCTCTCTCTCTCTCTCTATATATATATATATATATATATATATATATATTTAATAGAGAATAATTTATAGAAAAGTTATATATATATATATATAACTATATAACATAACAATAATTGATCAAGTTGTGTGTACCAATAAAGACAAAGAAACAGCAAAAACATAGAGGAAAAATGCGAAAGGATAATTTCTAATTAAAGAATAAGTAAAATATTGAGATAAAAAAGAAAAGTTTGTTAATAACCTTTCATAATGCAGTGCCCTGGTATCCATTATCTACTAAAAACCTTGTCTGCGCTCGCGCAGTATTTAGCGCGTATTCAGTTTATCAATGCAGTTATGTGAGTGAAACATTAAAAAATTATTAATTTTGTACAAGATAACTTTGATTTTTTAGTTAATTAATCTGTTTTGATACAAATGATAAATTTATCGAATTTACAAAATGAATTGAAATCGTAATAACCGCAGATAGTGTTTTTTAACTATAGAAAAAGGCGTTGTGGTACATTTATACGAATTTATATATGTTAATCGTATGTCACAAATTTCGTTTTATTTTTACAATATAATTTATGGATTAATAGCGATTAATTTATAAATATATTTTAAATCTTTAATTATGATTTATTATTCTAAATATATATCATTTTCTCGCGTTCTACAGGTAGTAAAAGTGCCTCATTATCATGACAATATAATATCGACCTCATTTTGAAGATACTTCAACTAATTATAAGTAAGTAATTTTTTGCTCATTCATCTAAGGAAAAATATAATATGATTTGATAAAACATATATTCATGTTAAATTATAAACGATTAAAGAAGAATAAAAATGAATCTAATATCTAATATACATAATCAATAATATAATAATTAATTATGATAATTATTTTTATTGTCGTTTTGTATTTACACGCGAGAAAATTCATCTTATTTTGTATAATTTATGTATTAAATTTATATCCTTATGTATTAAATTTATATTTTCAAATATCATTATTTATCACTTTGAGTTTTTTGAAAAATAATTTTTTTTTTTTTATTTATCGATATAGGTATTTTGTTATCTTGGAAAATTTTTGAAATCGATACATTTATGTACGAATTTAAAAAAAAGGAAAAAAGAACAAAAAAAAAGAAAAATGAGAGGAATCCGAGAGGAAATGAAGCTGAAACAGTGAAAGTTATGTAGCCGCGCATATAGAAAAGGGGGAGTCGAAGAATATATGTATATAATTTGCTCGGTCCTGAACTGTCAACAAGAGGAGAGTTAACACGGATTGAATCAATTATAGCCCCGTTTTGGAGTGAACGAGCAAATGACGGAATGAGCAATTTCCGGACTTGGTTAATCCATATAACGAATAAATGAATTTTTGTTATAAATTGTCTTTGACTAGTAGTCTACGGATTATGTTTGTAATGTAAATCTGAAGATGAAGAAAAAATGGTATCAAGTAAGGATCCATTTCGCATTTTTCCTAATGTATTTTTATCTTTATAAATAAATTCCATTCTGTTCCATTCAGATCAAAATTTAATTATATATTTACATCATTAAATATCATATAAGATATCGTAGATATATTTATATTTAAATATTTGGATTTGTAGGTATTGAGTTATAAAAAAAAAATAAGCAATGTTAGAAAAAGAAAATCAGAAATTAGATTGACAATATAAGAGGATCATAAAACGGTGTGCATTTTGGAATGCTTATACCGGTGGAATCGGGTATCTGGGGCTGGGGATTCTTCGCTTTTTTCTTATTCTTTACCACCCCCAGTCCTGCTGCTATCCGCAGAGGTAATAAATTTTTTTTTTATATTTTTTCATTATGATAAATATTGATCAATTGTTTTTTATTCAATTATAATTTTTTCTTTTTTGTGGATTTTATTATTAATTTAAATAATAAGAAAAATGAGTATATAACTATTTTTTCCTGTCTTTTTTTTTGGTTTTTCTTTTCCTTATTTCCTATCTTATTTTCCTTCTCTTTCCTTTTTCCTTTCGGATCCCTTAGCGGATCGAGATCATTGTAATAAGACGGTAGATTTATATGAAGATGTATCGAGTCCGGCTGTAACTTCAACAAATTGGGGAAAACCATTATCTTGTTGGTATCGTTTTCGATCATTTCGTGGAACTCCTCGAGATTGGATTCTGCGAGTTCGTTTCAAGAAATTTAAAGTTGGTGTATTGGAAAATGCTACTACTTGTTCCGGAGGTTATTTACAGGTATGCATGTATTCCTAATTTTTCCCGACTATTCATTTACATTAGAACCTTTAAAAATGTAACATATAATTATACAATCCACAGATCGTAGATGGAAATACGAAAACAGAGGTGAGCAATCGAAAAGATCCAGGTGTTTATTGTGGTGAGTCCGAGCAACCACAAACATTTATTTCTGAAACAAGTTTTGTTCGTGTGATATTTCATGCGGATAATTTTACGGATCAGACATACTTCAGTTTTGATTCTCGTGCAGAACAACAGTTCGAAGTATATTTAAGGTATGGTCAACATCCGGAACTCTATCCAAATCGAAGAGGTGAAATTGTGCCCGGCAGTTATTGCGAACGAATTTTCAAAGATTGTAGATTACAAACATGTTATGTACAAAGTCCGGCTTATCCAGGCATTTATCCGCGAGCGTTACATTGCAAGTATCGTCTCAATACACGTTTGCCTTTTATAAAATTGTACATTGAAAATGAAGAATTTAATATTGATGGACAAAGATGTGAAAACATAATGACTTGTCCTATGAGACCGATAAGTTCTGGCTCAGAGCACTGTCCGTATGATTACATACGCGTTTACGATGGGAAAGATGAAACCAGTCCGGCTATTGGTACCTTCTGTGGTATGGGGAAATTTCCTTACAGTATAATTGGTACTAGTGAAGATCTTTATGTAGAGTTTGTTTCGTCACCAGCAGGTCCTCTTTTAAATACTGGTTTTCATTTTAACGTTGGCAATTGGCCAGGTCACGTAGAAACTGCTGGTGTTCGAAATGGTAGTTGTGATTGGTTGTTAAACAGTGAATCTTTACATAGTGGTAATGAAGGAATATTTCTCTCGGTGGCACATTGGTATCCACCGTATACTAGTTGTACCTATCTTCTCAAAGGTCGACCCGGCGAAATTGCAAGACTTTATTTTCCTAGTTTTCGAGTTAATCGCATCGAATCACCTATTCAACCATATGACGGTGATTGCGGTGAAAGTTTGACTCTTTATGATGCCGACTGGCCAGACGATGCCAAAATTATAAAGACTTTTTGCGATACATTTAGTAAACCAATGGAAAAACATGATTTCGTATCCAGTTCAAACGCTTTATTTGTCAAATTTGAAAGCAAAACAGGAAGTTATTCTGGTAGTTCATTATATTATTGGGCACATTATGATTTTTTTAATGCAACAAGATTCGGTACACCTGTACCTGGAACCGAATGTGACGAAACATTTACTTCCTGGAAAGAACGTTCTGGTAAACTTCGATCACCGCTTAATACTCTTGTTTATAAACGTCCAGGTGATCCACCAACTGATCTTTCATGCACTTATAGTTTTATCACAGACAAACGATTATATGCAAGAGTGATTCTTATCGTGGAATCAGTCAATTTTAAAGAACATCCGTATGCACAATGCGGTCATTGTTGGGATAGTCGAGTTGATCGATTAATTATTCGAGAACCATCTATTATAGATATTACTGATCAATATTCACAACAACACCAATATCAGCAACAACAACATCAACGTCAACAACAAAATAATAACATTGGTAGAAGTCATTGTATTTGTCGATCAACAATAGTTGATAAATTAATTAATAATGGACCGAATAGTGAAGGACAACCGGTGCTTCGCGTAGTTTCAAGAGGAGAAAGACTTGAATTAAAACTTCTGGTGGATGGTGCACATGCTGCAGCGAGCTACTTTAAACAATCTTTACCGTTATTCGAGGCAAAGTATGAATTTGCTCACAGTCCATTATGTGGACCAGCAATTCTGCCAGCTACAACTGATGGTGAATTTGAATTTCCTCATTATGAAGCGCTCGGATATGTTGCACCACCTCGATCAATCAAATGTATCTGGGAATTACGTGTTAATCGAGATAGAGATATTTGGTTGCATTTCGACAAGATTAAGTTTGCTTCGAGATCTTGTGAAGATGGAAAATTAGAAATTTTTTTACCTGGAACTACTGAACCATTTCTTAGTATATGCGGAGAAAATGTTAGTTACGTTAGAGAAATGCCGATTATATCGGCAGCACAGATCACTCCAAATATTCGTTTATCTGGAGATCATGATTTTGGACGTTTTAACATGAATTCTATTCAAACTCAAACTCATCTTCAACTGCCATCACAATCATCACTGCCACCAGATTATCAGCAAGAAGAATTTGAATGGCCAACCGTAATTGTTCAATTCACTGGTTCTATGGCACCAGCAAGAGCTGCATTTAAAATTGCTTGGACAGAATTATATCATTTACCACGTGATTCTTCAGGCGCTCTAAATACACAGAAACTTGAAGAATTTTGTGGATTTCAATGTCCGGGCGATTCTGGTTGTATTCCTGCGAGACTTGTTTGCAATGGTATTATTAACTGTCCTGTACTAGAGCCTCGATCAATATTCAAAAATGTACATAACAGTACCGATTCGTTGACAACAGTTGAAGAACCGAATGATGAATCCATTGAAACTTGTGGAGTTAATGTTGTTAGTGAACACGGCACTATTTCTGGATCTGGAAATGGTGTCGGAGGTTTGGCTAGCGTTGTTGGTTCTGCCGGATGGGCGGGAGCTGGTTTAGGTGCAGCTCTTGCTGTTCTTCTCGGTCTTCTTTGTTTAATTACTGTTTGTAAACTTTGTAGGCAACGAACCACTTCTAGAGATATTCATGTACCATATTGACAGAGGTACGAATATAAACATAAATACAATTACAAATGCAAACATAAAGAAAAATACGATTACACATATGCAATCATTAACAATTTTTCTGTTGTTATTTTTGTTTTTTATGATTATATAAATTCATATATGATATATTGGTACAATATTATTTGTGAACTCGAGCTCAGTGTAAATTTAATCTAAAAAAAATTTTATCGTTTCACTTGTTTAATTCAAGTTTAATAATTCAAGTTTAATAATAAATAAGATACAAAGAATAATGACAAATTAGGTGAATGACTGATAAAATATTTTAGGTAAATAAGATTAAATATTTTAAGTATACATTCATCTATATATTCTATTTACATAATGCGTTAGTTATGTTCATGCAGAGAGAGAGAGAGAGAGAGAGAGAGAGAGAGAGAGAGAGAGAGAGAGAGAAAGAGAGAGAGAATGTAGTACAAATACGAGAATATAAACAGTATATGTATTGTTATATATATATATATAATATATTATATATTATATATATATATTAAAAAATACCTTTTTTCCATAATGTATACGTAAATAGAGATTTGATAAGATAACATTTTCAGATATTTAATTTTTATGTATTTAATTTATGTTCGCACAATATATTTGCGTTATATATGCTGATAAGAGTGCCTGCGGATGTTTGTACGTGTACGTTATACATTCGTAATGATACGTACGCGCGTTATTTCTCGAGGATATGCCGAATAAAATTGTATATATCAAAAAATAGAAAGTGTTTAATATAAAAGTGCATCTCGAGCGAATAACCTTTAAACCAAACATCGATAAAATTGCTATTATATAATTTCATGATAAATTACATTTTTTTTTTGTATATAAATCAAATTCTCTAATTAGATTATATTTAATATCATAATAATTTAGAATTTTACAAAAACATTGATAGAAAGTTTACTAAAGCTTCGCTCTCATGCGTGAAGTAAAGTGTTCTAGCAAAAAAGTGCGTGCGTGCACATTTACACACGTTTACATACATATATATTATCACAAATCATTAGAAATGATGTTTATAATCATCGTAAATATTTATATATAAGAAGACAAATGGGAAACGATATATTAAATTTATCGAAATCTGTTTGTCTTTTCAGTTCGATCAAATTTACTACGAATTATCATTAATTAATTCTTTAGATTTTTGTAAATATAATCAATATTGTCGATTTGATGAAGATTGAATTTTTGAGACAATCGAAATTTATCACTTTTCTATATTTTTCTTTATCTTATTATTAATCTACTATTCTTTTGTTAATTTTGAATTAAATTTATCAATATCTAGATTTTTTATTTTTTTTTTATACTATTCTTTTTATACTGCTGTTTTTATAATATTTACAATTTAAAACAACATTAGTTCACATTAGTTTCAATATTAGTATATTTATACACATAAATCATATATGTACTATATTTTATATTGTTTATTGATTTATTATTATATTGATTTATTATTATATTTATCATAAATATGATAATTAGTATTGTGATTACATAAAACATCGTTATATTATTGTTATTATTATACCGTTTCGTCATTGTCGGCATTACTTCCATCGTTGAAAATATCGCTATTGTCAACAATGTCAGCATTATAATATTATTATATTTTTTACAAATAAAAAATATTCTCTGTGAGATGGGATAAGAAAAAAAAGTTTAATTTTATTAGATAAATTCATTACAATTTTTTGTAATTGAATTGTCAGATTTCTTTTTTAATTCAAATGAACATATATAAATTTCATAATTTCCATAACATATTCTTTTTTTCTTATAATATAATATGATAATTTTTTAAATATGTCTGTAATATTTATTTCATTATTAAGCTATAGATTTTAATCTTAGCAAAGAATTAGTGTAGTTAGTGAATAGTTCAATGAAAATTGTTACATGATAAGAGAATCTCGATAAAATGTATATTACTGGAATCTTTTTTTTTCTTTCTTTTTCTCTCTTTTTCTTTTTTTTTACATAGCTAACTAATTTTTCTTCTTTCTTGAAGTTGCTTAACCTTTGTTTCCATTTATTTTTTCTTCATTTCATTTACTTTCGAAATGTAACAAATTTAAAAGTAAACATCATAAATTAAAAAAAACCACGGAAATAACATTTAGTAGCTTATATTCGATTAAGAAACATAATGGAGGTTAAAACTGTCACAAAAAATAGTCATATGTCAAAAATTAAAAATGTCTTAAATTCAAAAACATCATTTGTGCCGAATATTGAAGTAATCACGAAGAATGTTTTTGTACCTGTTACGAAAACCATATTTACGAAGAAACGTAATGATGCAATACAGAGCAATATTCCCAAGCGCAAGACAGAGTTTTATAAATTATGTCAATCTAACAACGGCATAACAGTATCATTGTTGAAAAAACCATGTTGTCTTCCGGTAAAAACATACATATAAATCCAATAGTATATTTAAAGCATGTTATTTTTCGAAAATGAATTTTTCTTTTTACTTGTTTTAGTTTTCTATTTTTCGAAGTTTTTTTTATCTATTTTTTTCTTTCTTTCTTACATTTTCATTTTTATGCACGCGTACAAGATCTTTTTAGGAAGAAAAAACAAAAAGTAAAGTAATTAATATGCAACGTTAATGATTTCAGACTAATATAAGCAAACATGAAGTAAAAATGTCAAAAAAACGATCGCATTTAATTGACAAAAATTATAGTTTCATAAATAATCAATCCAAAGAATTTTCTGTACGATCGCAAAATAAAAAACAAGTATTAGTATTTCCTTCGTCAATCTCTGATTTACCTTTGACTTCGTTTCCTAAATATCAATCTTTTTCCAATAAGAACGTAGTTAAATCGAATAAATTGAAAAAAAATGATAAAACTAATGGAAAAATATCAATTGATGGCATTAATAATATTTTGTCAAATCTTTCAAAGACAAATAACAATAATAAAAAATTAAAATTACATAAATCGAAGAATGTTATTTATACATCACAATATAATCCTAATCGGACTAAATGTTTTTCCTCAAGTTCTAGCGAGAAGATATCTGAAAACAATATCTTAAATAATTCAATTATATCTAACAATACTTCAAATATTTCATTAAGTACAACAGCTATAACAGCAACAATGAAGAATGATAGAACTGAAAAACAATGTTTTTTTGATCCTTATTGTGATTCTGTTTTAAAAAATGTCGGTGTAATCATAAGAGATACAATTTCTAATACTATTATTAATCAAAAAGAAGAATCACAATATCCAATGAAATGTATTGAATCGAATGCCTTTAAAGAAATTCGGTGTTCAATGTTTCATCCTCCAACATCAGATAATTTTTCAGAAACAAATGAGACAGATATAATAGAAAATATGCACAAAAAAATGTTATGTATGCGTAATTTTGAAAATAATTCTCGGGAAAATATTGATTACTCGATTCTATCATTTCTTACAAAGAATCGATCTCGATTTCAAAATGATACAGATTTGCATAAAAATGATCATCATTCTTGTAAAATAAAATATTCGTGGCAAGTGATTGGTACAGGTTCACAAACGTCGCAAACACTTTTGGACAGTTTAGTCAAAGAAAATACTCTTGTTGATGATGAACCAATTTGTAATTGCAGTATTAAATATTCTTGGCAAATCATTGGAATTGCTACACAAACTGCTCCAAGTGATTTCACTACATCAGAATGTCGTTCCGCTATTTCACTTTTATCTGCGAAAACGAATACAATTCATCATACTAACAAAGAATCTTATACATTACCAACTACTACAGTTTGGCGAAAAGGTAAAAGATATATTATTTTAAACAATCAATGTTTGCAAACATCTGCTCATAAAGAAAGTCAAACAATTTTTACAGAATTGTATGAAAAAATATGATTAAAAAACTTCGCGTTTATATCAAAAATATAAATAAAAATGAATATATGAAAAACATAAGCAATATTATATTTAATATTGTAAATCTTATTCAATTTTTATTACATCATTTTTAAAATTGAACAAAAGATTATTTATTTCATTTTAGTTTCTATACATACAGTAAGTATTTCATATTAAAGAAGTGATATATTTTTTGTTTGAGATTAAGAATTTTGTATTCATCTGTATACTTCAATTGTATGATAATTCAAATACGAGAAACCTGCAATTATATAAAGATAGCAATATAGTTCTAAAATTTATATGAATACTTAGAGTTATATAATAAAAATGATAATAAAGATATACATATGTTTCTAATTTTTATGTTAATACTTTCATAGGTCATTAGTATTATGCAATAAAGTGTTTAATAACATACAATGTTAATTGACAAAAATGTAAATACGCATCTTATTTTATTTATTATTGCCAAACGTTATCCAGAACATCCTCTACATCCACAATGAATACATTCCACTATTCTGCCTTCTTCAAGTTTGCCTTTAGGTACTCGACAAATACAATTTGTACCAAAATTAGTATCTCTGGTTTGTATACAACGTAAACAACATAAGTTTTCATATCCCACCTTTTTCCACTTGGCTATCAAATTCTTATCTGCTATATTTTCATTCAGGCAATAATCATACAATTCTGAAAAAAATAATGATAAATAAATGAAATAAATTGAAATAAATTAGAAAACGATCTATATATTTTTTACTGACCACGACTTATAGCTTTTCGTCTATAATACAAATCATATATATATCGTGATTTTTGATGATGTATTTTAAATATAGGCCATAAAGATTCTTGTTTGCGTTTACCTTCATGAGGTTCCGTTTCAGCTAAAATTCAAATATAAAATAATTCAAATTATTAAAATTGTATAAAATAAAAATATTTCATTTCTAACCTAACCTTCTAACCATAAATTTAATTTTTTTTTGTATCATTACCTTCTCGCATTTTCTGTTCTAATTCTTCTAACGTTGGTTCAATTAATTCCCAACCATCTGGAGGAGGTTTTTTACTTCTACGTACTTTTGGCATTTTTAATTTACAAGAAAATAGCTTTTCAGAAATTACAGCGTCAGCAATGTCATGTATGGGCACGATAAAATTGAAAATGTAAACATGTAATGTCACTGCATGTGCAAAAATCAAATTTAGATATATATATATATATATATATATATATATATATATATAATAGATACCTTAAATATATATCTCATTAATTTGCAATCAAATTATTAAACCGAAAATATAAATAATAAATATATTATCTAGTACATTATAGAAGTATATTTATATACAAATCAGAAATAAATGAGTAAGAGGAATAAAAATAAATTTAAAAAAAATATATTCAAAAGCAAAAATTTATTAATACATGATAGATTATCATTAAAAAAATATCATTAGATATAATTAGATATAAAATATATTATTAGTATATTAGATATAAAAAAATGCTTGAAAATATTTTTTTATAATTAATAAAATTTAATATTTCTAAAAAACTTTGAAATATATTATTTTTAATTATATATATAAATTTTAAAATATATTATTTTTAATTCTAATAAAAAAAATATTGTGAATCAATGAGTATTTTAATCTTCTGGTAACCATATATCTGATGTACAATCACCTCCTGGATAACTAAAAAAAAATTATAATTATTATTTTAAAATTATATATATAAAATAATTAAATAATTAAATAATATAATAAAATTCAAACCGCATTTCATGTGCAAGTAAAATGTCATCTTTCTCTATGCCGAAATCTACCAAAAATTCATCATCGAGTTTTAAACCTCCATTTCGAATATCAATGTCCAACTTGATCATGGTTGAACCATTTCTAGTAAATAATAAATTATATGTATCATTATGCATTATATAATAAAGATGAACAAAATTTTGAAGTTAAGAATAAAGTTATTTTAATAATTTATTATTCAAAATATTGAATAACCGCTATAATTGTATCAAATGATCGAGGTTATAATATGAAAAGTAGATCCAAGCATAATAGTTATGAACAAATGTTTTTATGCGTTTTATAAATGCATTTAATAAAATTATTATTTAAAGTAAGTTTATTTATTATTATTATTTATATTATTATTTACTATTAAATTTTAATTACTTTTACTTTTAACAGGTTAATATGTATTAATTATATATATATTTAAATTATAATTATTTATATTGTTACATTTGTTAGATTATTTATTGTTATGAATTATAAAATAATTATGAAATTATTGAAGTTGGTAAAACTGATAGACAAGTGTAAATATATAAAAATAAAACAATAAATTTCAAAATTTTAAATATAAATATTACAATTTTTTGTTTAATAATAGAAAATTTATTTAAAATTTTTAAAAATTATTTTTATATATAATATATAAATTAAATATTATATTTAATATTATATTTAATCTAATATTATTAAAATAACTATTTTTGAAATTGTAACGCATCAAAAAAAGAACGATTTCTGAAAAATATAAAACAAGTTTTTTTTTATATGGCTTTTTCGAAAAAATCAAATTTGAAAATTTATTGAATTTATGGATATATTTATTATTAAAATTTATGCATATATTTATTACTTTGTTCATATCATTATTTTTGTTAATCAATATTATTAGTCAAAATTATTAACTATATTTTTCATTATAGCTTGGTTTTATATTAATTTTTTAATATAATATAATTATCACTATCCAACTAAGATATCATAAATATATTCAATTACTATTCAATAATATTCAAATACTTAATTCGATATATTCGATAATATTCAAATACTTAAGCAAAAAAAAATATTATTATTAGTTCACTTCTATAATTTGCTAAATTTATAAATAATATTTTTAGTATTACAAAATAAATTATTGGATCTTATGATTTTTTATATTTATTTATTATTTTAATGTTTTTTTGTTTTAAATTTTATTTAATTTTTTTTATAAATATATATATATATATATATTCATTTTTTGTAAATATATATATAGATAATAGAAAATATAATGAATCTATTATATATTCAATAAATTTTTAAATTTAATTTTTTTAAAAACAGAGTTACATATGAAAATTTTATTTTATATTTTCAATTTAATTTTATGTTAAAAATTATCTTTTTTTCTATGCTTTCGAAAACTTTCTATATATTTTTATTTTAAAAACATATATATCATTGTTTCTTTAAATCTTTTTTAATAACTATGAAAATTATTATATTATTTATATTTATATTTAGAATTATGTTTGAAATCATTATTGTGTATGTAAAAATATTATTTAAATATTATATCAATGACATAAAAATATAAAATATAAAGTATTTATCACAGTTTATAAATTATCACATTAATAATTTTTTTAACAATAATAATAATAATAGTAATAATAACAATAATTTATATAATTAAATTAAAATATATTATTATAAAATAAAATATTTTTTTCCTGAAGTGATTAAATAATATGACAATATAACATTTCTTAATTTAATTTAATTAAAATTCATTGTATAAATAAATAAATAAATAAATTATTATAATGAAAAAATTGTTTATGCATTTATGAAGCATAATAAGAGCTTTATATTCTTTTTCATTTTTATATATAAATTAAGAATAATAGGAGAATGTTGTATGAATATATATAAAAGTATGAATAATCTTGTATGAATATATATAGAAAGTAGAGGAAAGTAATAATTATTATTTATTAGAAAAAATTGAGTAAACTATTGAATAAATTATAAATAAAAATTAATTAATGCTTTAACTTATACTTGACATGTTCAGGATAAAATTGTTGGTCCCATGGCTTAAAAATGGAAGTGGTTACATATAAACGTGTTCCATCAAGACTTAATTGAAGCATTTGTGGAGATCCATAAAGACGTCGGCCTTTTATATAAGTTGGAGCCGGTTGTTCAGTAAGTTCGTTATCCTGAATTACACGAATTTTTGAATCATTTAAAATTGAGCCACCAAGAAAAATTTGACCAACTAATTTTGGTCTTTCTGTATCAGAAATATTATATTGTCTAACATCTCCATGAAGCCAATTTGATAAGTAGAGATATTTGTCATCAAGACTAATCAAAATATCTGTTATCATTCCTACATATGAAAACATAAATAAATGATAATAAAAATAAATAATAAATAATTGTTTTAATAAATAAATGTGTTACATATTATATGTTATAAATTGTTATATATATTGAAATGATATAATAATAAATAATAATGATAATGATAAATATATAAATGTGTATATCAATTTTAACAATAAATTTTGATCTTATAATATTATTATAAATATTATTATAATATCTTATAATATTATTATAAAATATTATTTATTTGAATTTGTATGTTTATATATTATATATAGATAGAAGTATATGTACCTGGCATTTGTGGAGCAATCCATCCTTCCACTTGTTTATTAGGAATTTGAATCACCTTTTTTGCAGCCCATTCTCCATTAAATGTTTTATAAAATTTATATACATTTGAAGTAACTGCACATCCTACAAATCCTTCGCTAGATTTTGGATCATGAAGAAATCGTATTTCAAGTGGTGCAATTCCATCTTCACCCAAATTTAAAACTTGTTTCAATTTTCTTTCGTTCCACGAATAAAAATTTAAGCTTCTTCCATATATTGCTATAGAATATAGAAAAAAGCAAAACGAAATTATTAAATAAAAAATAAAATATTAAATAAAATATTAAATAAAAATAAATAAATAAGGAATTGATAAATATAGAAAATGATAATTAACCAGGATCGGCTATATCAGTTGCAGTATAGCCTTTTTTGAAAACTCTAGGTATGCCCCATTCAGATGCAACGAGTACGTCATGATACGGTTGATACCAAAAATCGTAACCGAATGCTGCTTTTTTCTCTCCTATGGTCCAGGTACCTTTCACTTTGAGTGTTTCTGCATTGATGCAAAGAAATTCACCTATAGCATCTCCATTTGGTTTGCCCATTGCAGAAATCAGAATTTCACCAGTTGGCAAACAATGACTTGTGTGCAAAGTTGATATCCCATATTGATTTACTTCTATCGAACTTAATTCCTTATTAAAAAAACGGAAACTTATTTCTATTCCTGTTGAAACATTCTTTTATATGAAATATTATGTAAAATTTGAAATGATATTCTAATGAAATATGTATAAAATTTTCGATTATTTATATTTATATATATTTATATAAAACATAATCCAACTTTTTTGATTGATGGAGTTCGTTCAGAGCTTGTATCAATGAAGTAAACACGGTCGGACATCAGACATGGAAGTATCAGAGTATTTCGTTTTTGTTGTTTATTATGACAACTACTACAAATATTCCAACCAGAATGATGCAATTCGTCACCAATATGAGGCATTCGTAATTTATGAATAATCTATAAAATGTAAATATTTCTTGTGAACAAGTTGTAATATATATGCAAATTTCTAATAAAAATTTCCATACAAATATTGTATAAATTATTGTGTTTTCCATTAATTCTTTTAATATACGTGAAAAATAAAAATTTTATTTATATATTATATTTATATTATATATTTTATTTATATATTATATTATATGGAAGTGAATGTTTTTTTACAAAATTTTGAAAATTCCTGAAAAACTTATTTCCTTATTTGATGATTATTTAATTTTAATAAAATATATATACATATACATATGTTATTAAGAACAACAAGTTTTTCTCGTATTATACATATATTATATAATGAGCTAATTCTTTTAGTTTTTGAGTTATATATAAAAGTATATATTATTCGGTTTTGTTCGATTTAAAATAATATTTCTTATAATTAATAATATAATATATTTCTTATATTAAATATATTCGTCTTTACGCAATGTTAAAATTTTTTATCCATATCTATTCCGCATAGATAATTTTTACATATATAATTTTGAATGTGAATATGTATTTGGAATATATAACGATATTTCACTTATAGGAATATGTATCTATTGGAATTTAATCATTAATAATTAAAATGACTTAGGACGTAAGATGTTATTTTTCAATGAATTAATAAAGCAAAATATACAGAAATATGACTATTATGAAGCAGCAATCTATATCATAATATACAATAATGTGAAAAACGAGAAATGTTGTCCAAAATAATAAGTTTTTATTTAAATAATTAAACTAGTAATTAGGATTATTTTTTTTTATAAAAAAATATTTGTATTTATTTATTATTATTAAATAGTAATTATTTTATTATTCTATTGTTGATAAATTAACTCTCTTAAAACGACTAAGATCGTTAAAAAAATAAAAAACAATTTTATTTTTGTTCTGAAATGTCTTATTGCAAATGAAAAAAATTATTAAAAATTTTTAATAAAATAAAATTCCTAAAGTTTAACAATATGTTTTCATATCATTGAATTCGGCTTTTTTGACAACTTGTTCAAGATTTTGGCAATTTGCATTACATAATTTATTTATAAATTTTTCTAAAAAAATTTTCTACACGAATTGATTACAATTTAGTATGTATATACTTTAGTACATAAATACAAAATATATAAAAACTATGCAATAAATAAATATATAAATATACAAATTTGATTATCTAAACAATACAATTATATGATAAGATAGACAATACAATTATTTATTTAGATATATAAATATTATTTAATATTCTCAACTAATGTGTGTATGAATTTTATATTTTGGGACTATTAAATAATTAATCTATATTCTTTTGCAAGAGATTTTAATCATCTTTCTACTTCTGCATTATACATATTATGTAATGATTATATTCCATTATAGTATGTTATTTTATATTTACAATATGTATTTCTTATATTTTTAAATATTGTTACTGAAACAAAATTATCGAAAATAAAAATTCGATATTTCATTATCTTTATCAATTATTTTTTATTTTAATTTAATAATGTTTTTATTAAATACTTTTTTCTCATTATCTATTAGTTTTTCTTATATTATTAAAATATAATTAAATATATATATATATATATATAATATTATTATTTATATACTATATATTTATTGATAAAATTGATAAAATTTATCATACCTTACAATAATCTATGCTATTAGGATCTATATCAACTGTGCATAGAACATCAGATTTATTTTTATCTGTATGAATACACACTACATACATAAGCTTCTCACGTGGGCCTTCGAGCATTGCTGCTTTCGGCGATCTATAACCAGGACCACTGCAATTCATGGTATCTATAAATATGATTAATTAAATATATATATGTATAAAAAAATGCGAAGCATTTGCGTTATTATTTCAATCGTTTTTTTCATTATATGTTTTCATTATTAGATCATATTTCATATAAAGATTTTAAATTAAGATTAAATTAAGATAAATTCTAACAAAAAGTTAAATTTGTAAACAGATATATGATTTTTTCGCGTATGAATTATATTTATCGCACAATATTATTCCATAATTATATTATTATATATTTTCGATTTTCAGCATTCTTATAATTGACGATATTATAAATTTCATGTTATTCAATAATTAACAGAATAAAAAAATAAAAAATTGAAAATTAAATACCAGCTAAATGATGAACAAAAGAAGGAATTAATAGATATTATAATAATGATAAATAATAATAAAATAAATAAATATTATATTTTTCCATAATATAATAATAATATTATAAATAATTATTTTCAATTTTTATTGAAATAAAATTAGTCTTGACGTATTAGAAATATATATTTTTAATACGTACTTACCACGTAACGTCAATGTCACTGAATGTTGAAACTTGTCTGAGAATATTTATCTTTGAATGTTAGATAACGGCAGTGGAATTGGAGAAGGAAATTCTGTGATATATTCTATATGTAAATACATATTCTACATAAATATACATATATCTGTTATATAGTTATTTTAATATTCTATTTATTATTATTAATAATAATTATATATAATTATAATAATTATATATAATAATATTTGATATTTTATGAATGGATATACAAATTTTATGATGTATTATTATGTTATGTTAAAATAATAATATTCAAAGATAAAAAATAAGACTTATGAATTATTTAGCGAAAATAAAATTGAATTTAGTTAATATATCGATGTGCGATATCTTCATACATATTTACATATGTTATAACAACAATTTAAACAATTTTTGATAATTATTTGAAATAGAAAATCTTGACTAATTTAATATTTTGAAACTTTTTCTTTTATATATTATCGTCATTTAATTTTAGTTTTTTTGAAATATTCGCAAAAAAAGATTGCTATTATATAGAATTTTTTTTACACATTTATATCCGCGATTGCGGATATGATAGTGATAACAAAAAATTAAAATATAACGGCTGAATTAATAAAAAATCTATTTATTCATCAATTATGATGGGCAATAAAATGTTTCAAATCCAATGCTGAGGATATTTCACAGATCTTTTGAAATGCAAAAATGAAATATAAAATAAAATATAAAATCCTTGAGTGATCAATTAAAATAATCGTAATTACAACTATAGATATAAAGAATATTTTTATATTCATTTATTTATTGTTCGAAGGATTTTGAATTTGTAAGCTTGTTATTTGAAACATTTAAATTTTAAGGCATCATAATTTATAAAAAAATAGTTTTTTAACATTATTATTAAAAATTAGTTTTGTAACATTATTATTTTTAAGGCTGCTTGTGCAATGTGTTTATAAAAACAATAAATAAATGATTGTCACAGACTTACGCTACGTAATCACATATATATATATAAGAGAAATTCTATGTATTAGCAGCCATTTTTTTTTGCAAATATCTTGAAAATTAAGATTGAATAGCAATTTTTTTTTGTATTTCAAAAATTACTGATTGAGCGGTAATATGCAAAAGAAAAAATTGTTCAAAATTTTATCCTCTACATATTTAAAAATCATTAAAAGTAATTCAGAAAATTCTATTCCGAATAATTATTCAATTTTCTATATATATTACTCAGTCAAAAGTTTTTTGATATTTACAAAAAAAATTGTTACTATTATATTGAATATTATAGATATATATAGGTATATATATATATAGTGTGATAGATTGTGCAATCATTTACTGTATGTGTCGATAAAACATAATTGTTATTTATTATTCGATTGATAACTAAAATATATTTTTATATTTCATATTTATTATTCGATTATTGTAATTTTGATCGTTTAAAAGTTGTTTCACATTTTATTTTTACATTTTGTGTATTCAAAAGATTTGTGAAATATCCAAATTTTAATGTAATAGTAGTAATTTTACAAAACTGAAAACAATTAACAGTTATATACAGAAAAAAGTTGTTAAAAATATTAAAGAAAATTATTAATAATATTTAAAAATCATTAAAATGAAGATATCATTTTAACGAAGATAGATTCATTTAAATTTATACTATATAATGTTCGTAATACAATGAAAAGATAAATTTAAAAACTGATTTATTTTAATATTTTTTAATAATGGAAATTAAATAACTTTATTTATTCATTTCAACAATATATAAAAAAAGACAAAATATATATAATGGCAGATAACTAAGACATATATAATTGATATATAATAATCAAAAATCGATAATATAATCGAGTAAAATGTTCACATCTTCATTGATTTTAATGGATTTAAAATATTCTATTCATATTGAATTTGAGATAATCTATGCATATAAAGTAAAATATAAAACAATTCTTGTTCAAGATTATTATAAATGTAATAATATTTGTATTTATATTTATAAATATAATAATATAATTATAAAATAAAAATATTTTAATATAATTCATATTATATTAAAATAGTAGTTGTTTGCTAGTTGCCGTTGATTATATTATATGTATAAACAATTATAATGAATGAAAATCTCATGTTAACACATATGCTACCATGGACATGAAATTTAAAACTTTTAAAAAATTTAAAACTTTTAAAATAGATAAAATTTAAATAATAATATAGATAATATTATGTAATATAGATAATATAATGTATAGATAAAATAGCAATTATTTTTTAGAAATTCTTCGAAATTTAAAAAGCAATGATTAAATGTGTTAGGAAAAGTTATATAACACTTTATCTTTCGCAACATATTTCAAAATCATGAAAAACAATGATGTATTTTCTATACAATTATAATTCTTTTTCTTTTTTATTTCTATTATTTTTTTTATTCTTCTTTTATAATTATTCTACAAATTTTAATTATTTTTTTAAATTATTTTACAAATTTAATTATTTTTTAAATTATTTTATAAATTTTATTATTTTTCTAGGAAATCTTAGATAAAAATGTAAATTTGTAACAACAATTAATTGACTTAATTACTACTAATTGCTACTAATTATTATTAATTACTATAAATATTCTCTTTTAACTCTTCACAATTTTTAGCGAATTTTTATATAAAAAAAGATTTAAATAAGAAAGCATTTTCTACTAACTTTCAAAATAGATATATCAAAATCATAAGACTAACTAAATTTTAATATATGCATAATGTAAAAAATAATTGTTAATTATTTATTTTTTTAACATTAATTTTAAATTAAGAATATTTTTTCAACAATAAAATAGTTAATTTAATTAAAATCAATCGAAGAAAATTTAAATTTAAAATAAAAAAAGATGAAAAAGAAAGAAAATAAGAGAAAAAAAACTTCTCTAATGATTGTCAGCAAATTTATTAAAATAAAAATATTTTTTATTATCAATAAATTTTCTTAATTTATAATATATATTTACTAGCACTATTCGATAGTTAAATAATAGTATCAAATCATGCATGCGATATATCCACAAACATCATTCATAATACATTTTTCGACATATTCAAAAAATATTACAAAAATAAGTAGAAAATCATTTTTTGTTCGAATCTTCCTTTATTACAAACATAAGAAATTATTATAGCTATTACGAAGCTTAAAAATATTGTTGAAGAAAATATATTTCTATAATTACTTTTTAAATATATAAATATAGAATATAAAAATAGATTCTTTTTATTATTAAATAAAATGTACTATTTTAATATTAGAAAAATTTTCATATTTAAAAATATTTCAAAAGATGAAGAAATAAAAGTTTAATCATTACAATATTCCATGAATATAAAAATAATATAAATATAAATATAATATATATATAATATATATTTTTTATATACAAACAATTAATATTTTAATTATGAATAGATTATTTTCTAAAATAGAAATATAAACATATAAAAACATTATTTTCTAAAATATTAAAATTTATTTTTAATTTTAGAATTTTTTGTATGTAGAGTATTAATATAATTAAGAATCAATTTTAGAGATTAAAACCAACACAAAAATTGATATACAAAAATAAAATCGATTAAAACTTAATAAATAAGTTATAAGCAACTTAAATTTACATTAAATGAAATAAGGCGCAGCCAAAATAAAATGATAGTATAATACACAAAACTATCTCACTTTATTTGTATTTTGCTTTATTTAATAAAAATTCCAATTATTTATTTAAACTTAATAAATAAGTTTCGAACATTTTTGTAACTTTTCCAAGTTTTTTGTTAATTAACTTCTAGAATCTTTTAAAGATTCTTACGTATATATTTATTAATATATATAGTTTATCAATATATAGTATATATAGTATATATACATATATTATATTGTATGTATCGCCATAACTGGGTTAATTTCGTCGCGGTGAACTAGTTAGGTGTCGGGCGATGAATTATTAGAGAGCTGTGTCTCACACGTATGTACAAGTATCGACGGAATACGATTTCACTCGATTTACCAATTGACTACGACTGCCCGAGAGTTTGTGCGGTAATGAAGATTAGCCAGGAAGAAAGTGGCTTAGATCGACTCTCTTCCTGGCTAATTGGGTGTCCCAATTATAAGTGGGGAATGTCGGTGACCAATAATATCACCGACATCACCTGATCTGTGATACGGGTCAAGGCCGGGCAGGTGTCTTGTATAGAAACTTGGATGGCATGCAGTGAACGTTCTGGTAAACTTAAACAAAGAGCTACGGGTGTTTACTCTATCTATGGCTTTGTTAACAGATTTTGTTTAGGTCTACTAACGATCTTCTGTTTATAGTCCGCGATAACGCTCGTGAACATTGTATATATATATAATATATATATACATACATTATATATTATATGAGCTATTTTACACTATTTACACTAACAAAAACCGATTGCTTTTGACGAAGTCTGAGATTTTATTGGAATTGGAAATATGTTATATTTTACATAAAAGTAGAAAGAATAAAAAAATTTCATCATTTTTCCGATTTCAAAATTATTAATTTTTAAAATAGTTATTTTTGCCAATTTTAATCTTTATAAAAAAATTTTTATCTTTGCAACTAATAAACATACTTTTTTCTTCTTTAATTTTATCCGTTAAAAACTAGGCTTTTTAATGATTTTTTAATGATTTTTTTCATTTTATTCATAAATAAAATATTAAGAATAAAAGAAAATTTTATTTTATAAATTTGATCATTACGTTTTATATATAAAAATAATTGTCTTCAATATCATTTATAATATTTCATAAAATATATCATTTTTTGCTATAAAAGATGTTTAAAACTTAAATCATCGATAGAATCGTATAAAAAATACTATTATTTGTTTTTGAATTGTTATTATTTTAGATAATTTACTCTTAATTTATATTTTTCTCGTTACTAATTTTAGTAATTAAAAAAAATTTTTTTGTTAAAGCCGCAAGCGTGTACGACTTTGAATATTGTACAAATGGGATGCCTAAACTATTATTACTACTTGAAGGACCACCTATTACCGTAGGAATTGTATAATGGTGTATTTTATGAGCTCTGAATGAACAAATAGTGATACTTTCTTTGCAGTTTACTATGTGATTCTAACTGTGTTTTAATGTAAACTGTATCGTCGCTGAAATCTACCTGTCTGTCTTCTATATCTATTCTAACTCGACTGCCCAGACTGCGACTCTTGGTTTTTCCTCCATTGCATTTCGTGAAAATGCACAGAGAGGGACCAATCATCGCGTCGAAGGGCGGTTTCGAAGGATGGGCCCTCGCGAGGTCGCATCAGAACCTTTGCTCTTGCTTCCACGATAATCCATCACATGGCGTGCAAATGCAGTTTGTGAACTAGTTGTTACTGTGGTATCTGTTTAAACTAAGAACTGAAAAACGTTACGAAAACCATGCCGGCTCATAAATTACTGCTAGACTGTTGGCAGGTATTTGAACTGTTAAAAATAAAACAGGATCCAATTTCACGAGCCCGGGCCTTAACATTTTTAGTAAGATTATAATAATAAAAATGTTTAAATTTATATAATTCAAAATATTTTAATGAAACTAAGGCTAAAATTATAGCACATTTCTGTTTTACTAATCTTTGAAATATTCTTATATATAAAATTTTATTGCGTTCTATATTTATAGCTTAATTTATGATAATTTATGATATTAACTAAATTTTGCATTTTTTGCAATTATCTATCATAAATAGTATTGAAATAGTTTATATGATAGTCATCGACATTTGTCACTAATATGGCAGATATCAAATATATCATTAATAGATTTCTTTATTAATAAATTCACGTATAAAACAAATTTATTAATTGTTGGAGAATCGAATAATTTAATTATAACTTTTACATTCGCTGTATTATTACTAAACAAGAATTATTACTTTATCTTCTAATTTCCAATTGCAAAATATATTTTATAAATTTTTCATTATCATGTTACTTAATTTCTGTTTGTCTTTTTATTGTATATATTTTTAATTTGAATTGATCATTGATTAAATGACATATGAAAATTTGACACATGAAAATTTGATTATAATCTTCTACAGATTTGACGTATACATACTTTCTTTATATATACTTATTCATATTATATTATATATTTATTATTTAATTATTCTTTTATTTTAATAATTATTTTAATAATTTATTTAATAATTTTTTATTATTTTAATAATTTCCTATTTGGCAAATGATATTTTGAATTAAAAAAATTGATCAATTTCATGAATATTTTTTATGGAAAATAATTGAAGATCAACAATAATTAAATCAATTATCAAAGAATTGACTTTCTTTTTTCTTATAAAGTATTGCAAAATTTTCACCAATCATTAAAATGTTATGTATTTTTATAAAATTAATTAAAAAAAGTAAAATAAATTAATTTTAAAAATATTATCAAAGTCAAAACCATTTAAGAATATTTGTTGCTATTTTAATATTCATATGAAACACTTGAATAATGATTGATAGTCTAATAGCGAATATATTTAATTATATATTTAATAACAAATCGATTATTATTATAATTTTTACAAAATGCAATAAACAAAAACAAATTTTGATTTGAAATATTTAAAGCACATTTAAAATATTTATATTCATAATAATACATTATATAATATATTTATAAGCATATTTAAATGTAGTAAATACAGTAAAGTTTTTCATAAATACATTTTTGCAAATTTCATTGACCATATGAAAATGTATATTTTTTTAAAAAACTAAAAGTTATTTCTATTTTGCAATGAAATCTAAAATCATTTATATTCTTATAATTTTAGTTTTTAATTGAATTATATATAAGAGACATCATAATTGATTGTAAAGATAGCAAAGAAATTATAATTTGGAGCAGAAAATTTTTGGTAATGTACTCATAGGAATTTTTATGAATTTATTTGATTATTATTCGAGTTTATTTACTTTTTTTATTTCTTCAAGTTTTTCTATCTTGTTTAGGATTAAATATATTTAAAAATATTTTTATTTTCCAAAATATATATTTAGAGAGCGTTCGAGCCAAGATTCAAATATATTTGCAAAATGTTCTATCTCATTCATAATTAAAAAAAGGAATTAAGAAACAAAAAAATAAAAATATTTTATCATTTTTTATATTTTTTATATTAGAGATTATATCCAAACAAAGAAATTTTTAAATTATTCAATTAATGAAAAATTGTATAAAACAATTATTTAAAAAATTGTTCATTAAAAAAAAAATAATAATAATGATAATAATAATGATCAAATTGATCGAAACAGAATCAAATAAAGAATCAAAATATGGAATAATAGAATGATAATTTATTTATAATTTATTTATAAAAAAGCAAATTCATAGTTTAATTTGATTAAATTAAAACAAATCAAATATAAACGATTCGATGTAAATAATAAATTTAAAAGTGCGAAGAAAATGATAATACGGAAAAGAAATAATATGTATAATATTTTATAACGAATTTGTTGACTGTGTTCAACATTAATATAAGAAATTTTTTTTTATTTCACATTGTTACAAAAATTTGCTAATTAAATATCAAGTTGAATATATTTCTTTTTAAAATGTTATTTTTATAAAGAAAATAAAAAATATTTAAAATTATAATAATTCTGTGTTTTGCTTTTATATTTTTCAGAACAAATAAATTGTTTCTATTTTTAAAAATATAATTTAATTTTATTTTTTTTAATTATTAAATTAAATTATTTTTTTAAAATAAATTTTTTTTAAAAAGTTGAGTATTTACTAATTAGAGAAAATAAATAAATTTTTATGAAATTCGGAATTATACATATTTGATTTTTTTTGACTGTGAAATTTTATACATAGATTCATTTTTTAAATGAGTTTGATTTTTCATTTACGTCAATTTTTGCAAAATATAATACAAAATTATATTTTCATAAATAAGATAACTGAAAAAAATGTTCTAAACAAAATGGGAAAAATTACTAAAAAAAATAAATAATAAATTATTTAATTTTTGTGATAATATAAATATTTATAGTGCAGTATCTTACATGCTATATTATATATAATATCTTATAATGTTTTTTAAATAAATATCTGTGGAAAAAATATAATTTTTATAAAAAAATTGTTTAATAATGAGGTATATTCTAACTATTGTTGAATAACAAATAGTTAAAAATATTTCTTGTAATTATTGTTTTCACCGTGCTTATACTTTTGAAACCGACAAATTGGATTCAGGTACAATATTTTTATTTAATATAAAGATATCTTATCAATAAATTATAAATTATAAATTATGAATTATGAAATATTATATAATAATAAACACATATAATTATAACATTTATATCCACATTTTTTTGGATCTATTTTTCATTTATTTTTAAACATAATTTTTAAAACATGAATAATTATTTATTTGGTAATTATAATGACAAATGTACATTTTTATGTCATTATGCTTTTAAAAATCGATAAAATTTTATTCTTCATTTGTGAAATTTGATTATTAACAATAAACAATAATAATAATAATAATAATAGTAATAATAATATTAGTATAATATTAGTAATATTTTTATTATGATAATAATCTAGCAATTTATAACAAGATTTTAATAAATATGATATGTAAGAAATATTTTTTATGTCTAATAATATGAAAAGAGTTAAAATTTGAATTGAAGGATATCAATAAAAAATTTAAAATATCTTTATTTGTGTTTGTCTGAAATGATTTTCGCGAAAATTTATCAAAAAAAAAAAATAATTTAATATCTTCGTTTCTGATTTCTTTATTTAATTGTTCAATTGGCAATAAAACATGATTTATAACTTCAGAATCATTAATTTTAAAATTTATGTATGATTAAAAATATTATATAGGATTAAAATTTTATATATGATTGAAGTCATAAAATATTAGTATTTGCATTTCTAGCTTTTCAAAATCTTTTTAATTAAATATTTTTTTCTTCAATATTCTCATTATTGCTATTATCAAATCTTGATTTAGGTTTATCGACTATCAAGTCCAATTTATATTTAAATTTTATTTGTATATATTTTTTATTTTAGATATGTCTCGTCTCTTATCTGCTAATTTTTTTGAATAATTTATAGCAAATAAATTTATATTAAAAGCTAATATAAAATATATAATAAGATATAATTATAATTTACTAAATACATATAATGAAAGAAAAATTCGAAATATTTAATCTATTTGTCCAAACTCAAGATTATATATAATTATTTATTGCATTATGCATTAATAATTTAATGCATAAATAATTTAATTTAAATAATTAAAATTTTTTGAGATAAGTTCACATAATATTTTTTAATATAGTTTCTATGAAAGTATTATAGTATATAAGTATATAAGTATATAAGTATTGCAGATCTTACCATCACTTATTGTTAAAATAAATTTATATAAAATTATGTTAAATTTTGTTAAAATAAAATAAAATTTAAAATAAAATTGAATTATAAATTGAAAGTTGGAGTTTATTTACTTGTTTCTGCATTAATTATTTCAGCTTATAATATTCTATTTTCATTCGATTCTAATATTTTAAATTTGAATATGATTTAAAAATTGAATTTGTTTATTTTTGTAAATAAAAAAAATTGAAATAAAATTAAATTAATTTGATATGTTTACGAAAATGTCGATGAGATTTCTAGATTTTTTTAAATAATAATATTTTAATTTTTATTATAAGTAAGTTGAATTATTATCAAAACTCATAATTACAAATATATTGGAATTATTTTCAGTGTCAAATTTTTATTTGTATTTTGTTTTTTAATGATTCATTAAGAATCCAAATCATAGTAAAATTATGTAATTTTTTTAAATTCTAGAATTTTCAAAATGTCATTTTATAAAATTTGTAATTACGAAGTTATAAAATCAAAAAAAGCTTGCAATTTTACTTCAATCGATACAAAGAAAATAATAATATGATCTCAATTAAAAAAAATAATAATATATATTTCTAATATATATTATTATATTAATAATACATTTTTTCTTTCTTGTTTATCTTTATGTAATATAAAATCTCTTCTTCATACATCATTTTTATAATGTATATTTTAAAAATTTTAATTAATTCATTTTATTATCTCGAACGAAAAGATAAGAAAGATACTATTTTTTTAACCAATTCAAAAATTTATGATTTTTCAATTTATAATATTTTTATCATAAATTCATTTTATAATGTATAATAATTTTTTATATTGTATAGATTATAAGTCGTCTATTCCTATGTGTTGAAATAATCATTAAATAAAAATGAGGATGATTAAATTTTTTTTGTTTCAAGATATTGAAATTTTTAAAATTTACATTTATCAAACAGAATATTTAATTGTTGTATCATTAATAATATATATACATCAAATATATATATATATTATTATTTTTTTTAATAAATCTGTTTTCCAATGACTGTTATTTCATTTATATATAAAAATTATATATAAAAAAATATATAAAAAAATAAAATTAATATCTCTCTTAATTTAATATTTTATTTATCTTGCTTTCTTATTTTTATTTTAGAACAAATACATAATTGTAAATATTAAAATATTGTATAATGTTTTGATATAATTTTTTAAATTTCTTATTTAATGAATTGTTTCATGATTTTTGAATACCAAATAATTCTATTTTTTTTAGTACATTGAATATATTTGAAAATACAATTCAAGTCTACAATTTTTTTAGAACAGAATTCGAGACCTTCTTCAAAAACGATCGGAGTGATGTTTTCTAATACAAATTATCGGGCTATGTTGAATTCTGCTTTGAAAAATCGATTTTGATTAAGTTTGTAAAAATTGCATTTTTTTTCAAACGTTGCTTTAAGAGCAATAGGAATGATGTTTTCTGAAGAACAACAATGCATCGTAGAGATATATTGAATTCTGTCCTAAAAAATTATCTTCTAACAAGTTTTTGATTTTTAGGCTCACAAATTATTATTTTAATTATTACATATTTTAGCAAATAAAGCTTCAAAAATGATCAGAAATATTTTTTTTCTGAATTTCGGTAATACTTTGAACTCTGTCCAAAAAATAAAAAATCTGTAAATTTCTGCGTATTTCCGTGTATTGCTCACGATAATAAATTTTTTATCGGGAAATGCGAACAGGAACAAAAGATGACATAACTCGAAAAATTTATTAAATCAAATTGCGAATAAAAGAAATATCTTGTATTTGTATTTCTATGTGGTACAAAGTGAGATTGATATTATGCACATCTCAGGAGTTTGCTGCTAAAAGAAATACGGATCTAATTAGCGAAATAGATGGCTGAATAGTTTGAAATGATATTATATCATATGTATTTTTATTTTTTATTATTTTATATTATAATGATAAAGATTATATCTACTAACTGACGCATAAAAAGAAAAGAATAAGACTCGTTAAAACTGAATAAGATAAAGAGATATGAGCAAATAACTTTAAATTTGCCGAAAATATCAAATATGGCGAATTGAGTGAAAAATTCCTCGTATTGTTGTACGTCTCGGATTTAAACTCCTGAGTTTTTTATAATATATGTATATAGTGCGCAAATGTTATGTAAGAAGTTAATAACATAAATATGTATAAAATCCGTATAATGTGTAAAATATGTATAAAATGTAAAATCTTTCTGATATATTATATCTTTTATATATTGATATAAATGAAATGTCATCAATAATATTTTTTGTTATAGCAATACAGCAAAGATGTTTATAGCATAATGTAAGATAAAATCAGATTTTTAAAGTTTTAGATGTATAAGATATTGATATGAAGCATATATTCAAAAATGTAAGAACATTAATAAATTGGAGATTCTTGAGATAATTTTAATATTTTTTTTTGCAAAAACTTTTGTTACAATTTTGTTAACAAATTATTAATAAAAAAATACCGGTTAAATGCCTAATTTTTAGAATATCCAACAACTTAGAAATGTTCCTACATTTTTGGAATATTCTGTGTGTACATAATAATGTATAAGAATTCTTATACATAATAATGTAAAATGCAATAAATTAATAATAAATTGTTTATTAATATTTGAATTTTAATAGTTTGTTTTTTATATAACATTAAAAAACTAAATCTAATTCCAATGTATCTGATTTAAATGTCGGAAAGAATGAAAGAAGCTGGTACAAATTCAGTTTAATCGAACCGGACTAGTGTCGCAAAAAAAAGTCGACTGGTCTTTTCATTTCTTGTAAAGTCTTTTTATACTATAGAAATATCTATAGTCCATTATTTATAAAATCTGCAAATTCAAAAAATCTAGAATTTAAAATAACATATGTCTGTAGAGAAGTAGATCTACGAAGATTATTTACATTTCAATTTATATAAAATTTACTAAAAACAGCGAAATTTTGTGTCCTTATAATGAAGAAAATTTATTTCTAATTTTATTTGTTTCTAAAAATTTAATTAATTCATAAATAATTCATTAATCATATATGAAAAATAACTTTGTCCCTCTTCTAATTCTATAAGAATTTGATGCGTTTATTGAGTTTATTAGTTTCAATCGTATCTCTTTTTCATTCTACTCATATTTTCATTTTCATTTCACTTCATGATAAATATTCTCAATATCATTTTTAAGATTAAAATTGTGCAACTGCAAATTCTGCTGCAGAAAATTCATATTTGTTAATTTTCTTTTTGTAAAATCAATATATATATATATATATATATATATATATATATATATATATATATATATAAATTTTAATTTTTGTAAATCTATAATATGTCTATAATAAATAATAATGTTATTAAATAAATTAATCAAGATCTTTCAAACAAATAATTTAAAAAATTTAATATGAAATATATACTATTATGTAATAACCATTGTATGTAATCAAATTTAGATATAACAAAGTTTATGTATTCTAGCATTTTTTATTGGAATTCTTTTTCTTTTGCATTTAATTCCATTTCAAACAAATTTTTTCCAATTATAATCTTTTTAATTTCTTGAATTTTAACCTTGTTATCTTTTGTTCTGGCAATATAAATTTTTTTTTTGTAATGAAATATTTTACATAGGAGATTTTAAAAAATTTATAATTAAATTAAATTAGTTAAATTAAATTATCATAAAAATTATAAATTAAATACATATTTCTTAATACTACTTTAAAATTTACATTTAATGAGACAAAAATCTTGTTTTGTTAATTTCTTATTCAATATTTTGTAGTTATGTAAATAAATATAAATAATTTTATAAAAATATTAATATATTAATATAATATTATAATATTATAATATGATATTACAAAATATTTTAATAAACATATGAAACATATGAATATATAGTTTTTTAGAATAGTTATTATTCTTAAGCAAATAACCGAATTATATAATTTCTCCTTAATATAATTTTAGATAATTTTTAATAGTTTCTAAGTCTTTGGGTTTAGGCATTATATTAAGCATAATATATTCAAATATATTAAAGAAGTCGTAATTATCAGTTTTTAAAATTGGTTAGCGAGAAAATAGGATAAAAAATTTAAAAATAAAATCAAAAGTTAATCAATAGATTAATAATTGAAAGTTAGAAAAGAAGTGAAATTAAAAATTAAAAATTAAAAATTAAAGCAAATTAAGAAAATTTAAATAAAAATTGAACTCGATATTGTTTTACAAAAATTTTTGGAATAAAAATTTGATCGAGAAAGTGATTCCTAAATCATGATTATTTTTCTCTGAAATCGCGACGCGACGTAAGTAATGGTTGGATTCGAATGTATTTTATCTGTCATATTGTAGAATGATTTTTCTATTATACAAAAAATGATTTTTCTATTATAATTCAATTTAATTATTGTTAGAGTTTTCTTCTTAATCTATATTACAAAAATATATTTAGTATATTACAATAAATATATATTACAATAATACATGTTTGTGCTCGAAGCAATGTTAATATAATTCTACTTGTGAACTGTATATCAGTTAACTGCTGGGCGCTGACTATTAGAGAGCATATCTCCCACAAAATCTGGACAATGCGACGTGCGTCTGTATACAACTAACCGATTGTCGTAATCAAATATCGGCGTACGACGTGATCATTACGAGATTCTATTTGGAAATTTGGAAATTAAGTAATTGTGTCTTCAGTTGGATCCTTTCCTGCTTAATTGAGAAGATCATAATTCTTAGTGGGGCAATGATTAAATGCCAATGACTAGTAACATCGCGGGTAGTGCCGTAACATGATCCAACGACAAAGAAATTTCACATTGGGCGGTGACTTCTATGTAAAGATCGCATGGTAAACAAAGTATAGCGTCCTTTCTAATCCCCCAAAGAAAAAGCGGTGTTAGCACGCAAAGTCAATTGTGTTATTTGAAAATCGACTCAGGCCGATTGAGCTGTAAAAACAGTATTTCAGAAATATCACTATCATTCTTTGTTCGTGGCTATTAGCAGAAACAGGAAAGAACCTTCACAACTTTCTCGAACAAATGTCTGTTTATAATTTTGCGAGCAATAAGCGTTCACGAATAATATATTTAATAATACATTTAATATATTCTTACGCATTATAAATACAAATTAAATCTGATTTTACAATAATAATTTTTAATTTTTGAATTATATTAAAATATTTTAAATGTTATTTATTAATATTAAAAATAATTATAATCATAAATTAAAATTGCCAACCAATCGAAAATATCAATCTCGATATGATGAAATAAAAGCTCTAATTTTTGCTATATTGAAGCTTATTGAAAGAATTCTTATATTATTTTAGTATATAATAATTTTTATTCAGTTTTATATAATTTTATACTTTTCATATTTTTCATATTTTTTATTTGCTTTGTTTTTAATTTATTTTTAACTCTTTTCCTATGTATTTTAAATTTTATTTATTATGTATGTAATTCTTATAAATTTCTTATCTTCTTTTTAAAATTTGTTATTAATTATTCATTATTATTATTAATTATATTTCAATTTTTACGCGACTAAAGTAAATAAAAAGCCACGCCAATTAGGAAAGTTCGATAATTAAACGAATTAGTGCGCATATTGTTAAATCTATTGTCAAAAAATAAAAGGAAATTTCGTTACATCGATATAATTATATAAATGTGTAAAATTTGATATTTATTGGATTTGATGCTTTAATTTGTAAATTATTAATGTTTTTTTTTAATTAATTGATTTTCTATCATTACTACAATCCATACTAAAAACTTCCGAAGTTGGATTTATTGTTTTATTTTAACATTATTCAATGTTACATTGTTCAATGTAAAATTGGTTTTATAGTTCTAATTTCTATTTATATGTACAGATTATCGTTTAATTAAATAATGAAGATTAGATAATTAATGGAATGATTTCAAAAGTGTAATAGGTTATACATCATGACTTTCGTTTAAATATGATAAGATTTGATTTATTTTAAAAGAAGACGGTGATTATTATAAGTTTTATTTCTTTTTCTTTTTTTTCTTTTTAATCATATATAAAATAATTAAGAAATAAAAATAATTAGACGAGATTGTTGTCAATCAATTGTATACATATTCTCATATTCTCATTAAATGTGTCTATTTAGTATTCAATTCAAAGTTGAGAATATTTCTTATAATAATTCTGTTTGTTTAAAGAATAAAATATATCGTTTTTATATTTATTTTGATATTTTATTTGATATATAAGATATAAAATATTTTGTTTCCGGATAAAAATTCGATCGATGATTCACGATTGTACATCGGTAGACATATTTCGATTTGTTGCTTCAAGCATTTTTCTCCTTTTTCGTCCAATTCGATAATCAAAATCGCATTGCGAGATGTCATTCTTGAGTCAAAAATCCTCTTTATCCGAAGATAGAACTTAAACAGAAAGTATATTACGTTTGAAATGAGATTCAAAGAACAATATTTCCTGTTTGTAACCACCTCAGGAAATCGTGTGCATCTCTACTCTTCGAAGATATAACTGTTCAAATATTCGACAATTTGAAAAATTGAAAAATTACATCTTCTTAATACGAATATATTATCTAAACCTAGAGACATACAATAACGATTGAAATGAGGTTCAAAGAGCAAGGTTTTTCGCTTGCATTCATATCGTGTGCAATTATATGTTGATAAGTTGATAAGTATAACATCTACTAAATTTAATAAAATATAAAGCAAAGATTTTTGATGTGCATATGCCAATCAACATGTTAATGTACTGATTTTTGCTATAATTAAATTTTAATATTTTCCATTAATTCTTCCATATATTCTTTGTTATAACTTTTCATATATTGTAACTTCATTTAGATACATTATTCTTATAATATTCTTATAACATTGCAATTTAAAAAGAATAATGATATTTTTCATATCATTTAAGTATCTATCCTCTTTTCAATTTTTATTATTTTTATTAATTTGTGTGAAATTGTTTCTAGTAAGTCTTTTGTTTCCAGTCTCTTTAATCCTAAAAATTTAATCAATTTAAATATATATGCAAAAAGTCATTTTATTTTTCTTCTAATTTTATTTGATTTAAAGATTTGATGATTATTTTGGTTTTAATTACATCTGTTTTTGATCTTAATCTTAATCTTATTTTCACTTTCAGCATTTCATAATATATATTATCAATATTTATTTCAAGACTAAATATAAATAAAATTCATATTTATTAATTGATCCTTTTATAGAGCCTACATGTGTAAATATAAATTTTAATTTTTGTAACAAATAATGTTATCGTTATAATAATAATTAATTACTATTTAATTTTTTCGAGAAAATTATTTAAAAATTTAATGTAAAATTGTATAAAATTTGTTATGAAATATATTATATATTGTTATATAATAAATTCTATATATTGTAACATTTTTTAATTAAAACTTTTATTCTTTTTTTGTATTTAATTTACTTCAAAAAAATCTGTTTTAATTAATTATTCTTTTTTTTTAATCATATTTCTTGAGTTTTAATCTTGCTATTTTATATAATACTAATATCTACTAATAATTGAAATTTATATTAAGTTAAATTAATTAATTAATTGATATCTTTCCAACATAATATATCATAATCATATATTACATAAAATATCATGGAATCGCGAAAAAAAGTTAAACAACATGTGGTTAAACTTGTGATATAATATAATCAGAAGAATGATACGAAAATGTGCTAAAAAGTTAACAAAAAAGCAACTTTTTTACTTATTGCAACATCTACATTTTGAGTTTTTGTCTGGCATATAATCAAAATAATCAAAAATATTCGAAAAGATACAAAATATGAAATAAATAAGTCAATAATAATCTCGAGATGAAAAGCGAGCTTTATAGTTTGATATTTTGATAGTTGAAATTTAATTATTCGAACGAAGATAATATTATTATAAAAGATATTATTTCTAATTTTTAAGTACATAAAAAAGTTATATCGATGGTTTGGATTGAAAATTGTTATAAATAAAAAAGCAATAAAAAAAGATCTATTTTCTATAACAAATTCATATACATTACATACTTCAGATTATTGAAAAATAGGATACAAATAGAAAAGAAACAAGTCTTAAAAAAGTTTTAATTAAAAAATTTAACACAATTATTTGAAGAAGAATATTTAATACGCCATTATAGAATACAAGATAAATATATATATAATATATAAAAAATATATAAAAAAATATATAAAAAAAATGTATATATATATAAAATATAATTTATTTTGATGAAACATAATGTTAATCTTATGAATATTGGTATGAATATTGGTACAAGGTCACGAGATACTTATTGCAAGCTTTCATTACTATCAAGCTCCTACATTGTTTTGTTTAATACATACAAGTAGAAAAATAGTAAAGATACATTTTTTAATTATATTTAACAATAAGAAATTATCATGGATGTTCATTTAATTTTGAGAAATTGTTCAATATTGCAACAAAATTTCGTAATTTTAATGCTTCTTATAATTACAAAAAATAAAACCATGTAATAAATATGTAAAGAAATAATAATTAATATGATTAAGTTGTTAATAGAAAACAATACTTTTTATATAAAATTTAAAAAAAAATCAATTTTGAGAGTTCATTATAAAAAAAAAAAATTATACATATAAACAAAATAATAAAATTACGATAAAATTATGATAAAAAGATTATCATATATATATATATATATATATATATATATATATATATATATATATATATATATATAAAAGTTTTATCTATGTACGAATTTAATTAAACTAATCTGGCTTAGACATAAATCAAAGAAAAAAAAAATTTATGAAAATGATACATCAATTTTAACAAACTAAATTAAAAAAAATTGACGTATACTAATAGGCAAGTTACCGTATTTATTTAAAAAAATATGTACGCTATGTAGAAAATATCGAAAATTAATATTCGATAAAAGATAAGATGTTGAAAAAATTAATATTTACAATTCAAAACAATGATTTCTGCTTAATTATATAATTAATTTTCAATATTACTAAGTAAAATAAAAAAAAAGTATATATATCTTTATATTTATAAGAATATTAATACATTTAAATATATTTCATTAACGAAAATTTTTCAATTTATTAATAATTAAATAGTATTTGATATAATAGTTATGCCAATATTTTAAAGTCACGTTCTATTACTCTATTTTAACATGTTCTCTTATTTTATTTTGGTACATTTTTAATGTATTAATAACCTTAGTATAGATCATCAGATCGATAGAAAGTACTTTTAATAATTTTTTCAATAGATGTAATATTAAATCAATTCAAGCAGCAATGGGACAAAGCCAATTGAATCAATTAAATGTTTTCAAAAAAGAATAATTGAAAATAATTCCAATAGTATTTAATGCCAGAATTATTCGAAGCAATTTTTGTTTTTGTGGATGCAAATTTTATAATCAATCTTCATTTATTATGTTTTTTTCTAATCTAATATCAGATTTTTGATTCTAATAAACTCAGTTTTCAATTTTTTAATTTTTATTTTTAATTTTTTTTCCTGCAATTATTATTTTTATTTAGAGCATTTTTAATTATTGACTATTTCCTATTCATCAAGAATAATAACTTTCTATTTTTTATGATTAAATTTAATATTGAAGTTTTACAAAATTAATAAAATTACGAAATGCTATATTGATATAATTACAATATATATTTATTTAAACATAAAACTAATAATTCGTAATGGATCAATATAAAATGATTTTGAAGGACAGGCTGAGATAAAAGATATAGTTTAAATATAGTTCATCAAAGAAATTTTTTCTCATTAATAATTAAGTTTCGTTAATAAATATTATTTGATATTAGCGATTATTTTAAATCACTCATTCCATTGGTTTAGATGTTTCATTCTATTTTTATTCTATTATTAATATGCATTGAATTGGTAGATATGTATTTTTTGATATGTATTTTAAAATATATCTTATAATAAATCAATCCAAACGTGAATAAGTAGGATCGTATCAATTAGATTCGCATTCCTTCCAGAAAGAAAATCATAAGCTCAACAGATGTGATTCATGATCTGTCAATATTACATCCATTCTTTTCATTATTCTTATTTCCTCAGGCAATTTACATTTTGTAATTATTAGCTCAAATAAATTAATATAAATTTAAATAAATTATTTTCGATATATGTTATAATATAAAAAAATAAAACAAATAATATAATATAATATAATTAATTATTCAATAAATATCAAATTTTATGACAACTTTATATAAATATTGTCTATGAACACTAATTACAAAATAATCTCATAAAGTTATTTTTGGTTTATGAGATGTCTTTCCTTCTTAATTATTAATTCTTAATAATAGTTTCTTATCTTGTAAGCATGACATGTAATACTGACATTATATCAAGCAATTCAATAACATAGTATATTTTATATTAAAATTTAAATAAAAATTTTCATTAAACGCATTAAAATAAAAACTTTTAACGTATTGTCAGCGATTGTGTATTACATATCTGAATAATGCCAAAAGATCATATCGAATTCTATTTTTGATTATCAAAATCTTATTCTTCATTCTTACAGTATTATTATTTAATGTTCTCTTCGGCCAACAAAATCAAGAATATCTGTTTGCAAATTCATACAGAATGGAAAGAAATATTATATTTTGACTGTTATATATGTTTTGCATTTTTGGATCGACGAAGATCTGTTGAAAAAAATTCCTAAAAAATCTTGAATTTCAAGATCAAATTTTTTTTTTTTATTATTCGTCGTATTTTACTAATCATGAGAAAAAAAGTTTCAAAGGAATCATGAGTCGCAAATGATTCATTCTTTTGGAAAATAGTAAAAAAGTTTTATTGATGTTTTGGTTTATTTTATTTGCATAATATTTATATTTCGATCGTACTGAATGCGTGAATTGTAAACAATCCAATATTAGCGAAACGTAATATAAAAATCATATAATATAAAAATCATATAATCATATTTATAATGATAAAAAATATTTATCTTCTATTTCTCTTATTTATTCTAACAAAATACACATTCTGACAAATATTAATTACATACAATTATGCTTGTATGCAATTGAACAAGCTTATGATAATCAAGACGACATTTCATTCCTATATATTGATTTCCGAATGAAAACGGTTATATTCTCGCATATTTTTTCCAATAATTAGACTTCGTTCGTTATTTATTTGATTATTTAAAAGTGTTTGATTTACATTTTGTCGAGATGGATAATTTTTCTTAGAATCTTTTTATGTACAATCGAGATGCTTATAGAAAGTTCGTTTCAACCTCGTCACAAATTCAAATCATTTCAATTTTTCAGTTTCACTATACAATACTATTGTTTCATTGGGGTAATGCAATATCACACAATTAATAACTTGAACTGATGAAAAAAAATCTAAACTGATTATGAAATGAAAAAAGAAATTAAACTGTCAACATTTAGCGATAGAAATACAGAAGACAAGACATATATTTATTATTATCATTTAATATAGTTTAGTATTCTTAAACATAAAAAAAATTTTTCACATAAAAAAAATTTAAAATTGATTTAGAATCTTCATATTGTTTTTTCAATTTGATTCATTTTTTAAAGATCTAATATTTAAATCAGTAGTTTACAGATGATATTTCCACAATATCATAAAACATATCAAAACTGTTTATATTAATAAAATACTCTGAAATGTAATCGATAGTAATAAAATATTTATTGAAATAAAAATTATAAAATATTATAAAAAAGAATTATATATTATATATAATTAAATATAAATCAAATTCTCTTAAAAATTATAATAATTTTATCTAATTATAAACTATTCAACTTCAAAATTATAACAAATCTATAAATCGCATTGTCTAATGCATTTTTCAACAACAAATAATTATATTCCACAAATTACATCTATTTCTTATTCGTCTTTCAGAATCACATAAATCAAAATATATAAAATAATACTTCGTTTTTTTTTTATTAGATTCTCCTGTTTTTGTTATTTTTTTAATTTTTTCCTTTTCTTTACGTTATGTTTTTTGTTCTCTTTTTTTTTCTTCAGATTTTGCTTTTTATTTTTTCTTTTTCAAAAATGTCAATACAAATGATCAATCTTCTTTTTTTTTTATATCTATTTAAATCTTTTAGCTTTATTTTATGGAAAAAGATCTTACTATTTCTGATTTAAATTCTTCGTTATTTATTTGTTTATTCTGTTTAAGTTCTTCTTTCTTTTTATTCTATAACTCTTAATTTTTTCATAATTTGTCCGACAAATATTTGACAGGTTGGTATAATAATGATCGAATAATCTCAAGATACTTCTTTTTTAAACAGCATTTAGATGTTGATGTTGTACAGATTCTTACACTAATAGCGTATTGTTTGTATTGATGTTATTAAATCTTGTGAATGTTTTCTTCTTAGTTTTCTATTGACACGTTTTCATACAGAATGTTGGCAAGTGGGTTTGGATGATTTGTTGTTTTTGTTTTGTATCACAGAGGCATCCATTGCACCTCAACTACCACAGAGACGAATTGCAAACCTTCGTTTTTAACATAGATCTTTTAATCTTTTGCGCTCAAGGTTTTTTTCACTCCGGCAAACCCAGTAACTCGAGACGAATTTTCCACATATTTGGTGAACTTCTTGCAGTTAATTTGTAAAATTTTTAAATACCAATTAACATATAAAATTTTTATATTTTAATATTTCATGCATCTTTACATAAAATGCATCAAAGAAAAAAATTTATTAAATATTAAACACGATATTTTTGCTTTATATGTTATTTTATATGATATTTTTATAAAATAATCGACACGATACATCCAGCTTGTTGGGATAAGTATCGCAATTTTTGTTTAATGATTATTTCGTTGAAAACAAATCTTTCTTAATTTCTGTTAGAATGCAAATTTTTATTCAAACGGAGTTTATCGAAACTGAATATAGAAATAGAAGATCGATATATAATGAAAATTTCTCAAAGTTGATCATTCAAAGTTTTTTTTTTATTGACTAAGAGACCGTTTCTATATTTTTTTATTAATTTATATATAATATAAAAATTGATTAAACATATCTCAAAAAAAAAATAAAAATGTAATTTACGCTAATATTTCAAGGACTTTCTTAGAAAACTGATCAACGCCGCTTATATATTTTATATAGTTTATAATAATATTCGATTTTTTTTACAGTAACATCAATCATTTCGTAAAATTCTTTTTACGCGAGTTATTTCCGCATTATTCCAAGTGATCAAAGATGTAACAATTCTTTTGTCTTTCCATGGCAAAACTAAAGTATTATTTTTAGTTTGGCGCTATGCTGTCATGAATTTTTTATGAAATTTTGATTTTCTTATTAAATTTGACAATTCTTTTCTATATATTAAAATCGTTCCAGTTAAATGACATTTCAGTTAATGTAATTCTTCAACTAATGTATAATTTGTATAATCTGTAAATTTATATCCTTGAGCATCAAAAGTTTTATTCAACAACATTTTGTAAAAATGTAATGGAATTTTAGTTGATCAATTTGATCAATTTTTATCAATTTCTTTGTTGTTATTGAAAGATCCAATAATAGGGCAGAATATCACAAGCATAGCCATTATTTGAATCTGCTATTGTATGAACTCTAATTTGATTGGTTTTTGAATAATAGCTAATAAATAATAACCTTTGAATATGATACTAGATTCATTCATATAAAACTTTTTTGTCAATATAAAATAATTTAAGAATTTTTAATTTATGTAAATATTACATAATCGAAGAATCAAACTTTTTAGTGGTAAATGCGTTCTTGAACTTGTATGTATCGAAATTATTTTCAAACGAAGCATCCAAAAAATCTGTGTCTTGTGAATATTGAATGAAAAGGAATGTAACTAATGTTATTTCTTGACCAATACTCTTGTAAGTTTACTAACAATATAGTTTCCATATTTATTATTACTCCAATAAATATTCAATTACTCAAATAAATTTTTGGATGGTTATAAGCCAAATTCGCTTTATCGAATACGATGATAGTGTCTTTTCTAACTTTTTATAACATTTTTATAATTATTTGTTTTACATACTATTTCATTGATGAGTTCATCAATGAAAACAGCTTAAAAAAATCTAATGATTTATTTATATCTGAAGATATTTGCGATTTTGGCGAATTTTTCGCCAGACACTAACTGTATTTTTCGTGATATATATTTTTCAATTCAATACACATTATTCATTCTGAACTTTCTATGTCTTCTGCGATATTATTATTGCTTTCATTGTCTATTAATTTTATTTTTCAAATTTTTACATCTTTTATTTCATTTCTTTCATCACTTTCCTTCCCTCTATCATCAATTGCTTTGTAGAAATAGAAATAATTTCGTCACCCAATTCAAAAATTAAACAAATTTTCACTTGAATTGATTTTATTAAGTTCCATGCTTATAAGACTCAAAAATTTTAAAAATAATATTTCTAATGCCACAACTGCTTCGAAGATTCAATTCGAAAATTTTATGATCATTTGAAAATGTATCATTTTATACTTCGTAAAATTATACATATAGAATTTAGAAGGCCATTCACTGAATTTTTAAAAGAAATCAAACATAAATAAACATTGTCATCCCTTGTATGAAATCAAATACAAGGGATGAATACAAACTTAAGAATACAAAAATTTAACTATTCTACAAAGAATTATTGATGCTTCCACTGTTTTTGAGATATGATTTTTGGTTATTGTTCTCCATAATTACATAGATCCTGATAGATTGATAATGATTTTGTAAATTAGAAGTTTGTTTTCAAGATTTAGCTTCGATTCAACAACGCAGCAGCTTTCAAATAATCTTTATATCTACGTATAGTTTCAGATATTTGACTATTTTTTTTTGTGGAATTTCGTTGTTATGTAGAACAATTCTTGATATCTTTGCTCTGTAAAGTGAAAGTTATGTGATCGTACTTGTCGTTATTTACTTTTTTCTTTTGTGCAGACAGACATTTTTTCAATAAATGTATATGTTTTTACAGGATATTTATTTTTTCTTTTGGATTTTGATGTATTACTAATATTTCGATGTCATATGCAAATGCATTTATTGAAACATCTAACGTTGTTGAGATGTTCGTTGAATAAAGAGAATAGAAAGTAGGTTCTAGTATATTTACTTGAGATACTCCAGCATTGATAAATTTTATATTATTATAATATGAATTCCTTATTTTTAATGTAGAATATTCTATTGATAACATTTGAGAAGCTTCTTCATGACTTGTAATATAAATCTTATAAAAGGTTTTTTTAATATATCAAAATAAAGCTGAGAAATATTGTTCGTTTTCAAAGGCAATTATGATTTATTTACTATTTTGTAGATCAGTTCTGATAACATGTTTTTCTCTAAAATCAAATTGGTGATCTGGGATTGTTTTTTTAGTTGTTTTTTTACGATTATTTCCTTTTATCTGACAAGAACTATTTTTTCAAGAATTTTGTACACTTATGTATATTTTTGTTTGGTTTTGGTTGCATAATGATATGAGTCAATTTTCAAATATTATAATTTGATATTATTGTTATCATTCTTATTACTTTATGTAGAAGATCTTCGATTATTTTTACATTTTTTAAATCATATCTCGAAGTTTAGTTTGTTTTGATTGATTTGAGTTGTTTAATTTCCCTTTTTAATAAAAGTTTCTTATTCAATAATTACAATCTATACTGCCGCTCAAACAAATAAAAGTCTATCCAGTGAGTGAAAAACTGCGTTATATTGTGCTGCGTGCAGCACATTTTATAAGGTTTTTCTCATTCTATTGATGATGGTTGCATCATTTGAGTGAGATCTACTAGCTTCTCAAAACATTTAGAAACATTATAACAAGCATTAAAAGATATTAATTAATTTTTCAGTGATCTATATTCTTCAATTAAATATTGTTCATTATTAGAAAGAAATCTCGCGAAAGAAATGCGATCTGAGTAATTAATTTGGAAAGATTATATTCATACAAAATATTCACATATTTTTGGTTATGTTTTTATCGAGATGGACATATTAATTCAATTATGCAACAGAGTGGGACTCTATCTATCAAATAAAGTTTACCAAAACAATGTGAATCTAAACCTCAATACATTGACATAGGCATAGAATTCGAAATATTTTTAAGTAACGTATCAATATAAAAATATGTAGGATAATTATAATTTATAATAATAATTTAATTTAATTTATAAATATAACTTAATAACAATAAAAAATTTATAAATATAATTCAATAATAATAAATATTTAATAATATATATTATATTCACAATATGTTACGAATATTAAATATAATATGTAATTCTATTGCATAATATCAATAATATAATAGAAAGGAGTTCATTTTAGCTGCTATTATTGAATTATTCTATAACAAATTTATTCAGGATTATATTCATTTTTATCATAAAATATAAATTTTATTTATATAAATAATTTCACAAACATAACCATCTTCTGAAATCTTGCTTTTAATAAAATCATTTTCTGAATTATCTTATAAATTTAAATTATGTTGACTATTTGACTAGTTTGATCTTTTTTCTAAAATTTTTTTTCTACCTTTTTGTATATAATCGCAATATTTTTTCCAATCATTTGGTTTATGTATAAATCATATATCATATTAATTTCTATAATTTAAAATTCATTTTTTTGATAATGAAAATTTTATATTCTCTTAAATATTTTTTAATCTGGGTCTAAACTAATTGAATAAGATTTAATTTACATGTATAATATAAACATTAATATATTAAATCTTTTTGACTTTAATATTTCATCAATTTTATAAGTTATTTCTTTTTTTTTGTTTTTAATCATTTATTTATTTCTATGAATTCATATTTTTTCATGTTTTATGAATACGGAATATTATTTATTAACCAATTAATCATAACTTTTGTACAATATTTATTTATTTATTATTTAATTCAATGGAATGATATTATCCATTATAATAATGGATTATAATAAGCAATTAGATATTAATTTCTCATTTACCCATTTTTCAAAATTATCTGCATTTATTTGGCCATAATAATTGTTCATTGTTATTCGTGATTTAAAAATTAAATCATCATTTTTTATAAATCCATTTTTTCTTCCACATACAATCAAAAATCTTATTATTTTTTAATATCTATTATTTCTTCATTCTGCCAACATTTTTGAAAACACATTGTATCTATCTACTCACGTTTTTTCTATATATACAATATTTCTATTTTGAAATCTATGTTGAATTTTGATTCAATATTCTTTAAATATTTTAATCGTGGTTACAATATTTGATTTTTCCACTAAAACTTTTTCGATATTATTATTATTTTTTCATTTAATACTCATATTTTCAAGCAATCTATATAATGAATTAAGTTTCCAAGGAAAAGTAATTTTTTCTTTAATGACTATTAGTAATTTGTTAGTATATATAATTTTTTTTTCTATGCAAAATTGGTAAATTAAATTTTTTTTTATAATTTTGTCTTCATCAGAATAACGAAATTTTTTTATATTCTTCTCTTGGTAATTTTTTGCCTGGTGATAACAATTATTCGTCTTTTCCAGATATTAAATCTTCTTTTCAAATTCTAGAAATTGTTTTTATCAAAACATCAACATAAAAACTTTCTTTACTTCTTCATCACTTTCTTATTATTTGACGAATGATATTTCGTGCTTCACTGTGAATCGTTTGTCATGCTTGTTTATGCTTCATAATAATAACGAACAACAATAAAAAAAAATATAAAATTAGAAATGAAATAGTTACAATTTTTAAAGATAGAAAAATTCACGTTGATAATTAGCAGAATCCATCATTCTCAAATAAATGTAAACAAGTTTAGTTTGTAATCTGATAATTATCTGTTTTTTTCTTTGAGCTCTTACTCACTTTAATATTTTTTAATTTAGTTTAATCGTGGGATATTTGGTCACTATAGAAACTCTAGAAAATTAATTTGCACTACATGTTCCTTTTTCACATTAGACATTTGTAAAAATATTTTTTTGACAATTTTCAAAATTATATTATAATATAATATTAATATTAATATTATATTAATATATAATATATTATTCGATTATTATATTCTTATACATTATTATATTCCTAATTTTATGAAGAAAATTTAATAAGATATTGGTATTTTATTTTTTTTTAATTCTTATTTAAAGAGATTTCTATTAATCTAATTTTTGTTTAATAAAATTATATTTTTATTATTATTATTATTTTATTTTATTTTACTTCTTATCTTTATTTTTTATTATTATATATTTTTTTGTCTTATAATAAATTAATAAAAATTACTAATAATAAAAATATTTTCTATCCTATTTCTATTTTTAAAAAATTACATGAAGATTTCTTTAAATAAGAATGCAACAAAAAGTTAAAAAATCTTATTAAATTTTTCTCATAAATTAAACAAATTTGATATAAAAAATTACATGTTATTTGCACAATAAAATCTCTTTATTCTCTAATATTCGAAATTTTGAATATTCAAATTATTGTTATTGTTATATTATATTTTTATATATAATATAAATTAGTTTTCCTATTACCATGTGACATCAGAAATGATCTATAAAATGTCTAAAGTGGAGATAGGCGGTCCTAATGAAGGATTTCTCTTGTTCTGTCCTGCGAGATTTTTCTAGCAGTAACCAATAATTATAATTTATATAAACAATGAGATGAAAACGATAATACTACATATATCATTTTTTGGAACATATAACCAAATGAATGAATATACAGGAGTGATTATCTGATAATGGCACTTTTTTATCAGTTTTCAATGCATTCGGTAGGATCATTTCTTGGATATTAAAAAATGTAAAATGTAAATTGTAAATATAAAATGTAAATATCTTGACGATAATTGGAGGAATATTAAAAACAATATCTTCATTTTGATTGAAACATTTGATGGATGTATTTATCGTTTTATTTTAAATTCAATTTTAAATAAATAATATGGTAACAGAATATTAACCGTTTGCACTCGAATATGATGATTCTTAGGTACCATTTGGATTGATTGGACAACAATATTTTATTTGATAATATTTATTTATTTTTTATTTTTTTTAGAGTATCGCTTTATGAATAGATTCCTAAACTTTTTACGTCTTTTTAATCTTATGAACTGAATAATATACTGTCAAATACCTAAATTTTCTTATTTCAAATTAGATCGCGGACCGGACATTACATCTTCGACATTAATTTGAGTTCGATAGTCGTGGCAATAGGAATATTATTTTCAATGTTTTTAAATTTTGTAAGCATAGAATGTGGTAATGAAATTACCACATAATTCAAGAAGATGAATTTGATTTTTCGTTATTGAATAACGAAATTACTTCTATTTATAAAGTAGTGATGAAGAGATGAAAGTGTAAAAAGTATAAGAAAAATTGTAAAAAGTGAAAAATAAGAATAATAAACAGTAAATGTGAAAGCACATTATATTAATCCTTTGCAATTCGAGATGATTTTGCGCATGTATCTACAAACAACACAAAATGATTTTATAGACAAATTAACCTACAAAAACATGATATATTATTATATATATAAATTTAATAATTTATATATATTTACATCTTTAAAAATATGATTTTTTGCTTTTTTTTCTTTATGTGATAATTTATGAATGCATTTTTGGTTTATCCGGACACAATAATCACAATAATAAGTTGTCTTCCATCTTTATTTCGACAAGAACAATCCTTACAATCTTTTTCTGTTTCTATTAAAATCATATGGAGCTTTCCATTTAATCGAATCTCATCATTTGATTCAAATCGATGTCGAAGCTTGATCTCGCGATTGTCGAAAATCTTTTCTCAATTGATTTACTAAAATTTTTATAAATTGTAAATAGGTAAGTGGCCTTTCTTCTGTTTTTTTTTACTAATTTATAAAGAATTAATCAAACAAATTTTCAATCCTCAAAAAAAAAAATAACTTGCACTATCACTTCAATGATTTCCTCATAAAGCAGTATGTCGAGGTATATTGATTAGCTCATGAATTTATAATTGTATTAGATTTTTTGATAATAGTATAAACACTATAACGGAGAGTTGTTTTCACAATACTCATATCTGCATCATCAATAATGTGACGATTTTTTTATCCTTCTAATATTAAAACCAAATTATTATTTCTGTAATGCATCGTACATTGACTTTTTTTTAAAGTTTTGGTTCTTTTGTAACATTTGACAACTCTTTTTTATTTTTCAATATTGTGCCAGTCAAATGACATTTTAATTTATGTAATTAATTAATCAAAATATAAATGGTATAATAATGGTCTATAAACATATGATGTCCCTGCGGAAATTTCATTCAATAACATTGTGCATGAGTGTAATGGAATTCTAGTAGATATTGGAAGATTTGATCTTATTAATATTTGTAAAGCTATCATAGTAAGAATTCCACAAATTTAACTCATATTAGGGTGCTAATATATAGATTCGAATAACTCATTTCGTTGCATTTGTTAAATTATACGTCATAAACGAAATTCGATCTTTGAATTTTACAATAGATTCGTCTATACAAATTGATTCGGTATAAAATAATTCAAAAATTTTGAATTTATATAATCAAGATTTATATAATCAGCCACTTATTAATTGTTATAAACGTGTTGTAAGGTTAGTATCTTGCGTCGAAATTATTTTCACATGTAACATCCAAAAAATTTATTATTTAAGTCTATCTTTTGTAAATATATTTGAATAAAATGGAATGTGGCTTACTTGATTTTTTTACCAATATTCTTGTATATAGGCCAATGACATCGTTCCTATATTTATAATAATTGTGATGAATGCCAAAAATTCTTCTTTGGTAACATTATGCCATGTTTGCATGAACGCAATTAAAACATGCGTTCTTCTCTTTAGCTTCTTTGTAATATATAATTATTTGTTTCAATTATTTGTTCAATATTTGAGGATATCTCTGCAGATTTTTTTCTACGAATTTTATTCTTCACAAAATGTTCATTCTGTATTATTAAAATCTTGTGAGACATCGTTATCACTATAGTAAAGATTCATGAAATATTAAAATATAAAAGTTTAGTTAGTTTTATTAATTTATGTGTGAAATCATTTTTAGTTACCGTAAAAAATTCACCAAATTTCAAAAAATCGTCTCGAGTTGTTGGTTCGGCCGAGCGCAAAAGGTTAATCATTCATTCTGTATATTCATGATCTGCCAAGTATTAAATGTACAAATAAATTCTCCGCTCTTACTTTTTTTCCAAATTCAAGATTTTATTACATAAATCAGATACAAGATTACATCTCAAAATATTCGCCCTTATCTATCCTTTTTCCATATCCTTTTTCCTGATAAGTTACAAATTTCATCCCTGAAGAATGACGGCTGCTTACTAGTTATGAAGTCGTCTTATTTTCACATCTAATATATATGGAACATCTATGCAAGAAATATTTATAACTATATGCAATATATGTAATGCGGAATATGTAAAATAAAATTTGTATTTTGAAATCTCTAAAGACAATATAAATTTTTACCCAAGTTCTTTACCTAATTTCTTTTTCATATTATATTCGTATCTAATCAAATAACATTTATTTATATAAATTATATAGATTAGAAAGTTTTTTTGTAAGTATCTTGAAAACCATGATTAACCAACGATATAGGGAAATATAAATGATAACTTTGATAATATATTTCAAGATCATTAAAATCATTATTCTGCATTGTGCAGTTTTGTATCCCACAAACATGTGGTATAATTGAATAATCTAGGAATTTTTAAATCGATCTATAGCTGATATCTTCATAGATCAGAAATGAAATTCGACAATAATATAATCGTTAAAAAAAATAACGCATCTATATATGATTTGAATTCGAATGTGAATAGATTCTTTAATGAACAAATAGTATTTGCTATTCATAGATAAATTCGCTGTAATTTGTTCCCAGTTCGCTGAATTATTACATTATTTGCAAGCAGCAGATTAATAGTGTGGCATATTACTATGTATATTCTAATTCTTTTCTAATTACAGAAACGCTTTTTTTTATGTTTATTTGTCAAATAATTGATATCTATATTTTCAAAGATTCTTAATTTGTCATATGAAAGATTATTTATAATTTGAATGACCGGTCAATTTAGCTTTGAAACATACATTTTTTGACTAAGTATGACATAGTACATTCCTCATGGGCTTATAATTTTGTTTATATTGACTGCTAAACGAAATTTATTGATTTTTATACAATATCGCAATTGTATTTCATATAACGTGTAAGATAGACTGATAGATTTTTTATTTTTATTGCATAATTATTATAGGATTTTTATCTACGAGAAATACGTGTTGGGATTTCAACTTTTGTTGTAATAATATAATAATAAGAAAGCTTTTATGAGCGAAATTTCGAGAAGTTATATTCTTAATTTTCGATATCATTATTTTTCTAAGTTCCTTAAAAAACTAATTGATTCGAGCGATCTAATTTTCTATATTATGATTACATTTTTCTATATTATGATCAAGAATTGCTATATATATTTAATTTTTCGTGATTGTTAGTTAAGGAAATCTACATCGATATTTGTATTTTTTATACTTGCTGTCATGATGGAAGTATGTTTTGTAGAATATAATAAATAAAATTTTCACATCTTTAGAATTTCTTCACTTGAGTACAACGATACTACTCTCATCTTCTTTAGATATCATCTTTCCTTTTTTTTAACTCTGAAAGATTTCTTTGGAAATGAATTTTTTGTTGTTCCTCATCGTTCTATGTGATTCTTTTGCTTTAGATATAAAATAGCCAGTTCATATCTCTAAAAATTGTATAAAAATTGTCAATAGCGTTCTGATTGAAAAGCTTATTTGCAAGTTGCTGGCATACATTGCGTCAATCTTGTTTTTCTGATTTCATTAGCTGATTTTTTTATAATAAATTCTTATCGATCATGTATATCTTTCAAGAGAACATAGTTTGAGTAATTTTATACCATATTTGTAATCTTTATTTAATATATATTGTTTGAATATGAGTCTTTCAACTCACGGAATTAATATTTCGTCAATAATGACGTTTTCTCCTGGTGTGAATATTTCTTGGTTACTTCTCTGTAATTTGTTAAATAGTAGAAATATTTTTCCAAAACTATCACCTCCTAGCGGACTTGTTAGCAAAATTTATTGCAAAATTACTAAAGTAATAAGTAATAAAAAGTAATAATTTGAATCTATTATGTAAAATCTATGTAACTTCACCATATTATCATTACCTAATGCACACTATGGGATAATAATATGTTACAAGGATTCAGATAGATCTGATTGATGCTTCTTGAATTCGTTATAAATAGTTTGAAGCACCGATTTGTCTCACGAAAGACTTAATTGCCGGATTATCTGAATTAATAATTTTGCACGGGACCTATTAGACCGAAAGAATAAAAACGTCTTGCTATTTCCGAAAGAATAATCCGCTTTATCAGAAGCAAATGAATCGTTTATTTCAATATTTAAATGATTCAAAATTCCCAGCATAAACCTAGCGTTTTTCGGGCGCAACGATTATGAACTCGCCTGCAATTTTAACAATTGAAGGCTCATTCGATGCCCATTTTCACACCTCTGATCCATCTGATCACAGAAGAGCATTTTTTTCTCGCCTAATTGTAAGTGTTTTATTAATGAAACAATTTGAGTAAAATAAAGAATACACACAAACTATAGACGTAGGTCGTGCCGATGCCTTTGTTGTACTATTATTCTACTTCTACTTTACTGAGCTCGCGTTACATGGCAGTTCAAAAAAAAAGGGAAAGATAAAATAAGGATCGCGCCGAGTGACATCCAATTCGTACATAAATATACAAGATATGAACATCTTTATATATATATGCTTCTTCCACGATATCCGCGCTCGTTATATCGATTGATTCGCGCTGTTATCTGGCGTGGTTAAATAGGAAGCTGATGTGGCGCCATATATTACTGTATTTAACTCGTATGTTGCTAGATTCTTGAGGATTTTCTTTCCATAATATGCGTTCTAGGGATCGCTAATGGTACTTACTGATATTTTTTCGATATTAGCATTTAAAACGATGTGATATATGCGAAAACGGATTAGGATTGATAACCTCTGACCATCGAATTCTACTTTAATAGTAGTTGTATTCGCGATCTTGATAACGGCATGGTGCGGCAAATAAAAATTATAGTCGCGAATTTTTATATTTCTGCATGAAAGTCATGTATTGCTCGTGCAACGCGGTTGATCTTGAGAATTTGCGGAATCACTTTTCCGCCAAGCAATAATTTTTATAAAATAACTTTCACATAGATGACTAACTATTTTCTCGGACGATACGTTTTCCAATTCTTAAAACCGTTATTTGTCCACTAAGTTCATCGTTCCTAATTACGTTGTAAATTTGTGAATCTGGATTTTGATCAGTCCTAATCTGTCGATTTAACAAGAATTGGTAAAAAAAATCCTTTTCCAACTTATGTTGCCCCACGTACATAATATCCCATAAATTACCTTGTCAATTATAAGATCTACATCGCGTGGAATATAAAATTACGGATCTGCTAAAGTAATATGGAGTGGGATGTGGATCGATCTTTGCGAAATTTTGAAATTACGAATGTTGGAGGTGATCTATCAATAAACATGAAAGAATGTATATGAAAAGCAGCTCAATGCAGTCTCAACCCGAAATGAACGTACGACAAGGTGAACTAGAAAGCTTAAAACGCTTCGCTAAAGAGATTTTTATGACATTTATTTGAGAACTTTGATCTAATGCTCGACATTCTTTCATCAATAATGTGCACAATAGCTGTCGTAAGTATGATACTTAATATATTCCAGCTTGTCAAAATATGCGGAATACGATGATTGTATACGGCGCTCGCGAATACATTCTCGATAGCCTTCTGTGACCCGAGTCGATTTAGTCACTTTTGTAGAAAAGTGTAATGTTTAGCACGGCATGTACACGATCCATAGCTATACGTTTTAACTGATCATTCGAAGACAATTAAAACAAACTTTCAATTCCTTGATCGACTGCCAGAGTTTTAAACTCTTTGCACTGCGATAATATGTGATTCGAGGAGCACAACGGACATATTGATTTTTCGACAGTAACAGGATCCTATCGTCATTGTTGCGGTAGTAGTAGAGTGATAGAAATTTAGCATTATTTGAGAAAAATCTAAAGATCATTTAAAATCTTTCTGCGATCTAATTCGGACACGCGCCTTTCCTACACTTCGATCGTTCGCGGATCGATAGTTTTTTATAGTGACTTCAAGGACACAAAATCATCTATTAACCCTTTGCAATCGTATTAAGTTTAAACATAGGTGATATAACATGCCGGTCGGAATTAATTTTCGTTGAACGAACAATAATATATAATATGCAAGATTATAAAGGAAAAAAAATTTATTAATTCTTTTTTAAGCTTTAGATGTATGTAATATAACAATAGTATGTTTTAATTTTATATAAAAATTATATTTTATAGTTCACCATCGTGTGGTATTTTTAAAAACAGTCTCCAATACGAAGCCTTGATTTTCGAGAACATGTGTCACAAAAATAATTAGTTTGGCGTTTTCCATTCTTAATTTTTCTGTTCAAACATACAGAACAATCTTTATTCTTTACATTTTCACAGTGCCGTGATATATGTAGTTTGCCATTAAACTTTTCCTCTTTATCTAAGGACAATGGTCTTCCTGATTTTAAAGATGTTCCATCACGAAAATCACCTACAAGTTGTTCCATCAATTTCTAGACAAACATAAAATGTGACATAGACGTCTTGTTTTTTTTTCTAGCTGATATTTTATATAAGATATAGTTATTGATCGCGTACCTCAGAAAAAAAATTTTTTTCCACCATTTACATGATTTTCTCATAAAATAATATGAACTTGCATATTGGCCAACCTTATATTATACCTTGACATCTCCCATATTTAAATTGTAATTTATAATAACTTTTGGCTTACTAATGTTGACGATGCTATCACCTTTTAATCTTGTTTATATAGTTTATATAGTATCTGAGGTATGAAATTATCGTAGCTGTTTAATATGGTAACTATTCTCTTATCCTTCAACGTTAATAATAAAATATCACTTGATTGATAGGCAGCAACATTATTATTTTTTGTTACAGCTGATTTTTTACTTACATCTGAAATATATTTTTTGTTCATTTGAATGTGTTTGCGCCCGAAGCAACGTAGTTCCACTGTGAACTGTATTACATTACAAAATTTAGTTAGGCGCTGACTATTAGAGAACAGTGTCTCCTATGAAAGTCTCAATGATGCAATTGTGTTTGACAATCGAAGCATCTCTACTCAACTATCTGATTGTTGTAACTGAGAATTGATTTACGACGTGATCGTTACCAGAGTTTATTCTGTAGTACGGAAGGGAGGAAGTAATCTTGTCTTAATTTGAATCCTAGCTAATTGGGAGGATCCTAATTCTTAGTGGGGCATGTTAATGACCAATAACATCGCGGGTAATGCCTGATTCGCAACATAGTTCCAAGGAAATTCCACGCCTGTGGACGGTGACTTGTACACAAACATCGGACGACAAACAAACAAGTGTCTTTCCTAATATCCTAAACAAAAGATGTTAACACGCAAAATCATTGATGCTCGAAAATCGACAAGCCAACCGTACACAAAAATAGAACAAAAGAATCCTTCACAAAAAACTTTCCCGAATAACTGTCTGTTTACAGTCTCGCGGGCCATAAGCGTTCGCGAACAAAATGATTAAATAGCACCTTAATCTAATTGCATCACTTGTCGCTTCACTGGAATTATGTCACTATCAAAATCACTAGTATAAATATTTTTAGTAAAACAACCATTATCATTTTCTATATCAAAGTCAGTGTTCAAAGAATTAAAATAAAATTCGTCATCTTTCAATTTCAATTTCACGGTACATTTCTTTCGGTAACTTTCTTTTTTTCATTTTAAAGTATTATTTTTAAAATATTTTTAAGAAAATGTCTAATTACAGTTGAATATAATTTGTAAAATATTATTTCGAATTCTACGTATCTTGCATATAAGCTTATCGATTTAATATAATATAAGATCAGTATGATTCTTTGCTGTGCTGGCTGAGAGCAGATATACGACTGGAACGACAAAAAAGCTTTGATGGCTGAAAGTAGACATATAATCATAAAAGTTTAATTGATGAAATGCATCCCAATTGATATTGAAGATGGTCCAAATAATATCTATGTAATGATCAACTAGTTCATTTATATCATTCACACAATCAAATAATCAAATATTATTTGACATTGCCAACTTATCAATCTCAACACACGAGCAGTTTCTCAGTTTTTTCAACGCGAATTTCAAATAATGAAACCTCTCAATGTTTGTGAACAATTCATTACGTTTACGTCATTGAAGTTATCGCGAAAAAAAATTGGGAATAATCGGAATGGAGCCGATATCTCGGATACTACTGGTGTGTTTGCGAATCTAATTAAAGATTTTAACGGGATCTATAAGTATCCACGGACCGACAATATCAAAATACATGCTTTCGAAGTTTTTACGGATTCATAGCTTTTTTCAAATCTATATTCTTATAAATCTCTAATTGTTAATGATTATTTAGATCTTCATCGTCGGTATCATTTTTTATAATCAATCGTTTACAACATTTTCGTAGAGAAATTAAATTATTATTATTATCACTATCATTATTTAAAATATTTATAAAATCTTGCGATGTTAGCAAAACTTTCATTATCATCAACAATATTTAATATTTTTTTTTACGATATTTTTAAAAATATTTTTTAAATCTTTTTTAATCTTTTAAAAAAATATATCTGTACGTCCGAATTCCATGAAAATTAGTAAACATTTAGTATCGCGCATAGCTCGATCGTCGTACCACGTCTCTTACGATATTGTAAGTTAAAGAACTAAAGATCTTCCACACTAGGAAAGATTTTAATCCATCGTCCAGTGAGGAACTTCTTAAATACCTATCGCTTGCATCAATTTACAAATACATCATCAGATTCAAACCCAATAAAGGAAATAGTTGGGAAGAGATTCAAGACAAGATTCCCTGGAAATGCTGAAAAAAGCATCCTTTAGCGTCAGTCTTCAGTATTCTATATTTTCAAAGCTTGCATTATGAACCTACTTTCTCCAGTCAAAGTGATTTCCATCCCTAAATCTGAAAAAAACTACAAACTCTTCGAAAGTTACAAGCCAATTAATCTACTATCAATAAAATAGCAAAAATCCTGGAAAAAACAATATACACAATGCTCATGGAATATATCAATAAAAACAATATCATCATTAACGAATAGTTTGGTTTTAGAGAGAAACATTCCACCATTCACCAGTTGATAAGAATTGCTCAGTATTATTGTCACAATATGAACACAAACAGATTCTCAGATATGATCCTCTTAGACTTAAACAAGGCCTTTTGATTCAGTATAACATAATGGACTAATATATAAACTAATCAAACTCAAATTTCATCCCAAATTAATCAAATTCTTACATATTTACCTACATAACAGATTATTTTTTGTGCAAGTACACAGCATGAAATCTGATTTAAAATTAATAAGGGCTGGTGTTCCTCAAGACTCAATTTTGGGGTCATTATTATTCTTACTATATATCAATGACATTTTGCCCTGCATTAAAACCTCGCTAGTTCTGTTTGTTGATGATACTGCAATTGAATGCATTCTATAACTACCTAAAACTGATAAAATATCTGCAAAACTTTAATCTCAAGATTTTTCAAGAAAAATGATTCTAAAGATGCAAGATTCAAACGATATTATTCACCAGAAAAATCAAAGACACATTTAAAGAAACCAATTCCTCTAATCATGATCAACAATCAGTATGCCATGGAGCAGAGAAGTCAGATATCTGGGCATAGTGTTTGACTATGTAAGGATAATACTAGATAGACGAAAAAAAGCTTTGGCGGCGATCGCTGCCTCCCGTTTCCTTATTAAATCAGTGTTCAGTCTTAAACCAAGAATTACTGATATACAAAATGTGCATCAAGCCGGTGACCTACGGAGTACACTTGTGGTCCAATGCTTCCAAAACGCATTTGCCGAATGCAAAACCATTCCCTCAAGACCCTCAAGATAATATTTAACCTGGCATCAGATTATCCATTTCATTTGGGAGATCCACCGTAAGGCCAACATGTCATATCTATTTAGGATCTTAGACTCCCTAGTGGTTAGATACCAAATTCAGGGCCATCGGAACCCCTGGTACTAAACACCTTGAATTTCAGAAGGAATAAACTCCCATATAATCTAATCACCAAATTCCTATTGGCTGTCCTACTCGAGATTCCATTATCAGTAATAGTAATAGCAGTAGTAACAACCATTATGTTAATAATAACCCCACTACTCCTTCTTCGCCGAACTCCGGGGTCCCGTTACATATAAACGAGATCTTCAATGAAGCTTACAACCCTACAATCTACCAACTGAATCAGTCTGAAAAAGAGCAATAACACATTAGAGATGTCACAAGATTGCCCTAGATCACTAGATACCAGCGATTAGAATAATCTATCTACTGGACTGAAATAGTAATAACTTTCAATCAAGTTAAGAAAAAGGAGCCTAGGAAAAATTGGATTTTTGAAAATTTTCTTCCAAGTTCGAATTATTAAATCAAAAAAATAAATAAATAAATAAATAAATAATAATAAATAAAATACAATTATCATTAACAAACTAATTATCTCTCAAATTGTTAATAGTGAATAGAGATACAAAAAACAAATTATTATATATATGAATTTTATATATTGTATTTTTTTATTCGTATAGTATTGATAGATACAATTCTGTCATAATTTTAGAAACATATACAATATGTTCGAGAAATACATATTTTCATTTAAACCTAACAACATAATATAATATATGATATTTTTTGGACCATTTCGTAGAATATTATCACAGAATATTATATTTTATATCAAATATGTGTATGTTTATGTTGGAATTTAGTTTATTGAAGTTGTAATTTTAGCATTTATGATTAAGAACTATGTTAATAAGCTTTCAAACAATTATACATAGCTCTAGCAGTTTCGTAATATTGTTATAGCAAATTTACTTTATAACAATTAACAATTTATTAATGTATTTTCAACAATAAATATATGATTTAATATATAAATACCTCTTAAAATTAAGATCCATTGATAATTATACGTAATTATACGTCCTTTAAAATAGTAAATATTTTATATTCATCAATTTTGATATTAAACTTATTTATATATATATTCAATCTATAACATATAATATATAACTATAAAAAATATATAATTTTTGATTTACCATGATATTTTAATAATGAAATAAGATATTTTTTGATAAAAGTAATTCTAATCTGTGCGTAAGGCAATTTTTATTAAAAAAAATAGCAATGAATATCATAAGAAAATAATTTATAAAACAATAACTTATTGTTAGAAACTAGCTATAAATAAATTATGTTAAAAGCACTCACTTTAAAATCACACTATATTTTGCGTCTCTTCTTATTGTGAATTTGCTTATGTAATATGTAATATGTAATAATGAGATGTATATTACAAATTGATGAAATTTTGGGTCGATTTTACGATCCAATTTATTTTATTTACAAAAATTATAATAAAAAATTTTATAAGAGCATTATCATCGTTACAAACAAACAAGAACTCGTATAAATATATGGTGTATTAATGATTCTAATTGCAATATAACTAAGAAGTAAATAATTATTTGATTATGTCACTTTTTTGACATAAAATTGTTTGGACACTATTTTATTAACAACAATTTATCAATATTAGACTTCATCAATTTATAAATCTCACAATAATAATTGTGAACAACAATAATCGACTTTAACCGGCGCACAATGAGATATTTGTTAATTGAAATCGTAAATTTATTTTTAATTTTTTTTTTATGTTTTTGTTTTTTTTATATTTTTTATTAGATATTATATTTATGATCTTATGGATATAAAATAATTAATGAAATTTTTTTAAGATCATTTATAAATAAATTATTAAAAATAAAGATAATAAAAATGCTTTTTATTCGTATAAAATTTAATATAATTATAAGTAAATTTAACTGTTCGTAATAATAATATTGTAGTTTCGTGAATGTAAGCTAATAGCTGGATACTTGTTAAATGCTTTTCGATAGATTCGATAATAAATAATATACTTTTTAAAGATAAATGAACTATATAAATGATTACTCGTGCGGAGCGCGTGTCTATTAGAGAGCAGAGTCTCTTACAATGTCACAGCAAATAATCGTGTCTGATGATCAGAGCACGATGTGTTCTAACAATCTAATTATCGTGTGTCCAGCGATCAGACTATGACGTGATCACCAGACGTGACCGAAGCTCTATTTGCGAATAAAGCTCGTGTCCAGAAAAATTCTTTCTTGATTCAATTGGAGGATTATAGTTTTCCAGTGGGGCATGCCAATAACAAATAATATCGCAAATCAATGTCCGGCAATTCGCGACACCCACCAAATTCGAGGAAATTGGACAGTGATCTTATACAAAGTGTTCTCACGATTAGCAGGAACAGATCGGTGCATTTCTCTTATAAATTCTTCTAAACAAATTCTTCTAAAACAAAGTTATTTGTCTTTGAATTAGCCACGTCTGGAATATATCACCGTTAGAATTGGTTCAGCTAGTCTGAAATACGTCAGAAATACAATTATAAGTGTCGGCTAAATTATCAAAGACAGTCTTCTCAAATAACAACAAAATTCTTTGTTTAGACTTAATAGAGGCGTGCGGTAAGAACAAAGAGTTTTTTATATGAAAAATTTTTCTGAATAAGTTGTTTATAAATCTCGCGAGTAATAAATGCTTGCGAACATTAACAATTATAAATATATTTTATAATTTAAAAATATTATTTTACAAATTTTTTTAATCAATTTTAATAAATATAATTATATTCTAGTTTAACATCTATTTTAACAATTTAAAAAATATAAATGAAAATCTATTTTAATTTATAATGTTTTTTACAATTTATTCTTTTACACATACTTATATTAACTTATGTATTATATCGACGAACATATTTTTTTTATTGCTTCTTTTTCTTATTATTTTTTAGTTGCATTGCAAATATTCCTAAAAGAAACGTTAGAAAAAAAAGTCATCCATTACCAATTAGCTTAAATTACCAACAATACTTTTTTTTTTTTTAATACACATAATATATTATATTTATTTTTTATTAAAGAAATGTTTTTTATTCTCTCTAATATCTAAGAGAATCTTGATCATTACTATAAATTGATTGATATGTTGATTGATTGATGATTCTTCCCTATAAAATTATAAATTAAAAAAAGAAAAAAATAATATGATATATTTTTTTGATAATTGCGAAAGGAAATAAAATTTAAAACATATTATAGATTTGAAATAATATTGAATATCTGATTTTATTTTGTATTCCAATTAGTCCAATTTACATATTAATTTTTTTTTTAATTGCTCTAATATTCTTCATTTAATATATTTGTTTCAATATATCTATTGTCTTCATCTTCAGAAATTTGCGCCGGAATAAGTAACTTTATTGCCTCCTGTGAAAATTTTTGTGGTTTTTTTACTTACTTTTCACATACTTGAAATATGGATCTGATGTAAGTAACAACATATTTATAACTAAAATAAATAATAATTGATTGTTTGAATCAAATTTAAATTCAAACAAAAAATTAAAGTATTGATATTTAATTCTGCCTGTATAAAATGTCATTGTTGCATTATTTTCTAGAGAATTTTCTTGCATAATGCAAACGAAACAAGCGAATATGTTTGTTTCGCGCTTCTATCGCTTCTTGGAATAATTGTCCAATTGCACTTTGTATTACTACTGGCAAATGAATCAGTAGTATTTTGTGCAATATTGCGTTATTAGATGCCACGGATATAAAGCAATATACAACTTTGCTGTTTGCGTAGTATAAATTTTAAATTTATCCTCATCAACGTTATAACCACTTGATATAACTTCCAAAAAAAGTCTTTAATGAGAAGAATTATTTTAAAATAGAGATAAAAATTGATTTAATTGAAGAATTTATAAAATTTGAAAATAGTTTTTGAAAAAAATATCGATTTGTTATTGACTTCAGTTAATACCTTTTTATTAAGTGTAAATCAAGTGTTATTTAAGCTGACAATTTATAATTTGTAAAAAATCTACGATTCGTACTATCATCATTTGTATTTCCTAAAGATATTATAAATTATATTTTATACAATTATTTTAATGTAAAATATATTTTTATATATTTAATGTAAATAATGCACTTACCATATTCTTGATACATCAACTATTAATTTTTTTTGTAAAATTTTTGTAAATTTTTTAAATCTCTTTTTTTTTAATTAATTATATTTTTATCCATTTCGGTCTTTATTTGCCATTTTTATAATATATAGATAATTTATATGTTAAATTTAACAAACTTTCAAAGAACCTTATATTCGTATATAAGATCGATAAACTAAATTTTAATGCATTGGGCTCAATTTTTCTAAATTATTGAAATCTTTTAAATTAGCTCCGCAAATATAGCATTTTATTGATATTATATTAATAATAGCATTGCAAGTTTTTACATCTATCATAATTATTATCATCATATATTTTATTTCAAATTCTTCAATTTAAAAAAATTTAAATTTTTTTATAAATGAAATTTAATTTAGAAAATATTCAAATTATTCTTTATTATCTTCAATTTTAATAATTTACAAATTATTAATTTATTCTTGAACATGAATTAATTTCGTCTTGAAAAGTTTTTACTATTTTTCATTCAAATCGAAGTCTGATAGAGCGTTAATAGCGAGGCGAAGACGATGAATTTTTCCGTATAATTTTTTTATCTAAAAATTATAAGAACATTTAAAAAAAAGTTTATTACAAAAAAGTTATAAAAAGTTACAAAAATTTTGAAAGATAAAATCATAGAATTATAATATTATTACCAGAAATCAATCGTACTATTTTTATCAATAGGAATATTTTTAAATTTTGGATAACTTGGATTAGAATTTGTTTCAAAATCAAATTTCTGCTTGTATTCTTTTTTTTGCGAATTATGGCATCAATATTAATATCATTTCTAATAAGATATATTTATTTTTATGTAAATTTTCTTTAATTTTATCTAAATACGCCAATAATCTGATTGTTATATGATTTAATAAGTCTTGTAATTTCACTTCAATAAAAGCAGTTGTCACATGAAATGCTTCTCTGATTGGATAACAATCTCTTTTTGCTGCTTGAATTTTTGAATAACAAGGGAAAAACTTCTTATAATTTATGCGAATTATTTTATATTGCGTTCGCGATAAACCAGTATCTACATATATTGCAAGAACTTTTAATAGTGATAATTTTTCCCTTTTATTTTTTTTAATTTTTTACATATGCATTCTTCGATTTTTTTACTTCTGTTGAAGATGATATCATTCAATTTCGAAACATTTTATCGACTTGTAATTTAGAGTCCATAGCAAAACTTAATTCTTCAGTCTCTAAGATTCCTCGGAATTTCTTCTGTCCTTTTTCTTTTTCTACATTCAATTAATGTATTAAAATGTTTTTTTGATTATCCTTCTTTATTTGTCAACATTGGTAAAACTGTAGTTTGTATAAGCCAACTTTGATTTTGGAGTACAAATAAATCATATCGTCTCTTTTCTAATATTTGTTGTTAAAATGATGTGACAAATTTTTTAATTTGATTTTTAAATTTTTTGAATATTTTTCAGAATTTAACAACGTGTTTTCCAAAAAATCGAATTTTTCATTAAATATTCCATTTTCATGCTGTTGCATGATTTAATATATTGCATCATTGTCATAATAGTTTGATGCCTGATGAACCTAACATTTATAAACAAATTTAAAAATGAAATATGAAGAAAACTATGAAAAGAATGTACGAAATATTCAATAACGTATACAATATTAATTGCTGTAATATCATGATTTTATAATTTAATTACTTACCTGGTTTAATTCTATCGTTAATCAGTTCACTTCACAAAATTTCATAAAATAACTAATTCTAATTACTAATTTTTAAATTTAAATTAAATATTATTTATAACAACTATAAACTATTAAATATAATATTAAATTAACTTTCTAATTTAAACGAAACTACAATCAGCTAATCTGTCTAACGACTAATGACTAACAAGTTTTTCATTCGCGTGTTTTGCGCTGACTCGAAAATGTATTTATTTATATAAGAAAAGGTCTGTCTTTAAGAAGTTTTCATATCTTCAATGTTGTCATTATGTTTATAGATTTTTTACTATCATGATATATGAAAATTCCCAGACCGCGAGCCACTTCATTTTGTATATTTTAAAAAACTTTTTTCTGATATTCAAAGTGATTTAAAGAGTAATGAAAAAGTGAATTTTTAATGTTTATTGTTTGAAAAAAATTAATATATTAAACCACAATAATTTTATATAAAAATTTCGATCAATTTATAACTGCCTATTCAGATTTTGAGTTGAGCAGTTAGTAGTAGCAACTAATTTTTTTTTTATTTTTAAGCTAAAATTTTACCTTTTATAATGATAGAAAGAACACTAACTGTTAAAATCCTTTTTAAAATTAAAACTGAAAATAAAAAATATTAAAAAATGTATAATTCGAACAATATTAATTAGATTAAAATGAAATTTGGTATAAATGCATACCTACATTTATTTCAATTATACACTTATTTCAATCAAAAATTAACGAAGTTAAAAAAATAAAATTATAAATAATAATTTTATTTTTCAGCAATTTGGAGATTAATTATTTAAAAAATATGAAAAAAAAGCATTTCTATTGTGGATCAAATGTTCAATTAATTATCTGTATAAAAATTTTTTCGGATATATGAAAAAGGATATTTTTCAGATTTTTTTCCATTTTTGAGAAGCAAATATCCTACTGTGCGGCGTCGCCAAACGAATTGTTCGAGGAGGCAACAACATTCGTCTCCTCCGGGAATGAAAGCCGCGAGAAGTACCGAAGATATTGATCAAGAATTCTGGTGTTTTCTGGAGGCATCAATAGAAAACCACCGTGAGGAGAATCGGGATGTCCTATGAGGATTTCCTCCATGTTAAAAAAAAAAAAAATTTATGTCGTTTTCATTTGACTTATCATTTATTTATTTTCTAACTATTTTTAATAAAAAATATTTATATTTTTTATTTTTTATCGCAAATCATGATTATAAAAATTTTTTATATATATTAAACATTTGATTAAAAAAATTTATATATATATAATCTTTTAATATAAAGCTTTTTAAAAAATATTATTTATCAAATCCTGTTTCGATTCTTTCATAAATTTATTATAATCTATATAATTTATTATAATAAATTTGATTATTTCATATATAGAATTTTGGCAAAAATTGTAAATATTGATTGTTGTTGATATTAGCTTTATGAATAATTTGTTTTGCTATTAAAGTCAAGTTCGAAGCTACAAGAATGATTTTTCATTTTTTTGATTTGATAAAATTCTTAGCTTATTACAACTTCTTTTTTTTCGTAATTTATTTTTCAATTAATTATAAATAACGTTATTTTATTTTTTTTAAACATTTGTGAGATTTTAGAAATGGTTTAGAACTTTGATTTCTTAATATATAAACAATCTATAAATTTTGCAATTTCTTTATCATTTATTTTCATATCATCAAAATTTGTATACACAAAAACACTACTTGTTGTTTGCTTTCACGAAATATTGAATATCTTAAATTTAGTTTAAGTATGCTATTTTTTTTCATAACTCATCGTTATGTATGGAATGAAATTTGGACTTCGGATCCATATATTTATTATATTATACAGAAGAACTTTATAAAAAGCATTAGAAATTAATTGCACATTAATTGATCCATCTTACATTACAGACACACACACACACATACATTTCGCACACATGATCACCCAGTGCTATCTTTCGATCTTGATGATAGCAACACCCATATCGGGTAACATACACAACATTTACAAAATTGAATAATATCTTAAATTTAGTTTAAATATGTTTTTTGTTTTCTATTCAATGTTTATTTTGCATTTTGTCTTTGAAACAATATATGCCTGATAAATACTAGAATTCTTTTTTTTTTCTTTTTTTTTTTTTTTTTGTTTCATATTTATTTGCCGAAATTACTAAATTTCAAATTATTGAGAATTTGAAAATAACACATATATGCCATTGCTTTATCCAAGATTAAAATTTTGATAAGTTTGTATAAATTGAATGTATTTCAATGAATGATAAAATATGTAGCAAAAATGATAGGATGTAGGAAAATTGTAAAATGTTATAAAAAATTCAAAAGATGTTACATAATGAAAGAAAATTATTAAAAAATTATTATCATAAGAAATTGTTTAAGAATAATTTGAAAAACTAAAATGTATATAAAGTATAAAATATGGGAATGCCGGGTAATTAAAGATAACATTGCTGATTGACTATCACTTTATTTAATAATCTATGCATTTTTGTTATATTTATTATTGTTGCATATATTAATAATCTCTCGATAGAAGTTAAAAATAACAGAGAGATATTATATAAAAAAAATAACTTTTTCTATTAATAGATGATTAAAAGATATTATTCTCATAATCGAAAAAATTTATTATTGTATAAAATAAATCGATTTTTGAGTTTATTTGGAGTTTAATTATTATGGTTATTTTATTATGATTATTTATTTAGTTATTATTGTTTTGCAATCTCTTTTTGTTTCTCATTCAATTAAATTCAATTTTTAATAAATTTCAGTTTTGTATACACATATGGTAATCATTACTGATTACTGATTACAGATTATTAATATTAATATTGATTATTCTGAATAAATTCTTTCTTTTGAAAGCACTTTAGTATAATTTAGGTTAGGCCTAGATCTTTCTTTTTGGTTTGTAATATTGAAATTTTGAATGATTAATTTATTTTGATTTAATAAAATTCAATTTTTTTATTTTAATTGATCACAAATCTTTAATATTTTTTTTTTAATTTTTTGAAAATAATTTTTATTATTTATGGAATTTGATGTATAATCTTTATGAAAATCAATAATAAATCGATTTTTTTATTTAATAATTTTATATTATATATTATATTTTATATTTAATTCAATATAGAAAATTTGTTTTAAAAAATGTAAGACAGGAAAATAAATTTCAGAAATCAAAATATGAAAAAAGTTTATATGTACATGTGCTCTATAAGAATTAACGAGTTTTTAAATATAATATAAGTTTGCATTAGAAAAAGAAATGAATTAAAGACAGTAAAATTAAAACACTCAATTATGCGCGTATATTATCGCAATATATTGTTTGCATAACAGACTCAAAGATAAGAAACTCATTATTTTTTCGACTAAATATTTAGAATATGCAATATATTATTTAACTTTTTATTTAAACAATCGAAAACAAAAATTTACAATCGAATTATTGACAAAATTGTATTGTTTTATATTTTAAATTTAATGTTTCTGAAATGTTGAGCATTTTCTAAATTTGAAAATATTGAAATTTTTTTATAATTTATAATTTTATTTAATATTGAAATATTTTTTTACAGATTATAAAAATATGATTAGAAAATAACTTAAAGAATTTTAAATATTCACATAAGTAATTTTTCATCTATATACAAGTTACATAATTTAATTGAATTTGAGAAATTATCTCAAAGAGTAATACAATAGATTTTGTTTTTATGATCCTGTAGATATTCAAATATCTATAATGATAATCATCAATTTTAAGGGAATTATTTATAATATCAAAAAAAAAAAATACAATTTTTGCTATAATATATTGAATTATGTCTACGTTCTTGTACGGTAATGTATACGGTAATGTATACGGTAATGTATATGTTAGTACAATACAACTGCTTATTTATTGTGTCTATAAAGATATCACGTGTCAAACAATCTCTATAACAGATAAACTCATATATGTTGGCGATTCCTATTAAAAAATTATCTCAATTTTATCTAATTTAATGTAATTAATACATTTTACTGTTATAAACATAGGATATAGTGTGATATAATTCACTCTATATAATGAAGACAATTATAATCTATATTATATATATAATTCTTTTGCAATTGACAATAATAATTACAACACAAAATATCTCAAATCCAATCAATATCAAACAAAAATGAAATATAAAATAATTATTGACTAAAATTATAACGATCGAAGTTACAATGAATATTATAATTATAATCCATAAGATAATTCTTAATATAACCTATAAAGAAATAGATTTTAGATACTGCCTATTGTAATATATTTATAATTATAGGAGATAATATATATTTATATATTATACAATAAGATAAGAAACATATTTATAATAATAATAGATCTGTATCATGTTAATGTATATATTGTCGTTCACATGTAAGCAAAATTCAATATATTATATTATGTTATAAAGATTTTATCAATGTTTCGAAAATTAATAAAGATCCGAAACAAAAATTTTATATATTTTTTTTTCTCTCTTCTTTCTAATCAAAAAATTTATTTGTTCAGAAGTGTATATTGCACAATATTACACACGAATTTTTTATTGCAAAAGTTTATTAAATTTTTAAATGATTTAAGTCTATCGAGAATTGATATATGTAGTTTAAAAATGTAGATAATTTATTTATAAATTATAAGCAATTTTGTATTAGATATGAATTAATAATAAAGTAAAATAAGTCTATTACAGGTTATATATTTCTTCATGAATATATTAATATTCTTACTATATAGTATAATAATTTATATATATTGTATAATACTTTTTATATTATATATTTATTGTAAGATATAAGAATCGAGAAAAATTGTATTAAAATATTAAGTTATTAAAATATTCATTAAAAAATTCGTAAGAATTTTTTACGAAAATATTTACCAATGAATATCCATTGCTAGATAAGTCTATAATATATTAATAGTTATATATCTTCAAAATATGATAGTAGCACTCTTTTCATACATACATATAATATTATAAAAATATAATATTTTCACTCAAAATTAAGTGAACAAAACATCAACAAAGAATTTATCTCTGTTGCTTTGTCAAAATGAGACTCTAGATTTTCAGAATTTGATCTTATACTTTTATTTGGAAATAATAAAGAAGGAAAAAATTAATTAAAGAGAAAATAATATAATTCAATTATTACGCTACCTAAGAATCATGTGTTAAGGTACATTTTTACATGACATTAAATATTAAAAAAATTTAATATTTATTAAAAAATTTATCGCATGAAAACTTAACTTAAGACATATGTCTCAATAGGCGGCGTAGCAATCATGTCATGCTATTTCGTGTCTAGTTAGTTTTCCTTCTAATATTTTCAAGTACAAATGGCAATAGAGTTTACTACCAATAAATCTGGATCAAGTTCGTGATATTCTAAAGAAAAAATTCAATCTGAATTTTATAAGTTAAATATTCAGTAAAAAATTCAAAATAATTAAGTTATTTTAAAAAAAATAATTTGTTTAATAAAAAAAATATATTTTGTAATAATTTTCTCGTATTCTTTACAAAAATTATAAAAATTAATAAAATTTTAATAATTTGAAACATGGTTTTGTTAAAAATATATCATATGGAAAATTTGATAAAAAATTAATGGTAGAAATTATTAATAGTAAGTATTTTATTTAATAATATATATCATATATAGTTTAGAAATAAATAATTGCATATAAAATATCTCGAAATAATACATTTTTAACTATTCTTTTATTTAAGATGTTTTCAAAATCTATTTTACTTTTTTGAAATATATTCATCGCATATATTTAATCATTATATGTATATCAATCTATATATTGATAGTTAATTTTTTTTACATTTTTTATATATGAAAAGAATATTTTATGTTATCTTAATAATTTTTCAATTAAATAAAATTTAATAAAATTATTAATTTTTAATTGAAAGAGCACAATAATTTTTTTTTTGAAAATTTTATATATTATGTTATATATCAATTTTATTACTAGCATAGAGACATAATTATATTTATTTTATAGTACATAAATTTTATAATAAACTTCTCATGTAGCGAGATATATTTAGATATATTTAATAAATTTTTTATGTTTTATATATTATTAAGAAATATTTAAATTTTTTTGTTACTTGATGATATGTTATATATATATATTATATACATGCATTATATTTTTATTTAGTAAGCATTGATATTTATTCTCATATTGTTTATATATATATATAAATTTAATAAAATTATAGAACATTATCATTATAATTTAGTTTCTATATGTCCAAATTTTAATAATATTAAAATTTTTAAATTCTGGTTTTAATGATATGTATTTCTGAAAGATTGATCATTAATTTATATTAGTTGATGATACGAAGAAGTTATTATTGTAGATTTATACAATATACTAATTCATATTATGTATTATATAATTTCTTAATATTGCTTTATTACTATATTAACAAAATTGATAAATAATTATAAATTAATAATTGGGATTTTAATACTTAAGATCTTCTATTCAATAATTTATTTGTTTGATATTACTACAATAATTTATTAATATGCTAATAATGTTACAATATACTGATTTATAATAATAAATTTTTTCTATTCAAAATTTGTATGTTCAAAAAAAGTATTATAGAATATATTATTAGATTTTAGGTATTATTATTAGAATATAATATATATTTATTTTATATTTATAAATATAATAATAACTATTGCGAAACGTTGCGAAATTTATATATTTTATTTGCAATTATTTAGAAATGTAACGGATTTTAATATTCTTGAAATATATTATCAATATTATCATTTTGAATAATTTTTTTTATGCAAATAATTTCCGTTTTCGATTTTAGTTTTCGGGATATTTGCAAAAAAAAAAAGCTTTTCTTGAATATATTTATTTATATTAAATACATTCATTTTTATGTGAATTCGGGTATAGATAAGGTATAGATTCGGCCTATATTTTTATATAATTTAATTTATACCTAAACATAATTTAATATGTAACATTATATAATCTAATCTAATCTAAATAATAATGAAAGAAAAAATTAATAAATTATATTTAGGTTAAGTTTATTTAATGGCGACCACATTCTTATATAGTAATTTATAATATTATAATAACTTAATAATAATAAAGCAGATAAATTAATCAGCTGTAGATTAGATTAGATTAGATTATTTATATAATTCATCGTGGCGTAAATTATTTTTCATTTGATTAAAAACAGTATCAATTTATATTAATTATTATACATATTTAAAAATTTATATAATTTCATTTATATTTATATATTCATAATTATATTTCTTTAATAATCTCATCTTCTTTTCTTATACATGTATATGTAAATAACTAATAAAAATATTATTCAAGAAAAATATTCAAATACAAGTAATTAACATATCTAATTGTAAAAAGCGAGATATAATATATATTATTAATTATAAATCTAATATATAATATATAAATTAATATATTATTAAGTTTACCAAAAATTTTTTGTAAGTATTTTAGAAAGCAAAACAATAATAACATGTATAGCAGAAAGCTGTCAAAATGATGAACTTGATAACATATTTAAGCTTATTGAATTGGTCAAATTAGTCAATTAAATTATGAAATCGGTGAAAAGACCATTTTTAAATTATCATTTTACATTTTGAAAGTCTTGGAAACAAATATTCAATATCTCACAAGTATTTTTATTATTTTTATTCAAACACTATCATTAACATATTGAAATAAGTATAGAAAATTAAAAAATTGTATTTTAATTTAATTAAATTATTATTAAATTAGTAGAAAATTGGAATCAATTTACTATTTATTAAATATATTAGAATTATTTCAACTCCAAATATATTTATGTATATTTTAATTTATAATTTGTATTATAAATGTATATTTGTATATATTAAAAATTATAAAATTGATATTTCGAAAATGAAAAATAAAAAATGAAATAATATATAGTGAATAAAACAGAACGGCTAAATATATAGATGAAATAGAATATTACAGATTTAATTCACATTTTATTTCATTACATTTTAATTTATTTAATTTTGATATATTTAAATCTTGATATATCTTGAAAATCTTCATATTTGTTTTTCAATATTTTATACGTTATAGATATTTATTATTATTAATTTTAATGAAATAATATCATTAATATATTAATTAGTTCTATATTAATTAATATTAATGTTATTGATATATTAATTAAATATTTTAAAATATTCAAAATTTTGATTTATTATAATATATCTATTTATAATTAAAAAATTATATTTATTTTTATTATTTTGTATTATAAAAAAGAGAAATTTATTCTTCACATATATTTATTCTATTTTACAGCTTTTATCAACAAAAAATATGTGTGAATAATCTGATCGTCACTTGAGAAATATCTAAATTCTTTATGGATTAATTCTAACAAAGATGACTGAAATTGTAAAATTTCGAACTTATATCTGCATTTGATGCTTGTTAAATTAATGATAAATCATTTTCAAAAGAAATGGCATAGTCTTTTATTTTTGAAAAATTAATAAAAAAATATCGAGTATTAAAAAATATGAATATAAGAATTTAGAAACATATATAATGTCTATAATCGAGTGAGTAAACGCTTGAATATTTATTTATTATTATTATTTATATTATTATATAGGTGAGTTCAAAATTTTGAACAAATAATTTTTTATATCTTCTTTTATAAATTTTTTTAATATTAATGTCATATTTCTTTTTAATGTTAATTTTTATAATATTTTTTAAAATTCTTTTATTATTTTTATTTATTTATTTAGTTAATTATTTTATTATAATAAAATATCCTATATATTTTTACAATTTTGCATATGAAAATTGTAAAAAAATTTAAAGCATGAAAAATTATTTAAAACTTTTATGAAAGAAATTTCATTATTGTAAATAAATACGAATTTTATTTTAGAAATATAATTTTTAATATAATATTTCTAAGTGTTTGTTTGATAATTGCATATTCGAAAAATATTTTTAAATTATGAAAAAATATATACAATAAAGAATATATCAATAATTGTACTTAATTACATCATATCTCATGTTTTATTGATAAATATTTTCAATAATTTTAAATTTTAAATTATTGAAATTTTGAATAAATCAAAATAAATAATAGAAATTAATTTTTATTTCCAATAATACAAAAAGGAGAATCAAAAAGAAAAATAACAAACCTACAATATGTTGGATTTGCAAGAAATAAAATTATTTTTAAAAAAGTCTATAATAAGAAGAGGAAGAAGGAAAAAAAGAAATCGAATGCTGAAGATAAATTCATCTTTGAACTTATTGGCTGTTGCCTAATTGTTTGAGAAACCGTCAACGATTGAAAAATTAAAATAATTATTGGCTCAATTTTAAATCTTTTAAGAATGGATCATATTCCTAATAAATTTTACTATAGCAGATTAAAAATGCCCTTTCGGTTTCTGGAAAAAAATTACGTAATTTGGTCGATATAGTTTAAAGATAGAAAATTTTAAGAGTGAAGAAGATTTTCTGCTGGTTAATATGAATGAAGATTATTTTAAGTATTAATTTTTTTGAGAAAAATTCAATTAAATTTTTCAATTTTTCAGAAAAATGTTTGTGAATGAAAAAGAAATTATTTTCAAAAAAGAAGAAAGAAATATTTAAAAAAAAAAAGCAAAAAATGAGAGAGAAAACAAGAGTAAAGGAAAGATTTGTAAACATTTACAGGAATTTTATCAACGCAGAAGATTTGACAAAATAACAAAAAGTTGAATTTTCAAAATTAATTATTGAGTTTCAAGTTGTGTTCCCAAAGAACTCAGAAGAAATTAAGAAATATGTCATTGTTCAGCATAAAATCAGTAAAAAACATCGATCTATTAAGCAAACATTGTCTTATAATCTTGATGAAGATGTAGATGAATGATGTCAAAAAAGATATTGAAATAAAAAACAATAATTAAAAATTAATAGAAAAATTGAATAATTTCTGATCTTATTTGATTGTGTTTGTTAAAAAAAAATACGGTAATACATATATAATACAATAAAAAAGGTTTTTATTCATTTCCAAAAATAAAAGAAATTTATATTTTATTCTATTCTTGATTTTTTTTCATTAATCTTTAAAATGCTTATTGAAAAAAATAAGAAACAAATTGTTTTTTTATTTAGGAATTTAAAATAATGTCATTTGGATTTTGCAACATTCTTGCTATATTTAATGATATACCTCGTGCTTGTTTATTCGCTTATATTACTTTTTATTACTTGAAGAACCAAAAAAATAATTATTTTGGATCTGTAATATACAAAATTCTTTATTTGTAAGAATTGAGGCGAGAAGTATTTTCAAGAATGATAATGTTCGAAGCAAAATGTGCTTTTGATAAATCATAATATTGAAATTTATGAGTTTCCTGATGTTGATTGAAGATTAAAGCTAAATTCTAAATTGAAGCTATTCTAAATGAATAATGCACTGCTGGTAAGTAGGTATCCGGAAGTGAACGGTAAACCATTTTTCCTACCACATCGATATATATTTGATAGTAATTAATAAATGTGAATTCAGCTCATTATAAGAATTCGATTATATGCTTGTCTAGATTAGTTTATTTCGCTAGATTCTATATTTTTTTCGGATAATTGTGCAATTACGCACAGTAATATTTCTCGAAATAGCGTTTATAAATTTCTTTTAGTTTTTTAATTTTCTGTTTTTCGCATTTTTTCTCTTAAGAAATTCCTTACAACCTTATTACTCATAATATTACTCATAATAGCTTGAGGATAGAGAATAAAATTTTGTGGGCGAAAGTTTGATAACGTTATGGAAATCCCTAACTTTTGAAGTTCTAGAAAACTAAAAAATATATTTTTTTTAATTTTATAATTTATTAATTTATTGTTTATCGAATATATTATTTGTTTTAATGTAACGGCTTTCAAAATCTTATCAAATTTTGAAAATCGAAATCCCAATATTTTGCTTATCTTGCGCTTCAATATATTCAACTTATATATATGTATAAGCAAACTAAATTATTATTAAAAAATTAATTATTATTAAAAAACTTTATTAAGTAAAATTATTTACAAAATATCTGTATCTTACTTATTAAATAACTATTTATTAAATAATTATTATATAATAATATATAGATATTGGATTAAAATATTTACATTCGAAACGAGATTATCATATATCTCTCGGAATTTTCATTTTTTTTAGTCTTTTCATCTTCTTCAATGTTAACATACAAATTCGATTCATTAATTGTTAGAAGATACTGCTGTCTTCATCGTTATTGTGCCACCTGTTTCTAAATATAATTCTAAGATATTCAATTTTTATTTTTTCATAAAAAATGACAAGTTGTTCTTGATTATGATCAATGGTCAAACGAAGTCAGAAAAGTCTTCGCCATTTTATTTTTTGTTTTATTTAATGCAACTCAAATTTGCTCCATCTTTGTCAGAAATGGATCATTTGCTGGATCAAAAATTATCTGCTCAATTTATTAATGTTTGGAAGATCATGTTTTGATAAGATATTCAAAGTATCACCAATAAAAATCGGGAATGAAAGATTCGTGTCAAAAGGATATAAAATTATAGATAGATACGCTTCATATAATATAATTCTTCAAATGTCAAACATTTTCCCCAATGATACTAGATAAATATTTTACCGATTTGATATTCTTCTAAAATAATCCGTCGAGCATGAGAGGGATTTTATGTATTTTTTGTTTAAGAATTAATATTATATTTAGCAATATTCCTAATTCTCTAATATAGTTTTACGTGCTTCTCATAAATAAAATTTGTTTCATTATCTGACACTATAGAAATCATCCTTTACGCAATGAATTTAAACGATTTAAAAATGTTTTTGTATTAAAATCTATGACTAGTTCAAAATGTATTGTTTTTGTTGCAAATATATATACAGTCATAAATGTTTTCTTAATTATTTTGTTGTAGAAACTTTTCTTCTTTTAAAAAAAGAATCCGTGTAAATAATGAAAATCTATGCTATCCGGACTGTAGTTTATTTATTTGATATTTTCCTCTAGAATATTTCCAAAGATGTTTGGAGACATCTTATTTATATAATGTCCGCCAAACATTATATTTATTTATATTTATTGAAATCGGTCACAAACAATATTTATACAACAACATAAGCATGTCATACCTATAATTTATTATCAGGTCGATGAATGGATGTTTATTTAGATATATCATAGAATGCCTTTATACGAATAAAGAGAATGAAGAAGAAACAATACTTTCAATAATCTATCGCACATTAATTCTTCATTATTTACAAACGAATTTAATGATTTCAATGAATTTAATTTGATTGTGCCTTTGTTTTTTGATACCGTAAATTTCTTTGAAAATACTTTATTTTATGCCATTTTCAAAAATCAAATGTTTTCATTTCTTTAATGATTATTAAAATCGGTTCTCGATTTTAAACGATTCATTCGCATTTTGTTTGAATAGATCTTGAACCATATACCCATATATTTTCATATATATTCAAATTCTTATTTTTGTTGCAAATAAAATCTCTCACTCTTTAAAATTTGATCAGATAATTGTATTTGTGATAACGTGATAATTATTTCCTTTAAAATAATGTGGTTCAATTGTTCAAGCTGGAATTGGTTTTTTTGCTATCTATCTATTGGTTTACGCACAATAATTTCCTAAATAAATCTGTGTTTATAAACATGTCTACTTAGCGACAAAATCCGAAAATAATATATCTGTCAATATTATATTTGAACAGATTTTGGAGAGATATCCTTACTTGAAAATTAAATTTAAAGTGAAATTGTGAGGTTATTTGTTTTTTTTATAGTATTATACTATCTACTTCTGAAAATTTTGTTTTTACTAATATTTTTAATAATCAATTTTTCAATGTAAAATTCTTTTGAATATAAAAGTACCTAAAATCCAATAAAACACGAAATTTCCATTTTATGTTTCATGTGTTCCTCACATAGATTACTATTTCATGATTTTATTTGTCACATTCATGACACATAAAACTTTCTGTATATTTCCGATTGCGATTTAACTTTCTGTATATTTCCGAGAATTAATCAAAGATGGATTCGTTAAGGGATGCAATAATGTGTAATTTATCATATTAAATATTGCTTATGTGAATACTTTTGAACTTTATATTCTATCGACAATCAATTAAATTTATGTTCTAATGTTTTTTATGTTCATCTATGTGTAATTATCATAAATACATTATAACAGCATATATTGTATTAGTGTATATTATTTACTCTAACTAAATAATATTTACTCTAACTAAAAAAACTTCTAGATCTTTCGATCTTTCTTCAATAAAATCTATAAAATATTTACATGTGATTTTTTTTTATTCATTATTTGTTTCTATTTAACTTTTGAATGAATAATGAAAATTATGAAATTTTATGAAATCCCAAGTTTTAACCAGTTTTTCTAAAGTTTTTATAATACAAACAAATGATTTCAATGAAATTTTGTAATGTTGATGTTTCATTTTGAATAGGCAATAAATTTAAAAATTTAAAAGATTTAAAAATTCATTGATATGGTGTTTATGTAATACGATTTTGGCAATGATTTAATATTGTTCAGATTCCTTTATAGTTAATTTTTGAAATATTTAATATCTTTTTTTTCTTGAAACAGAATTCTTTATAAACAATAATGATATTTCTACATATTTTATATAAGGATATGTATTATATAAGAATATATTTCTATATACGGATAATAATTCATTTTGATAATATAAGTAGTCAAAAATGTTTTGAAACTCTAACCATTTACTGAATTTTAAAATCAATTACCAATAAATTAAAAATTTAATCTTTTTATATATTTTTTCATTAACTTCACAATATATATTTTTAAATGTTTTAAATGTTCTATCTCGTTACTTTTAAATCCTAATTAATAGTATTGATCACTAATTAATTTTATATATTATATTAATCTTTCTTTGAATCGCGTTAATAAATTCTTATACTATTGCATATCCGATTCTAAACGCTCAGCAGTCACTCATGTATTACTAGTAAATTTTTTATAAAATCGCTTAAAATGCTTGATTACATGTTTTGTTTTTAACATGTTGATTAAGGATTTCAATTTGTCTTCTATCGCGAATTCGTCGAAATGTCAACAAATTGAAGTATATATAAATTGAACAGAGTTATTTTAAAAAGAGATTTGGAGATTGATAACATTTATTTTATTGGTTAATGTTACTGGATGCATTCTTCTCTTTGCTTTCAATTGCCAATTTGATCTCATTCGAATATCATTAGTGGTTCAAATCTCCAAAATGTGTTGTTGTGTGTGTTAATTTCATATATTGTTTTTCACCACTAGATTTCTTTTTCAAACTTTATTCCAATATATTTTAATACTAAAACTGGATGATAAGTTTCATTTGATGTTGATGTTGATTCTATGTTCGAAGAAATTTCAGCATTAGCTTTCTCATTTCCACCATTGGTATGATGATATCTTGATTGTCTGAGAAGACTACCGTTTCTCAAAAAAAATTTAGTTAACGTTTGCAATTGTATATTTTTGACTTACCAATTCCAAAAGTAATATATTTCACACAGTTGACTCGATAGTAAGTAACATCATTTTGCAATCAATAAAAAATTCTTATCAAACTATAATGAATACAAATAAATTTTGAATAGTTTTAATTCAAGGAAATCTATAATAAATATACTCTGATTAACTTCTCATCAGCATCTTGATATTTTTATGCACTGATTACCAATTCAATTCGAGGAATTTTTCTCTAATTTCAGGAAGTCATGAGTTAGACACTGGCAGCAATATTATTAGCTAGATTTTCCCGACGACGCACTAACGAAGTTCTAGAGTTAAATTTTTCTCATTTTGCCGATATTGAAAGAAACGTACTTCCTTTTCAAAAAAAGTAAAGTACTTGAGACATGTTATTGCAGAAATCAGAGTGAAAACAGAATTAAAGCTATTCAAAATTTATTTGTATTCATTATAGTTTGATAAGAATTTTTTATTGATTGCAAAATCTATAGTTAAAAATAAAATACAATACACCTGGACCTGAATGAATGTTTAAAGGCATTCCAAGATTTAAAAACACAATCTTTTATTTTAGCGTAACCTTCAGAAGATGGCAAATTTATTTTAAATATGGATATCAAGTCGGAACGTTTTGCAATTTCAAGAGGAAAAAAAAATAAGAAAAATTTTTGACTTTTCGAAAATATTAGAAAAGGCACAGATTAATTATTAATATATAAAGAATTCTTAACAATGATTGCTAGAACATTTTCATTATATCATATGGAAATTCTTATTTAAAATAAACCATAAACTTTATGTTGATTGATGTCTTTCAAGAATCTAGCTGGATAGCTGATTATATGATTTCAAAAATTCAGAAAAGAAAAAAATATTTTAATGACGATGTTAAAAAGACTTTGTATTCAAGTAAATTTTAAAAATTGTTTACGCCAGAAAAAAAAGGATAGATGTAAAGAAAGTGTTTTTTTGGTTATATTGTGGATGATTTGTGAAGTTTCAAATTTAAAAAATTGAAACCTGATTCAATTGAAATGTTTTGATGAACAATGGAAAATGAAATTTTTAAAAAAAAAAGAAGAAAACAAAATTTCCGCTTGTTATAAAATATTATTCCTTGAAATATGTGAAATTTCCTAAAAAAGAATTATTTCAAAAATAGAAATCGAAAAATGGCAAAAAGTTGGCAATTATAAATGCTTTCTTAAAAGAAGATATCAAAAATTTTAAAGGGATAATTATGATTCAGCAAAAAATATTTTATTATATAATAAAATAATTATTATATAAAAAAATTATTGCACGTCAGTAATTTTATTAGATAGATTTCTTCTTAACAAAATATAGAAGATTAGTATCAATGTTACAATAGATTGCGAGCGAAGAAAGAAGTCATTTTTTTTAAAAATGAACAGAAATTCTAAAGATTTAATATGTTTATATGATAATGTTATAGTGCCATTTGAGTAATGTTTGATTTACTGAATTTATTTTTGAAAATCCCAAATCGGAAATACGCTAGTATTATATAGTATTTCGTATTTTACAAAATATCTTGAATTAATTTTAAAGCAAGAAACACTCGCTAAAATTTTGAACATTTATTGATAACAATTTATATATTTAATACATTATAAGCCATTACAGAATGTTTCTTGAAATTTACTCTGATCAAAGAGCAAATTTCAAATTAAGAATTTTTCAAGAATTGATGAAATTGTTTGGAATCAAGAAGACAAGAATGATTCCATTACACTTCCAATCGGATGGATTATTAAAACGTCTAATCAAAACATTGCTTCATCAGCCTCAATAGTTCACAATTCGTTGCAAAAAAAAAATAATTAAATTACTTTTAGCTTATTGTATGAGCTTCATAGTATGAGTCGACACAAATATTGCCATATAATTTTGTGTGTATATAGGAATTGCATACAATTGTGAAGAATACTTTCTTCTATTAAAGAAAAGCATGTTACAATGCATATTGAAAAAATGAAGAAAAACAAGAAAAAATCTATTCATGAGGCAAAGATATAATTATCAGATTATATAATAATCTGACTTTTATCAAAAGCAAAATGTAAAGTCGTCAATAAGTCGTAAGTCGATTGACGAAATACAAAGTTCATAAATAAAATAAAAAAAAATTCACGAAGCAGTTCTCGTTTAAGAAAGGGATTCTTCATTGCAGAAAACTAGAGCGTATAATTAAAATAAGTTCTTTATTATTGATAATGGTTTATTTTCGATCATGGAAGAAACGATAAGAAAGACTTTTTTTAAAGCATGTCTTTTGGATTCAGAAAAATTATATTTTCATAATAGAATCCATTCTTATAAGGTAGTGATCTAATAGTGGGCCAAAAACGATAAATGTCGTTTCACGGTGAAAAAATGCTTGAACTCTTTCATTTTAAAAATAATTCAAATTCCTGTAATATAAGAGGAATCTTTCTTATGAATCTGAAGTGCATAATCTTGGAGAATTTCATCACTAAAATTTGAAACCTGAAAAAAAAGAAGAATACAAAGCAAAAGATTCAAATGAAGAACGAGAATATAGATTTAGTAAACATAAGAAAAGAAATATTTGAATATATGCGTTTTGCTCAGGATTTTGGTGTGGTTTTCCCTGAAAGAAAGGATGATAAAGAATATCGAACTCGCTATTTGAAAAAGGCCATGCATACATACAAATTTTTTTTTTTCGGATAGAAGTATTTTTAATACAGTAACGAATAGAATGAAGCTTGTCATGATGAGACATCTGCCTTTTTTTTTAAAGAAGATAATATTAACAATATTAACATTATAAAATATTATAGTCAATATAAAGATATAAACCATGGCATAGGAAATGACAATATTGTCATTATTATAAATTAAATGAAATCATTTTTTGAATATAAAGTAGAATAGACATCTTACTTTCTGCTCTTTCTCTGAGAAATATTATATCGTTTTATAAATCACAAAATAAATAATTATAAATAAATTGCTGAAGTGTAAAAATTTATAAATAAATAAATATACTAAAAAATTTTCATTGAACGCTATAATATTATAATAATTATAATTATATAATATACTTATTTATATTATATTATATATTGTTACAAACGTGAAAATTATAATGGAATATCATGGTCAATATGAATTGCGATATAGGAGATGATATCGTAATTAAAAATATCGATTTAATAAAGTTAATCACGGAATAGGACGAATGTTTTCTTCTGTTCTCAAGAATATTATATCGCATGATATATTATTATATAGACTAATTTTCATGATGTAATCATAAATCAATATTAAATTATAATTAATGTAAAAGTGTTTAAATTAATTATGGAAGAACGAATTTCAGACGGATACAATAATATTATATTTTATGGTAAATATTTATATTTAGGAGAGTATGTTCCAATTGCTTTGATTGTGATATTATTAAAAATATTGTCTTGAGTAAAACATGTTTACATAAATCGCTCGTTTTTTCATTAAAATATTACAATAAAAATGTTGTATGTAAATCGATAATGGATAAAGGATTATGAATATAAGAAATATACTATTAACGAGTATATGCGAAATGAGGATTTTAATCAGTACTTAAATGATCTAATGGATACAAGGTATAGTGAAATTATTATTTTAAAGAAAGTATTTATGCATTCATAATAGTCATAAATTCTCATAAATAAAAATTCTGTCTAGTAATTTGTGAAATTATAGTCACGATAATAGTAAGGAATATTTGTATTTCTCCACAATCTTTCTATTATATGTATAAACATCAATATCGGGATCTATATCTATAAATTAGCCGAAATGATTTATTTTTCAATACTTTCGTTACATAGAGCATTATATGCATGCCAATAATGAATAATAATGAATAATAGGTAAAACTATTTTAGTATTTTGATTTAATGCAGAATAAAATAAAATAAAGATTTTTTTATCACACTCAATATCGTCGAAAATTCATTGACTATATATTATATGTTCTTTATTATATTTTCTTTTGTCTATTTTAGCATCATTTATTTCAATGATATTTTCACTGATTGACTTTTGATTATATTGAAGTAAATAAAAATAATTTAACAAATAATAAAATAACTGTATAAAATTTAATATAAGAGCAAATATAATGAATGAATAACATGAAATGATAATTATCACTTTTCTTCGCTTCATTCACAATTTATATATATTTTCGTATAAATTTTTATTCAATTTATAGATTTTTGTAGTTATACGATAAAATAAATAATTTACAACTATTAACTATTATTAGTATCAATTCAATTTGACATCTTAAACATATCATTTTTCTTTCAAATAAAAAACTTAATTATATGGAAAATATATCACGACCTACAAGTTATTTAAAGGAATAAATTCAAATTCAATATTAAGTACACATTTTCATATTTGAAATCTAAATTTAAATGAAACTCATAATGAAAAATATAAAAATAAAACTAATCAATTATAAAAAATTTAATAATTGTAGGATAATAATTGTTTATTGTAGGATAATAAACTGTAAGGATAAATAGCATGTTTGAATTACTAAAAATTATGATCAGATCAAATGAAAATCATTCAATGAATCAAATTAAAGTAAAAAACAGAAGAAAAACGGCAGAACTTAAAAGTATTAAATATGGTTGAAATAGTTTACGTTGCGCAAATGAAGTTCCAATTTTTGAGAAAAGAAAGTTTTTCAATATTATTTAAGAAAATCTCTCGCATTTTCTTAAGTGAGTCAAAACATATATAAAATTGCTTATTTAAAGAAAAATAATAAAAGAAATCATTACAAATTTTTTTTCAATATTGGTTAAAATTCATTTTTAGAAATATCAATATTTAATTTTTAAAGTTCCGATAAAATTTTCCGATTTTATTTTATTAAATATTACAGCATATTATTAAAAGAAAAATAAATTGCTATTTAGAAAAATGTTTATGTATTATGTTTAATACGCAACATAAATTTTCCGGAAATGAATTTTTTAATTTTTTCCATGATAGCTATTTCGAGTTATTCACTACGTTATAGAAATCGAGTTGCACTGTAAGTTGCGATATAAAATCTATTAACAATGAATTCACAATATAAGTTTATCAAGCGAAAACAATATATACAATATCATCTATTACGTATATGTCAACTATTTAAAGACTCAATGAAACTCTTCTATCAAAAGAGTTACTTCTTGAATTTTATAAATAGATGTAAGTAATAATGTAGCGATTTCTATATCCGTTCAATTGTTCCGCCGAAAATTGCATTTTTGGTAAAAAAAATTAATAATATAATTTTTAGCGAAAAAAGCGGTCAATATTTTTTTTATTTTTTCGAAAAAATCTTTTCTTTCCATCTAATCTATGCATGTATATCGATATTATTCAGCTACGTAGTCATAAACATGTGATTTAATTAATTCTCAAAAAATGTTCAAAAGTAGATATATTTATGTAAAAATATAATTAATTTAATATCTGTATTTAATTTTAATTTTTGTTAATACATTGTTGCAATCTTCTAATAATTTTAGCAGAAGTTTTATATTCGTGAAATATTGCATGCATAACTCGATGAAATATTTAATTTGATTGTATTATTTATTGAATTTAAGAATATTATGCTTCTTAATATTTTTTTTTTTTTGAGTAAAATCTACGTCTTTCATTCTTTTATTTGTTGTTTTGGATCCTGTTTTTATATTTAAGCAAACTCTAAGTCAAACCCGTAACTTCACCTCATTACTATGATTTTTATCTCTCTTCGTCTATTTAAAAAATCATAAAAGAATATCCTTTTATATCTATAAAAAAAAGTATTATTATTATTAAACTTTGAATATTATATGAGTCTCGTCATCAATAGATTATGTAACATTTTTTCAATAGTTTCAATAGTTTCGTCGTTTACTAATATTTTATCGTTTTACTAGCTATATATATTAATTAATTAATATATATTATAATAATTAATTTGTTCAAGATAGAGGATTGTTTAATTGAGAATAGAATTCTTTTGTTCCTCGAAGAAAAAAGTGAAATCGAGACCTAAATGTGGCTTTTGGGGAGGAAAAATTTTGACGGATCGATTCTAAATTATTTATTCTATTTAATTATTTATCTTAATTCCATGATAAATTGAATTCTCTATTCACTCTCAAACGAATGATGATGGAAAACTGTACTACTGCATTTAAAATTTCGCGATACATAAATATGAAAATGTGAAAAGAAACATGCTCAAAGGATAATATTTTTCAAAAAATAATTTCCTTTAAATATGAACAAAAACATAGAATGGGATGTTTCGAGAACTCAATATTTTTTAAGAATACGATTAGAAATTTATAATTTGAATCGGCTTGATATCAGATATTTTAGAAATTTTTTAGCAAAATTTGGTTTTTTGAGTTTTAGTTTTTTATCTATGCACTTGCAGCGAATGTTTTAATAATATAGATTTCAAATACAACTGTTTTAGAAATTATGCGTTAAATATATCGATACTATAGAATATGAAGATATTGACATCAGATTTATGCGATAATAATATAATATAGAAAGTTAATTAAATTCATGGAATATGAAAGTAATATATTAATAATGTAGTTTGTATAACAAAAACTAATATAATAGCTAAAAAATTATTAAAGCAATTCATGGAAAATCGACAAATAATTCAAATGATTTTCCTGGGATTCGATAAAATAGTGATATGATCCATAAAATTCTTCATAGAAATATAGGGAATTCACATTATTCTTTTATTTTTTTAGAAAAAAATATTTTATTGTTATTAAAATAAATAATAATTAAAAATTATAAAATAACTTTTATTATATAATCGAAGCTTTTTCAAATTCTGTTTAATAAATTAAATTGTTCTTTTTTTTAAATTTTCCCTATGTGGATAGGAGATTGTAATTTTCTTACTTTTTTATTGGGCGAATGATGCGCTCTCTCGTGGTCGGTTGAAAAAGTTACACCATCGCAGAAGGAAAAACGGAAGAACATGTGAAAATCTAAGCACGTGGAGAATAATGGAAATGTAAGTATAAAAGTATTTAAGAATAAAATGAAATTTAGAAAGTAAAATTAAGGCAAAATATAAGGAAAAGAAGAGAAAGATAAGAAAAAAGAGAATAAAAGGAAAAAAGATCAAGAAAAAGGTTAGATAAAAATAATCAATGATTAAAATTGTTGTGATTCTTTAAAAAAAATGTAAAAAAGAAAAGAAGATAAATTAAAAAAAAGAAAAAAATTATATGGATATAATTATAGGAAAAAAATTGAAGAACTAAAGGATAAATCAAAGAAGAAAAGAGATAAAAATCAGTTTCAAAAAAGATAAAAAAAAACGAAAAATGGAAAAAGAAACAGAAATATTGAAAAGGAAGGTAGGTGTAGAAGATTAAAAAAATAGATTAAAATTAGGAAAGGAAAAAAAAAGAGATAGCGGAAAAGAAAAAGAACAAATGGAAATAACTAAAAATAACAAAAATAATTTTGGAACTGAAAAATAGAAGAGAAAAGAAAATATAAAAATATAAGGGAAAATATAAAAGTATATATTAATATTGAATATTAATGAGAATAAAAGAAATGATAGATAGAATTCTATACATAAGAGAAAAAAGTGAAATGAATCTAAGAATTAATAGCATAGACAATTAGAGGAAAAAAGAAAGAAAGAAAAAATAAACTCCTGTATTTAATTTTTATCTTAATTGAATATTGAGGTCAATTTTCCAATTTTTATCAATAAGATCTTTCAAAAGATATTATGCTGTTATCCTTAAGGTAATTTATTCTCTTATTTATAATATATATATATATATATTTATAATATATATGAATTATAAATCAATATTTATTTTTAAATCAAAATTAAAATTAAACTAAAGTTCATTTATTAATTGTCTCAATTAAATTTAATTATTTATTAATTGATAAATTAAATAATTAAATAAATTATATTCTATAAATATATTATAAATTAAATTCTATAGAGTTCTTTTCATCCCATAATTAAATTTTAGAATTTTAACTAAAAATTTAAATTCCTTTAAATTAATTTAGATTCTGTAATTATTTCATTAAATCATTCATACAATTCTTCAATTAAAAAATAATTTATTATGTTATCTTTATAAATAACATAATATATTCTTACAGTTATTTAAATTCACGGAACAAATTGACTTATAAAATTATATTCTATAAGATGTTCTATATATGTTTTTGATAAAAATGAATAAATGAATAATAAGTGAATAATATATTTACCAAGTTTTAGAATTATTAAATTATCTAATTTAGTAATTATACATTAAATATATTTTTTTATTACTAATTTAATCATTATTATTATATTATAAATAATTAATTTTATATATTAATAAAATATATTAATAAAAATTAATGAAATTATTAAATTTTTTAAATTAAAGAAAAATATTTTTGTAATATTTAAATATAATTTAAAAATTAAATTTTTATTATTAAATTTATAGCTTATTCTATAAATTTTTAATATAAAATTTAATAAAATTATTTTAAATTAATTTTATTAAATAATTTTATATCTAAATTAAATTTATTTTTTAAAAAACTACATATTAATAGATACGCTTAATATTTAATCTCTAAATTTATATTAATAATTTTATTTAAACAAAAAAAAATATAAAGATTTATCTCATTTACTTTTGAGATCATTAATTATTATTAAAATAATTTTAATTAATTTTATACAAGAACTACAAATTTATACTTCTATTATTTTAAATTTGAACTTATTCATTTATATTACTTTACTTCATGAAATATTTAATTATTTCAAAATAATTAATTATAAATCTTCATTTATTATAATTTTAAATCCTAATAAAACTATTTATTTTTTAAATAAATAAAATTCTAAATTAATTATTTAATTTTTTGATGTAAAAAAAATATTTTTATTGAATTATAATTTTATAAAATCCAAAAAAATTTTTCAGTATTTTTATTATATTATAACTTATTTCAACTTAAATGAAATTGATAGATGGTTTGTACATTTTTTAAAATTATTTTCAATTAAAAATTATTTTAATTTACTTTTAAATCTTCTTTCAAATTTATTTTAAAATTAAATTATTTAAAAATTTTATTCATTGAATTAATTTTTAATTTTAATTTTAATTTTAATTTTTAATTTTAAGTGTACTACATTTTGATTTGATATTTAATCAAATACTAATAACTTTAAACTATTAAAATTAATAAAACGATAGTATTAACATAAATATAATTTAAATATTTCTCTAATTAGAATAAGCAGTTATATTATTTAATTTTAATGATTTATATTTAACAATTTAGTAATTTAATAAATTTTTTAATTTTTCTATAATAGAATATTTAATAATAGTTTTTAATTAAACTATTTAATTAATTGATTAAATTGATTAATAGCTATTAATTAAAATTAATTCAAAATTTCAAAACTGTAATAAAATTTTATATTGTTTTAAATAAGTGGTAATAAATTTATTTTAAAATCTAATTTTAAAATAATAATTAATAAATAAAATAAAATTGTTATTATTTATTATTTTTTATTTAATTTATTTTTTATTATAGTATAAATTATATAATTTTTTTTACTATTATATTTATATAAATATAATTCAGATATATTTTTTTGATTCAGAATAATAATTTTAATAAAAAAAATTTATTTATTATAATTTACATGGTTGACTATATATGACATAAATAAATTATATCATACATATGTTATAATTCTTTATCTATTCCTCAATAAACAAAATGTTTCAAATAATTATAAATAGATTTCATTTTAATTTAAATAATAAAAAATTAATAAGTAATTTTATTAAGAGAAAATTAAAAAAAAATTTTTTTATCTTAAATCATTTAAAAAAATTATTGAATGTTATGTTATTAATTCCTATCAGCCGTATCAATTAAAAAAAAAAAGCATACAAATATTTGTAATATCAGAAAAAATTACTTTGAACATTTTAGTCAATTTTATGTGATTATTCTGTACATCATATGTGGTGTTAGTGCTAAATAACTTGAACTTTTCACCATGTTTTTTCAAAATTTTCTAGAAATATCGGAGAAACGAGAAATTTTTTATCATATGTTTATCATATGTTATGTTTAAAAAAATTTTTTCGCTTCTCGCAACCATTGATAAAAAGAGATAGGAAAATTAAATCATTAAATTACAAATAAATCCAGGAAATTCTATGTGGAACAGTTTTTGCAACATATTTTATCAGTTTAATGAAAGAAGTGGTTATTTTATATATATTTCAATTATCATTTTTTCTTTATTAAAATCTTTGTCAATCAACTTTGTTTTAGAATATACAAAAATGCAAGCACCATTTATTTAATTATTGAAAAAATTGGAAGTAGAAACTTCAATTTATTCTCTATAATTTATTTGCAATTCTTTCAATTCGAAGAAACAAGAAAAATTCGAAATCGTTAATTTGACATTCTCTGATTGGAAAGATGATGACAAAACAATAAAAGTATTTCCACTATCACTGATAATCGAGATTCAGAACATAACAAATGAAAATGTGCAGCTACCAGAAAATTTCTATAAAAGTCTGTAACCAGTTGATTAATGAATATTTATACAATTTACAAGGTGAGTGAAAATCTTTATTTTCCATGACGTATTCAAAAACAAAAGTTGTTCGATGCTTCTCATCAGAAGATGAAATCAATATTGATACTAAACATTTTATATATTGAAGTATAGAAAATTTTTAAAATCATGTTTGATACTTAATGTCCAATTTAAAAATTAATTCAATTTTTAAAAATGTTATTATTGCATTCATTCGTTTACTGTAAACTTTGTGCAATTCTTTGAAGATTATCGCAAATTTGTAAATATCATTATTATCAAAATTTGTTATTTAAATATTCAAAATTACTTATTTAAATTAAATATATATTTCATCGACATATATATTATAATTATATATTATTGTACACACTAAATGCAATAATCTTTCGATCAATTTTCGATTATTTGTATAATAATTTCTTTCCATATTTCTTCTAATAAATACTTCGAAGAGCTTGTCAAGTAAAAAGATTCTTTCATTGAGCATCTTTATAAAATTATGTTATTCATTTATATATAAAAAATAATTTTTACATAAAAAAAAATTTTATTGTATTATGATAGTTTTGTACATAACAATTACGAACGAGGAAATGATTAGAAATAATTTTTAATCATTTCTCCTTTTTTTCTTTTTTACAAAACTTATTTAATTATATTTTGTACAGAATAAAAATAGTAATATATGTTCGATAATGCTAAATTAACAAATAATTAGACATTTTAAGTTTACGTTGGATAAAGTAAGGCAACTGTAAAGTGAGATTATTGGGTAGTATCATGTCATAATGTGGTTTGTATAACGAAGCCCTTCAACGAAAAGATAACAAATTCATATTTTATTAAATATATCATTAACTATTTTGAAATTTAGTTTAATATAATATGCAATATTTGTATTATATAATTATTGTTAAAAAAATTCTCGTTGCTAAGATTGTTGTTTTGTTCTAGATTCAGTTTGTTCGTATATTAGAAATAAAAATAAAAAAAAAAAATTTATAATATTCATTCAAGCATACATTCAAGCATACGTTATTATGTTGAGAAATAATTAGTATATAAAATTCTTATTTGCAATTATAATATTATGTGATATATAATGACTGAAATAATTTTTTGATACTCTAAAATAAATTATTTTTAATGATTTGAAAGTATAAATGTCATGTGAATAAGTGCTACTTGTTTGATTCTTATCTTTTTGAAAGTTGAACATTAGCAAAGAGCTAACTTATATCAATCTCAATAATCATATGGTCTGAAACACAAACAGTTTTCTATATTTTATTATTAATTTCATATACAGTAAAGACTCTCATATTCGAACTAATAGGGAGACAAAAGTAGTCCGATAGTGGAATTTTCGGATAATAGAATAATTACTTTCTTTTGCATTAAACTTTATTCAAGTAAAAATTAACAAAGTTGATAGTTTCTTTCTACATCTATGGATTACATATCTCTTTAGTCATTAAATCGCATAAATTTTTTATTATAAGTTGCGTAGAATTATATTCCTGCTGCGCCTCAAACCATCGGATACGACAATTAGATAGTTATTAACACATGTTTTAACCATTGGACATGATTATTATTGCTTGCTAAGAAAATTTTATTATACGTCGTAATTCGATCCTCGGATATAATAATTACATTAGTTTGTGTTCCAATACCACTCTGACGGATACGATTACCTGCGACTTTGTGAAAGACCCTGTTCTCTATTAAACATGCGCTTCGCACGTGTAACCACTTATACATTTTTATGAAGTATTTGTTACGACATTTGTCGAAAGGCATTCGACAAGCATTCAGTTTACATGCAATATAATATAAAACAATAAAATACTATTATTGTGGGTGCAGTAACAGCAATATCTTAGTATTATTTCTTTTTTATTTTCATTAAACACTTTATTCCAAAATTTATTATTACTGGAGAATCTTTTTCTACAACTTTTTATTTTATATATATTTCTATGATAATTGATATATAATGAAAAACAAAACTAAATCAATAACTAAATCTGTAATTAAAATTTTCTATAAATCTTTATTTTTCTTTTTATTTTTTATCATAAACAATAATTATTAGAGAAAATAAACATCACAATAATACTTTATATATTATTGTTTATTTACTAATATAAACAATTTTGTAAAATTCTTAACTTTTTTTAATTTATTTATTTCTAACGAAGAATATTCATTGATTCTGTTTTGCACGGTATTTTTAACAATTTTTTCATTTTAAAATATTTTTAATCTTATTCAAATTCCTTTGTTTTTCAAAATAATTTAAGGCATATTAATAACTTTTCTGCAAGGATATTATCCCACTGTTCTTTATAATTCTTTATAATTTATTCATGATAAGAATTCATAAGAATTCTGTAAAATGTCCATAGATTGAAATTGAAATTGAAATTCGGATTTGTTCCGATTCTTTCAAAACAAAAATTTTATTTTATACTTAATCCTTTCGTTACGACTATAATCGGTATCCATATGACGATTTGTATATGCGAACGCCGATTATAGTCAACAAAAAGATTCTTATAGAGTATTTCCTAATTCTATTGACTTGTATTAATCCTATTAAAAATATATTTGGAAATATATTCTGGATATCAGAATAAAAAAAACATGTTTCTTCCGTTTTTTCTATTCAATATTGGAGGTATTTTTACGGTAAAATTTACCATCAATTAAATTACTAAGAATTATAATTTGATATAATAATCCTATTTGTATTTTTATTTATAATAATTACAAAATCTGTAAATATGCAAATAACTGAATATGTACTTATTTTCATATTTCTCATATTTAATACGATGAAACAGTTGTTATGTAACACTTAAAAAATTGTTCATACAAAAGAATTATTGAAAAGATGTTTGAAAGAGTAAGTGACGATTATCGACGTACAATGTGTACACTTTTCGGTGCAGTGACTCTGGTGGAACGGATTGCCATAATGAAAGGGTTAATCAATTTTTTATATTTTTAACTATATGTTTAGAGTATCTTTTCTTCTTTGATAGCATTGGCTTTATGTTTCTTTTCAATAGTTATAACATTATTTCTTTCCAATGTTCTTCGTGCTTACTGACTTATTTATATTACATTTTCTTCTGATTTCAACATTTCTGTTGCCAATTTTGTCTTTTCAGTTTGAATGTAACACATAACTTTAAGTTCAATTAATCTCTTGAGTCTTTCTTTCGAAGAACATATCTTTGTAATATTTTTAATACTAGATTTATGAGATACATCATTTTGAATTTCATGAGGAAAATAATAGAAATCGTTTATATTTATTTTCTATCATTTATACTTATCTATTTAACAAACAGACAAATATATATCGAAATTTATTTTTTTCGAGTTTTCTAATTTTGTAATTCTTTATGTGATATATCTATCTGCATGGATTTGCACCAAATTTATCGTTAAATAAGCATTAATAATAGTAAATTTGTTTCACTTATAAAAATATTACTGTTGTAATAAATATAAATATGATAAAAGTTTTTCAAAAAATTAAACATCAAAAAAAAAAAAATATAAATAATGCAGCGGCAATGCTTCGAATTCGATATGTCAAATCTGAAGAGAATGACATTGTTTATGTTATCCTATGTTGGAAACTCTGATGTAGAAAAGAAATAAGCATCAAAGGAAAAAACAAAACTTAATATATGAATGATTTATCATAGCGTGAAACTAGTTTTAGAAACTACTAACTTCTAAAATTTCAATTATTATTAATCTGTATATTCAAGAAGAAGGTAGTAGTGCATTTCAAGTATTAGTAATATTATTGTGAAATTTAAGTTTAGTTTTTGACAAATATTCTTTTATTCATGTTTAGAAGAAATGATGACATATTAAAAAAAAAAAATAGTAAATGAGGATTAAAACGAATTATCTCAAAATGACAATGAAATTAAGATTCTCGTATTAAATGAAACTAGATGGAGAAATCATCAGATATAAAGAGGAAAGTTTCCGGAATTTTCGTCGTAGCAAAAAAAGGATGCATATGTCATCCGATTCTGATATCTGACAAATTCTGATATCCGAGAACGATAAAAATATTCCCAGATTATCCCAAAATTTGAACGAATCTACAGAAATTGTGATGGAATAATTTGAAAGAAATAGGAAATAGGCGAATCTAGTGACAGATCATCCATACAATATTCAATGATATCGCTGACTACGCAAAAAGAAATATCATAACAGATAGATCAGGCAGTGTCTTCTATTTCATAATCAACAAAAACATGTTAGAACATATAAAATATTGTATCAAAGCAGACATATATGGTATTTTGAAAAATGATTGGACAATTTGAATCATCAAGTTTTTTAGTTTTATTGTAATAAGTCAAAAAATTAGAGATTAATTTATATACATAATTTATACGTTTATATAGACAAATTTGCATTGATATTCGAAATATGTAACAAATTTATAAACAAAAGTCAATCTTGTTATAAATCTCACGAAAATATTTCAATAGACGAGTAACTTTTCTCTACGAAAACTCGATGTAGATTCATATAATATAGTATATCAAATAAATCATGAATTTAGCATAAAGTATTAATTAGCAATAAACGTAAATTCAAAATATGTTATATGTTATATGTTATATGATTTTTCTTATAGGATAAAAATGAAACGTGAACATTCATTCAATATTGGGCGCAAATTTATGTTTAAAAGTAAATCATATTTTTATATCAAGACAAGAATATAACAACCGATATTTTTTTTACTATTGCGAAAAAATTAATTGTAAAAAAAAACCAGTTTAATCCGAAAGCATCCGAATCAAAAGGGAATTTTTAAAACTAGTAAAAAACAAGAAAGACAAGGAAATAAAAATATATTCCTCAGAATGTTATAAATCGGAAAACTGCATATTAAAAATAAATCAAAGATAATGGTATTATTACTTAAGTATATGTCTATAAAATTAAACGATAATAACAAATGCATTACAGAAACAATTCGTATATTACAATAAGACTAAGTTTTGAGTAGATATAATTGAAATAAATCAAATGACGCTGAAATATACCATACAATATGCCGTAAACACAGCATCATTTTGGTGGCTAAGTATTCTTTGATACTCTTCAATATTTCCGATTTAGCAGGAATAAATACAAATAATGCATATATAAAGAATGTATACTGAATCAAAGTTATCAAAGAAAGAATTTTTTTTCAATTGTCCAAAGAAGTTGCCAACAAAGAAAAGGAAAATAGACAAAACATTGATTATTCGTAGCCTTTACAAGAATGTAAAATCTATCAAGTCAGATATTGAAAAAAAAAAAAAAACGGAAGCAATATTTGTACAAAGTATAAAAAAATTATTTGTGGAAAATATGTAAACAAAATTGAGTATATATGTAAAAAATGCGTGGAATAAATGTAATGTTATATAATGTTAAATATTATAAATTTTATATAAATATATATCTTAAGTTTCATTATAAGTTTCATTTATAAGTTAATAGAATAATAATTATATTATTTTCTGAATTGTTTTTTCATACAAAGAAAATGTATGATTTTTTTTATGTATCAAATTAACGCGTGGAGATATGTAACTACATAATATTCGTAAACCTAATGTTTAACCTAAAATGTTAAACCTAATGTTTAATGTTGCATAGTAGATTGAGAAACATAACATTTCATAACAATTTATCATATAATTAATATCATATAATTAAATATAATATATTATTCATAACAATTATTTATAGCATTGATAATCTTTTATTTATGAGAGAAATGATTTTTCTTACTTATCATAAAAAATTAGTTTCATTTTCATTTTTATATTTTATCTATTTAAATAAAAAAGACAAACTGCATATAAAATTCCTGTACATTTCGATACAAATAGCAATTTCAATTTTAGAAGTATTCATATTAACAATAAATATCACGAGAAATCTCATGCATATAATAATGTGCAAAACCAAATGAATGAATATTTTTTATTATAAATTATTTATTATTTTTATTATAAATTTTATAGAATTAAAAATTAAAAATTCTATAAAATTGTTCGTGTTAGCTCAAACTATGTAAAATGTTATTGTGATGTTTATTTTCTTTCATAATTATTATTTATAATAAAAAATAAAAATTTTCATTATTGGTTCAATTTTGCTCTTTATATTACATGCTTCAAATTTACTAATAAAATAAGAACAAGAATATATTTTCTCAAAATAAAGATCAAAATTTTTGAAAGAAATAAATAATGTTAAATTTTTATATAAATGAAGAAAACATATTCTAGAACTTTCTAGAACTTTCTAGAACTCTAGAATTATTTTTATTTTATTATTTTAAAATTTATATTTTAAAATTTATTTTGATTGATAAAGTCATTATTTTGATGAGTCTTGATATATTTAAGTATATTTTATGCAAATAATTAAAAATTAAACATTAAAGAAAACAAAAAAATATAATATTATTTATTTTTATTTCATTTTATTAATAGTCAAATTATTACAATTATATTAATACAATGTTAATAATTTTAAAGAAATTCATCATTTTGTCATAACAGTTCTAATGTTAGTTCTAAGAATACGTAATTTTAAAATTACAACGAAATGTTAAGAACAATAAAAATTTCTGAAATATTAGAAATAGTTAACGGAATGACAATCTACAATATGTCGTTAGAGAGATTGGAATTAAAATAATATTATGAAAAAATTTAAATTGATCTGAAGATATTACAATTACAATGAAGAAAAATAATTTAATGAATATAATAAGATTTGCATGTCTTATAAAATGATTCGAAATCGAAAAATTATTTAAAGATCTATATAGAAGTATTATTGTCGTTCATTACGAAAAGAATTCGTTAAGAAAAAAAGAAAATATATCTTGAAGAAAGTATATATTGAATTAAATATAACCAATATTTCCTTTATCGATAAAAAATTATATCTAATCTAATTATATTTATCTATAGATATCTAATTATATCAGAAATAAATAAATAAATAAATATAATATTCAATACTTTCTTCGAGATATGTTTTGGATTTGTTTATCTTCAATCGGCAGCCGCATAGCTAATATTGCTGTTGCGACTCAATTAAGTTACGGAGATTGTTTCAATATTTTTGATATATCCTATATATGTATATGATATATTTTATATACTCTATAATGTAGAATTTTTATAAAAATATGAAATATATGAATTTTTAGAGATTATATTTTATTATTGATAAAGTTCAAAATAATATATGTACATATAACCGATAAGGCTTAATTAATAAATTATATTTGTTTGCATTAAGCAAATTGAAACAGCGATAAAATGAGAGAGCTCAATTGTGCGGCAGTAGCATGTCACAATGTCGCTTATGTAATAAAGTTTCTTAACTCTTTTTATATATATGTAAATTAGTTTTTTAAAATTATATATATAAAAAATGTATTAGGATTTGTGAAGTGATTAGACAACTTGGATTTTATTTTTAACGGCTTGACCAGTTTCAATAGTTTAAAACTTTGCGCTCCAATGATGATTCTCTATACCACTCGATTTGATGCGATAACTCCAGAGGTGACTCCTCAGCATCCCTTGAATTAATGCGACAATTTGAACGGCGACAATATTTATTTATGTTTGATTTTTTAAAATATCGCTTCATGATTCCTAAACTCAATCTATAATTTTATAAAGTGTAGAATAGTGCTAAATGACAAGAATTTTGATTCAAGAATTTTGTGCTGCGATGTGATTCCGAAAGCTTATTCTTCGAAATTATCTTCCAACGCGACTATTAGTTCTTCTAATTCCCTCTTAGTTTATATTTTCATTGAAAATTATAACAATAAATTGAAGGAAAAATTAAGTGATAATCTTCTAGATCAATTAGAATAAAATAAAATTCAGAATAGATAAAATTTAACAACGATACAGTTCACATCAGAATCATACAGTTAGAATCAGAAAAAAATTAGTGAGCCGCAATTAGTTTAAGTAAACTATCATTCGTTCACTCCAAGCTCATAATAAAAACAATTCTATAGTTCTATAATAGTAAATGGTCTTTAGTAAATAATCAGTTTAGGTACTCTATTTGTGCAATATTCAGTTATTCAGTTTAGACTTAATAGTCTGAAGTGTTAATAATATTTGAATAAATTTGAATTTCAAATTACAGAACATAAATCAATAGATTAACTGACAAATTTTTATCTTTATTTCACATAATTTATTTAGAGAGAAATAATAATCGATCTAAATATCATATATATATATAATTATATGACGAATCAATATTATATATTATATATTTTATAGATATATGATATATTAATATATACACAACTTAATTATTGATAAATATAAATTTTGAGTATTACTATTTAATTTTTTTTTATTTAACCTTTTTCTTTAACGCTTATGATCAGTATTTAATTATTACTAGCGTTATTAAACACATCATGTTGCAGAATAGAGTTCGATTTTAATGAAATGATATATAATGAAATACATGTTTCAAATAAAGTTCTAAAAATTGAATAATTTTGATATAGAACTAAATTATATCGATAATAAATAATAATCGACTATCGAAATAATTTTATTCAAAAAAATATCGTTAGTAGCAACATGAAAACGAAAAGTGATGAAATGCAGATGAAGATTTTTTAGGATTAATGCACTGATTTGTAAAATTCAAATTAATTCAAATATCATTAGTGATATCATTTCTTCGTACATTTAAAGATAATTAAAAATTTGTATATCGAAAAACATATTTAACTTTTTTAATATGAATAATATCTTATAGAAGTATATTTTGATTTGCTTTTCTATATAGATTTCATCAAAACAAGTTGAATTTTTTTATTATTATAACGATTTATTATGAATTTGGATAAAATGTTTATTCAACAACTTGAATTTAATATATAAATTTAAAATATTGCCAATACCCTGAAATTTATTCGAGATAAATTTTTGTTAATAAAGAATTACATAATATATATATTTCGCTAAAATTTTAAAATAATTAATTATTTATTTAAATGTATACGAGTTTGTCGTTCTTTCGTTAAGGAACTCCGCCACATAAACTGATATTGCTGTGCATTCTGCTGAATGTTCTCGCTCTATCTATTTATTCTATCTAATGCAATATTAAAATATTTATAATTCGTTAATTAATCACACATACGAATGTATGATACATTCACACATTAATCACACATACATAATACGAATGTATATGAATGTATATATAGATCCCTACATTTTTATATAAATAATATATTAACATTTTCAATATATATTATTAGTATGTAAATTTGAATAATCATAACTAATATATATATAATGAAAAATAATAATTAATGAAATAATGAAAAATAAAAGCAACATAGAACTAATTTCAATTCTAAAAAACTGAAATCGAAATCGATATAGGCAATAATTGTTATATCTATAATAATTATTTTTTTTTAATTTTCATAAGTTTCAGAAATTAAAACTGACATCTATTTTCAAGCCCTTAATTTAAAAAATAAATTTGGATTGATATATCTGCACTTATGAATATAAAATTCTCTTTAAATTCCGGAAATAAAATAAATTCTCATAAAAAATTTCACACATTTTCACAAATTAAATATTTCAAATTAAAAAAAGATTTATATTTTCAATTATTTTGCGAATAAACTATATATGAATATGTTTTCTATCCAATACAATTTGAAAAATTCCATTTTTGCATAAAATATTTTCAAGATCTGATGCTGAATTTAGATATCTTAATAAAATATCTTAATACAATTATTAGAATTATTAGAATTTTTGTTTCAATGATACTTATGTATTATGTGTTATTCTAAAATATAAATGATAAAAATCTAAATGTTTTTTTCGTTAGTAAAAAATCTGCAAAAAAAAATATAATTTATTTATTTTAATTGTTGATAAAAAACGTTTTAACTTTTTTAGATAATTTTTTGTAATTTTTTTCCAGTAATGAATGATCAAAATCTGAATATAAATGTATAGATTGATTTTTTGCATAGGTATTAAGGGCTGATATATTGAAAAGATTAATTAATTAAAGTAAATTAAAATTAGAAATATTAAATAATTTAATTTGGAATGCTTTGATAAAAAATTATATTATATTACTGTTCTAAAAAATCTATTAATTATTCTAAAATCAATAATATTAACAATTTAAGAATTAATTTAATGATTGCTAATTTTAAAATATGCTTTAATTGCAGAAGAAAAAATGTTATGTTTTCAATAAGCTAAAGTATAAATATTAAATCATAAATTTATTAATGAAATGGAAATGGAAAAATAAGGATATTTTATTGTTCTTTATATTTTTATTGACAGTCATATTCTAATGTAAATAAATATAATATAATATAAATTTTTAGATTGTTCATTTAAATATTTAATTAAAAAATAAAAAATAAAAAATTATTAAAAAATAATTTAAAATAATTACTTGAAAGTTTGTTCATTTGAAAAAGAAAATAATCAAACTGATAATTCTAAATCAGAATCAGAAAGAGATTATAGAAATAATAACAAACTATGACAATTTACAAAAAAATCTGTAAAATTTAATCAAATTAAAACTAAAAGATTCAATATAAGTAAAAAGGAAAAAATTTAAAAAAGATATGAATATTTTATAAATATAATATTTTGTTAAATCCAAAATCAATACGAATTTCTTGATTCAGAAAACAAAAATTACAAATTATTACAACTTATTACAAAAATTTGTAACCGATTGAATATCAAGACTTGAATAGATTTTTTTAACTATTATTTTATTAAATGAAATTGAAATATTTAATAAAATATTTCATATAGATTAATAATAGAGCAATTATAATCGGTAATGATTTTGAAATAAACTTATAATAAATATAATTAAAAATAGCAATTGTTTTTAGCTCGTTCTACAATTTTTTTATCATTGAATCAAATATAGCTAGAAATCGAAAGATGGGATGAATTTGTCGTGTTGTTTTTTACTTTTATGGAAGAAATCGTTTGTTATTGCAGGTTCTTTCAGATTCAGTTTCGCATATAAATCAATTTCATCAAAGATAATAAATTTATAGGCGAAGTTAATAGTAATGCAAAATTCAATCTTAAAAATAATCTCTTTATTTACGAATTGCCATTTAATCTTTCTGCCACAATAATTTTTAATATTTCTTGTGATTAACACAATATATTCAAATTTTGTATATTTCATATAAAATATTTTTTTGTTAATAATATAGAAGAAAATTATTACATTTTTATTTACAAATTTGATTTGTTTATGTGAAAATTATTTTCTTTGAAATAAATTTTTTTGTAATATAGCAAAAGTAAATATTATATATTCATTTATTTCCTAAATCTAATAAGCAATTTTTACAGTTAAATTCAAAATCACTATAGGAAAATATAGAGAATCTTTTCATTATCAAATAACAATATCTAGTTAATTGTATTTTATTATGCTATCATTTTGTTACACATATTTTTCATATAAATCATATAGATCATATTTTTCATATTTTTATTTCATATTTCATATTTTTCATATAGATCAAATTTGTAAATAAAAATGTTAATCACACTTTTCTTATTAAGAAATATTTTATATATATATATATATATATATATATATATATATATAATCATACAATCCGCTATCAATCATTTTATCACAGAATGATAACAAAACATTCCTCTTTACTCATCTCTAAAAAATAGAGACTGCGATTATAAATATAATTTGACGGTATGCAAATCTATGCATATTTGAAACTTAACCGATGATCTCTCAAGAGTTAAATCGCAATATTCGGAAATTTTGAATAGAAATTTATATAGATTCCGCGAAAAAACATATCAAATTACAATAAATTAGACACTGAAAAATTGAGAAGACACGAAAGTAGTTTGATATATTCAGCTAGATGTATATTATAATAAAATAGTTTTTTCAAAAATATAAGGAAATATAAAGAAATGGAAAACGAACATCAACTAATTGATATATATCAGTCATTGAGTAATAGTTGTATTACTAAACAATTAGAAGTATGCATGATTTTTTTATATGTGCTATTAGTTAAAATCAAATTATTTTAATCAATTTATTTTAAATTTTGATGGTCTCATTGAAAGTTAAAGCGATTGGGAGATTCAATGTATATTTTAAATTGTTTTCTTTCTTTCTGATTCAATCGAATAATTTCAATATCATTAAAGACAATGTCAATATAAAACATAAAAGATAGAACCGTATAGAATTTTGCTTGCTTCATGAAATCTTTAATACCATCATAAAACTGATCGGATTACTTTTAAATCATTAACACGATTTTGCCAACATTAAAATTATCACAATAATCATTAACCAACGATATTAACAACATAATATGAATTTTAGACCCTAATATTAATATAATTTATGTAATTTGTTTATTCGATTAGTATATGTTTGACTTCTATATGGACTAATAACTTAATTCTTGTAAAATATATGAAATGAGAAGCAAATTAAAATTTCAACTTATTTTTTTCCCCCAATCACAATAAATTAAAAATTTATTCAATAATTATTCATGGTTTTATATTCAATAAATCAAGAAAGGAATGATTTATATTATTGGATATAAAAAAAAGAAGATAATGATTATGAAAGTATACAGATACAAATACATTTTATATAAATGAAGCATATAATATAATTCGCATCCACCGATGCTTTAAATTATAATCACTGGAAACATAGGATCTAAAATATTGTAATAAAATTTAGAAAATTGATACCTTATCTATAATAAATAAACCAAAATTCTTAATATAATCACAGAAATCAAAAAATATATTTAAATATATATTCTCATTAATAATGCTTTAAAGTGCATTAAAGTAGAATTATTTTATAAAACAGAAAATAAGCCTAAAATACAAAAATAATCAAAAATCTTGAATTGAAAATACTTTGTAGAAATTATAATAGAACGAATAAGAAATATAATATTTACGACACATGACATCTAAAAATTTCAAGAAAAATAAAATAAAATAATCTCCAAAAGATACGTGTTCAGAGCGCAATTTTTCAGAACAGATAATTGATCAAGAGCGATTGAAATTGGATAACGGCGAATCATACAAATCATTCTTCTAAAATTTCTAAGATATTCAGCATCAAGTAATTATATAATGCAATTCTTATTCCTGATATAAAGCTACATTTTAGTATTATTCAATTATTTAATTAATTATTATTATTTAATTAATCCGTCAATTAGAATGTTGTGGCGTTTTTCCAAAAATATATAAAGTATGCTGTTTGTACATATAAACATATCTTTAAAAATAAATTAAATATATCATTATCATATAAAATTTTTACGACGATAATAAAATAAAAAATTAATGTTTATTTATCTGATTACACGATAACTTAACATGTGTTTGCAATTTTCTCTTTTCCTTTTTGTGGAATATTATTTTTTGAACGAAAATATTACGCATTATATTAGAAACGTTTCAAATTCGATTTCATCTCTTCAAAATGAATGTTAGCTCATAGAAGAAAAATATATCAATATAAATATCAATAAATTTTTTTGAGAATTAAAATTAACAATCCCACAAATTTCATTAAAATCAGCGTGGATTCGATATGTTTCCTTTTAGATATAATAAATTTTAACTAAATTTAAATCTATTTAAATCTAACTTAAATATTTAAATCTATAATCTATACAATAAATCCTATTTTGATAAATTATCGTTTCTTATACTATTGATAGGAAAATTATAAAATGGGAAATAGATGAAAGATATACATGCAATATAATTCTGAAAAATGAAATAGATTAATTTGAGGAAAAAAAAAAACGATTAAGAATGAAAAGATAAGTGTTTTGTGATATATATTTTTTTATTACTAAAGATTAATAAAGATAATATATTTATTACAGAAAAGATACAGACAATTTTCTCTTTGCTTCTTCAATAAAAATTGTAACTAATTATAAAACATGTATTGGCACATTTTGAACAAAAAAAAATCTGAAAAAATACATATAACATATAAGAACAAATTTTTCATTAAAAATAAAGATAGAGAATATTGTATACTAAATTATATTGGAACATCAAAGAATACTATGTATAAAAAATATATAAAAAGATTTCAAAAATATTGAGAAATTAAGAGATTCGATATAAATCTGAGAATTTCGACTTAATCTGACGTTGAGATTAAAAAGTTTGTATACATGTGTATGTGTAATTATCAAAAGAACAAATTAGATAATAATGGATGCAAAATGAATGCAAGAATATAAAATTTAATTGCGTTAGTTATAAAAGATTAATGATTAATACATATAATAATACATATTCCACAAGCATGATAAATGACTGGCACTTAAAAAGAGTATGAAGGAATTGAAATTGAAGTAAACTCTGCAAAAGAAATATAAACTAATAAACACAATAAATTGTATTAATATAATTACACTTCGTTCAACGACGAAATATTTCAATGAGTTGAACAAAGCCAGGTCAACACAAGCTTTACATAATGCGAAATTAAAGATTTTTTTTTTTTATTATAATTTTTATTATAATTCGTTCACTATAACACAAAGTTATACATTAATATAAATATATTTACAAGGTAAATAAAAATATAATACAAAAGAAATTATATTCAATTAATATTTTTTATTCAGAATTAGAATTATTTGATTCCGTATCATTTTATAATAAATAATATGCAATAAATGGTTTTATTATTGATTCAATTCTAACAAAATTTATTTTCAAAATTTGTAGTAACATGTTTTGTGCAATTTTTTCTATTTTCCATTATGATTATATTTATGCTTCATAAAATAAATTTTTTTATATCAAAAAATTTAAAATTTTGTCTAGAACCATTGTTAGATATTTTCTTTTTTCAAAGTATTATTAGAGTTTTTTTCAATTTTATGATAATGGTATTTATCCATTATCTATTATCATTGAATGTTTTTCAATTTTTTCAATTTTGGGGAAAATCATTCCTTAAAAATTTGTTGCATTCATTTCCTTGATAATTTACAGTTTTTTTTTTTTCTTTAATGAAACTTTCAAAATGTATTGTTCACAGAATCATTGACATTTTGAGTATGTATAATTATTAAACAACAATTTTTCTTTTCCAATAGAATTTTTTAAATTAGTTGAAAAACTATTGGAATATGCAGCTTGAATTGATGTTACAATCAAATTTTTTCATATTGAATTCTTTGTATATCCTATAGTGGTCTAATTTCATCTAAATAATAAATATGACGATAGTTTCCCTCAATTATTTTAATTATTGAAAATAAGTTCTTCTCCAAATGGCAATTTATTCTCTATCATTCAAAAAACTGTTCCGCTTTTGTCAAGTAAATTTAAAATTAATACTTTTTAATAACATGTGAAATGAACTTATCTTTAAATTAGATAATGTCGGTATTTACAATTTTAAAAATTTTTTTTATTGTCGATAGTTTATTCTGAAAAAATTGGTGAAAAAATTGATGAATTATTCTAATGATATTCTTGTCAAAATTGTCTATTTTTTCAGAAATTTTTTGATGTTTTTTTATTCTTTTTAGAAATGATATTTCTTCTGACATATATTCTTTATATATACGGTAGACTAATTTAACAATATCATAAAATAATGTTTTTCTTAAAATATATTTGTAAAATATATTTATTATATTTTATTAAAATGCATATATATATAATTCTTACCTTTCAGAAACTTTTGCAATACGAACTGTTGTTTTTATTACATTATCAATTGATATAATAAAATCCTTTTTCATTTCTTTTTCATAAATATTTAAAATCATATTTTTTTCATTTCATGAACTAATGCATATTCTTTTATATATTTTTTACAGGCTAGATATTTTCTGATTAATTGGATAATAATTAGAAGTTTTCCTCGTTTTTGAATTGTTTACAACGCGATATAATAAACTAAATATAATAAAACAACACGATCTACATATATTCTTTTGCGCTCCAATGGTGATTCTCAGGCACCACTTGGATCGATGCGGTAATTCGGACAGTAACATATATTATTTATATTTATTTATGTTATATTATGTTATGATTTTTTTAAAATATCGTTTCATGAATAGATTCCTAGCTCTTTATATATAATCTTATAAAGTATAGAATAATATATTGTTAAATGGCTATATTTTTTTTATCTTATATCTTCGACGTTAGTCCGAGTTTGACAATCATGGTATTAGAAATATTATTTTCAAAGTTTTTTAAACATGGACATGAAATTAATTCAAAAAGATGAAAATGAGTTTGATTTTTCATAATTGAATAACAAAATTATTTCTTATTCATTAAAAAATTAAGGATAAAGAGGAGGAAAATAGTGATGAAAATAAAGATGTAGTAAAAAAAAGTGAAAAATAAGAATAATAAAAAGTGAAAGCACATTATTAGGATTTATAAGATTTACTTTCAACGAAATAAGAAAGATGAAAGACATCAAACGACATTTTATTGTGATACTTGATAAAAGTGCAAAGATGTATCAATAAACTTGTAACTCAGTTTACCGTTTATTTCATAATTTCCGTCGATTTTAATTTCGAGATACAGTTAATATTTGCTATATTTATTTTTTCTATATCGGGGCAGCGATTCGCAATATGTCGAAACGTATTGCATTTGAAACATTTTGGTCCTTTGCCTCATTCTGAATAATTTTTCGCATTGTGATCCCGCATCCCACATGTGTTGCAACACGATGTTCGAAATTTGCTTCGATTTTCTCTTCTTTCCATCGCATCGTTTCGCTTTTTCACATATCCTTTATGTTCCGATTTTTCTTTCATACGATCATAAATGGCTAAGTTAATCTTTAACTGTCCCAATGTATATGATATAATATGAATTCTATTCCTTATCTTCCATCAGTTATATATTCTATTAATGCACTTTCTTCCATACGATTTCCATCATCGCGTATATATATTGTCGGCTTATTTCTTATAGTTTTCTTTTACGTTTAGATAACTGTGTATGAATGTGTGCACTGCTTATCGTCATTCTTTTTTTAAGCGTGTCTTCAAGATTCAATAGTATAAGATCCTTTTGGATTTTTATAAATTTTTTAGCTGATCTCATTAGCATTCTTTTTCCGTATATAAACATTTGCACATCATTTCACTGCAATAGCGTACCCATTTCTTTTATTTCATCAATCCACTTAAGAACTGATAATTTATCGTCACATAGTAAACATCTCGTACAATAAATACACTTGATCGTATTGTCTCTCTTATCTTGAGAATTCTTCACACTTTATTTCAGTTCTTTTTTTTGTATGGAATTTCTCTGGAATTCGGATATTTCGATTCTTTCTCTTCGGACTTTTCTTCTTTATTGTCTTCCTGTCTATTCTCTATATACTGTTTTAATCTTTTCCACTTTCTTACCGGTCGTACTTAAATGTAATTTCGATAATTGTTTCTTTAATTCTTTGATTTTCATCTTCTCTATCTCATTTACATCCAATTTATTTTCTGCGTTTGGATCTCTTGTTTTCATTATAATCCTTTTTAGTTCACTTTCTTCCGTTTCTAACTGTGAATTTCCACCTTGCGTTTTAAATGGATCATCGTTTTATCATTTGACGCCATTTTTTTATTTCGTTAATTTTGCCACTTTTGCGTTCACAATTCATTAATATCCATCAGTTATCACTTTATCTCTTTCACTTTCACTTTTCTTTATGTGTTAACTGATTTCCCCGAGTATTACATGTATCTAATCTTTTAACTTATTGTAGTCATCACTCCAACTGAATCCGTAGTCACTTATTCTGACTGTATCCCGAACAAGCCCTCACATATTGGATTGAGATAGCAGGATATAATTTAATTTTATTTCTTATATTAAATATATTTTTTACTATTAATCATTCCATAAGTTATTTTTAATAAGTTATAGGCCCAGTGTTTTTTGTTATTGTTTTTTGAATGATTTGATACTGAAAGAAGTAATAAGAAATTTCATAATTCAATGTAAAGACTTGTTAAAATTAAAAAAATTAAAAAAAAACATAATAAAATAAAATAAAAATGACTGAAGTAAAATTGTATTATCTATATTATTTTAATGGACAAAATTATCAATTGTGGAAACGATAAATAGAAATTTACACGATGGAAGATAAACTGAAAATATATATCAATGATTCGATTTCCAGAAAATAATGCTGCATCGTGGATTCAAAAGAATGCTGAAGATCAAATTTTTCTGATGAAAAAATTTTCTTTTGAATTTGATCAATTATGGCATTTATTTATTACTGTTGCACAGATATAAGCAAGATTATAATAATGTTGAGAAAAATTATCAATTCAAGTGCAAGTAATCTTAGATCAATTTATAAATGCAAAAATGAATTGAAAAGAATTTATTACAAATCATATTTCAAAAATAATTTCACTGACACAATGATTTAAAATAAAAAATATGGAACAGAAAGATATTATTATCATCATAATGATTTTATCAAATTTAACAGCAAAATGTGATAATGTTCGACGAACAGAACAAATTATTAACAGATTATTTATTTAACTTTATTTAGCTTAAAAAAACTGTTAAAAATACGAAGATGCAAAATATTCTGTGAAGGGATGAAGAGAACATCGAAAGAATTACATTCGCGTGATTCTCATGATTCCTGTGATTCTGATATAAACTGATGAAATAAAATAATATATGTTATTTTTTCTCGGGACATTGGGTTTTTGATTGTGCATTGAAAAAAAGACATGGAAGAAGATAATCTTTAATAGCTCAGAATGAAAAAGAAAACAAAATTATTTTAAATATTTTATTAAACTGTGTAACTGTAGAAAATGTTCCATAAATGAAAAATGGAGACCCATGGTTATCGATTCATATGCTACGGAACACAGTTTGTCAGAAAAATTTAAAAATGAAAATATATGTAGAAAATCAATAAAATATCGCAATTAAAGAAAAATTTGTTATCTATCGAATATGCTTTTGAAAAAGGCATCAGAATTATTTTTAAAAATGATGGACAAAATGTATATTTCTATAAAAACAAATTAATAACTTAATTTTTAAAAGAAATAAAGTTTATAACAGATTGTATATATTAAATTTTACACAGATATTTGAAGCAAAAATAAATGTATTGATGAGTGTTATATTAGAACAGTGATATGAAAAATTAGAATACAATAAATTTTAAAAGGACATTTACGATACATAGTACAAATTCAAATGTACGAGATTTAAAGATTGATAGTGTTGTTCATAAGAGATAATATTATGAAGGATATGTATATGCCAAGCAGCATCGAATATTTTTCAAAAAAAGCAACAATCTGTCAGAACTAAATATGCAGAAGAATTATTTCATATCGTCCTATGCGCTAAGATGAGCTAAATATTTATTGGAAGATTATTTTTTATTATTGAACGATTACTTAAGATATTGCTATACTTATTTTTTAGAACAGAAAACAGACATTCTCAATTATTTGGAAAAGTTTTATGGTGATATACAAACGAATGAGCATAAGGTAAAATAACTGAGAATTGATTGTGATAACAAAAATTTTTTCGCGAAGTTTTGTATGAAAAAAAAGAAAAAAAAAAAGAAAAAAAGTTATTATTATATTTATGGACGAGAGCTATATAAGACGAGAACTACGGTTGTTTATATTTTTGTTGGATAACTACAACAAATTAATCAAACAAATTGGATAACTATGAATAAAATTTTAGAAGGATCAATGCACTATGAAAAATAGTGAAATTTTGGAAATAACTGTTATAAAAGATCAAAGCAAGCGGGAGATAAATTCAGAAAAATTTTTTTACGATAGATTTAAGTAAAAAAAAAAAAAAAAAAGGAAACAAGGCCTATCGGTTATTCGATCCTGTTGTGAAGAAATACTATATTCGTGAAGATATTATTTTTAACAAGAAACTTAGATTTTATACAAATAAGTTTTATAGAAATAATTAATTTATTGATAATGAGACAAATAAAACAAATTAGCAGTGGCATATTGAGATCGATAAGTATGAATCATATATCGAAGAAAAGAAAAAATTCTTGGCATTTGATTCAGCAAACTTTTTATTTGTCCTATGAAAGATGTTCAATGCTAATCAGAAGCTTGTTCTGAAATAGCGGAAACATTCCTTGTTGTTCGCAAACCACATTCAAGAAGCATTAGAAGCAGAAGATTCAAGTGAATTCAATAGAAATAATCAATAAAGAACTCTTGAAAAAAATAAAATACAAGTTTCAAGATCAAGTAATATAACATTATTTTAAATTGTTAGAAAAAAAATATAAAACCGAATACAAAAACAGAAAAAAAAAACAGAATATAAAACAATTTGTAAATACAAGGCTAAACTCATCGTAAGAGACACAAAAAAATATTTTTTCCGGTCATGAAATATGAAACTATTAGATTGGTGTTATCCGTTACTGCTATAATAAATTTAAAAATATTACAATGAAAAGATTACATTTCTGTGATCTAGAAGATACTAGTGATTTAGAAGATACTATTTATATAGAACAACCAACAAGTTTCAAAGATCGTGTTTATATGAAAAAATTATATGAACTACATCAAGCAATAAAATAAAAGAATCAATGAATTTACGAGTATGAGTTGATACAATCTAAAATTGATACCTGTATGTATTATTTGATTTCAAAAACTTTAATTATGTATGTACTGTATGTTGATGATGGTATAATCTCTTACAGTAATTATTTAAAAATGAATGATTTACTTTTAAATTTGACTTGAGTGAATAATAAAATATTTTGAGACTGAACATTTTATCGAATTGCGAATAGAGAAGAGAAGAGAAAAATGAAGAATTACGAACTCCGAAAGTATTTCAAAAGGCTTATGCAGAAAAATTATTAAGTAAATTTCATATAATCATACAATCATACAAACTTTTTCGGTTGCAGATCGTAATGTTCACTCAACTTAATATAAATGATAAGAACGTTGAATCATTTTCTTACAATGAAATTATTGGTTCATTAATGTTTTTAATAGTGATTAGAAAATCTAATCTGGTAATCTGGTAATTGTAAGTGAATTAAGTAAATTTGTCAAAAAAAAAACTAAGTAGAAATCAGTGAAATAAAATAAGTATTTAAAGAAATGACAGATTATGAATTTATGGTCAAGTATCAAAAGATTCAATTTTAATTGCATATTATGATTCTCTGATAGGGCAGATAAGATAAATATCAGAAAGAGCACCATTGAATGTATTTGTCATTTAAATTGTAGTATTGTCGTGTGCTTAAGACGAAATCTAATATCTAATAGTTAAATTAAATCTAATAGTTAAATTGTTTTTAAGATTTTCCAACGCTGATAATCAGCAATTATTTTAGTAAAGAATTCAAAATCATGTAAAAGATTTAAACATATAGATACACAGTATCATTTTATTTATAAAAATATAGAAAGATAAAAGAAATAAATGTTAAATATGTTAAAAGTGATAAACAATTAGGCGAGTCGTTTCGAACAAAAATCGAAACAAAAATTTCAAAATTTATCCGACATAAATGTATAATTTTAAAGATTTTTGTTGAATGGAAGTATTAAGTTTATATTTAAAAAAATGCGCTTCGTATGTTGTATACATATTTCCATGTGAATTAACTGTCATTGAAATCGTTGATTCGATTGTCTTTCTCCTTTTTGAATTGTCGCGACATAGTGAGCTCAGTAAAACAAAAATACTGGCATAATTCACATCTATATAACATAGTTTTATTAAATAGTCTTATCACTTTTATTAAATATATTCTTTCTTATTATATTCATAAACAATATAAAGTCATTCCATAATTTTTTCCTTATTACAATTAAAAATGGAAAAATAAATTAATTTTATGATATATATACATATTTTTATCAATTGTATTTAAATAGTCTATAAGAATTAATATAAAAAAAATAATATTCTTAAAGAATTTATATTTAAATATATTTATCGTAGAATAAAGATTAATTTTTCCTTCTTTTATAATAAAAATTATAACACGATAAAATATATATATAGTTTTAAAGTAATAAAATTTGAAGCTTCGAAGAATGCTTCAAATTTAAATTCATTAGTCAAGTTAATAAGTATGATATTAAGCATGTTAAAGTTTTGTATTATATAAAGTTGTATAAAGTTATATAAATAACATTTCGTTGAAGCAAGCAGGAAAAATTTTCTTACTACTACGACATTTTACAATTCATTGGATTGTCCTCGAACATTGTTTTCGCAGAAATTTGAACTCGTATTAGTTTATTTCGTTATTTTTATAAGTAATCTCGTTTATCATAATTTTCCAAAAGTCAGAATAAACTAAAACATTTTGTTTATTTTCTGTAAATTCAATGTATTCACGAGATTTAATTTAAATGATCAAATATATATCAAATACATAATCGAAATCATTAATATTATTACAATTTATAATATTAATTAGAGATAATATCAAAAATTCAATATGCATTTACGAATTTTATTAACCAAATTTCAATAACCAAATTTCATTTCATGCATTTCGATTACTTATAAGGAATAAACTTTTAATGAATATATTTGCAATATAATTATTTCATCTACTTAACTGTGAAATTTGATTTTAAAAATCTTTCATGAGATGTGTAATTATTTAAAATTAAGCAATAATGAGTTTACACGTCAAATGCTTCTATTTTCATAAAAAAAAGTTTTTATGAAAAGATTAAAACAAAATGTGGAAGGATTACATTTTTATTCGATAAATAATTAACAATTCATTGTTGAAAAGATTATTGTTATTAGAAAGCATTTTTCATAAGAATAAGCAGTCATCAATACAAATATCTTGGGTATATATAAATTTTTGCATTTAGATATTTTTTACGACATTTTCAATTTTAGAAATTTTGCTCTCACATTTTTATTGTCTTTAAAATATAGCAATCAAAGTAATGCAAAGTAATAAAAACAGACAATATTTTGCTGAAGAAACGAATGAATATATTTTCTCTTTCCGAGAAATACATTTGAAGTATTAATTTTTTGACTTATCTTGACTGTATCTTATATAATTCTAACATTACGATAAAATATTTTACGCTTGTTTTACAATTATGGATATTAATTTTAAATTAAGATTTTATCAAAGTAAACATTTTTATCTTGATAATTTAAACACATCAAATTGTTGGTCAGAATTTTCAAAAATCGAATGGAACTGTAATATTTTCTTGCTTATGCTATTGAGAAGTTTTAGTTTGATTTTCTTCTTTTAATCCACTATCACTGTAAAGATCATCTTCAAATTCACTTGCACTAGAAAAATCCTTTTCTGATTTACTTTAGTTATAAAAATCTTTTCTGATATACAAAACTTTGCTATCATCGCTAAATCACTTATCTGATAAAATTTAGCAAACGAATTAATTTTTTAGTTAATTTTTATACCATTTTATCTTATACTTTATTTTGATAATTGAAGAAATAGTTAGAAAATCCAAGCAACTTCGTTTGAATCTTATAAATATCACCTCTTTCCAAGGAATTAGAAATTATTAAGAACTTTTATAGTTTGTACATCTTATTTATATTTCAATTATATATAACTTATTATATTTCAATTATACTTGATATGTATACATAGTAAAATATACAAAACAATTTGAGAATACCAGATATATTAGGAAAAATAATTAACTTATTTTATAAGAAGCAATATATTATATGGAAAATAACTGATAGACCAAAGAATATAACCAAACTTTTTTTTATAAAATATATAGTAATTTTATACATAACATAAAAAAAATATACTACCAAATAAATCTATTTTTATTACTTCTTTCTGAAATTTGAAATTTTTGTAGTAAATGATTTTTTTATTTTATACCAAATATATTATCGAAACGAAGTTTTATATTACCGAAATAAAGTTTTAAATTGATTTATATGCATATCGAACGCAGTTAATTAATTATATAAATTAATTTCAAATTAAAATAAGTTTTGGAAATATATTTATAAATTCGATGTTAGAAAAAATCAAATTTTTCACAAATAGTATTCGAATTTTGAAAACAAGGATTCTATTCAACAAATTTAAATAATGCATAGTTATAATGCATTTTATTCATTAAATTTATAATTATTTGAAAATAATATTTCATTTACAATTTTTAGTTTTAAACTATTTCTCTTTTTATTTGTTCGCGAGTGTTCTCGCGGATAGTAAAGAGACGATCGTTCGGGAAGGTCTCTGTCAAGGTTCTTCCCGTTCCCACGGCAGCAAGCCGTTGGTAGACTTAAACGAAAACCGTAATCGCCATCAAGGTCACCGACAAAACATATCAAAACATCCGAAGCTCTTTGTTAGGTCTAGGAGGACATGTTATCCGCGGCTTGTATACAAGACGCCTGCCGGGCGTGGAATTCACCGATCCATATTACCAATCAGGGGCTGCCGGCAATATCATCGGACACTGGCATGCCCCACTTGGAATTAAGACACTCTCAATTAGTCAGGAAGAGAGTCGACCTAAGCTACTTTTTTCCTGACTAACGTGCACTATCATACAAATTCTCGAGCAGAACAAGCGTAGTCAATTGATAAATCGAGTGAAATCATAAAAAATAACTGAAATTAATTATATATTTATCATATATGAATTTTTTCATATGTTTTGCATATAAGAATTTTGTAGATCAGAAAAATGTTACCAATCCCAAGATCATTTAGACATATTTATTGTAGCTATTTTAAATTTATATGTTAGAAGAATACAATAACAATTAACAATAGTCTACTATTTTAAGTTTGATGAATAGATAATAATATCTCTAATACAATGCATAGTTTTTTTTTTTTAATATTTGTAAACACATTTAAAATATTTATATACACATAAAACATATTTACATAAAGTTGTTTAAGTATATAATATATTTTAAGTATATTTAAATTTATTAAATACAATAGATTCTCTCATAAATACATTGCGAATCTCGTTAATCATGTGAAAAGAAAACTAAAAATTATTTCTATTTTAGAAAGTATATCTATATGAAAACTGTACTTATAATTGTCTATAGTTATTATTCTATAACTAAATTATATATAAGAAATAATAATTGATGTAATAATATAAATAATTAATTATAAAAGTAACGAAGAAACAACAATTTGAGAGTTTTATTAAAAAATTTTTAATAAAATATTCGTAACAACTTTTAAATCTTTTTGATCAGTGTTCGAATCTAATTGCAAATAGTTTTTTCATTTCTTTAAATACTCTTAAAAGAAAAAATTTGAATCTATTTCAAGTATTAATTTAGATTCGAATATTAACTCTATAATTGAAAGTACAATTTTTTTTATTTTATATAATATTTATAAAAGATTCAAAATATTATATAATATTATTGTTAAAGTCGTAAACGTGAACGACTTTGAATATTGCACAAATGTGGTGCCTAAAACTGATATTATCCTGTTCGAAGGATCATCTATTACCATAGGAACTATATAATGTTTATCTTATAAGCTCTGAGTAAACGAATAGAGATATTTTAATTCTTTGCGGCTTACTATATGATTCTAACTGTATTTTGATATAAACTGTATCGTCACTGAAATCTATCTGTCTTCTATATCCATTCTAACTCGATTGTCCAGACTACGAGTTTAGTTTTTTCTCCAACTCTTGCATTTCGTGAAAATGCACACAGAGAGGGGCTAGAGGGACCAATCATTGCGTCGAAGGACAGTTTCGAAGGATAGATTCGCGGAATCGTGTCGCAGTACGTGAGGATCAGGATCTTTGCTCTCGCTTCCATAATGGTCCATCACATGGCACACGTAACCTGTGAAATGGCCGTTGTGTCTGTTTAAACCAAGATCTGGAAAATGTTACGAAGCCATGCCCACTCATAAATTACTGCTAAACTATTGGCAAATATTTGAACTGTTGAAAATAAAAGCAGGATTCGACCACTTTACAAATCTAGGCCTTAATAATTATACTTATATATTATTTAGATTAATCAAAGAATCATTCAAAATTTGAATCTATTTGCGAATCTATTCCATTCTATCCTAACTGTTAATTTATATATATAGAAAAAATTTATTATTTTTATGAAATATTTAAAGAATAAAAGCTAGACAAATATTTAAATTTTAGTTAAAATAAATTATATAGATGAATAATATGCTATTCGTTTGAAATATTCCACCTATCTTTTGATATGTATTAATTAGTGATAATGATGCTAATAATATAATAAAATTTTTTTTTATTTATATTGCGAATGTTCAAAATATAATTCATATTATGAAATTCATGAAATAAATTTTGATATTAAAATTTGAATCTATTTTAAATGATTGCGTGTTACATATATAGTGAATATTATATTATGAATGATCAGTCTATGCTTGTATTCTCTGTAGTTCCGTTTTTCACAAACAAGTAGTAAAATGATTAATAAAATGATTTTCTTTAGGAGTTTAATGAATAACTTTATTCTGATCGTCACTCGGATCTATCTTTTTTTGAACGCATTGAATAATATGAATAATATAATCAATAATTACAGTTAATAGAACAGTAATAACTTACAGTAATAAATAAGTAATAATAGTAATAATAGAATTCTTTTCTAAAAGAAAAGAATCTTTCATGAGTTTAAGTAAAAAAAAAAAAAAAAAGGAAAAAAAGTGATTTATAATTCATAAATTTTTATATCTTAAAATCCTTAAAAGAATATAAAAATATATATAGATATATATCTAAAAATAGATAATTGAATTTCAAATGAGATTTTCATTTTTTTCAGATTATCCGTACTTTTGTTTATTTGTTCTTGAATAACTATTGAATAACAAGAAGAATTTTTAGAGTGTTTTCTAGATGTTTTTCTAAATAATAATGAAAAATTAGTTGATTTTAATATATTATTTATTTTTTTAGAAACATGCTCTATTTTTATCATAGAAATTTCTTGTTAATCCATTAGTTTTTTCCATTAGTATTTTAATGAAATAAATTAAATATAGTAATTAGAGAACAAAATAATAAAACCATTTCTTTTCAATGATTTTATATATATATTTATTATATATATATATATATCTTTATATATATATATATAAAATATGTTGTCAAAATCATTATTTTAAATACTTTTTTATTATATATATTACATATATTATTATATATATTGGCGAACTTTATATTTTTCAAAATATTTGCAAAAAATTAATTTAAAACTATATAAATTTTGGACATATCAAAGCATTTTGTGTTTAATATATTGTGTTTAATAGAATGTTCTGATTATTATGATTATTTAAATATTTTGAATATTTGCAATCATCTCTTCGTTCATAATTTTATTTATGTAGAAGTAATTAAGTTTTGACTCTTTTTTCGAATTATGTATGTAAATAAAACTGACTGAGACTTTGATTGATATTCTAGATGAACTGATTATATTTTCAATATCGTTGAGCATAATCTTTTTGTTGTTATACACATATTATAATGGTTTGGTGGATGTAAGCTGGATGTTTGTAAAATGTTCTTCGACAGATATCGTAACAAGTATATTTCTATTTTTTAATGATGAGTGGACTGTAACTGATAAATGGTTACACATGCGGAATGTGTGTCTATTAGAAAGCAGAGTCTCTCAATGTCGCAGCAGATGTTCAGAGCATGATGTGATGTTAAAACAAAACTAATGTAATTGTCGTTTTCAGATTACGACGTATTTACAATGAGACTTTAGCAAATGAAGCTCCTGTCCTTAGAAAAATCCCTTTCTAGTTCATGGAAGGGTCACAGTTTCCCGATTGGGCCAATAACCAATAATATCGCGATCAGTGCCCGGTTCACGACATACCTCAAGTTCAAGAAAATTCCTCGCTTAGATGGTAATTTGTATACAAAGATCTTACGATAAACAGGAACAGATGGATGCATCTCTTTTATATGTAGATTCCTCAAACTAGAACAATGTTATTTGTCTTCGAAAACTGCATTTAGAATGTCAGAATCGGTTAGCCAAACTGAAGTATGTCAGAAATATACAATTATAAATATCGGCTAAATTCTCAAAGACTATTTTCTCAATGTCATTCTTTATTTAGACTTAATAGAGACCTGCATGCGGTAGTAACAGAAAGAGTTTTTTATATGAAAAATTTTTGGAATATGATGTTTATAAATCTTGCGAATAAGTGTTCCCGAACTTTTTGATAGATTTATCATTATCACAGAGTTATGATTCGAAAATTGAAGAATTATGAGAATAATTTGATTCACGGAAACATGTTTGAGATAAATGATAAGTTTAATGTATTAATTATGTTCCAAAGAATTAATAATATTATTTATAAATATCACAATGCAATGAATTACACATATTGGTCGCGAGCGTTATCGCGACCTGTAAACAAGGTGATCGCGAGCGTTATCGCGACCTGTAAACAGGACATTCGAGAAGATTTCGGTTACGGTCTTCTTCGCGACTGCGACGGTAACTCTAAGCAAAGACAGCTGCGGCTCTTGTTTATGTTATGTTTATGTTATATAACAATTCCGTAACCGTCGAATGTTCTGGATCAAAACATCTGCCCGCCCGCCCTGATCTGCGGGCTCTCTTACGGCCAGCATGGTTCAATTTATGGAAATGGGTGAATCTATAGTCGTGGGTTCCTAGCCCGAGAAAGATCCTCGTATTCTCGGTCTGCGCTGAGAGCCGATTCCAGACCAATTAATTTTTGAGTTGAACGACCTACTTACCGCCTGAATAACCAAGCGAACAATCCTGTCGGAGACCACGAGAATCTTTGATTCTCTCGGGTTGATGGGCCCCGCAGTACTTCTCGCGAAGCTACTGCTTCAAGAGCTCTGGAAGTTCGGAGTGTCTTGGGACAAGTCTGTGCCCCAAGACATTCATACGCAGTTCAACGATTACTTAGGGGAGCTCAGATCCCTAAGACACATTGCCATTCCGCAGTGTGCGGTGAGCAACAGCCCCGCCATGGAACTACATGCCTTCTGCGACACCTCGGAGAGCATTTACCTACGCGTCGTCAACGATACGCAACCCACAGTTCGGCTACTTTGTGCGAAATCACGCGTCGCTACCCTAAAAATGATCAGCTTGTCGCGTCTCAAATTGTGCGGGGTCTTGCTGTTGAGCGAGACGTATTGGACCGACTTCACCATCACCCTCGCGTGGATAGGGGGTCATCCTAGTTGCTGAAAGACGTTTATCGTGAACCGAGTTACGCAGATTCAGGCGAATTTGCGAGGCGAATGGCGTCACGTGTGACAACCCTGCTGATCTGTTATCGCAGGGGGTGAGGCTATCCACCTTACAAGACTCATGTCTTTAGTGGGATGGTCCCTCCTGGCAGGGGCAAGACGACTGGTCTTCTCGCCCGGTACCGAGTGAGCTACCCGAGAAGCGCGCTCCAGTTTGTATGTCCATAACGACACGACCACAGTTTGATGTCTTCGACAGATATTCAAATTATACGCGACTCATGCGAATCATCGCGTACTGCATAAAATTCTTTCAAGCGGTCCGCGCACGGTTTTCGGGGCGACAATCGACAGTCTCTACAGAGTCACATGACCATTCGAGTCCTCTTCTCACCAGTGCAGAGATTGATCTCACGGAGGGTGCCATCTTGAGGTAGTTACAGGCGCACACTTTTGCTAAGGAAATCGCTGGACCTGAAATCGGGGAGGGGACTGGCGCGATCCAGCTCCCTGAGATGTCTAAGTTTCTTCCTCGACGAAAGGGGACTCCTTAGGGTAAGGGGGCGTTTGGAGCAGGCTGCACTATCGTACGACCATTGACATCCAGTGATCCTTCCAAAAGGTGAATACCTCATCAAGCTACTCCTGCGCGGTGAGCGACTGCTGCATGCCGGATGCGAGGCAGTCTTGTCATCGATTCGTAAGCGTTACTGGCCTCTCTCAGCTAGAAGCACGCTGCGAGGAGTGATTCGGAGATGCGTGCGATGCAGTCGGGCGCAACCCAGAACCGAAGAGTACCAGATGGGCCAATTACTTTTTTAGTACGGGGGTAGACTCATCAAGGAACGGTCCTGAAGTAAGAGTACATCCAAGGCTTATCTATGCGTCTTCGTGTGCCTGGCCACCAAGGCGTTCACTTGGAAATGACCACAGAGCTAACCACAGAAGCCTTCCTAAACTGTCTAAGCAGATTCCTCGCGCGCCGGGGGCGATGCCGAGAGATCTGCTTAGACAACGGAACCAACTTCGTGAGCGCGTACAACGAACGACGTCGGATCCGCGAGTTCCTCCGCCGGAATGGAAAGTCAATCGGTCACCATGCGATCGCGAAAGGTGTCGAATGGCGATTTATGCCCCCACACGCACCACACTTCGGTGGGCTGTGGGAGAGTGCAGTTAGGTCTGCCAAGAAACACCTTCTGCGAACAAGAGATACGTCTCACTTACGAAGAGTTCAGCACCGTGCTGACCCGGGTCGAGGCATGAACTTTAGACCGCTGTATCCTCTCTCGTCGGATCCAAGAGACCTCGATCCCCTCACTCCAGGACACTTCCTCACGGGAGGTCCTACCACTGACATAATCCATCCTGACGTCACGGACGTCAAGGTCAGTCGCCTATCCAGATTTCAGCTGCTGCAGGCGATTCAACAACACTTTCGGCGGAGATGGGAGCGCGACTATTTGCACCAGTTCCAGCAACTATCCAAATGGCAGGACCCAGTACCATCGGAGTGGGCAACCTAGTCGTGTTCAAAGACGAAAATCTGCCGCTACAGCGATGGAGACTGAGCCGAATAGTCCAGTTGCATTCAGGACCAGATGGGATGACACGGGTCGTGTCAATGCGGACCAGCACTGGCATCTTCACCAAACCAGTGGCCAAGGTCTGCCTTTTACCTGTGGATGATCCAGCGCCTCCCAGCTACGACGAACAGCCGAACCACACAAAGAATTGAATGTGAGCGTTTTAAGGCGGGCGGAATGGTCGCGAGTGTTATCGCGACCTCTAAACAGGATATTCGAGAAGATTTCGGTTACGGTCTTCTTCGCGACCGCGATGGTAACTCTAAGCAAAGACAGCTGCAACTCTTGTTTATGTTATATTTATGTTATAACAATTCCGTAACCGTCAAATGTTCTGGATCAAAACACCTGCCCGCCCGCCCTGGATCTCGAATTATCATCGGTGATATCGATGTTCAATTACAGCATCCAATATCTTTCCCACTCATAATTAGGACACTCTCCAATCAGCCAGGAAGAGAGTCGATCAGAGCTACTGTCTTCCTGGCTAACGATCACTACCGCACCAACTCTCTAACAGAAAGGTCGTAGTCAATTCACAAGTCGAGTCAATCGTTATTCGACATCGTGCTTCCGATTATCGGACACGGTCATATTGAGTTAGGACACAGTTTCTAAAAAAGACATCGCCCACTGGCATAGTTCGACAAGCGACTAACTTCGGCAGCGGCGAAACTACATATTGATAAGATAATTTATTTTATAAAATTACTGGTTTGTAAAAATGAAGGGAAAAATACAGAATTATTTAAAATTATTTAAAATTTTTCTACCACAAAAAGTGGACAATTATACAAATATTCAAAAGAATTTTACATATTGATTATTATGTTTTTATTGATCAATATTGCAAATTAAAAAAAGTTATATTTCTTGTAATAAATAGTTTTTTTGAAGTTATTAAGTTATATATCCTCAAAACAATTTCTAATAAAAAAATTCTAGTAAAAAGATTTAATAATTTAAATGAATAATTTTTTTTTTTATACTTTATTAAATCTAAAATTATTATTTAGATAGAAACATTATATCAGATAGAAATAGTACTTTCATTTCTAAAAATTTCTTAAATGATTGTGACGTACAATATATTGCAACATTGCCATTGGCTTATCATAAACAAAATTGGAATAAATTGGATCTTTATATCTATGTTAATTAAAATGATTAATAATATTAATTGATATAAATTGTTTAATATTGGATATTAAATAATTCTATACATAAAATAATTGATATTCTATACATGAAATAACTGATTCTATATATAAAATAACTTCTTTCAAATTATTATTAATATAGAAAAGCATATCAAAGTTATAAATTATCTTAAAAAATGCATTGATTTTTCATTGGGAGATTAATAGAAATTTGGAAACTAATAGAAAAAATATATCTGATAATATTATAAAAAATTAGGAATACAATAACGAATAACAAGTATATTATAAATGAGAAAAAGAATTTTCTCGTCAATATTAGTATGTAATATGAAATTTTTAGAATATTTTGGATGTTTCTAGAAAATTTGATAATTCTTTAAAAATTTCTATAAATAAGATTGTTAAGAAACTACGAAATGATAAATTCAGATTATTCAAAAATCACATATCATAATCACATATTTTGAATTAGAAATTTGCTAATTAAAGATTTATCGAAAAGAATATACCAATGATATACAATGTTAAATTATAAGCGTGATATACAATGTTAAAAATTAAGCGTGAACATTAAAAAAACAAAAAAAACAAAAGAAAAAAAGAAAACTTTTGTATCAATTTGTATTCAAATTATGATTAAGTTTATTTCGATATTTATATTAAATATTTTATATAAAATAGGACTAATGTTAGAATTGACCCATCTATATCAAAATTGATTTTTAATATTAATTTATAAAATCCGTATATTATGGATAATATGCTTAATATTATGATATAGATGATATGTTATTTATAATACGATGGTATTTATAATAATTGATGAATATGACATTTTTTGTTATTTTAATTATAAAATTATAATGATAAAATTATATATATATGACTTTTATTCTTATATATTATTTTAAATTCTATATATTTTACAATGACTTTTCTCGTTTAAAATCTTTAATAATATCAATAAATGTCGGACTGTTTATATTTGCCATTGTTTATTGTTTATTGTTTTCATCATCATTATTCATATAATTTGATTATCTCTATTTTACAATATAATGATTTTTTCGCAGAAGACAAATGATCCTTAGCAATCATCCAAGCATTTACTTTTAAATTTATATATCTTAATATATATTAATCTTATAATTGTGTATATATATATCATTTTCAGTCCTTGTGGACAATTATATAGATGCAAATAATCTTTGTGTCATTCAAAAATGCCATTCTATCCAAAAATGTGGTTGCATTCTTTGAATGCCATGTACAATTTGTTCTGATGATTCTTATAACATCAAATTCAGATATGCTTATTATTATGTTGCCGATTATGTAGACGAGAAGTAGATATGGAGATTAAAAGATAATGGAGGAAATAGGACGAAAATTTAAAATATTATAAAAAATACAAAATACAAAAACAATATCTTTCTTTATCTCGTTCTTTAACATTTTAGATTTTTTGTTTTAGCTTAGAGTCCAATGGAAAATGATTTTGTGAAAAATATTCAAAAAACAAAAAAGTCCACAATTTTTTCAAGACGAAAATAACTTCAAATATTTCTCATGTGTTCTTTCATCAAAATTTTTTTTTTTTTTTAAGTTTTATTTGGAAATTGTTATAGTTTAATGAGTATCACTTTTGTTTTTTAATATCTTTTTTTTTCCTATTTTTCGTTTTGTTCGTCTCTGTTTCAGTTTTTTTTTTATCTTTATCCTTATTTTCTTCTGCTTTTTTTTAAAGACTATTATAAAGACTTGCATTTTTATTTTGTTACGATTTGTTTGCAATTTGCCAATATAAAACATCATTCGAATATTTTTTCACATCAATTCGAATACACTTTCTAATAATATACATACATTTAGTGATCTATAAAGGAATGTTATCTTAGTTACATTATAATAAAAAAGTTATTTTAAAATAAATTTTAATAAATAAATAAAATAAATATTTTAAAATAATTTCTTTTTGTGATTTGTGTTTTTTATGATATTTAACAAATTTGTGAATATAATGTGTCAAATGAAAAAAATAATCTACCATTTACTTTAAATAACAAATTTTTTCATTGTATGAGAAATCAGCAGAAAAGTGATTATGGAAATATGCAATATATATGAAAATAGAGAATATATAAATTAGAGAAATTAGAGAATATATAATATCAATGTCCAATTTCCAGTCGCGTTTAAACAAATTCATTCAAAAGAATTATAAAAATATGAAATTGAGATAAAATCAAAAAAAGAAGACCATCAATATAAAAATAAGTCCTGATGTATCTCTTAAAAATTGAAAATGGAATATATAAATATATTTGTATAATTGTTAATCGTTATTAAATCAATAATTGTATCATTATCATCAATGTCAAATCAAAACTTCCGAAGTATTATTAAAGGGTTGGATGCTATAATAGTAATGAGAGAAAACTGAATTAAAAAATGAATGCTAAGTTTATTGAGATAAAAATTTATATTATAAAAAAAATTTAAAGAACACAGAATTTATTTATAGTAGATTTGATCGGGGAAAAAAAAAGCTTTTTCCATATAAGAATACGATATAATTTTGAATTTGAATCCGTAGTGCATATTGTCTCATTGCAGAAATGCATTCTTTTAACAGAATTGCTGAATTATTGTAAAGTTTATAGAATTTTATTTTTTTAAACACACAAAAAATTATTGTTACCATTATAATAACATAATGACATAATGATATTATGATATACGATTAATTTCTCGAAGGCAGTCAGAATATTTGGAATTCACAGTAAATCATTAAATGAAATAAAAGGTATATGAGATGAAAAGAATAATGAAGAAGAAGAAGAAATGAAAAAATCAATGGAAAAAATGGAAGAAGACAATAGAACATTTCTTAATTTTTTCCTTCATCTTTATAATATATAAGAAACTTATATATTAAATTTAGATGTGAATTTGAATATGAATGTATCCAAACAAATAAAATACTTTTCCAAATACACAGATGTAATGGAGTTGTGTAATATATTATGAAAGGCAGCAGGAGGACCAAAGTTTAGAAAAATTTATTAATCATGCTTGAAAAGGTATTGATGAAGAACTTCGTGTATGATTCGCTACATCAAATATTATCATGCAAAAAAAGATTGAATTATATAAAGTTTTCAAACTTATCAGAAATTGAAATAGTGATATAGTTTACAAAAATATTTATTAATATACAGTACCGAAACAATCGTTGAATCATTAAATATTACAAGGCAAGATACTTTATAGTCTATTATTGCTATTTATTTTAATAATGACAAAAAAATTAATGAACTTAATCAAAGAAAATTGAATATATTATGAATCAATTCAATAATCCTTTTTACGAAATGTAGAGAAACAGTTTGAAGAATTTTTTACTTTCGAAACAAGATAATAAATGCTGCAACAATAGCATTATCATTCCTTCGATTTAAAAATAAATGGTTCAGGTATATGAAACTGTATCTGCACAGGAGAATAAATTAATGAAAAAAATTTAAGAGAAAAATAATTTAAGAATTAAATTAATTAAAAAAAGAAAGTGACGAGGATTCCATTGACATCGACAAGTTAAAAAAAATTTTTTTGATTTTTGGGAAGATTAAAATCAAGTCAGGTTAAAATCAAAGATTGTGACATTGATTAGAGAAAATGATTTTTTGCTTAATAAATTTTATATATTTTCATTTATATTTCTAATTTTAACATTTTATTTACAAGTGATATATATATATATATATATATATATATATATATATATATATATGATATCAAAGCACTGATGGGAAGATGTTTTATATATATATCAGAAATCAAAGTACTGATGGGAAAATGTTCCAAAAGTATTCGGGAATGAAAAAAATTTATCAATACATTACTATCGCTCTGGATTTTTCTCTTATGGCAATAAATAAGGTTGCAAAATATTTGTTCGAAAAATGAATCGTTTTAAAGTCATTAAAAAACATTGTAATATGAATAGAAAAAAATAAAATTTTTGATAAAATAGAAGAAGAATAGATATTGATGATATAAATTTCATATTAATTTTAATAATTTAATTTCTCAATATTAAATATAAATATTATATATATAAAGTTATATAAATTATATATAAATTAATTTCTTAATATAAATTATATTTTTTTAATATAAGAACTGACGAAGATGCATTATTCATGTTTAAAAAAGATTTTAAAGAAGAAGATGGAAAAATTACAAAGAAGATAACAATAGAGAATATGAGAAAGAAAAATAAAGATAATTGTAAAAAGAGAATAATAAGAACAGTAGATATTAATAACATAGATTTCATATTAATATTTCATATTAATTTATAAAATATTTTTCTTAATGTTAAATTATATTTTATTTATAAAAGAATTGATGAATATGTACTATTCATGTACAAAAGAAAATCTTTTGAAGAAAAACGTAGAGTAGTATAGAAGAGAATAGAAGAAAAAGAACAAAATAAAAAAATTATAAGATGAACATAGAAAAGAAACAAAAGATGATGCAAAAACTAATACAAATTGTAAAAATTAAATTAATACAAACATTAATCGATCGCTTTTATATTAACTTTTAATATTTTTAATATTTTGTTTTGAAATGTTCATGATATTAAATATACTTCATTCACAACAGTAAGAGAAAAATGCTATGTAACCGAGAAATCTACTTCTGAAAACAATGGAATAAAATACGAAAAAATAAGAGAAAATATGAGAATAGAAAAAAAAATAAAAGAAAAAATAAGAAAAGAAGCAAAAAAAAAAAAAAAAAAAAATTAAAATTGTAAATGGAATATAAAAATGTTATAAAATGTAAAAATATACACCAATTGTAAATAAATGTACATAAAAATATAGATATTTCATAAAATGTTATTAATTTGAATTATATATATATATTACAATATTATTGTAAATTATATTATTTTTATTCGCAGTGAGAAATGTGATTTTGATGGACATTAAATGGTTTTAAGAATTATATACATATTAATAGTTTTTTTTATAGGTAAACGCGTTAAATATAAATATCAACTGTTAAATATAAATATCAACTTTTATTTGTTAAATAGAATCATATTATTTTTTATGCACCAATTGGTGCAGTTTTTTTAAATTCTCTATATAAGAAAAAGTATTAAATATTTATAGAAAAATGATTAGAAAATATTTTTATGTAAATATTGTTAAGAAAACATCTTTTTCTTACTAATGATAACTTTTTATATCAATACTACTGTAACAAAAACGTTGTGATTTACAGCGTTGTGAAGTATAAACATTTAAGAAGTTCGATATTACTATCTTGATACAGACATTTTGTTTTTATTAGATATTTGGTGAATAATTATAAAACTAAAGTACGCAAAAGAAGATATGTTATAAATTAGACGTTATAAATTTATTTTGAAATTCAAAAAAATGTATCGCATGTGGAACGATACGTAGAGAAATTTTCTGATAGAAGCCACTCATATCATCGAACTTTTAGTAACGTTTTTTAAACATTTTTAACAGTTTGGAGAGTTATCGCGAAAAAGTTTTCTTCAACATTTTTGAGTTGTTGTGAAATTGAAAGACAATCTGAAGTTAATCGGATGATTATAGCATTGTATGCATATTTTATAAGCACAAATTCCAGGCATTTCATTCATTTAAAGTTTAAGAGTTGACTGATAATGATTTTTTAAAAAATGTTATGTTCACAGATGAGATTACATTTATGAAAGATGAAAATATAAATTTACGGAATATTTATTATTACTCGCCGCAAAATCTATATTTAGACGGATTGATCATCAATAGCGATTTAGTATCAATGTGAATCAGTATACTAGGCGATTATATTATTAGTCCATACTTTATCAATAATGCACTAATTGAATCAAAATATGGTAATTTTTTATAATAAATTTTACCAACATTATTAGAAAATGTACTATTGCATATTCGTCGATTAATATAGGATAGATTTAATAGAATTAATAGGATAGATGCCCAACACATTGTGCAAGAAATTAATTAATAGCAAGAAATATATTGGATCAAATTTATCTAAATCGTTAGATACATATATAAATAATATAATATAATAATATAATAATATAATATAATAAATTATATTTTATATAAATAACATATAATGTAATAAGTTAGATAATATACAATAACATGACACCTATTAATTTTTTGGCACGATTATCTGATTTAACATCCTTTGACATTTTTTTATGAAATTATTTGAAAAATAAAGTTTATGGGAAAACTCCGATTATATTGCTCGATATAAAAGAACATGTTATAAATTACAAATTACAAAATATCGTTCAAAATGTGAGATAATCATTATTCTATCTATTTTAAAAATATCGAGATGTAAATACATGTTATATTAAAAATTCTTTTTGTAAATAATTAATAAATAAATAAATACAGTTATTATTAAATGATTGAAGTTTTCTTAATAATATTTATATCAAAATATTTCCTAAATTAATCATTTCTCGGCATATATGAAATATATAATTTTTTTATATAGAGAATTAAAAAAAATTAAAAAATCGATTGATGTATAAGAAAATATATAGTTTTGTTGGAGAAATAAAAGCTGATCTTTATATGTATATATTAATGCATCTATTTACAAAAAAACTAATAACTTCAATATATGCATCTCTTGAAATCATTTAATGTCCATCAGCACTTTGTTATAACTTCGGTTATTATGCGATGTTACAATTAATTACATTTATTTGGCTCATTTTGAATAAAGTAACTATTATATAAATAACATTTGAAGTTATATATTTTAAGATATTTCAAGTTGGCTAGAATATAACATACAAGTTTGAAGATATCTCACAACAGTTTTAATAGCAAAACATTATCATATTTTTAATAAGATTTATAGTTTTCTTAATCTTGAGAGTAACGTTCATTCAGGGGGCTGATCCGCGGTGTCATTGGCTACGATGTGCCTCATAGATTTTCTAATTCACAATAGACAAAGCATTAATTTTTTGAACTTTAGTATGAATTTGGAATTTTTTAAAACTTTGTTATATTTTATTCAAAAGAAAAGATTTCAAGATTATAATTGAATTTTTGACTAATAAAATAAGAGATTAATTTAGATAATTGTTTTTTAATTTAATATAGATTATAATATCGTTTATTTTTTTTTATAAATATATTACTTATCACTTATTTGTTAGAAAAATTTTATATTTGTCTTTTTATAATTTGATATTATTTATTTTAAATGAAAAATTAATTCGATTTATTTGTCTTATATGAATAACAATTAATTAATTAATTCATTGTTTCTGAATAAGATATAATTCAATATATTTTTTTATTGATAAAAAAAATAAATACACATTTTTCAACATATATTATTTGAATCTGTCTATGTTCGATTGATGATAGGTAACCAACATTAGGCTAGTTTATGCGTAATATTAATAATATTATAATGCATATTATATATCTTTGTAATTGATCAGTGTTTTTTTATTAATAATAAATTGTTTTTATTACCAACAAAAATTTTTGCAAAAAAAAAATATTGCTTGAAATTATTTTAGGAATATCTTAGTTAATCAGTGTTTTCACATTTTTAGAAAACATATTTTGTTATATTTAAATTTTAGAAATCTAATGTTTATAACATTATTTAATAATAATTTAATTATTTAATTATTTAATATAAATAATTTAATAATAATAATATATTTTAATCTTAGAAAATCATTTTACCAAAAATTATAAATTTTTATAATTATTTATAATTCAATATTAATTTAATTTTAACTCAATTTTAATTCAAAGATATCTAATTTATTATTAATTAATCTTTATTATTAATAATTAATCTTTTTTTTTCAATTAATTTTTTATTTTTTTTCCTTCAACATTCAATAATTAATTTCAAAAATTGTATGATTTTCTCTCTTAATCAATTGATTCTCTTATAATGAGCAGTCTAATCATTATTATATGTATAATTCTGCCGTAATGTTTTACGAATAAAAAGCTTCTATATATGTGTATATAAGTACAATACAAGAATTGAAAGAAAAGAGTAAAATAGAGAATACAAGAGACTACTTTCTTCTTAATTGAAGAGAAAAAAGAAAGTCATAGGTCATAATAAAATTAAAATAATTGTCGAGCATTATAAATTCAACACAAACTAAATAAAATATATAATTTGAAAAATAATATTTCATTAAAAATATTAAAAAAAAATTAAAAATCTGTGGAAAGTAGAAAATTATTTATAATTTTGCCAATAAAATCAGTATATTTAGTTTATGTTATCATCACTATATAGACATAATTTTAGAATATGTCTTATCTATATGACCATTTTTATTAGATGTCTTATTAGATGCATGTGCATGAATAATTTTTGAAAATTTTATTATTTATTTTTCACGTAAATTCAAAGAAGTTATTAATTAAAGTTATTAATTACAATTTGTTAATTAATAATAGATTTTCACCGATTTTGATAATTTTTGAATACATCGTAAAAATCAACATTTCGAAATAATAATTTTTTCCTTTGCATATTATTATTTGATTTCAGATTTCAAGATATTTGCTAAAAAAAATTGCATAGTATTTCTTTTATATGTATATGTTTCATAAGCATATGAATGCGTTATTTTTTTATTATAATATTAAAATATATAATAGATAAATTAGTCAAACAAAAATGAATTGACAAAAGAAATGACTATTTTTTCATAGATTTTTTCATGGGAGATTTAAAATATCTTAGATCTAACAAATTTGTACATTTCATTAATCATTCATTTTGAATCTACGGAATGCAAAAATAAAATATAAAACAATTCTCAAGCGCCCGAAATTGAAAAAAAGAAATTTCAACATTAAATATCAAGAATCATATTAATATAATAACTTTATTAATAACTTTGGTTATAATTTTAGTCACCAAGAATTATTTTATATTTAATACGCAGCCGCGGAAAAAAGTTAAAGTTAAAATGTTAATTTTTGAACATAACCAAAAATCATTAAAATTGGTGAAAATTTTTCTATTTCACATAATTATCAAAATAATATTTTATTTGCATACAAAAAAATTAATTAATTATTTTTGAAATTATTTAAATGATATTTATATAAATATAAAAATTTGTCCAACTAATAGTCTTGATCAAAGACGACGATCAATATTGTCGAAAAACAAAAGAGATTTAAAAATTTTTTAATTTATAATTTATTTTTGTATTATTTGTAAATAGGAAATAAAAAATAAGTTATTTTTGAAAATATTTAGATGATTTTTATGTAAATAAAAATAATTTATTTACAATATATAATATAATTTAATACAATTAAAATAGTAATTTTATTTATTATTTATGACGTAAATAAAATTTTTTTTCTAACTTATTCAAAAATTAAAATTAAATTAAAATGATAATATTTTTTAATGACGCAATGACTAATATTTATAATTGATTTCTCTTCGAATAATCTCTGGTTAGTTATTGATTAATCTCAATTAGTAAACCATGATTTAATGCTTAGAATAACAAGTTATTAGTTGTAATAATTTTATTCTTAATTTCAATGAAAAAAATAAAAATTTTACATAATTACGAATCGTGAAATTTATCGTTGATTCTATTATTCTTGAGCGTATCTCACGTAATTAACATTGCATCTATAATTGTTTTTGTGTTGTTTTTGCGACTATATGACTGACTGTTCCACGTCGTGTGAAAAATTGATTTAGTATTGCTAAAAATACTTCCATTGTTATATCGCTAATAATTTAATATATAGAATCGTCGTGATAAGTCATGATAAGTCATATAGCAATATAAGGCATATATTCGTATATCGTTCGTATATTCCGCATTCATTTTTCCTTTATGAGGATAGATTCATAATAATCGATACCGAATGCGAGAAACGGTAGAATGTCAAACGATGTAATGTTCTGGTCTTCCATTTTGCATATAGATGCGTTGGCTCTGCGAATAACATAATTTTGTCGAATAACATTGTTTGCGCTTCTTGCATTGAAGTGGATAATACTATTGAATAATGAAATTAATAACATAATACTGCAATAGTATAATAAACAGGAGAATATGCAAGTTACGCAGTTTATTAATTTATTTATTTTTTTCTCTTTTGATCAGTCATTTTTTTTTAACACATTTACATATTTAAAAATTAAAAACAATATTTACAATAATTTTTTGTATGTTCATGTATTTGACAATTTTACACTCTGTATAATATTCTTTGAACATGAAAATCTCTCTTGGCAGTTGTATTCAATAATTTGTTTATTTCGTATATATGTTTTGTTATTATTAGATTCTTTGATTTATTTATTTATTTGATTTTAATTGGTAATAGGCATTCTGTTTATTTATATATTCTGTTTATTTATTTATATTTTTCATATTACTTATATATACCGCTATAGGTCCTATCTTTTTTAATATATCTTCGATATCTTCAATTAATGGAATAATGGAATGATGTATTTCTTTTATAATTACTTTTGATGTCTTTCGTTTGCATTTTTAGTAATATTATTATTTTCTGTATGTTTCGACGTTTTCAGCTTCGATTGTTATATCATTATTTATTATTTTTATATATATTTAATTTTAAATTGCTTTTGAGCATATTAGTGATTGAATAATATTCAACAAATATGATAATTTTTTAAGTTTTTTTTTTCTTTTTCCAATTCGTTTAGTATCCGATACATGTTTGCTGTTTATATTGTTGGAATTAAAAATTGTTTCCAATATTTTTCGTATCAGTTCCTAATAATGTATTTATTGATATCCTTTTTTTGTTTGATCTTGCTGTTTTTGCTTTAATAAAATCTTTTCAACCATTAATATTATAATTCTTGTAATGTCCTATATTTATTGATGTTTAACTTTTTTTTACTACTTGACTGATTTATTTTCAAATATCTTTTTTCTCTTTTAGTAATATTAATTTTCTTCTATTTCTTATTTATAACAATTTTTTTCAATTTCAATTATTTTTATATCTAGACTATTTTGTGTATTATTTCAACAATTAATTTTATCGAATGATAAGTTTCATAAGATACATAACATAAGATAGCTGGATTTACATGTATATAAGATGTTTATAAAAATGTGGGACACCATTGAAGGATGGATTCTAGACATCAAAACGATAAAAAAAGTTTATATACACATATATCCGATAAAGCTTAATTAACGAGTTATGAGTATTTTAAGTTTATATTAGATAGAGCGAGATGGCGAAGGAACGAGAATGCTCAGCTGAGTGCGCGACAGTACCGTATTGCAATGTCACTTGCATAGCGGAACCCCTCGATGAAAATAAATATATTGATACTTTTTATACAATTGATTATTTCAAATGAATTTCAGTGTAATAACATATGTATTATTTAATTCTTTATTTAACAAAAATTTACCTTGAATAAGTTTTAGTAAATTCCAAAATATTAACATATACACTTTATATAAATCCATAGATAAATTATATATAATTATATTTTAAGATAAAAACATATTATTACATTATTACATTTATACATTTAAATCCATAGTTAAATCGTTGTATGACAATCTGTCTATTTATTGAAATCCATAGGAGCAAATCAAAACACACTTCCATAAGATTTCAGATTAGAAAGATTGAATGTATTTTTTTATACATAAACTTGTTTATTCTCATATGTACAAGAAAGTATTATTTATTCTCATGTATGTGCGGTATGTATGTATGTATAATGATACTCGAATCAGTTTGAAATTTATAGACCAATTGAAGTATCAATTGAAAAACCTTTGTCTCTATTTCACTTAAATTCAATATTTTTTATTTCGATATGAGATTACTAAACAAAAAAGTTGAAATCTATATTTTAATACTAATGCAACTATTTTATATCTACTAAAAAAATCATGTAAGCATTGCATTTTTTTTTCACATCATTATTGCATATTATATTTTTTTTTATTCACTATTCACTATTAATTTCTTTGAATAAAATTATTTCGATTATTATTTATTATTATACAATTTAATTTTATATGAAAATTATTTAATTAAAACTTAATTTTAAACAAATATTCAAATATATATTATTTTATCAAATTTTGAACTGATTTTATGACACGATAATATGTTGAAATAACGTTGCTATAATTGAATGCTGGGCGTTAGAAAAAAAAAATTGATAGAAAGAAAAAATGAAATAATAATGTTCGAAATCGAATGTAATGTTTGTCTGTTTTAAGTATAAGAATACGAAAACCTAAGTCAACAATCTTTCCCGTTGCTAAGATGGTGTTGCTTTATTCTGGACTCAGTTCGTTTGTAACGTTCATATAACATATATTAGAAATAAAAGTATAAAAAGAAAATTAATGAATTTGTAATATTCATTCAAGCATACATAAAAAAAGCAATTGTAATATGTATGCATTTTTTGTGGATATGTGATATTAATGTGGAATATTGATTCATGTTATTAATAAGTGATATCCAGATCGACTATTATTTCTCTCTCCATAAAAATGAAAAATATTTAATGCAAATATCAAATAAAAGTAAATATTTGTCAGTGATTTGAGATAATTTAATAATCTGAAATTCAAATTGATTCAAGTATCATTACTATTTTGAATTTTCTTGTACATGTGAAAATAATTAAAAAAGCAATTGTGCATATAAAAACACATTTAACCTTTTTAATTCGAAATCTTATAGAAGTGTGATTTTGATTTGCTTCTATGGATTTCGATAAATACCGCAGGTTGAATGAAATATAACGATTCAATTATGATTTTAAATGAAATATTGTATAATCATAACTCCAAATATTGTGGAATAGCTGTAATTTGTCTGAAGTAAGTTTTCGTTAAATAATTACGTAAATTTCAATTTGCATAATTAAATTTTTTTTTTAAATAACATAAATATTGCATTATATGATATTTATATTGTACATTATCTTATATTAAAATTCATTTGAAATAATCAATTGTATATAAAAAAAAGTTTTTTCTGAGGAAGAGTTGGAGATAAATGTCCAGATATCGTGAATTTGTTCAATTGCCATTAATAAATGCCGCAATTTGTAATGAAATGACAACGCTCGTTTCACAATCTATTGCATTATATTTTGTTATGAAAGTCATGAAGGATCCTAGTGTTCTTAAATGTCATGTAAGTTTTCATAAAATCATAAAATTAAATATTAAATTATATATTATTGAATTAAGACACAGTTAATAATGTGAATGATTTTTATGTGATAAATATTTGAATATTTTTTTTTTTTTACAAAGAAATAATTCATTCAATCTGTCTGTAGCTGCACATTAACGTATAAATATTTTATGACTTAAAATTTTTCTTTATCTATAATCATTGACTGAAATGAAATGAAATTATCTTAAGAGATGAAAATAATATTGAAATATTGAGAAATTGATTCCACTATTTGTGGAAATGATATTCCATAATAAAAAAATGATATCCTGTTATTATACTCCCAATATATTTTATATAAAATATAAAATATGGTTGATTTGGATAACACAAATTTAATTGAATTTTTGTGTAAAATGAATGAAAAGTTGTGGGACTAACCACATATATAAATTTCTTATTCACAAGTTACTAAAAAATAATAAAAAAATAAATAAACTTTTAGATAAAGTGGATTAAATTTAAATTAAAAGAAGTATTTCGTTTTCACGTAGTAGTATTTAAATTAATTTTAAAGAATTAAAATAATTGATGGTATTTTACGTATATGTATATACATATATACATATATATTGTATTCTTTTATAAAAGTTCACCTTAATTGAAAAAAATAACGAAAGAAAAAAAAAGAAAATTTGATGTAATAAATAATTGATATTTTTATGAAAAACAATCGTATATCTAATAATAATATCCGGTATTTTCTATTCGATAAATTGAAAATTAACGATACTATTTTGTTAATTAATTTATTATTAACTGAATATAACAAATTATGTTAAAATAATATTATTAACAGCTGCTAAATTATTAATTTATAACAATGTGATATATTGTAAATATATACGATACTTTAATTTTCGGATGCTATTATATGGGCTAAAATATTTATTATTTACGTTATTTAGTTTAAATTTTTTTGTCGTCACGTCTACGTATTTCCTAATACATACATTTTCGTGAATTTATCTTTTGTGAAACAGTAATATATTCATATATATTATTATAATATATTATAATATAATAATATAATATATAATAATATAATATAATAATATATAATAATATAATATAATAATATAATAATATATTTAAGAATATTATATACAATATATAATATACAATTTATAAAATATAGAGAAATTTAATACATAATTGGAAAACATTGCTATGAATAAATAATACGTAACCTATATACGAAAAAGTTATAACTATCCTATGAAAGTTTGAAATTTGACATTAAAAAAAAAAACAAAAATGAAATATGAATCGTTTTAGATAAAGAATAAATAGTAATATTTTAATAGGTGTTTAATGAAGTGTTTGAGTTTTCTTATGTTTATATTATTTCTTTAATTTGAAAGTGTAAATGTGTAAATAATTTAATTATTTTTCTCTTCAATATTTTTATAAATTTATATTATAAAATTAACAATCACTTATATAATAATAATAATAATTTTAAAACATAAATAAATATAAATCACGTATAATTTGTATTCATATTAATTTTGATAGTTTATTTTGAACATTCTCACATTCTTTTTAAAATTTTGTTCAAGTTTTTTCTGCGGAAAAGTTGGAGAGTTGGATGTCCAGATTATCGTGGATTTGTTCAATTGCCATTAATAAATGCAGCAATTTGTAATGAAATGACAATATTCGTTTCACAATCCACTGCATTGTGTTTTGCTGCGAAAGTCATGAAAGAAGTTTAGACCCTAATGTTCTTGAAAGTGTCACGTAAATTTTTATAAAATCATAAAATTAAAAATTAAACTATATATTATTGAAATAAGACATTAACGCAAGTAACTTTTATGTAATAATTATTTGAATTTTTTTTTTATAAAAATTCATCCAAATAATGTGCCTGCACATCAACATATACAAGCAGTCATAAGATGTTATGCGGAAACACAGTTATTAACTTTAGAGCTATTCTATTCTATAATCTTTAAACGTAAATAATGAAACGAAGCAGGAAATTTGGTTACTAACTAGAAATTTTGAGTTCTTTAGTACAACGTGTATCTAAAAATATATATATATATAAATGGCAGTAAAATGTAAAGCTTGATCTAAATATCCATGAGGTAAAAAATATTCATTTCTCTCTCTTTGTTGGAAAATTAAAACAGGCATCAGAATCGAATCATCGTTTTTTTGTTCTTCTTCTATATTTAAAGTAAAAAAAGTAAAAAATAAAAACAAAATTTATTTAAAAATATCATTCACAACGTGAAAAATTAATTTAAGAAAATATAGGAAAAACAGCAGGACAACGCAAATCAGATATAGCACAACGTTTCTCAAAATAAACGTTGCGTACATTTTTATCCTTTTCATGTATTTGTGCATTGTGCAATGATACAAAATTGTGAGAAAAATTTAGAATCGTTATATTCATTTAGATGAAAATGATTTAAGAATATCAAAAGAACATTGACATTAATAATATTATGTAATGATGAAAAAAATAATATAGTAGGCATCGGTAAAGTGATTTCTATTAATTTTTTAAAAACATTTTTCATTTTACATTAAAATTTTAGATCCCGATAGTTTGACTACGATAAAATTGATACAGATACATATATTTGAAGCTGATGATTTTAACAATTGAAAATTCAGACGGAAATAGATTAGATTTGAAATCAAGAATATTTCACATAATATCGTTGAAAATATAGAAGTAGAATGTGATCTCAAGTTATAAGAAGATCTATCTAATATATTTAATACTTTTCAATAATAGACTATACAGATTATTGGCACTGTGATATTATAGAAGTTTGAAAATAATACGATAAACAAAATGTGATTGAAGAAATAAAATTGATAGAAAAAAATTAAAGATATATTTATGAGAGATAATAAAAATAAATCTGATGATGAATGTTTTGATCTGTAAACAGTATTCCTGAATATATCTATAAATATTAATATTTAATTATAATATTTAATATAAAATAATATAAAATAATATTAAATATTAAATTAAATATAAATCATAAATTATATATTATCGAATTAAGACACAGTTAACATGAATAATTTTTATATAATAAATATTTGAATATTTTTTTTTATTTTTTTTTTAAAAAAATTCACCCTATCTGTCTGTAGCTGCACATCAATGTATAAATATTTTATAATTTAAAATTTTTCTTTATCTGTAATCATTATGAAATGAAATGAAATTATCTTAAGAGACAAAAATAATATTGAAATATTGAGAAATTGATTTCACTACTTGTGGAAATGATATTCCATAATAAAAAAAAATAGTATTATTATTATACTCAAAATATATTTTATATAAAATATAAAATTATGGTTAATTTCGAACATATCTTCCATATCATTTTCTACTTCATCTTTCACTTTATCTTCCATTTCATCTTCATATTCTATTTCATCTTCTATTTCATCTTCGCCTCTTTTTTCTACTTCATCTTTCATTTATTTTCTACTTCATTTTCTACTTCTACTTCAATTTCTTCTTCTAATTCATCTTCTACTTCTACTTCATCTTCTTATTCTACTTCATGTTTTACTTCTACTTCTACGTTATCTTTTACATCAAGTTCTATGTCATCTTCTACTTCTACTTCATTTGCTCCTTTTACTTCATATTCTACTGTTACTTTATCTTCCACTTCTACTTCAACTTTTTCTTCTACATCATCTTCTACCTTACTTCATCTTTTACTTAATCTTCTACTTCATTTTCCAATTCATTTTTCACTTTATCTTCTAGTTCATCTTTTACTTCTACCTCATCTTTTACTTCTACTTTATCTTCTACTTTTACTTCTACTTCATTTTCCAATTCATCTTTCATTTCATCTTCCATTTAATCTTCTACTTCAACTTCTACATTATCTTCTTCTTGTACTTCAGCTTCATCTTTTACATCTAAATCACTTCTTCTACTTCATCTTCCGCTTCATGTTCTAATTCAACGTTATCATTTTCTTTTTCTTCATCTTCTTTTTTTGCATCTTCTTCTATTTTATCTTCTACCTCTAATTCATCTTCTACTTCATCATGAACATCATCATCATCATCATCACCTTTATTATCTTATACTTCAACCTCATATTCATCTTATACTTCATCATCATCACCATTATCATCTTGTACCTCATCATAATCATCATCATCATTTTGTAATTTATCATCAGCATTACCTTGTACTTCATCATCAGCCTCATTTTGTACTTCATCATTATCGTCATCATCTTGTACTTCATCCTCATATTCATCTTGTACTTCATTACATTCATTTCCACTTTGCACTTCATCATAATTGTCATCATTTTGTATTTTATTATCATCATCATTTTCATTTTGGATTTCATCACATTCGTTATCACCTTGTACTTCATCATCGCCATCATCATCTCGTAATTCATCCTTAATTACATCTTGTATTTCATTATCATCATCATTATCATCTTGTACTTCGTTATCATCATCATTATCATCTTGTACTTCGTCATCACCAACATAATCTTGTATTTCACTATCGTCATCATCATTATTTTGTACTTCATCATCATCATCCTGTACTTCCATATTCATCCATATTCATTTTGTTCTTCATCACATTCATTATCACCTTGCACTTCATCATCATCATTATCTTAAAAGCCATCTCATCATCATCATCATTATATTGCAATTCATGTTCATATATATTCATTTTGCACTTCATCCTCATATTCACCTTGTTCTTCATCATTTTCATCCTCATCTTGTACTTCTTCCTCATATTCAGTTTGTACTTTATCACATTCATTATCATCTTCCACTTCATCATCATCATCATTATTTTGTATCTTATTATTATCATTATCTTGTATTTCGTCTTCATATTCAGCTTGTACTTCATCATATTCACTATCACCTTGTACTTCATCATATTCATCATCGTCTTGTACTTCTTTCTCATATTGATCTTGTACTTCATCACATCCATTATCACCTTGCATTTCATCATCATCATCATCTTGTACTTAATTTTTATATTCATCTTGTTCTTTATCTTCATATTCATCTTGTACTTCACCTTCGTATTTATCTAGTATTTCGTTATCATCATCATCATCTTGTACTTCATCATCATCATCATCATCACCTTGTAATTCATTGTCAGCATTATCTTGTACTTCATCATTAGCATCATTTTGTACTTCATCTTAATATTTATTTTGTACGTTATTTTCGTATTCATCTTCTACTTTACCATCGTTATCATTATCTTGTAATTCATCATCATTATCATCATCATCATCATCATCATCATTATCATCATTATCTTACACATTTTCATCATCATTTGTATTTCATCGTCATCATCATTCTTTACTTCATCCTTATCGCCATCTTTTATTTTATCCTCATATTCATCTTGTACTTCATTATCATCATCATCATCATCATCATCTTGTACTTCATCATCATCATTATCATCATCATCTTGTACTTCATCATCATCATTATCATCATCATCTTGCAATTCATCTTCTAATTCATTATATTCATTATCATCTTGTACTTCATCATCTACTTCATCATCTTGTACTTCATCTTCATATTCATCTTACTCTTCATCTTCTTATTCATCTGGTACTACATCATTATTTTTTTATCTTGTACTTCATTAGTAATCATCCTCATTTTCTACTTCTGATCTTGAACTTCATCCTCATCTCATCTTGTACTTCATTTTCATCTTGCATTTCATCCTCATCTGGTACTTCTTGCTCATCTTCTTCTTCTATTGTATCTTCATCTTCAACATGTCCTTCATCCTCATCTTATATCTTCATCTTCATATATATATATATATATATATAAAACATTTTTATTTTTACAAATTTGTGTAGGAAAATTTATAATTATTATGAAACTTATGATTAGCAATTACAACATATATTTAATGTTTACAAACATTGCAAAGAACTGGGACAAACCGAAAAGTGATTAAACTGTATATACAACTATGTTTGGTATTTTCGTATTTTTTTTCAATATTAATTTCAGATTTAATTTTATTTATATATTACTCTATAATTTTAAAAAAAATATCATAGGATGATCTGTCTTGATTCATTTTATAGCATGAAATCTTTATTTATACATATATTTTGACTTAAGTTTTTCTACATTTTTTGATATAGAATAGAGTGAATAATTAAAATTATTTTTTTCCTTGTGAAATTTTACGATACTAGTGACTTTAAAAAATGTTTTAAGAATTTGTTTTCATATATTCATCTAATATGTAGCTGTACGTCAACTTATACAGGCAGTTTTAAGATGTTATGCAGGAGCACAGCTATTAATTTTAGGGCTATTCTATTCTATTATCTTTAATCGTAAATAATGAAACAAAGCAGCAAATTTGGTTATTAGTTTTAGATGCTTTGTTACAACATGTATCTAAAAATATATATAAACGTAAAATATAAATTTTGACCTAAACATCCATCAAGTAAAAAGTATTCATTTCTCTCTTTTTGTTAGAAAGTTAAAACAGGCATTAGAATCGAAGATCGTTATTTTTGTTCTTTTTCTACATTTAAAGTAAATAAAGTAAGCGTTTAAAAATTTAGAAAAACAAAATTTATTTATAATTAAAAATATTATTCACAACGTAAGAAAAGTATATGAAAAACAGCAGAACAACGCAAACCAGATATAGCATAACATTTCTCCAAGTAAACGTTTCGTACATTTTTGCACTTTTTACATATTTGTGCATTTGCCACTGATATAAAATTGAAAGAAAAATTTAGAATCGTTATATGAATTTAGATGAAATTAGTTTAAGAGTATCAAAAAATCATTAACATTAATAGTATTACGTAATGAAGAAAAAGTAATATAGTAGGCATCGGTAAAGTGATTTCTATTAATTTTTTAAAAAAATTTTTCTTTTAAAATTTTAGATTCTGATCGTCTACGGTAAAATTGATATAGATACACATATTTGGAACTGATGACTTTAACAATTGAAAATTCAGACGAATATAAATTAGATTTGAAATCAAAAATATTTCACATAGTATCGTTGAAAATATAGAACTAGAATGTAATCTCAGGTTATAAGAAGATCTATCTAATATATTTAATATTTTCGAATGATAGGCTATATAGATTATAGGCATTGTGATTTCAATGTACAAGAAACTATAATATTATATCATGTTATATAATGTTTCAATTCTCGCGCGGTTAAATTTG